>NC_035437.2:64037533-65260549 GCF_002127325.2 Helianthus annuus
CATGACGTGGACAAAACTCTCTCATCATAAGTGCTCTCAGTTCAGCCCATGTTTGTGCTAGAGCAACATCTGCACCACGGTCTCTCATTACCCCGTTCCACCATGTAAGAGCCCTCTTCTGAAACACACTCGAAGAAAACTCGACCTTGCGATTTTCCGGACACTACACGTGGCGAAAGGTATTCTCGATGCTCTCGAACCATTGGAGAAGCCCAGTTGCTCCCTCAGAACCACTAAACTTGAGTGGTTTAGCCGAGTTAAAGTTCTTGAAATTGCATGTACCATTGTTGTTGTTGTTGGCTTGGTTCCATTGAGCAAAGAGATTTGGGAATTGAGCAGCCATCTGCTGCGCAATAATTTCTGCCAGCTCGGCAGTTGCTATCTGGTGTTCGCGTCGAGGAGGCATTCTAAAAGAGGAAAACATGAAAGGAAACAAATAAAATGGTATTGGGTAAGAACAGGATGTTATAATCACTGACCATAATCACAGTTGATGGTCACTTGTTTGAATCATGAAGCAAACAAACAACACCAGGGCTGAATCAAAGCAAATAGATCCTCATAGTGTATCGCGAAGACATGCTCGCCTATAAGTGGACACTCACCCCAAGAGTTCCCAGGTAAGAGTGACTGGTCCGATTATGCGGATTTGTACGAACACTCTAACCTTAGACAGAAAACCCAGGGTACAGGCATTCACTCTTCCAGTTCGCACGTGTTCACACTATTTAGGACCCAAAACTTTGACGAGAGTTTTAAAAATTCAAAGGGGTTCAAAACCTTATAACAAAGGGTTCAAAACCTTACAATAGAGGGTTTAAAGCCTTACAATAGAGGGTTCAAAACCTTACAATAGAGGGTTCAAAACCTTACAATAGAGGGTTCAAAACCTAGTAATCAATCATCCTAGAACAGATGATTAGTTTTCAAGGCGGTTTTCAAATTTATGTTCTTGTTGTGGTCGTCGCCTAAGGATAGGTGACGGTATTGTTTTATGACTAAACGCAAGTAATCTCGCGTTAGGTTCCTAGGAAGGTTATAGACTAGGTCAAAGCATTACTAATAACCTAATTCCCTATAACCATTGGCTCTGATACCATCTTTTCTGTCACACCCCGACCACGTAGAACATACAAAACGTGGCGGAATCGTCGGGGAGTGTTGTAACAGAATCAATTGTTTCAAATCCATGGCGAATGAAGTTTCGTTTTATAAATCCAACATGAAGGTTTACATTGTCTAAACAAGAATCAAAGTGTACATAACATAAATTAACTAGTTCTTGTCTCGTTTTAAGTCACTAAGGCACAGGTCCGCCTAAGTATGTCTTGATAAGTCCTATGCATCATCTCCTGAAAACACATGTGAAAATAGGTACGTCAGCATAAAAATGCCTGTGAGATACATTGGTTTTGTGAAAACGGAATTCATGACTTGAGTTTGAGAAAATGTTTAGTCATGAACCTCGTATTTTGCTTTGTCTTGTAAATCATTTGAAAAACCGTAAGATCAAATGATATGTATAAATAAGAGAACAATGCATGGTTAACTTAATAACCATGTAAAAAGAGTTTGTATAAGATTTGTTGTTTGTAAATCAATGTCTTGTGAAAAGCGTGTTATTTGTATAAAATGTTCTATGTTTCAAATTGAAATGATTCAAATAACGCTACGATATGTAATACCATACAAACACTTATATATAGGAAGTTCCAGCGGCGTATCCACCATGCTTGTATCATATTACACATGCCTCGTTACTTAAATCACTTACTCAAACCAAACCATCAAGATGAAATGTTTAACGACGGTAGAAATGTTTATGTATAGTCAAATGGTTACAACGGTTCAAAATGTAGTATAATGTGTTCATATGCTGGATGAGCATATGCAATAGAATTGCAATGTGAAACAATGTACTACGTATGCACACAATGGGCGTACGTAGCATGAAATGTATTGTAGAGTACAACGGTTCAAAATGTGGTGTAATGTGTTCATATGCTGGATGAGCATATGCAACAGTAATGCAATGTGAACAATGTACTACGTATGCACACAATGGGCGTACGTAGCATGAAATGTATTGTAGAGTACGACGGTTCAAAATGTGGTGTAATGTGTTCATATGCTGGATGAGCATATGCAACAGTAATGCAATGTGAAACAATGTACTACGTATGCACACAATGGGCGTACGTAGCATGAAATGTATTGTAGAGTACAACGGTTCAAAATGTAGTGTAATGTGTTCATATGCTGGATGAGCATATGCAACAGTAATGTAATGTGAAACGATGTACTACGTATGCACACAATGGGCGTACGTAGCATGAATAATGGTTACAACGGTTCAAAATGTAGTATAATGTGTTCATATGCTGGATGAGCATATGCAAAAGAATTGCAATGTGAAACAATGTACTACGTATGCACACAATGGGCGTACGTAGCATGAATTGTAAAGCAATGTACTAAGTACGCACACAATGGGCATACATAGCATAAACACAATGAAATCATGTACTATATATGTACTATCGAACATAGTAGTATATGATGTGAAAACCGGAAAGCATAAAAGTAGCAAGTAGGCACATGTGTTTCACCCCAAAACAGTTTGGAAAACAGTAAAAGAGGGGTTCAATGTACTCACCTGAGATTGCTTTGGAGTTCTTGTATAATAACCAGATAATGCTAAAGATCACGGGATATCAAACGGCACCTAATAGGTAGCTATGTTAATATACCGGACCAAATCGGAAGGATCGGACAGTACGCGGGTTCGAAAACCAAACGAGTATGGAGACTCGTGTAATATGGTTTAACAAAGCCTACATACTAAAATGGAACTTAACCTAAGTGCTTACGGTCCATCACGACCCGTTTAGGTAGCTTATGCTACCTTACGCGTCGTTCGCGTAGAACGCGTCTGGAACGCCTAACATCGTGACCACAAGGTATAACCTCGGAAGGTTATAGCTATGGTCACCTAACGTGTTTGGTCAGGTCCTAATGACCGACCAAATGGGTCGGGTTCGAAAGTATAAGCGATGGTTTAGATCGCTTACCTTACGACCCTATATAAGCACTAAACTAAAAGTGACGAGCTAAGCATGTTAGAACATGCTTACCTAAGTTTGAAAACAGGTTTGACATCAAAACAAACGGCTTTGATGCTCACGAGTAGTTTGGTTACAAAATATGCAAGAATGCACATTCTGGCCGAAACTACGACTCGTCACCAAGCCTAGATAACGTGGTGATCAGTAGGTATGGTCACTACGGACCATAACCATCGTGATCACGCTCACGTTATGAAGTTCCATGAACTTCGCATCGACCATAAGCTGGTCAATGCAGAAAGTCAACTAAACGTTGACTTTCGGACTCGAAAAGCGAATAAAAGAGCGAAAGAAGAGTTACGGAGGGTCCCCGAGTGCAAATCAAGATCAAATAGCTCAGTTATGAAACAATGGTTTCAACTTAGAGCTTCAAGATCTGATTTTGTGATTTTTACACTAAAGGGGGGGGGGTATTTATAGGAAAGGTGGAACCGTTAGGATCGTTTTATCGAATATCGTGCCTTGATCTCGTGCGTACATGTGTCCAGGGGTTAAATTCAGTGAACTTGACCCTTGGCCCTTCATTTGGGTGAAAAGGCATCGCCCTTTGATCGAACGAAAGGCCAGATTCTGCATTAAATGCAAAATCTTCTGTCAGACATCCTCACGCGGCCCGCCTCACATTTGGGCAAAACTCACGCGGGCCGCCTGGCCCTCTCTGATCTGCACCACTTGCAGAATTTACACATTTGGCCCTGTTGCGTGTTTAAGCTATTTCCAGCCCTTCTAAGACCTGTAAAGCCATCTTTAAGGCCCTAAAATGATGCCTAAACATTGTGGACATGAAACATGCCCAAAAATATGTCGGATGTCGGTTCGTTTGGCCGTACGATCGCGATGTTCGCTTAATTACGACGGAATGCGCATAAGCGTGAAAGACGATCCAAATGACGCGACGAATGGATTTTTCTCATGCCAAACACTAAGGCATAATATAAGGATGCTTACATAAATTTTTGGATGTCCGGATGTATTCAGAACGTAAGTTATGCGCGAAAGTGCAAACTTGTGCACTTTTTGACACTTTTAGTCCCTGAATGATCCAAAAGTTTGTTTTAGCATACCAAACCTCTCAAGGCCTATTTCTAAGCTATGTAAAGGATATTTATGGTATGTTTAACTTATGGACATGTTCCGGAATGTTCGTTACAGTTCAAATTGGCATACTTTCGCAGTTTGTCAAGTTTAGTCCCTGTAAGCGAATTAACTTGTTTTTGCTATACCCAAGCCTTCAAAACTTATTTCTAAGTTATGTAAAGGTTATTTAAGGTATGTTGAGTATATGTTGATGTTCCGGAGTATTTGTCGCATTAAACTGAGTACGTTTACGCACCATTTTGCGTATAATGCTCTAGAAAGCAATGTAGAGTTTGAAATTGAACAATAATTGATATGTGCAAAACATACACATATTTATACAAGATCCCAAGTATGAAATACAATATTTCATCGGCTTGGTATTTGTTTGATGGTCGCGGTGACACAGGTGTCACAGTCTCCCCTACTTTAGGAAATTTCGTCCCGAAATTTATTCGTAGGAGTCTATTTGTGAATTTGCCAAATAACCACCAATGATATGTAAGGCAATATCTTGTCATTTCCTTAACGGTCATTCTTCCGAAACGAAAATGAACAGACGGGTCATTTTCAATGGTTGCTTCATCAGAATTGGAAATGAAGGATTACACAACGGATATTCATTTCCTCAACGGAAAATCTTCAGAAACGAAAATGAACAAACGGGGTCATCTTCAACGGTTGCTTCCTCAGAGTTGGAAATGAAGTATTACACAACGGATATTCATTTCCTCAACGGATAATCTTCAGAAACGAAAATTAACTAACGGAGTCATCTTCAACGGTTGCTTCCTCAGAGTTGGAAATGAAGTATTACACAACGGATATTCGTTTCCTCAACGGATAATCTTCAGAAACGAAAATGAACTAACGGAGTCATCTTCAACGGTTGCTTCCTCAGAGTTGGAAATGAAGGATTACACAACGGATATTCATTTCCTCAACAGATAAATCTTCAGAAACGAAAATGAGCTAACGGAGTCATCTTCAACGGTTGCTTCCTCAGAGTTGGAAATGAAGGATTACACAACGGATATTCATTTCCTCAACGGATAATCTTCAGAAACGAAAATGAACAAACAGGGTCATTTTCCTCGACGGGTATTCTTCAGATTTGGAAATGAAGGATAAACGGATATTCATTTTCTCAACGGATAAATCTTCAGAACGAAAATGAACAAACGGGGTCATTTTCCTCGACGGGTATTCTTCAGATTTGGAAATGAAGGATAAACGGATATTCATTTTCTCAACGGATAAATCTTCAGAACGAAAATGAACAAACGGGGTCATTTTCCTCGAGGGGTATTCTTCAGATTTGGAAATGAAGGATAAACGGATATTCATTTCCTCAACGGATATTCTTCAGAAGCAAAAAATGAGTAGCTAGTTCATTTTTCCTCAACGGATGCTTCATCAGAATTGGAAATGAATAGGGTTATCTCTAGACACATGACAGAACTTGCTGTGATTTCTGTGCACTAAATTCCATAATTATGTATGCATCCATAATTACGTAATCCCTTGCACAGTCCGCACAGTTTGTTTTGTAATGTTTTGGGGAAGGATATCAAACTTGTGACGAGGGTGACTAGACTTCCATCGGTTCCTTTTAATTAGATCGACAGGGGATCCTCTTGGTTAGGCCACCAAGGAGTCCTTTCAGCTATATCATCACATGATATCCCTAACCAGATTTTTGGATGAATCTGTTTAGCTAGACCACTCAAGGGGTCTAATTATGAAGTAGTACTTTATAATCCGAGGGACTTAACTATAACATAGAAGTCCATTGAGGATTTTAAGTAATACCTTTGGGCATCCTACTATGAATCTCTTGTACACGGATATGTAAGATTCTACGAAGATTTGGATAACATAATTTGGATCACACAACAATACATAAGGAAACACATAAGCACATGGTCACATAATTGTTTAATTTGATCATAATTTGTTATTAACTTGTTATCGATTGAATACGGATATGGAAACCTGTCGACGGATCCCAAGGTTCACTGGAATCTATCTGAGAAGATAGAAAGATCTCCCAAAATTCGATTTTTGATTACAAGGAATCACCACATTCGAATGAAGGTATACAACAATTAAAGACTTACGGGAAATTCCTAGGTACCCTATTAAGGATTTATAGTGGTACCTTGGGTATTCGTCTTGTGTTGTAACCTGCGCCTTGTACTTCGTTTCCTTAGAATAAACGGGTACTTAGGAATTCCGTGGAAGACGCAAGCGATTATAGAATGGGAGAATTTTGGGGGTAGTTTGTTCTTCAAGGAATACGGTTCCTTGATTGTCGGTATTGCAAGGGATATGTCGTTTATACATGCAACCATCGAAATACATTGCAATGTAAATGAAAGATTTATTTATAAACAACGATATCAACTGTTCCTTGGATCTTGACAACAAAAGAAACTTAATACATAAGACATGATTATTTCTAAACGATGTTGTCTTCTAGTCAGTCGGGTGATCATCCTTGTGCTGGATTTGCATTAGCAAGCTTTGGGCAATTTCTTCGGAAATGACCCATCTCGCCACAGTTGAAACAAGAACCTGGTAGGAAACGACCTTGAGCGGGATTGTTGCCAGCTTGGTTTGGTGCAGCTGCAGCTGGGCAGATTCTTGTTGTATGGCCTATGAGTCCACAAGTTTGGCATTTGCGGCACTGTACATTGGCGTGATGATGGAGGCTACATTGGTTGCACAAGGGTGCAGTTCCATTGTATGGTTTTCTAGCAGGGGGTTGAGCTGGTTGGTTGGGGACGGCTTGACCATTGTGAGCGACCACGGCGAAGTTCTGAGAAGCCTTTCGCTTCCTTGACTTCTTAGGAGATTCAGTCTGTTCATCCATGGTCTTTGATTCCTCGATTGGGTTCGATTCCCCGGCTGATTTCTTGTCACCTTTTTGAAAAAGTTTATGCTTTCTGATCTGCGATTCAGTCAAGGTTGCAGATAGCTCAATGGCCTGACGGAGTGTGGTAGGGTTGCTACCAGTGACAATGTCTTGTACCGAGTCAGGCAGGCCGTCGATGTACCTTTCGATAGCCTTGTCGAGTGGGGCGACCATAGTCGGGCAAAGTAGACTCAACTCCTCAAACCTATCAGTATATGCCCTGTGTTCGCCACTATCTTGTTTCAAATCATCAAACTCCTTCTCCAACGCTCGTTGTTCATGACGTGGACAAAACTCTCTCATCATAAGTGCTCTCAGTTCAGCCCATGTTTGTGCTAGAGCAACATCTGCACCACGGTCTCTCATTACCCCGTTCCACCATGTAAGAGCCCTCTTCTGAAACACACTCGAAGAAAACTCGACCTTGCGATTTTCCGGACACTACACGTGGCGAAAGGTATTCTCGATGCTCTCGAACCATTGGAGAAGCCCAGTTGCTCCCTCAGAACCACTAAACTTGAGTGGTTTAGCCGAGTTAAAGTTCTTGAAATTGCATGTACCATTGTTGTTGTTGTTGGCTTGGTTCCATTGAGCAAAGAGATTTGGGAATTGAGCAGCCATCTGCTGCGCAATAATTTCTGCCAGCTCGGCAGTTGCTATCTGGTGTTCGCGTCGAGGAGGCATTCTAAAAGAGGAAAACATGAAAGGAAACAAATAAAATGGTATTGGGTAAGAACAGGATGTTATAATCACTGACCATAATCACAGTTGATGGTCACTTGTTTGAATCATGAAGCAAACAAACAACACCAGGGCTGAATCAAAGCAAATAGATCCTCATAGTGTATCGCGAAGACATGCTCGCCTATAAGTGGACACTCACCCCAAGAGTTCCCAGGTAAGAGTGACTGGTCCGATTATGCGGATTTGTACGAACACTCTAACCTTAGACAGAAAACCCAGGGTACAGGCATTCACTCTTCCAGTTCGCACGTGTTCACACTATTTAGGACCCAAAACTTTGACGAGAGTTTTAAAAATTCAAAGGGGTTCAAAACCTTATAACAAAGGGTTCAAAACCTTACAATAGAGGGTTTAAAGCCTTACAATAGAGGGTTCAAAACCTTACAATAGAGGGTTCAAAACCTTACAATAGAGGGTTCAAAACCTAGTAATCAATCATCCTAGAACAGATGATTAGTTTTCAAGGCGGTTTTCAAATTTATGTTCTTGTTGTGGTCGTCGCCTAAGGATAGGTGACGGTATTGTTTTATGACTAAACGCAAGTAATCTCGCGTTAGGTTCCTAGGAAGGTTATAGACTAGGTCAAAGCATTACTAATAACCTAATTCCCTATAACCATTGGCTCTGATACCATCTTTTCTGTCACACCCCGACCACGTAGAACATACAAAACGTGGCGGAATCGTCGGGGAGTGTTGTAACAGAATCAATTGTTTCAAATCCATGGCGAATGAAGTTTCGTTTTATAAATCCAACATGAAGGTTTACATTGTCTAAACAAGAATCAAAGTGTACATAACATAAATTAACTAGTTCTTGTCTCGTTTTAAGTCACTAAGGCACAGGTCCGCCTAAGTATGTCTTGATAAGTCCTATGCATCATCTCCTGAAAACACATGTGAAAATAGGTACGTCAGCATAAAAATGCCTGTGAGATACATTGGTTTTGTGAAAACGGAATTCATGACTTGAGTTTGAGAAAATGTTTAGTCATGAACCTCGTATTTTGCTTTGTCTTGTAAATCATTTGAAAAACCGTAAGATCAAATGATATGTATAAATAAGAGAACAATGCATGGTTAACTTAATAACCATGTAAAAAGAGTTTGTATAAGATTTGTTGTTTGTAAATCAATGTCTTGTGAAAAGCGTGTTATTTGTATAAAATGTTCTATGTTTCAAATTGAAATGATTCAAATAACGCTACGATATGTAATACCATACAAACACTTATATATAGGAAGTTCCAGCGGCGTATCCACCATGCTTGTATCATATTACACATGCCTCGTTACTTAAATCACTTACTCAAACCAAACCATCAAGATGAAATGTTTAACGACGGTAGAAATGTTTATGTATAGTCAAATGGTTACAACGGTTCAAAATGTAGTATAATGTGTTCATATGCTGGATGAGCATATGCAATAGAATTGCAATGTGAAACAATGTACTACGTATGCACACAATGGGCGTACGTAGCATGAAATGTATTGTAGAGTACAACGGTTCAAAATGTGGTGTAATGTGTTCATATGCTGGATGAGCATATGCAACAGTAATGCAATGTGAACAATGTACTACGTATGCACACAATGGGCGTACGTAGCATGAAATGTATTGTAGAGTACGACGGTTCAAAATGTGGTGTAATGTGTTCATATGCTGGATGAGCATATGCAACCGTAATGCAATGTGAAACAATGTACTACGTATGCACACAATGGGCGTACGTAGCATGAAATGTATTCTAGAGTACAACGGTTCAAAATGTAGTGTAATGTGTTCATATGCTGGATGAGCATATGCAACAGTAATGTAATGTGAAACGATGTACTACATATGCACACAATGGGCGTACGTAGCATGAATAATGGTTACAACGGTTCAAAATGTAGTATAATGTGTTCATATGCTGGATGAGCATATGCAACAGAATTGCAATGTGAAACAATGTACTACGTATGCACACAATGGGCGTACGTAGCATGAATTGTAAAGCAATGTACTAAGTACGCACACAACGGGCATACATAGCATAAACAGAATGAAATCATGTACTATATATGTACTATCGAACATAGTAGTATATGATGTGAAAACCGGAAAGCATAAAAGTAGCAAGTAGGCACATGTGTTTCACCCCAAAACAGTTTGGAAAACAGTAAAAGAGGGGTTCAATGTACTCACCTGAGATTGCTTTGGAGTTCTTGTATAATAACCAGATAATGCTAAAGATCACGGGATATCAAACGACACCTAATAGGTAGCTATGTTAATATACCGGACCAAATCGGAAGGATCGGACAGTACGCGGGTTCGAAAACCAAACGAGTATGGAGACTCGTGTAATATGGTTTAACAAAGCCTACATACTAAAATGGAACTTAACCTAAGTGCTTACGGTCCATCACGACCCGTTTAGGTAGCTTATGCTACCTTACGCGTCGTTCGCGTAGAACGCGTCTAGAACGCCTAACATCGTGACCACAAGGTATAACCTCGGAAGGTTATAGCTATGGTCACCTAACGTGTTTGGTCAGGTCCTAATGACCGACCAAATGGGTCGGGTTCGAAAGTATAAGCGATGGTTTAGATCGCTTACCTTACGACCCTATATAAGCACTAAACTAAAAGTGACGAGCTAAGCATGTTAGAACATGCTTAACTAAGTTTGAAAACAGGTTTGACATCAAAACAAACGGCTTTGATGCTCACGAGTAGTTTGGTTACAAAATATGCAAGAATGCACATTCTGGCCGAAACTACGACTCGTCACTAAGCCTAGATAACGTGGTGATCAGTAGGTATGGTCACTACGGACCATAACCATCGTGATCACGCTCACGTTATGAAGTTCCATGAACTTCGCATCGACCATAAGCTGGTCAATGCAGAAAGTCAACTAAACGTTGACTTTCGGACTCGAAAAGCGAATAAAAGAGCGAAAGAAGACTTACGGAGGGTCCCCGAGTGCAAATCAAGATCAAATAGCTCAGGTATGAAACAATGGTTTCAACTTAGAGCTTCAAGATCTGATTTTTGTGATTTTTACACTAAAGGGGGGGGGTATTTATAGGAAAGGTGGAACCGTTAGGATCGTTTTATCGAATATCGTGCCTTGATCTCGTGCGTACATGTGTCCAGGGGTTAAATTCAGTGAACTTGACCCTTGGCCCTTCATTTGGGTGAAAAGGCATCGCCCTTTGATCGAACGAAAGGCCAGATTCTGCATTAAATGCAAAATCTTCTGTCAGACATCCTCACGCGGCCCGCCTCACATTTGGGCAAAACTCACGCGGGCCGCCTGGCCCTCTCTGATCTGCACCACTTGCAGAATTTACACATTTGGTCCCTGTTGCGTGTTTAAGCTATTTCCAGCCCTTCTAAGACCTGTAAAGCCATCTTTAAGGCCCTAAAATGATGCCTAAACATTGTGGACATGAAACATGCCCAAAAATATGTCGGATGTCGGTTCGTTTGGCCGTACGATCACGATGTTCGCTTAATTACGACGGAATGCGCATAAGCGTGAAAGACGATCCAAATGACGCGACGAATGGATTTTTCTCGTGCCAAACACTAAGGCATAATATAAGGATGCTTACATAAATTTTTGGATGTCCGGATGTATTCAGAACGTAAGTTATGCGCGAAAGTGCAAACTTGTGCACTTTTTGACACTTTTAGTCCCTGAATGATCCAAAAGTTTGTTTTAGCATACCAAACCTCTCAAGGCCTATTTCTAAGCTATGTAAAGGATATTTATGGTATGTTTAACTTATGGACATGTTCCGGAATGTTCGTTACAGTTCAAATTGGCATACTTTCGCAGTTTGTCAAGTTTAGTCCCTGTAAGCGAATTAACTTGTTTTTGCTATACCCAAGCCTTCAAAACTTATTTCTAAGTTATGTAAAGGTTATTTAAGGTATGTTGAGTATATGTTGATGTTCCGGAGTATTTGTCGCATTAAACTGAGTACGTTTACGCACCATTTTGCGTATAATGCTCTAGAAAGCAATGTAGAGTTTGAAATTGAACAATAATTGATATGTGCAAAACATACACATATTTATACAAGATCCCAAGTATGAAATACAATATTTCATCGGCTTGGTATTTGTTTGATGGTCGCGGTGACACAGGTGTCACAAATGGTTTGTTTTGTAGTTTCATGGTCGAACGCTGTAAACATATCGAATGATTTGTTCAATAACGCCTTTTTGTTTTTGATCATATCAGCACTCCCTCTGAATTTCTGAATCAACGCTTCCCAGATGGATCTAGCTGTTCCATTATGTTGAAGTAAGACAAAGATGTCTTCTTTAACTGCTTGCTGAAGGATGCTGATCATCATCTTCTCACTAGTGTACTTCAACTTATCAGCTTCAGTAAAATCATTGAAACCCTTTTCCAAACCACGTTCATTCTTTGGTTTCTCGTAATCTTTCAGTAAAGAACACCAAGCATCGAATCTGTAAGCTTGAACCCAATTCTCGAATCGGTTTTTCCAACCTTGAAAATCTTCAATGAACATGAGTTTCGGTGGTTTTTGATGAGTTCCAGTCTCATTCTCATTAGCTCCAGTCCTGTTTGTCAAGAAGAAAGACGGTAGTTTTCGTATGTGCATTGACTACCGGGAGTTGAACAAGTTGACTATCAAGAATAAGTATCCCCTGCCAAGGATCGATGACTTATTCGACCAGCTCCAAGGTTCAAGCTTTTACTCAAAGAACGATCTTCGATCTGGATACCATCAGCTAAGGATACAAGAGGAAAGTATTCCTAAGACCGCCTTCAGAACTCGTTATGGACACTATGAGTTCCTAGTTATGCCGTTTGGGTTGACAAACGCACCTGCTGTTTTTATGGATCTAATGAACAGTGTTTGTAAGCCGTACTTGGATAAGTTCGTGATTGTGTTTATCGACGACATTTTGATTTATTCAAAAACGAAGGCTAAACACGAACAACATCTAAGTGCTATTTTGGAGTTGCTGAAAAAGGAACAGTTGTATGCCAAATTCTCTAAGTGCGAGTTTTGGCTACGTGAAGTCCAATTTCTTGGACATGTGGTAAATGGAGATGGGATTCATGTGGACCCCACCAAGATCGAAGCGATCAATAATTGGGAAACCCTGAAGACGCCAACCGAGATTCGTCAATTCTTGGGTTTGGCTGGCTACTATCGAAGGTTCATTGAGGATTATTCGAAGATCGCTCAACCATTGACGCTCCTCACACAAAAAGATAAGAAGTTTGATTGGGGAATCAAACAGGAAGAAGCATTTCAGGTTTTAAAAGATAAGCTTTGCAATGCGCCAATCTTAGCACTACCAGAGGGTACAGAAGATTTTGTGGTATATTGTGACGCCTCGCGTCAAGGATTGGGTTGCGTGTTGATCCAACGCTAGAAAGCTATAGCTTACACATCGCGCCAACTGAAAGTACATGAGAAGAATTATACCTGTCACACCCCCAAAATCCACACGCGGAGTACCACCGCTTGGAGGCGTGACATGACCAGGATCAAGCCACCAATCATATTGAACATAGCATTTAAATATTAAAAGTAATCAAAACAACCCATCACAATGTAATTGGTGTTTATCAAAACGTAATTTGTGTAGCGGAAGCATAAGTATGTAAACCCAATGTAAATCATAAGTTCAATTGTTTAAACGTTTAACATGGCATCCACGATCCATGTCCCACAACGACCTGCTCCTCCCTGTGCAAGCTCCATATGTACCTAAGGTCCTGCAAGGCATGCAGCAGAGAGTCAACAACTAGTTGAGCGAGTTCACAGATAGTAAGTTCGTAATAGCAAAACGTATGTTCATTTAGTGGGGGCTTCCCATGTATGAATGTACTACTAGTGGGGGTTTCCCATGATTATATTTATTACTAGTGGGGGCTTCCCATGTTTATCCTTACTAGACTATTGTAACCATGGGTGTTCTTCATAAACCGAGAACAGGAATACGTACAAGGTCACGTAGGTTTTACGTGAGTGCCCTTCCCTGAGGACAGTGGTACGCGTGGGGTTTACGTAGGTTTTACGTAAGTGTCCTTACGACCCGGAAGACAGTAGTAGGTATGAATTTACGTAGGTTTTACGTAAGTGTCCTCCCGACCCGGGAGACAGTGGTAGATGCTAATTTACGTAGGTTTTACGTAAGTGTCCTGACTAACCTGAGGACGATGGTATATAGTCTAGCAATAGCGTAAGTACGAGTAATTATCCAATTCAAATCTTCCAACCCAATTCCCAACCCGGGAATCCCATGCCTTGGCTGTGTGAACTCACCTTGGTTTGCTCGGCAGATACACAGAAAGTCGGTCAAGCTATAAGTGGTCAACCACGTCCTAACATGGTTACCATACAAGTTAGGTTCGTATCCACATCGTGCAAGTATATTCTACACGTATTCTTACAAGTTGTGTGCAAGTATTGATCATGGCAGATACATGTATTCATGGCAGTTCCACAGTAATATCACGTAAACAAACGAAGTCCAAGTATGCGGCCCAAATGGTTGGGCTCGTAACAGTGTGAAAAGTCCAAAACAGTGTGCTCGTGTAAACGGTCTCGAGTCGAGACTAGAGATCTCGAGTCGAGACAGTGTGGTCTCGAGTTGTGCCGACTTCAATGTCTCGAGTCGCAACAAGGAGGTCTCGGCTGGTGCATATATCACTCAAGACTAGGTGGTCTCGAGTCAGGTCTCGAGTCGCAACAGGACTCGCAATGCTGGTCTCGAATTGTGCTGTTTTGTGTCGGTAAGGAGGTCCCGAGTCGAGACTAGGTGTTCTTGACTCGCAATCCATGTCGAGACTAGCAGATTGTAACAGTTTCCTTATTAGCAGCTCATTTAGTTCCGTAAAATCAGTCAACAAATTTAGCAGTTTCATAATCAGATCAAATCAGCTATTATTCGATAATTATGAACATTCATATCATTATCATCAAGAACAAACAATCGGATCATCATACAAACATAAATCGAATCATTTAACTATCATGCAACCTAAATCACAATCACAAGTCATAATATCACAGTCGATTAACAAGCACACATTCGAACCGATTAGCATATTACCAATCCGATTTAATCATACATGCAGCCGATTTCATGAACACTAAGAATCAACAACATAATGAATCATGCTAACAAGGACCCTAGATCATGTAACCCGATAGATAACAATATCATCACATAATCATATGTATTAAACATGCAATCGACGAACTTAATACTAACCGAGATGAGAAGAGGATGATCCGAATCCAAAAGCTTCGATGGAAAGGGATGTTCGGCTGCCTTGGTTCCGATCGAGAGAGAGTGTGTGTGTTCTAGGGTTTGTGTGTGTGATAGGATGTTTGGTAAAAGTGTGAGATAGTTACTACATCTCAAAGTGTATACGATTAGGGGATGGGCCGAACCCTCACTTGGGCCGCCCCATGGTCTCGAGTCGGATGCGTGTGGCCCGAATGGGCTTGTGTAGCCAAATTACTATTCGGTTCTATGAACAATATACACACTCACATGCAACCACGTAACATGCAGTATTTATTCGTTAATCAAATTCACGTAATCACATAAATGTTCATATAGTTACACGTAATACAAGAGACGGTTAAATATGAGTTGTCACATTATCCCCATCTTAAAAGAAATTTCGTCCCAAAATTTGGTACGTACTCACTGAGGAAGCTAGGTAAGTTGTATCATTTACTGGTTTTCCTGGGGTGCCACATCCTCCCCCTATTGATCTGGAATTTCGTCCCGAAATTCCATGGTAGCTTCAGCCTCAGTAGTGGTTGTACTGTTCGCGAACAATTGGGGGTACTTTTCTTTTATCTGATCTTCGCGTTCCCAGGTGAATTCTGGGCCACGACGGGAGTTCCAACGAACTCGAACAAGAGGGATTCTCTTGTTTTTGAGGACCTTGACATCCCGGTCCGTGATTTCAACTGGTTCCTCGACGAAACGCAACTGCTCGTCGATAGTGAGTTCCTTCAGAGGAACTATGAGGGTCTCATTTGACAGGCACTTCTTCATATTTGACACGTGAAAGACGTTGTGAACTGCACCGAGTTCAGCTCGTAGGTTTAATCTGTAGGCTACTTTGCCTATTCTTTCTACTATCTCAAACGGTCCGACATACCGCGGATTAAGCTTGCCCCGTTTGCCAAAACGAACCACACCCTTCCAGGGTGAGACTTTAAGTAAAACCCGGTCCCCGACCTGAAATTCCAATGGCTTCCAACGCTTATCCGCGTAGCTTTTCTGACGGTCGTGAGCTGCCGCCATACGTTGTCGTATTTGTGCGATCTTTTCCGTGGTGTCCACTATAAGTTCTGGACCCGTGATCTGACTATCCCCCACCTCTGCCCAACAGAGAGGTGACCGACATTTACGCCCGTACAATGCCTCAAATGGAGCGGCTTGTATGCTGGTGTGATAACTGTTATTGTACGAGAACTCAACCAAAGGGAGATACTTTTCCCAGCTGTTGCCGAAATCGATAACGCAAGCTCGAAGCATGTCTTCTAAGGTTTGAATCGTGCGCTCAGACTGCCCATCCGTCTGAGGGTGATATGCTGTGCTCATGTCTAGATGTGAGCCAAAAGCTTTGTGCATTGCTTGCCATAGCTCTGAAGTGAATCGTGCATCGCGATCCGAAATGATAGAGGTGGGCACCCCGTGCCTTGAGACTACTTCCTTCAAGTATATGTCTGCTAGTGTGGAAAACTTGTCTGTTTCTTTGATTGCCAGGAAATGAGCAGACTTGGTGAGTCAATCCACGATCACCCAAATAGTATCGTTCCCACGCTGGGATCTAGGTAGGCTTGTGACGAAATCCATGGAAATTTCCTCCCATTTCCACTGTGGTATCTTTGGTTGCTAAAGTAAGCCTGCTGGTTTCTGATACTCTGCCTTGACTCTTGCACAGGTCAAGCACTTGCTGACATAGGTAGCGATGTGGGCCTTCATGCTAGGCCACCAATACGTCGTCCTAATGTCGTGGTACATTTTATCCGACCCTGGATGTACCGAGTAGCGAGATTTGTGAGCTTCATCCATCACAAGTTCTCGTAAACCACCATATAGTGGGACCCAAATACGCCCTGTTACATAGTAGGCGCCGTCTTCCTTCCGTTCTAATCGTTGCCTCGAGCCGCGTAAAGCTTCAGCCCTTACGTTTTCTGGTTTCAATGCTTCGACCTGAGCATCTCGTATTTGTGCAGGAAGACTAGACTGAATAGTGAGCTGTAAGGCTCGTACACGCCTAGGTGCAGTATCTTTTCGACTGAGAGCGTCAGCCACAACATTGGCTTTGCCTGGATGGTACTTGATAGCGCATTCGTAATCGTTCAGTAGTTCAACCTATCGACGTTGACGCATGTTCAACTCCTTCTGCTTGAAGATATGCTCAAGACTCCTGTGATCGGTGTAGATAGTGCACTTGGTACCGTACATGTAGTGTCGCCATATCTTAAGCGCGAAAACAACAGCTCCCAGCTCTAAATCATGCGTCGTGTAGTTCCGTTCGTGAACCTTGAGTTGGCGCGAAGCGTAAGCAATGACCTTGTCGCGCTGCATTAATACACATCCAAGGCCCTGAATGGATGCATCACAATAAACCACAAAGTCATCCATGCCCTCTGGCAATGAAAGGATAGGTGCACTGCAAAGTCTATCCTTTAAGTGCTGAAAAGGAGTTTCCTGAGTATTACCCCAACGGTAAGTGACACCCTTCTGTGTCAGTAGCGTAAGCGGCTGTGCGATCTTTGAAAAGTCCTTGATAAACCGTATGTAGTATCCCGCAAACCCAAGAATTGGCGTATTTCCGTTGGTGTACGCGGTGCAGGCCAGTTCCTGATCGAATCCACCTTGGATGGATCAAAATGGGTCCCATCCTTGTTTACCACATGGCCTAGAAAACGGACTTCACGAAGCCAGAAGTCGCATTTGAAAAACTTGGCGTACAGTTGTTCCTTTCGAAGAAGTTCCAAGATAAGCCGTAAGTGCTGCTCGTGTTCCTCCTGACTCTTGGAGTAGATTAGAATGTCGTCAACGAATACAATCACAAACTTGTCTAAGTAGGGTTTGCACACCCTGTTCATAAGGTCCATAAAGACTGCCGGTGCGTTCGTTAGCCCAAATCGCATGACTAGGAACTCGTAGTGACCGTAGCGAGTTCTGAATGCGGTTTTGGAGACGTCCTCATCCCGGACTCTCAGCTGATGATACCCTGATCTCAAGTCTATCTTGGAGTAGTAACTCGACCCTTGCAACTGGTTGAATAAGTCGTCTATACGCGGAAGAGGATAACGGTTCTACACCGTCACCTTGTTAAGTTCCCGGTAATCAATGCACATCCTGAAGGTACCATCCTTCTTCTTCACAAACAGTACTGGAGCTCCCGAAGGTGAAGAGCTTGGACGAATAAAGCCCTTTTCCAAGAGCTCTTGTAGCTGCTTTGACAGTTCTTCCAGCTCTGATGGAGCTAAGCGATACGGTGCACGTGCTATCGGTGCTGCTCCTGGTGCTAGCTCGATTTGAAACTCGACCTGGCGATGAGGTGGTAGCCCAGGCAAGTCTTCAGGAAACACCTGAGGAAAGTCACGTACAACTGGAATATCCTCCAATTTCTTTTCCTTTGCTGATGCATCGGTGACAAGTGCCAGAATGGCGGTGTGACCCTTTCGCAAGAAAGAGATGATGCCAACCACAGCACCACTCTTGTCGCCTTGCACTTCGAGAGGTTCCTGACCGGAACGAGGAATGCGAACAATCTTCTCTTTGCACAAGATCTCTGCGTGGTGTTGAGATAACCAGTCCATACCAATGACGATGTCGAAACTACATAAAACTATGGGAATGAGATCGATCGAGAAAGTCTGACCTGCGAGGATAAGATTACAAACCTGAACTATGTGTGTGGCCTCTAGACTCTTACCATTAGCTAATTTTACAACATGCTTGGTGTTTAGAAGTGTGGGTGTACATTTTAACATTTGGCTAACTTTCAAAGACATATAACTTGTATCCGCACCCGAATCAAACAAAACAGTAACGTAAAAGTCGTCGAGAAGAAACTTACCCATGACCACGTTGGGATCATTCCTTGCGTCGCCCTGACCCAGCACGAAAGCTCGACCCCTAGCTTCATTGCCATTATTGTTCCCACTGTTGTTACCATTGCCCTGATTGTTGTTGTTGTTGTTGCGATTCTGGTTCTGGTTCAATTGAGGGCAATCACGTTTGAAATGGCCTTCAGCACCACACTGAAAGCATCCCCTGTTGCCTCGCTGTTGCTGCTGTTGCTGGTTTTGTGGAGCTGGTAGTTGCAGTTGCTGGTTCTGATTCGCAGGTCGTGGGCTCCTACAGTCTTTGGCCTCATGGCCCATCTTGAGACACCTTTGGCAACGACCCTTGTTGCACTGGCCGCGGTGGTGCCTGTTACAGTTGTGGCACTTAGGGAGATTTCCTTGATACCTTCTCTGCCCACGACTACAAGTAAACTGCTAACTGGGACGCTGGTCGTGGTCAGTCTTCTGCTGCTGAGCCTGAGACTGAACTGTTGCCGAACCTTTGCTAGAATCCCCTTCCCACTTTCTTTTGTTGTCACTGGGGGTAGCAGGAGTAGCGGCAGTAGTAGCGCTGATATGTTTCGGTAGCTTGTCCTGATCAGTGAGACGGTGAGCGAGTCGCTGAATATCCTGGATGTTGTCGAGATTAGCCGATGTCACGTGGCTCTGGATTTCTGGCGCTAGACCTTTGAGGTACAACTCAATGCGCTTAATTGGAGGATCCTCCGTAGTTGGACACAAGATAGCCAGTTCGTTCGACCGTTTCGTGTAAGCTTCGATTTCTGACCCCGTCATTTTCAAATGATAAAGCTCCACTTCCAACTTGTGGATGTCATCACGCGTGCAGTATTCTCGCTTGATCAGTTCCTTAAAATCGTTCCAAGGGGTGGCGTTAGCAACTGCCAGCCCTAAAATCTGAACTTGTGCGTTCCACCAAGTTAGCGCAATCCCTTCTAGCGTGCCAGTGGCGTACTTGACCCTGCGAGCCTCAGGGCATTCACACATCTCGAATACTGACTCGAGCTTCTCAAACCAATGGAGTAGTCCCACTGCTCCTTCCGTGCCACTGAACGTACTTGGACGACAGTCCATGAAGTTCTTAAAAGTGCAAACTGGTTGCGGTGCATGTTGACCTATTGTGTACGAATAGGACAGGGTTAAACACAAGAGTTGGTTTAGGACTGTAGGACCTAAAGATCCTAGTGTGAGTTATAACTACAGGATATACCTCCTGCTTGTGCGGCTGCAAGTGCCGCAGCAACTTGTTCGTTAATGAGAGCCGTCAACTGGGCTTGAGTCATGTTAACACGTCCAGACATGATCTTCATAGTAAAAGTAACATTGTGAGAATGGTTTGCGAGTAGTGCGATGACAGAAGAGTGTAAGCACATAGGTATTCTCATGCAATAGTGTCATGTGTATCTAAGCATTCTACGAGCAAAGTTCTATGTAATCGAGCAAGTAGGCAATATAAACATAAACCATATTACCTAGGATGTTGAGTCTTGCACGTGGAGCGAAGCGTCGTTGTGGATCATTGAGAGCACTGTACTGGTTATAGTCTGGTTTTAATAAAAACGTTTTCCCTTTACTAAAACCGCATTCTCTATAACCAATGGCTCTGATACCAATCTGTCACACCCCCAAAATCCACACGCGGAGTACTACCGCTTGGAGGCGTGACATGACCAGGATCAAGCCACCAATCATATTGAACATATCATTTAAATATTAAAAGTAATCAAAACAACCCATCAAAATATAATTGGTGTTTATCAAAACGTAATTTGTGTTGCGGAAGCATAAGTATGTAAACCCAATGTAAATCATAAGTTCAATTGTTTAAACGTTTAACATGGCATCCACGATCCATGTCCCACAACGACCTGCTCCTCCCTGTGCAAGCTCCATATGTACCTAAGGTCCTGCAAGGCATGCAGCAGAGAGTCAACAACTAGTTGAGCGAGTTCACAGATAGTAAGTTCGTCATAGCAAAATGTATGTTCATTTAGTGGGGGCTTCCCATGTATGACTGTACTACTAGTGGGGGTTTCCCATGATTATATTTATTACTAGTGGGGGCTTCCCATGTTTATCCTTACTAGACTATTGTAACCATGAGTGTTCTTCATAACCCGAGAACAGGAATACGTACAAGGTCACGTAGGTTTTACGTGAGTGCCCTTCCCCGAGGATAGTGGTACGCGTGGGGTTTACGTAGGTTTTACGTAAGTGTCCTCCCAACCCGGGAGACAGTGGTAGATGCTAATTTACGTAGGTTTTACGTAAGTGTCCTGACTAACCTGAGGACGATGGTATATAGTCTAGCAATAGCGTAAGTACGAGTAATTATCCAATTCAAATCTTCCAACCCAATTCCCAACCCGGGAATCCCATGCCTTGGCTGTGTGGACTCACCTTAGTTTGCTCGGCAGATACACAGAAAGTCGGTCAAGCTATAAGTGGTCAACCACGTCCTAACATGGTTACCATACAAGTTATGTTCGTATCCACATCGTGCAAGTATATTCTACACGTATTCTAACAAGTTGTGTGCAAGCATTGATCATGGCGGATACATGTATTCATGGCAGTTCCACAGTAATATCACGTAAACAAACGAAGTCCAAGTATGCGGCCCAAATGGTTGGGCTCGTAACAGTGTGAAAAGTCCAAAACAGTGTGCTCGTGTAAATGGTCTCGAGTCGAGACTAGAGATCTCGATTCGAGACAGTGTGGTCTCGAGTTATGCCGACTTCAATGTTTCGAGTCGCAACAAGGAGGTCTCGGCTGGTGCATATATCACTCGAGACTAGGTGGTCTCGAGTCAGGTCTCGAGTCGCAACAGGACTCGCAATGCTGGTCTCGAGTTGTGCTGTTTTTTGTCGGTAAGGAGGTCCCGAGTCGAGACTAGGTGTTCTCGACTCGCAATCCATGTCGAGACTAGCAGATTGTAACAGTTTCCTTATTAGCAGCTCATTTAGTTCCGTAAAATCAGTCAACAAATTTAGCAGTTTCATAATCAGATCAAATCAGCTATTATTCGATAATTATGAACATTCATATCATCATCATCAAGAACAAACAATCGTATCATCATAAAAACATAAACCGAATCATTTAACTATCATGCAACCTAAATCACAATCACAAGTGATAATATCACAGCCGATTAACAAGCACACATTCGAACCGATTAGCATATTACCAATCCAATTTAATCATACATGCAGCCGATTTCATGAACACTAAGAATCAACAACATAATGAATCATGCTAACAAGGACCCTAGATCATGTAACCCGATAGATAACAATATCATCTCATAATCATACGTATTAAACATGCAATCGACGAACATAATACTAACCGAGATGAGAAGAGGATGATCCGAATCCAAAAGCTTCGATAGAAAGGGATGTTCGGCTGCCTTGGTTCCGATCGAGAGAGAGAGTGTGTGTGTTCTAGGGTTTGTGTGTGTGATAGGATGTTTGGTAAAAGTGTGAGATAGTTACTACATCTCAAAGTGTATACGATTAGGGGATGGGCCGAACCCTCACTTAGGCCGCCCCATGGTCTCGAGTCGGATGCGTGTGGCCCGAATGGGCTTGTGTAGCCAAATTACTATTTGGTTCTATGAACAATATACACACTCACATGCAACCACGTAACATGCAGTATTTATTCGTTAATCAAATTCACGTAATCACATAAATGTTCATATAGTTACACGTAATACAAGAGACGGTTAAATACGAGTTGTCATAATACCACACATGATCTGGAACTAGGCGCAGTGATATTTGCGTTAAAGATCTGGAGACATTACTTTTATGGTACGAAATGTAGAATCTTCACGGATCATAAAAGTCTGCAACACATATTCGACCAGAAAGAGCTGAATATGAGATAAAGACGTTGGGTCGAGTTGTTAAACGATTACGACTGCGAGATCAAGTACCATCCAGGGAAGGCGAATGTGGTCGCCGATGCCCTAAGTCGAAAGGAAAGGATCAAGCCCATAAGGGTTAGGGCTTTAGAGATGATTATTCGAACAGATCTTTCCCTTCGCATTCGTGCCGTGCAGAAAGAAGCACTTAAGGAAAGAAACATTGAAGCAGAATATCTCCGTGGGATGGAGAAGCAATTAGTGCCAAACGAGGAAGGAACGTTATGTTTCATGAAAAGGATTTGGGTTCCTCTGTTTGGTGATTTGAGAAAAGTTATCTTTGATGAAGCTCACAAATCGCGGTACTCTATCCATCCGGGAGCGGATAAGATGTACCAGGATCTTAAAGATTACTATTGGTGGCCTAGAATGAAAGGCGACGTTGCTGTTTATGTGAGCAAGTGTTTAACGTGCGCTAAAGTGAAAGCTGAATACCAGAAGCCTTCAGGACTTCTGCAACAACTTGAGATTCCCAAGTGGAAGTGGGAACAAATTTCCATGGATTTTATAACGAAGTTGCCAAGAAGGCCAAAGGGTCATGACACAATTTGGGTAATAGTGGACCGGCTAATGAAATCAGCACACTTCTTACCTATCAGAGAGAAAGATAACACAAGCAAACTGGCTGAAATTTACATGAGAGAAATCGTTGCACGACATGGAGTGCCTCTCTCGATCATCTCTGATAGAGACGGGAGGTTCGTATCAAGGATTTGGCAGTCCTTCCAAGAAGCTTTTGGCTCGCAATTGAATCTGAGCACTGCATTTCACCCACAGACCGATGGGTAAAGCGAACAAACTATTCAGACGTTGGAAGATATGCTGAGAGCATGTGTTATGGATTTGGGCGGTAGCTGGGATAAGCATTTACCTTTGGTCGAGTTTTCATACAACAACAGCTACTACACCAGTATTGGTGCCGCGCCATTTGAAGCACTATATGGCCGCAAGTGCAGATCACCGCTTTGTTGGTCTGATGCAGGTGACAGACAATTGGTTGGTCCTGATGTGGTCTAGGAAACCACAGATAAAATCGCACAGATCCGAGATCGCATCAAGGCGGCTCGTGATCGTCAGAAATGTTATGCGGACCGAAGAAGGAAACCTCTAGAGTTTGAGGTAGGCAATATGGTATTGTTGAAAGTATCACCCTGGAAGGGTGTGGCACGATTCGGGAAGCGTGGAAAGTTGAATCCGCGATATATTGGTCCATTCAGAATTCTAGAAAGAATTGGGTTAGTAGCATACAAGCTGGACTTACCTGCCGAACTGAACGGTGTTCACGATACATTTCATGTATCAAATTTAAAGAAAAGTCCAACGCAAGATACTGTTGTCATTCCCACAGACGAGATTCATATCTACGACACGCTCCACTTTGTCGAAGAGCCGGTTGAGGTTACAGATTCGAAGATCAACAAAACCCGCCGGAGCAGTATCAAGCTCGTCAAAGTTCGTTGGAACGCAAGACATGGTCCTGAATACACCTGGGAGCGTGAGGACCGAATGAAAGAGTAGTACCCCCACTTATTTTCCAAGAACCCTGCAACTAGAAGCAGAACTTAAAATTCCGGGACAAAATTTTTCTAACGGGGGGAGAATGTGACAACCCTCACCAAATCAGGTATCCGTACGACTTAATTAATATTTAATTACTTCTTAATTACTGTGCTTGATTAAAATTGTGAATAAACTGCTACTTGAATACTTATACATACACATATTTGCATCATACTTTAATTAACTATCACTCTACTATTTACATACAGTACTTTAGTGACAAACTTGATGCACAAAAGCACAGTAACACAATGAACGGATAACCCATTAAACATGCTGATATAGCCAGCATCAGGCAGACACAGCCTCTAAGGCCTGTATGAGCCAGAGATAGTTTACTACACCTGTAGAGAGTGTAGGGAAATGAGGGTTGTAGAACTGCGTCACTAGGTGATAGTTATAGTGACTGGATGTGCCTAAAACATGATTTAAACACAAAAAAATTCTGCACTTTAATATAAAAACTCAGCATTTTAGCTAACAAGTAAAGTGCAAAAACATGGGAAAATAATACTTGACACTTTCCAAAGTGTCGGGAATTCTTTGCGTCACTAAAAATAATATTAACGACACTTTAAAGCTTTGTTAAGCACTTTAACGGACCAGTATCCAGCCGAACAACCGGACTTAATCCGGGACATAAAATATTGTCATTAACATTGTTTTTCTTTTTCTGAGCCAGTTAGGGTCCCCGAACACCCTAACACCCGTAATAAATTACAACACACTAGTAACTAGTCTTAACCCTCCTAAACTAACTAACTAAACTACTTAACTAATTAGTTAAAACACAACCAAAAGCCCCCCCCCCCTGACCGATCGGTCACCATAATGGTGACACACTTTTGCATTTGTTGGATTATTTTAATCACCTTGTTTAATATCTTGAGGACATTAGGTCCTTTGGATAACTAGAAAGGGGAATTGTCTATAAGAACTAGTATAAGTCCACCACACATTTTACAAACATCATAACAAAAATCAACTCCTCCCTCCCTTCTCTTGAACTCACGACCGAAACCACACAACCACATCCATCCATTTTTTTCAATTTCATTAAAGGCATTCTACTTATATACAAGTGTGAAGGGTCTCATACGAGGAAGCCCAGTGCTTGCGGATTGCCAAGGACCTCTCTACGACGTTTTTAACCACCGTTTTTCGACTAGTTTCTTCCCTAGCCTCGAGCTAGTAGTAAGTGACTCTAAACACCTTCTAGATCTTGTTTAAAGCGGTTAATAAGAAATTTATCGGATAAAAATTATGAACATGTAAGATCAAAGTTTAAAAGTCTACTAAAATAATAAACATGGAGGTTAATGAATGAATGTTAGTGTAAAACTTTTGAAACTAGTTTTATTATGATTATTTATTGTTGTTGATTGCTAGTGTTGGAATGGATCGTCATCAAACCACGCTAGATCATGTTCATGGAACATGAACTAGCCCTATGTTAAGTAGTAAAGTTACTAGATGACGAACATTTTCAAACATAAACATGAACTTGTGTAAAAACAATTTTCTTATGAAATGGAGTTCTAAATTAGTAGATCTAAGGATCTACAAGTGGTATTTTCATAGAACCAACTGTAAGACGAAACCATATTTTAAAGCCGGATCTTTCATAAATTAAAGGTGATTTTGTGAACACACAAGTGTGTAGGCACTTGTGTAACGAAAGGTTTTAACAAAGAATTATTTTTATAATTTTTGACCAAGAAGTTGTAAACTTCCACTTTCTTTAAAAATAAAGATCACAAGAAACTGATTTTATTCACGAAAATAGAAAGGTCTAGTAAAAATAACGGAAAGTTACTACACACTTTTACATAACCGACAAGTTCTTGTGTTTTGCGATTTATATCTATTTTGACTACTTAGATGATGAAACATTGTTTATTGAAGATGGGAACATTGTTGAATTGAATTTTTAAAAAAGGAAAATTATACGCTTGAAGGCGTGGCCACCTCCAGTTACAGAGGAAACTCTGGCGAAATTTTTCCAATAATCTAACACTTGTAAATATTTTTATCACAACTGTTATGAATATATTTTTTTTACTTGTTTTCCCAAATAACTTTCGCCACGATTTTTATTACGAAACATCCAAGTGTCGGAGGTGGGATTTTCACAAAATAAAACTTGCTAGAATATATATTTAGTATATATTTTTCATAACAACACTTGTGAGATTTTTATGATTATTTTGTGAACTATACAAATATTATTTTTAGGGTAAAAATAATATTACTGACTATTAACGACTCCAAAATAATACGAACGCCTTCGCAATAAATATTTAAGTTACACCGGTATTATTAATACCACCCGAACTTTACAACGTAACTTACGTAATTTCGAAAAATACTATTGAACGCGTATTTTGATAAAAGTATTATTTTGGAAAGTTATATGGAATAAAATATAATATTTTTGGGAAAAATATTTATATTTTGGATGTAAAGTATTTTGGATAAATGAAATAAAATATATTTTATTAAGTGAGACTTAATAATATATTTCGAAGTTATACGAACACACATATATTAAAACCCCCATCCTTGGGAAGGAATGTATTTACCAAATAATTACGAAGTGTAAACACGAAATAGTTGCCTAATTATTTCCCAAAGGCATTAAACCTTAAACTAAGGCACGGCCGTCCGTCTAATAGAAGTTAGTACGTGTAGGTCGTCGCATAGCAGATTTTCTGGGTGATACTTTTTAGAGACGCACTTCGGTGAGTTCATGTCCCCCTTTTCTTTTAATTGTTTTCAGTTTCCTATACTGCGGGGGTGAAATACATGTTACTATGATTACAAGTACTTTTTACATGGTATGGTTAGCGTAAGGAGGGTTACTACTTAGATCGTCTGAGTGGGTAGGCGTGAACCGAAGGCCATTAATCCTCAGTGTAGGACCGAGGGACAGTAGCGGTAGATCTATCTGGGTGTAGCGAGCCTAGCCCCAGGCCCAGCAGAATGGACCTCGGGGTGACTTTGTACCCAACGCAAAATCTGCTAGGTTTGAGTCTTCCTACTGCACATCACACATATCAATGGCCTTGCAAACCATTGGTGATCTCTTTATTTCCTTATTTGCTACATACCAGGATTTTTATACTTACAAAGGTTCTTACATACTCACTACACATGAACTCGCTCAACAATTTTTGTTGATTTTTCCAACTTACATGTATTTCAGGGAACTAAGGATTCTGGCACGGTATGATACGCTTTCGCGCTACGTACGAGTTATGGGATCATCCTCGTTTAGGGATTGCGACTTTTACCTGGACGAGTCGCAAGTCTTAAACGACGTTTAATTTAAATTTGTGGTTATGTCTTTCAAACAATGTTTGTATGTTATTAGTTTGTAATTTCCGTTGCATGTGTCAACGCTTCAAGACAATGCTGTGTTACTTTTATTTTAAAACTTAAATCAATGGATGATCTGCATGGTTTTACATTCATATAGCTTGGTTATGATTAAGCTATGGTATTAAGAAGTTACACCAAATTAACCCACGCTTCCGCAAAGCCAGGGTGTGACAGATGATGCTCTCCGACGGTGCAACATGGGATGCAAAACATCCCACTTGGGTAACACATGACTGAATTTGGGTCTAGCCAATGACCCTTATAAACTTGGCACACCACTGAGGCATTCCGCGGAACAATCCTTAATTTTAGTTTAGATTAACTATTATGTTTTCTAGTTTAGTTTTACTTTTCAGGAATAAAACACACTCGAAATGGTGGAGGTTAGCAAAGGAACCTTGAACCCACACCCCATGCACAAAAACAGAGCCTCCCGACAATTTTTCTTCATTACAGCAAGTTCAGCACGGAGCCGTGCTTAGCCCAACACGCCCCCGTGCCCAATGTTCCGTAGAAAATGCCCGTACAGGTAATTGGACACGGGGCCATGTTCACTGAACATACCCCTATGCCCAGCCTTCTGTTTAATATGATACGGGTGATCTGAGCACGGGGTCGTGCCCGGTGCAACACGGGCCTGTGGCCAGTCGCCCAGTAACATAAAATTTTGTTTTTAAACACCTTTTTACACATTCAATCAACCTAAAACCTTATTTTTGGGACACATTGAGGACAATGTATAATTTAAGTGGGGGGGGGGATGCTAAAACCTTGAATTTTGCAAGCTCTAATAACAAGCCTTACACAAAACTCTATTGGAACCGCTAATCACCCAAATTTTGTCAAAAACTTTTTATTTTTTTTTACTTGTCTTGGTTTAATTTAGGAATAACAAGTTCTAAAAAGGTTATATGTTTATAAATTTACAACCGATAGCGTCGTGATAAAAAGAACCAACATAAGAAAATTATGAAACGACATGACAAATCTAGTTAAAATTTGATTATATATACTTGATCACATTATAAACCCATTCCCACAATAAGTGAGTTTTGAGCCTTTATTGAGCACACAAGCATACATCTTTAAACTAATCACTCATTTTTCATTTTGTGACAACTCGAGTTTCCGACTTTCACTTTCGCATTTATTGCACGTTGACTTTGACTGTTAGCGATTGACTTGTTTGATTTGTAACAATACACGTTGTGTTATAATGAAACGTATTATGATTGTTGGATATGTTATGTGCTATATGATAAAACGTATTGTGATGGTTATAGGTATATGTGTTAATGTTATAGTGTGAACCTGTTAGTAAACACTTGAAATAGTTAAGTCCTGGATAACCTTCGCAACGAAACAAGTGTTGACGAAACAGAGTTTCGTTTCGTTAACAACCTACTCGACGAAACATATGTGTTTCGCCGAGCCCATATTCGCCGAAGCCCATTACGGGCCCACTACGATAGAACGAGTATAATAACATACGCAGACTTCTGTTTCATACGTTTGGCAAAAATAAGAAAAACCCTAGAGCTTCCTGTTCCCTGTTGACGGCAATTGTGTGTTCCCGGAAACCCGAATCGATCTAGTTGCTATTCCATCCTTCGTGGTTAGTGTCTAATCATTGTGTAATTGTTTGATTTAAATCTTTACTATCTGTTTTGCTTGAAATCAATGTGGTAGATGCTGAATAACATTTGTGTTCATGTGTGGCTAATGATTTGACAACAATAGGATCTATGCTATTGGTTACAATTATAGTATATCAAAAATCGGATTACTTGTTGATGATAATCAGTATAGGGTTTCGATAGGCTGGTTATGTGTTCGGACTCTCGTGAAGTGTCTAAATCATATGTTAGATCATTTAAAGTCAAAACCGTGATTATGTTATGATTAGTAATCGATATCTATGAATGAATTGCTATATAGATACCGTATGAATTATGCATTAAGAATTACTGTATGATGTCCGTATGATGTTGACGGCTGTTAGGGTTTGCTGCATTATTTGCGTAACTGGTAATTGACGTAACTGACTTATGCACGAAACGGATTGTTTGGCGAAACAGAAGGGGTGTTTCGCCAAGGGTGTTTGGCGAAACAGAAGGGGTCTTTCGCCAAGAGTAATTGACGAAACAGAATGTGTTTCGCTAAAGGAGTTCACGACGAAACAGAATGTGTTTCGCCAATCTGTGTTTCGCCGATTTGGATAATTTTGCACAGTAAGCTGATTTAACTCTGTTAGAGGTTAACTGGATTTGATTAATTGCTGTTAAGTGATATGCATGACTTATATGATATTGGATACATGTTAGTACTTCTGTGGTTATACCTATACGTGAACATCTTTGATATAAACTGATCATGTATACGTGCGTACCTTAGGACTTGATTGATTAACTGTGAGCACATACTTAGCATACCGAGCAAACCAAGGTGAGTTCACACAGCCAAGGCATGGGGTTCCCAGGGTGGGAATGGGTTTGGATTATTCACTTGTACTTACCTAGCTTATGGAACTTAGTTATATGGTCCTCGGGTGAGGAAGGGTTATTGATAAGATAAGACTAGACTAGTGATACATATAGAACTGATCTTCGCACACAAGTCGGGGTTGGCCGCGATAATATGACTAATCTTCGCACACAAGCCGGGGTTGGCCGCGATATTCTGACTAATCTTCGCACACATGCCTAGGAAGGCCGCGAACTATACACTAAACTTCGCACATACGCCGGGTGGCCGCGATACAAATATACCTAGTCTAGAATACTTGGGGAATTTTCCCTAGTCTTCGCATACATGCCTAGTGGGCCGCGATACGAACTATTACGATACATGACTTAATGAACGAACGCAATGCTACTATACCATTACTATTACTGTACTATTAACTGTGAACTCGCTCAACTAGTTGTTGACTCTGTGCTGCATGCCTTGCAGGACCCAAGGTACATATGGAGCTTGCACAGGGAGGAGCAGGTCGTTGTGGGACATGGATCGTGGATGCCATGTTATAAACTTAAACATTAGAAGCTTATTACTTGCTTTGGTTTTACGCTATGCTTCCGCTACACTTTGAAACTATACTTATGTTTTGAACACCTATCGTATTGAAAGATTGGTTTGCAATTACTTTTACTTGATATTAATTACATGTTCGATATGATTGGTGGCTTGATCCTGGTCATGTCACGCCTCCAAGCGGTGTTACTCCGCGTGTGGATTTTGGGGGTGTGACAGATTGGTATCAGAGCCATTGATTATAGAGAACTTGGTTTTAATATGGAAAAAAAACATTTTTATTAAAACCAGACTATAACCAGAACAGTGCTCTCAACGATCCACAACGACGCTTCGCTCCACGTGCAAGACTCAGCATCCTAGGTAATAAGGTTTATGTTTATTACCTGCTTGCTAGGACTACATAGAACCTTGCTCGTAGTATGCTTAGATTACATTACTTACTATTCGTTATTACTTGAGAATACCTATGTGCTTACACTCTTCTGTCATCGCAGTACTCGCGAACCTTTCTCACTTATGCTGCCTTTGATGTGAAGATCAATGGCTGGACGCATTAACATGACTCAAGCCCAGTTGACGGCTCTTATCAACGAACAAGTAGCTGCGGCACTTGCAGCTGCACAAGCAGGTAGTATACCATGCGGATGTGATACACACTAGGATCTTTGAATCCTACATTCCTAAATCAACTCTTGTATTTAATACTGTCCTATTCTATGCACAATAGGTCAACACGCTCAACAACCTGTCTGCACATTCAAGAACTTCATGGACTGTCGTCCAAGCACGTTCAGTGGCACGGAAGGAGTAGTGGGACTACTCCATTGGTTTGAGAAGCTCGAGTCAGTATTTGAGATGTGTGAATGCCCTGAGGCTCGCAGGGTCAAGTACGCCACTGGCACGTTGGAAGGGATTGCGCTAACCTGGTGGAACGCGCAAGTTCAGATTCTAGGGCTGGCAGCTGCAAACACCACCCCTTGGAACGAATTCAAAGAACTGATCAAAAGGGAATACTGCACACGTGATGACATCCACAAGTTGGAGGTGGAACTATATCATCTGAAAATGACGGGGTCAGAAATTGAAGCTTACACGAAACGGTCGAACGAACTGGCCATCTTGTGTCCAACCATGGTGGACCCCCCAATCAAGCGCATCGAGTTGTACCTCAAGGGTTTAGCATCTGAGATTCAGAGCCATGTGACATCGGCTAACCTCGACAATATCCAAGACATCCAGCGTCTTGCTCATCGACTCACCGATCAAGCAGTGGAACAGAACAAGCTACCAAAACGCATCAGTGCTACCACTCCAGCTGCTACTTCTGCTACACCCAGCGATAACAAAAGAAAGTGGGATGGGGATTCCAGCAAGGGATCAGTTTCTGTTCAGTCTCAAGCACAGCAGCGCAAGACAAATGACTACCAGAATCCGAGTCAGCAATCATCAGGCAGTCAGGGGCAGGGTGGATATCGGGGAATTCACCCACTATGTAATAGGTGCAACAGACACCACAGTGGGCGGTGTCGCAAAGAACGTTGTCAGAGATGTCTCAAGTTAGGGCATGAAGCTAAAGACTGCAGGAGTGCGCGACCTGCGAATCAGAATCAGCAACTCCCACCACCAGCTCCACAGAACCAGCAGCAGCAGCCACAGCGAGGAAACCGGGGATGTTTCCAGTGTGGGGCTGAAGGTCATTTCAAAGGTGATTGCCCCAATTGAACCAGAACCAGAATCACAACAACAACAATCACCAGGGCAATGGGAACAACAACAATGGGGGAAACAACAACAACGGCAACGAAGCTCGGGGTCGTGCTTTCGTGCTGGCTCAGGGTGACGCAAGGAATGATCCCAATGTGGTTATGGGTAAGTTTCTTCTCGACGGTATTTATGTTACTGTTTCGTTCGATTCGGGTGCTGATACAAGTTATATATCTTTGAAAGTGAGTAAATTGTTAAAACATACACCAACACCCCTAAACACCAAACATGTCGTAGAATTAGCTAATGGTAAGAGTCTAGAAGCCACGCATGTAGTCAGGGGTTGTAATATTGTCTTAGCCGGTCAAGCGTTCTCCATCGATCTTATTCCCATAGTCTTGGGAAGCTTCGACATTGTTATTGGGATGGATTGGCTGTCCCGACAGCAGGCAGAAATCTTATGCAAGGAAAAGATAGTTCGCATTCCTCGTTCGGGCAAGGAACCTCTCGAAATTCAAGGCGACAAGAGTGGTGCTGTGGTTGGCATCATCTCTTTCTTGAAGGCTCAGAAATGTTTACGAAAGGGGCACACTGCCATCTTGGCACTTGTTACAGATGCATCAGCAAAAGAGAAAAGAATAGAGGATATCCCAGTTGTATGTGAATTTCCTCAAGTGTTTCCTGAAGATTTACCTGGTCTACCGCCTCATCGCCAGGTCGAATTTCAAATCGAGCTCGCTCCGGGAGCAGCACCCATAGCTCGAGCGCCGTATCGTTTAGCTCCGACTGAACTGGAAGAACTGTCAAAGCAGCTGCAAGAGCTCTTGGAAAAGGGCTTTATTCGTCCTAGCTCTTCGCCTTGGGGAGCTCCAGTATTATTCGTGAAGAAGAAGGACGGTACCTTCAGGATGTGCATAGACTACCGGGAACTCAACAAGGTGACGGTGAAGAACCGTTACCCTCTCCTACGTATTGACGACTTATTCGACCAGCTGCTAGGGTCGAACTACTACTCCAAGATCGATCTAAGGTCAGGTTATCTCCAGCTGATATTCCGGGATGAGGACGTCTCCAAAACAGCATTCAGAACTCGTTACGGCCACTACGAGTTTCTGGTCATGCCATTCGGGTTGACAAACGCACCGGCAGTTTTCATGGATCTTATGAACAGGGTGTGCAAGCCTTACTTAGACAAATTTTTGATAGTTTTTATCGACGACATTCTGATTTACTCCAAGAGTCAGGAGGAACACGAGCAGCATTTACGGCTTATCTTGCAACTTCTACGAAAGGAACAACTGTACGCAAAGTTCTCAAAATGTGACTTCTGGCTTCGTGATGTCCACTTTCTAGGCCATGTGGTAAACAATGATGGGATCCATGTTGATCCATCCAAAGTAGATTCGATCAGAAATTGGCCTGCGCCTCGCACTCCAACGGAAATACGCCAATTCTTGGGTTTGGCGGGTTACTACAGACGGTTTATCAAAGACTTCTCCAAGATCGCACAGCCACTTACATTACTGACACAGAAAGGTGTCACCTACCATTGGGGAGATTCCCAGGAAACCGCTTTTCAGTACTTAAAGGATAGACTATGCAGCACACCCATACTTTCATTGCGAGAGGGCACGGATGATTTTGTGGTCTATTGTGACGCATCGATACAGGGGCTTGGTTGTGTATTGGTGCAACGGGATAAAGTTATTGCTTATGCTTCGCGCCAACTCAAAGTTCACAAACGGAATTACACGACGCACGATTTAGAGCTGGGAGCTGTTGTTTTCGCGCTTAAGATATGGCGACACTACCTGTACGGTACCAAGTGCACTATTTACACCGATCACAGGAGTCTCGAGTATATCCTTAAGCAAAAGGATTTGAACATGCCACAACGAAGATGGGTCGAACTTTTGAACGATTACGAATGCGCTTTTAAGTACCATCCAGGCAAAGCCAATGTTGTGGCTGACGCCCTCAGTCGGAAAGACACTACACCTAAGCACGTGCGAGCATTGCAGCTCACCATTCAGTCTAGTCTTCCAGCACAGATACGAGATGCTCAGGTAGAAGCATTGAAACCAGAAAACGTCAGGGCTGAAGCCTTACGTGGCTCAAGGCAACGATTAGAACAAAAGGAAGACGGTGCTTTCTATGTAACAGGGCGTATTTGGGTCCCACTTTATGGAAACTTACGCGAGCTGGTAATGGATGAAGCTCACAAGTCTCGCTACTCGGTACATCCAAGGTCGGATAAAATGTACCACGACATCAGAACTACTTATTGGTGGCCAAGCATGAAGGCCCACGTCGCTACCTATGTCAGCAAGTGCTTGACTTGTGCAAGAGTCAAGGTAGAGTATCAGAAACCAGCGGGCCTACTCCAGCAACCAAAGATACCACAGTGGAAATGGGAGGAAATTTCCATGGATTTTGTTACAAGCCTACCTAGATCCCAGCGTGGGAACGATACTATTTGGGTGATCGTGGATCGACTCACCAAGTCTGCTCATTTCCTGGAAATCAAAGAAACAGACAAGTTTTCCACACTAGCAGACATATACTTGAAAGAAGTAGTCTCAAGGCACGGGGTCCCCACCTCTATCATTTCGGATCGCGATGCACGATTCACATCAGAACTATGGCAAGCAATGCACAAGGCTTTTGCTCTCGTTTAGACATGAGCACAGCATATCACCCTCAGATGGATGGGCAGTCTGAGTGCACGATTCAAACTCTAGAAGACATGCTTCGGGCAACAGCTGGGAAAAGCACCTCCCTCTGGTGGAGTTCTCATACAATAACAGTTATCACACCAGCACACAAGCCGCTCCATTTGAGGCATTGTACGGGCGTAAATGCCGGTCACCTCTCTGTTGGGCAGAGGTGGGGGATAGTCAGATCACGGGTCCAGAACTTATAGTGGACACCACGGAAAAGATTGCACAGATAAGACAACGCATGGCGGCAGCTCGCGACCGTCAGAAAAGCTACGCGGATAAGCGTAGGAAGCCATTGGAACTTCAGGTCGGGGACCGGGTTTTACTCAAAGTCTCACCCTGGAAGGGTGTGGTTCGTTTTGGCAAACGGGGCAAACTCAATCCGCGGTATGTCGGACCATTCGAAATTGCAGAAAGAATAGGCAAAGTGGCCTACAGACTGAACTTACCAGCTGAACTCGGTGCAGTTCACAATGTTTTTCACGTGTCGAATCTGAAGAAGTGCCTGTCAGATGAGACCCTCATAGTTCCCTTGAAGGAGCTCACTATCGACGAGCGGTTACAGTTCGTCGAGGAACCTGTTGAAATCACGGACCAGGATGTTAAGGTCCTCAAGAACACGAGAATCCCTCTTGTTCGAGTTCGTTGGAACTCCCGTCGCGGCCCAGAGTTCACCTGGGAGCGTGAAGATCAAATGAAACTCAAGCATCCCCAGTTATTCGGAACCAATGCAACCACTACTGAGGCTGAAGCTACTACTGCAGAATTTCTGGACGAAATTCCAAATCCACGGGGGGATGATGTGACACCCCAAGAACACCAGTAAACGATACAACTTACCTAGCTTCCTCAGTAACCGCATGCTAAATTTCGGGACGAAATTTCTTTCAAGTTGGGGTTAATGTGACAACTCGAGTTTCCGACTTTCACTTTCGCATTTATTGCACGTTGACTTTGACTGTTATCGATTGACTTGTTTGATTTGTAACAATACACGCTGTGTTATAATGAAACGTATTATGATTGTTGGATATGTTATGTGCTATATGATAAAACGTATTGTGATGGTTATAGGTATATGTGTTAATGTTATAGTGTGAACCTGTTAGTAAACACTTGAAATAGTTAAGTCCTGGATAACCTTCGCAACGAAACAAGTGTTGACGAAACAGAGTTTCGTTTCGTCAACAACCTACTCGACGAAACGTATGTGTTTCGCCGAGCCCATATTCGCCGAAGCCCATTACGGGCCCAGTACGGTAGAACGAGTATAATAACATACGCAGACTTCTGTTTCATACGTTTGGCAAAAATAAGAAAAACACTAGAGCTTCATGTTCCCTGTTGACGGCAATTGTGTGTTCCCGGAAACCCGAATCGATCTAGTTGCTATTCCATCCTTCGTGGTTAGTGTCTAATCATTGTGTAATTATTTGATTTAAATCTTTACTATCTGTTTTGCTGAAATCAATGTGGTAGATGCTGAATAACATTTGTGTTCATGTGTGGCTAATGATTTGACAACAATAGGATCTATGCTATTGGTTACAATTATAGTATATCAAAAATCGGATTACTTGTTGATGATAATCAGTATAGGGTTTCGATAGGCTGGTTATGTGTTCGGACTCTCGTGAAGTGTCTAAATCATATGTTAGATCGTTTAAAGTCAAAACCGTGATTATGTTATGATTAGTAATCGATAAATATGAATGAATTGCTATATAGATACCATATGAATTATGCATTAAGAATTATTGTATGATGTTCGTATGATGTTGACAGCTGTTAGGGTTTGCTGCATTATTTGCGTAACTGGTAATTGACGTAACTGACTTATGCACGAAACGGATTGTTTGGCGAAACAGAAGGGGTGTTTCGCCAAGGGTGTTTGGCGAAACAGAAGGGGTATTTCGCCAAGAGTAATTGACGAAATAGAATGTGTTTCGCCAAAGGAGTTCACGACGAAACAGAATGTATTTCGCCAATATGTGTTTCGCCGATTTGGATAATTTTGCACAGTAACCTGATTTAACTCTGTTAGAGGTTAACTGGATTTGATTAACTGCTGTTAAGTGATATGCATGACTTATATGATATTGGATACATGTTAATATTTCTGTGGTTATACCTATACGTGAACATCTTGGATATAAACTGATCATGTATACGTGCGTACCTTAGGACGTGATTGATTAACTGTGAGCACATACTTAGCATACCGAGCAAACCAAGGTGAGTTCACACAGCCAAGGCATGGGGTTCCCAGGGTGGGAATGGGTTTGGATTATTCACTTGTACTTACCTAGCTTATGGAACTTAGTTATATGGTCCTCGGGTGAGGAAGGGTTATTGATAAGATAAGACTAGACTAGTGATACATATAGAACTGATCTTCGCACACAAGCCGGGGTTGGCCGCGATAATATGACTAATCTTCGCACACAAGCCGGGGTTGGCCGCGATAATATGACTAATCTTCGCACACATGCCTAGGAAGGCCGCGAACTATACACTAAACTTCGCACACACGCCGGGTGGCCGCGATACAAATATACCTAGTCTAGAATACTTGGGGAATTTTCCCTAGTCTTCGCATACATGCCTAGTGGGCCGCGATACGAACTATTACGATACATGACTTAATGAATGAACGCAATGCTACAATACCATTACTATTACTGAACTATTAACTGTGAACTCGCTCAACTAGTTGTTGGCTCTCTGCTGCATGCCTTGCAGGACCCTAGGTACATATGGAGCTTGCACAGGGAGGAGCAGGTCGTTGTGGGACATGGATCGTGGATGCCATGTTATAAACTTAAACATTAGAAACTTATTACTTGCTTTGGTTTTACGCTATGCTTCCGCTACACTTTGAAACTATACTTATGTTTTGAACACCTATCGTATTGAAAGATTGGTTTGCAATTACTTTTACTTGATATTAATTACATGTTCAATATGATCGGTGGCTTGATCCTGGTCATGTCACGCCTCCAAGCGGTGTTACTCCGCGTGTGGATTTTGGGGGTGTGACACATTTCTGTGTGAATAGCCGCTTGGTTCTTACGACTCTAGAACTTGCCACGACAATACATTCTCGGTCCTTACCAACTTAAACCCATGTAAGTAAATGATGGAGGCATTAGGACTAACCCACTTTCCTTTCAACACCATTATTTTTCATTTTCTTTATCACCTACCCAAAATCCCCCCTATTTAACCCCTTTGAGCCTAAACCTTTTCATTTCTAAACCCACAAAACAAACACCCTTTTACCCACGAAAACCTTTTTCTTTTCAACCCTTTATTTTAGTAAAAAGCTCGGTTTTCTTGTGACATTTCTTTATCGAAAAAAATGAAGTCTAGCAATAAACAAAGAAAGTCCTTAAAGAAACTTTGTTTGAATATGCTTAGTTTGAATAAAAAGTCACAAAACAAAAAGTTTTACAACGGCCGACGCTTTTTATGCTTTTAGCCCTTTTTACTAATCCATAACGACTAATATTACCGAATATTTAACATTATGTCCCATACCATAATATATCAAATAAAAGCAGTTATTACAGACATTGTTTTGACAAAGGCAAATCAAATGTTCCGACAACTCAGATTTTATTAGATTTGTTTCTGGACTCCATCCTAGCTCAATTCCAGCAAATAACAAGCAAGGATCCTAAGCACCTATCACATACGTTAAAATAGAAGTCAATACACATTGTGTAAAGGTGAGCATACAAGTTTAATAGTATAATAGATAGCGAAATCATTTACGCATAACCAGCATGTAACATGTAGCAAAGTGAAGCATGTAGGTTATCGACAATGAAATATGCACAGACGTGACTGCGAGTTGTAGAATGCGCAACACATATCACCACCATGACATGTGAGAAAGCCCTTAACAAACCCTGTCCACAACAGGTGCTGAGTCCAAACTCTAGTACTATCGTTGCTAAGGAGTCAGGCAACAATCACTGTGTAAACATAACATACAAGCATTCATCGAATAACACGTATCATGAAATAATGGTCAGTGTATAAAATTTTTTGCGTTATGTGTCGATTGTGTTTTGAATATGTAACGTATGTAACACCCAAAAGTGCGTAAAGCAAAAAGGGTTCGAGTATACTCACAGATTGTGTTTAGTAAATAAACACTCTCTTGGATTGAAGGGAGCGCTGGAAAGTTAGTTTGATTACAGAACGATAGCATAAGCGATTGAACGGCACGATAAATGGTGCGATGCGACTGAATGACGAATGGCATCCGATCGGATGATAATCCGAACGGATGGTCATTCAATCGGATGTCAATCCGTTCGGACGGTCATCCGATCGGACGGCCATTCGGTCGGACTGACATTTGTTTGGGATGGATGTGTTTGTGTATGATGGCTTTGAAGTTTTCGTTGTAGCATTTTAAAATCGGAGAGGTATCTCTACCCTTCAGGTCAATCGATTAAACGGTCGTTCAATCGAATATCGATCCGATTGGCAAGAAATTTCAGCTGAGAACAAGTTCACTGTAGGATGGTCATTCGATCGGATGGTCTTCCGATCGAATGACAATCCGTTAAAACTGATGATCTTGGAAAATTATAAAAATGTTAAGTGTTGAAGTCTAGGTGCAATCCGATCGTATTGTCGTTCGATTGGATGGCAATCCGATCGGACAGCAATCCGTCCAACGATCTGATCGTTTTGCAAACTTGGAGATTCGTTAAGTTTAGAAAGTTTTGCGGTTTGATTGAGACGGTATGACAACGTGTTAAGCAACGGAACCTCGTCACGTCCAAGTCGTCCGATCGAAGTGGGAATCACCCCAGTCCGTTCAGCTAACTGTTCATGACGGTTGTTCATGTTCAACCCGAAATCGTCTGTCTCTTTGATAGGAATTAGATCTCAGACTAACACTTCACTAAGAAATGAGTAGAAGGCCTGAACGAGCTCCGACTGTGTCGGTTTTGAGTGCATTGAGTGTAAAAGAGTTGAAAGAATGTTGGAAAAGTATCTTTCAATCCTTTTAACTTTGAAAATGTTTAGATCTATGCGAAAACATCCTTCAGATCCGAGTTGTTCTTGGTGGAATGAAGCCAAATCTGGAAGTTAATAAGAACTCTATGATGACATCATCCTAGAACACCTCAAATCCGCTGATTTCATGGTTAAAAGTTAAGATTCAAAGGTGAAAATGATGAAGAAGTACGTGTAGATGATAGATGTACAAGATTTGAGTTGAATACTTACAAGAATCGCGAGAAATCGAGAAAAAAGAGGGCTTGAGCACGCTAGTCAAATGAGAGAGCTGTCACATCACTGTTGGTGATGTGACAGGGGTATTTATAGGTTTCGATGTTTCGTTTCACGTGTTGAGCGTTGCGATGCGTTTGAGCGGGTGTCGATAAAGCGATGCGATAGATTAATAATACAATCATCGTAAATAAACTTGAGTTTAGCGTTTGTGATTAGATTGCATTGCGGTAGAGTTGTGATTGCATTTCGATTAATCACCACAACATAAAGTAAACAAGCACAAGTAACATATAAACAGTACACACACGTAAAACAATATACATAACCTATCAATCAAGTTGCGAATGCGATTGCGATGCGATTAGTGATGAAATAGATTAGCGATAAACATCGATTAACCTCGATTATTATAGATACTCCACATCATACAACTAAAGAAAATAAAATACAGGATTCAATTGCAAGTAAATGAAGTAAAGTCAATAGTTAAGCAAGGAGTGACAGATCGCAATTAGCAATCTTTTCTTCCTTTGACTTTGGCTTTGACTTGTACTTTGACTTTCTGAACGTGGATTGTTACAGCCTCCCCTACTTAAGGGAATTTCGTCTCGAAATTTAGGCCTTAGGCGTAACAAACAACTGCGGATACTTCGCCTTCATGTCACTTTCGAGTTCCCAGGTGAACTTTGTGCCTCGTTTGCCTTCCCAATGAACTTTCACAATGGGAATGCGTGAGCATCTGAGCTTCTTGGTTTCTCGATCCATGATCAGGACAGGTTTCTCCACGAAGTGTAATGTTTCGTTCACTTGTAGATCCTCAAGTGGAACTTGTAAGTTCTGCTCAGCCAGACACTTTCTGAGGTTCGAGACACATGGAAAGTCGGGTGGACGTTACTAAGTTCCTCCGATAGTTCGAGTCTGTAGGCCACCTTCCCAATCCTTTCCAGAATTTTAAAGGGTCCAACATATCGAGGCGCGAGTTTCCCTTTTGTTGCCGAATCTGATCACACCCTTCGAAGGCGAAACCTTTAGGGGTACGTGATCGCCAACGTCAAATTCAAGGGGCTTGCAGCGTCTATCGGCGTAACTTTTCTGACGACTCCAAGCTTTCAGCAGGTTGTCTCGAATTTGGAGGATCTTGTCAGTCGTTTCTTGCAGCAGCTCAGGGTCGGTTATTTGCGCATCTCCGATCTCATGCCACACAATCGGCGATCGACATTTTCTTTAGTATAACGCCTCAAATGGTGCCATTTGAATGCTAGAATGATAACTGTTATTGTACGAGAAATCGACCAAAGGTAGGTGTGCGTCCCAATTACCACCGAAATCTATGACACACGAGCGAAGCATGTCTTCAAGGGTACGAATCGTTCTTTCAGTCTGACCGTTGGTTTGGGGATGAAAAGCGGTACTTAGATTGAGAGTAGTACCGAGAGCAGTTTGAAACGTTTCCCAAAGACGCAAGGTAAACCAACCATTGCGGTCAGAGATGATGTCGCGAGGCGTCACATGTCGACAAATGATCTCGTCGGTGTAGATTCGGGCTAATTTTTCTACCTTAAAGTCTTCTCGTATTGGCAGAAAATGAGCAAATTTAGTCAAACGGTCAATGATAACCCAGATGCTATCCTGACCTGAGGGTGTACGCAGAAGTTTCGTGATAAAGTCCATGGCTGTGCTTTCTCATTTCCACATCGGGATCTCGGGTTGCACAAGCAAGCCAGGGGGTCTTTGTTGTTCGGCCTTGACTTTCGAACAAGTCAGGCACTTCGAAACATAGATTGCGATATCCTTCTTCATTCAAGGCCACCAATACTGTAGACGGAGGTCATGCTACATCTTGTAGGTACCAGGGTGAATGGAATATCGAGATTTGTGCGCTTCAGTCATCAATATCTCCCGAAGGTTATTGCGACTTGGAATCCAGATGCGATCTAGATAGTAATAGATACCATTCAATTTGGTGACAAAGTGCGAATCAGCTCCACACTTTTTCATTTCCTCTCGCATGGTACCTTCAACGAAGCAGGCGTGCTGAGCGTCACGAATCAAGGCTTCGAGGTCATGTTGGGCGTGAGTGTCACGAATGCTATACACATAGCTTCGTCTGCTTAGAGCATCACCCACAACATTTGCTTTTCCAGGATAATAACGAATCTCACAGTCATAATTGTTGAGAAGTTCAACCCATCGGCGTTGGCGCATATTCAGTTCCTTTGGTTGAGGATGTGTTGTAGGCTCTTATGGTCGGTGAAGACCGTACACATCGGTTGTGTAGTTCTTCTCGGGGATCTTGAGCTGACGAGAGACGTAAGCGATAACCTTGTCCCATTGCATGAGAACACAACCAAGACCATGGTTCGAGGCATCACAATAGACAACGAAGTCATCGTTTCCATCGGGTAGAGCGAGGATAGGAGCATTGCATAGCATATGCTTGAGAGTTTGAAAGGCAGTCTCTTGTTTGATTCCCCAAACATAAGGCTTGTCTTTATGCGTCAAAGAAGTAAGCGGGACAACGATTTTTGAAAAGTCAGCGATGAATCGACGGTAATAGCCCGCCAATCCGAGGAACGAAGGAACATCGGATGGTGATTTTGGAGTAACCCAACTCTTAGCAGCTTCGATCTTCGCAGGGTCGATTTGTAGACCTTGACTATTGACGATGTGACTGAGGAATTGAACCTCCTCTAGCCAGAATTCACACTTGGAGAACTTGGCGTAGAGTCGATTCCCTTGGAGTAGTTCGAGAACCAAATGTAGATGCTGCGCATGTTCGGCTTTCGACTTCGAATAGATAAGGATGTCGTCGATGAACACGATGACGAAACTATCAAGAAATGGTTTGCACACGCGATTCATCAAATCCATGAAAACCGCGGGTACGTTGGTTAAGCCAAAAGGCATTACGACGAATACATAATGGTCGTATCGGGTTCGGAAAGCGATTTTCGGTATATCTTCCTCCTGAATGCATAACTGGTGGTAACCTGAGCGTAAATGGATCTTCGAGAAACATTAGCACCTTGCAGTTGATCAAACAAATCATCGATTCGAGGCAGAGGATAGCGATTCTTGATTATCAGCTTATTCAACTCCCTAAGTCGATGCACATCCGGAACGACCCGTCCTTTTTGACGAAAAGGACTGGTGTGCCCCAAGGAGAGGTGCTAGGGCGAATGAAGCCTTTGTCAACCAATGCCTGGAGTTGACTCGAGAGTTCGCGCATTTCAGACGGAGCGAGGCGATAAGGAGATTTAGCAACAGGATTGGCTCCAGGAATGAGGTCAATATGAAAATCAATGTCATGACTCGGGGGTAAACCAGGTAAATCATAAGGTTAGACTTTAGGAAAATCACGAACCACAGGCACCTTATCAATTTCCTTCTTTTCCTTTTCCTCCGCTACTACGATGTGTGCTAAGAAAGCTTTGTATTCCTTGCAGAGATACTTACTTGCTTGGACACACGATATTAGCTTAAGCTTGCTCGATGTGACTTCACCATAGACACACATTTGATCACCATTAGCGAGCGAGAAACGAATCATCTTATCAAAGCAAACGACTTCGGCATGATTTTCCTGAAGGAAATCCATGCCTACTATGATATCGAAACTACCAAGCTGCATCGGAATGAGATCGATCGGAAAGATGTGATTGTTGAGTTCGAGATTACAATCACGAAGAACAGAACGAACAATTACGGTTCTTCCAGTGGCAACTTCAACGTCGAACGTCGAGGGGAGATCGGCGCGCTTAAGATTAAGGAGCTTTTCGAATTCTAACGACACAAAACAGTTATCGGCTCCAGGATCAAATAAAAACGAAGCATATATACCATTTACGAGGAACATACCATTTGTCACACCCCCAAAATCCACAAGCGGAGTACCACCGCTTGGAGGCGTGACATGACCAGGATCAAGCCATCAATCATATTGAACATAGCGTATAATGATTAAAGTAGTTCGTAAAACCCAATTCAATACAATTGATGTTCAACCCAAACGAAACGTAATTTGAGTAGCGGAAGCATAAGTATGTAAACCCAATGTAAATCATAAGTTCAATTGTTTAGACGTTTGACATGGCGTCTACGATCCATGTCCCACAACGACCTGCTCCTCCCTGTGCAAGCTCCATAAGTACCTAAGGTCCTGCAAGGCATGCAGCAGAGATTCAACAACTAGTTGAGCGAGTTCACAGAAAGTAAGTTCAAAATAGCAAATCGTATGTTCATTTAGTGGGGGCTTCCCATGTATGTATGTACTACTAGTGGGGGTTTCCCATGATTATATTTATTACTAGTGGGGGCTTCCCATGTTTATCCTTACTAGACTAATTGCAACCATGTGTTCTTCTTAGCCCGAGAACAGGAATACGTACAAGGTCACGTAGGTTTTACGTGAGTGCCCTTCCCCGAGGACAGTGGTACGCGTGGGGTTTACGTAGGTTTTACGTAAGTGTCCTTCCGACCCGGAAGACAGTAGTTGGTATGAGTTTACGTAGGTTTTACGTAAGTGTCCTCCCGACGCGGGAGACAGTGGTAGATACTAGTTTACGTAGGTTTTACGTAAGTGTCCTGACTAATCTGAGGACGATGCTATATAGTCTAGCAATAGCGTAAGTACGAGTAATTATCCAATTCAAATCTTCTAACCCAATTCCCAACCCGAGAATCCCATGCCTTGGCTGTGTGAACTCACCTTGGTTTGCTCGGCAGATACACAGAAAAGTTCAATCAAGCTATATGGTGGTCAACCACGTCCTACCATGGTTACCATACAAATTAGGTTCGTATTCAAGTAGTGCACTTATATTCTACACGTATTGTACGCAAGTAGTGACCATAGCATACATGTATAATCATGGCAGATCAATAACAGTCACGTAAAAAAGGTCCAAGTATGCGGCCCGAATGGTTGGGCTCGTAACAGTGTGCAAAGTCCAAAACAGTGTGCTCGTGTAAATGGTCTCGAGTCGAGACTAGAGATCTCGAGTCGAGACAGTGTGGTGTCGAGTTGTGCCGACTTCAATGTCTCGAGTCGCAACAAGGAGGTCTCGGCTGGTGCATATATCACTCGAGACTAGGTGGTCTCGAGTCGGGTCTCGAGTCGCAACAGGACTCGCAATGCTGGTCTCGAGTTGTGCTGTTTTGTGTAGGTAAGGAGGTCCCGAGTCGAGACTAGGTGTTCTCGACTCGCAATCCATGTCGAGACTAGCAGATTGTAACAGTTTCCTTATTAGCAGCTCATTTAGTTCCGTAAAATCAGTCAACAAATTTAGCAGTTTCATAATCAGATCAAATCAGCTATTATTCGATAATTATGAACATTCATATCATCATCATCAAGAACAAACAATCGGATCATCATACAAACATAAACCGAATCATTTAACTATCATGCAACCTAAATCACAATCACAAGTCATAATATCACAGCCGATTATCAAGCACACATTCGAACCGGTTAGCATAGTACCAATCCGATTTAATCATACATGCAGCCGATTTTATGAACACTAAGAATCAACAACATAATAAATCATACTAACAAGAACCCTAGATCATGTAATCCGATAGATAACAATATTATCTCATAATCATACATATTAAACATGCAATCGACGAACTTAATACTAACCGAGATGAGAAGAGGATGATCCGAATCCAAAAGCTTCGATGGAAAGGGATGTTCGGCTGCCTTTGGTTCCGATCGAGAGAGAAAGAGAGCGTGTTCTAGGGTTTGTGTGTGTGAGAATGTTTGGCAAGTAAATGAAAATCTAAACCCCTAATGGGTATGTGTTTGCGAATCAAGGGAAGTGGGCCGAACCCTTTACCGGGTTGCCCTCTTGGTCTCGAGTCGGGTGTGTGTAAACCGAATGGGCTTGTGTAGTCGAGTGGGTCATGTACGATCGGATCATGCAACATATAAACAAACATTCACAATTTCACACAAGGCACGTATAACACGTTATTCAAATAGAGTTCACATAATCACGTAACGTTACACAAAAGTGGGTTCGAAATACGAGTTGTCACATTATCCCCAACTTAAAAGAAATTTCGTCCTGAAATTTAGTACGTACTCACTGAGGAATCTAGTTAAGTTGCATGGTTTTCCTGGGGTGTCACATCCTCCCCCCGTTGATCTGGAATTTCGTCTCGAAATTTCGTGGTAGCTTCAGCCTCAGTAGTGGTTGTACTGTTCGCGAACAATTGGGGGTACTTTTCTTTCATCTGATCTTCTCGTTCCCAGGTGAACTCTGGGCCACGACGAGAGTTCCAACGAACTCGAACAAGAGGGATTCTCTTGTTCTTGAGGACCTTAACATCCCGGTCTGTGATTTCTACTGGTTCCTCGACGAATCGCAACTGCTCGTCGATAGTGAGTTCCTTCAGAGGAACTATGAGGGTCTCATCTGACAGGCACTTCTTCAGATTCGACACGTGAAAGACGTTGTGAACTGCACCGAGTTCAGCTGGTAGGTTTAATCTATAGGCTCTGTAGGCTACTTTGCCTATTCTTTCTACTATCTCAAACGGTCTGACATACCGCGGATTGAGCTTGCCCCGTTTGCCAAAACGAACCACACCCTTCCAGGGTGAGACTTTAAGTAAGACCCGGTCCCCGACCTGAAATTCCAATGGCTTCCTACGCTTATCCGCGTAGCTTTTCTGATGGTCGCGAGTTGCCGACATACGTTGTCGTATTTGTGCGATCTTTTCCGTGGTGTCCACTATAAGTTCTGGACCCGTGAACTGACTATCCCCCACCTCTGCCCAACAGAGAGGTGACCGGCATTTACGTCCGTACAATGCCTCGAATGGAGCGACTTGAATGCTTTTCCCAGCTATTGCCGAAATCGATAACACATGCCCGAAGCATGTCTTCTAGAGTTTGAATCGTGCGTTCAGACTGCCCATCTGTCTGAGGGTGATAAGCCGTGCTCATGTCTAGCTGTGAGCCAAAAGCTTTGTGCATTGCTTGCCATAGCTCTGAAGTGAATCGTGCATCGCGATCCGAAATGATAGAGGTGGGCACCCCGTGCCTTGAGACTACTTCCTTCAAGTATATGTCTGCTAGTGTGGAAAACTTGTCTGTTTCTTTGATTGCCAGGAAATGAGCAGACTTGGTGAGTCAATCCACGATCACCCAAATCGTATCGTTCCCACGCTGGGACCTAGGCAGGCTTGTGATGAAATCCATGGAAATTTCCTCCCATTTCCACTTTGGTATCTTTGGTTGCTGAAGTAAGCCTGCTGATTTCTGATACTCTGCCTTGACTTTTGCACAGGTCAAGAATTTGCCGACATAAGTGGCAATGTGGGCCTTCATGCTAGGCCACCAATACGTCGTCCTGATGTCGTGGTACATCTTATCCGAACCTGGATGTATCGAGTAGCGAGACTTGTGTGATTCATCCATCACAAGTTCTCGTAAACCGCCATATAGTGGGACCCAAATACGCCCCGTTACGTAGTAGGCACCGTCTTCCTTCTGTTCTAGTCGTTGCCTTAAGCCGCGTAAGGCTTCAGCCCTTACGTTTTCTGGTTTCAATGCTTCTACCTGAGCATCTCGTATCTGTGCTGGAAGACCAGACTGAATAGTAAGCTGTAGTGCTCGCACGCGTCTAGGTGTAGTGTCGTTCCGACTGAGGGCGTCAGCCACAACATTGGCTTTGCCTGGATGGTACTTAATAGCGCATTCGTAATCGTTCAGTAGTTCAACCCATCGACGTTGACGCATGTTCAATTCCTTCTGCTTGAAGATATGCTCGAGACTCCTGTGATCGTTGTAGATATTACACTTGGTACCGTACAGGTAGTGTCGCCATATCTTAAGCGCGAAAACAACAGCTCCTAGCTCTAAGTCGTGCGTCGTGTAGTTCCGTTCGTGAACCTTGAGTTGGCACGAAGCGTAAGCAATGACCATGTCGCGCTGCATTAATACACATCCAAGGCCCTGAATGGATGCATCACAATAAACCACAAAGTCGTCCGTGCCCTCTGGCAATGAGAGGATAGGTGCACTGCAAAGTCTATCCTTTAAGTGCTGAAAAGCAGTTTCCTGAGTATTTCCCCAACGGTAGGTGACACCCTTCTGTGTCAGTAGTGTAAGCGGCTGTGCGATCTTTGAAAAGTCCTTGATAAACCTCCTGTAGCAACCTGCCAATCCCAGGAATTGGTGTATTTCCGTTGGTGTACGCGGTTCAGGCCAGTTCCTAATTGAACCAACCTTGGATGGATCAACATGGATCCCATCCTGGTTTACCATGTGGCCTAGAAAGTGGACTTCACGAAGCCAGAAGTCGCATTTTGAAAACTTGGCGTACAGTTGTTCCTTTCGAAGAAGTTCCAAGATACGCCGTAAGTGTTGCTTGTGTTCCTCCTGACTCTTGGAGTAGATCAGAATGTCGTCGATGAATACAATCACAAACTTGTCTAGATAAGGTTTGCACACCCTGTTCATAAGGTCCATAAATACGGCAGGCGCGTTCGTCAACCCGAATGGCATAACTAGAAACTCGTAGTGACCGTAGCGAGTTCTGAATGCGGTTTTGGAGACGTCCTCATCCCGGACTCTCAGCTGATGATAACCTGACCTCAAGTCTATCTTGGAATAGTAGCTCGACCCTTGCAACTGGTCGAATAAATCGTCAATACGCGGAAGAGGATAACGATTCTTCACCGTTACCTTGTTCAGTTCACGGTAGTCAATGCACATACGGAAGGTACCATCCTTCTTCTTGACAAATAGTACTGGAGCTCCCCAAGGCGAAGAGCTTGGACGAATAAAGCCCTTATCCTAGAGCTCTTGTAGTTACGTAGAGAGTTCTTCCAACTCTGATGGCGCTAATCGATTCGGTGCACGTGCTATCGGTGCTGCTCCTGGTGTTAGCTCGATTTGAAACTCGACCTGGCGATGAGGCGGTAGACCAGGTAATTCTTCTGGAAACACTTGAGGAAAGTCGCGAACTATTGGAATGTCTTCCAATTTCTTTTCCTTTGCTGATGCATCGGTGACAAGTGCCAGAATGGCAGTGTGGCCCTTACGTAAACACTTCTGAGCCTTCAAGAAAGAGATGATGCCAACCACAGCACCACTCTTGTCGCCTTGAACTTCGAGAGGTTCCTGACCGGAACGAGGGATGCGAACAATCTTCTCTTTGCACAAAATCTCTGCGTGATGTTGAGATAACCAGTCCATACCAATGACGATGTCGAAACTACCCAAAACTATGGGAATGAGATCGATGAAGAAAGTCTGACCCGCGAGGATAAGATTACAACCCTGAACTATGTGCGTGGCCTCTAGACTCTTACCATTAGCTAACTCTACGATATGCTTAGTGTTCAGAAGTTTGGGTGTACGTTTTAACATTTGGCTAACTTTCAAAGACATATAACTTGTATCCGCACCCGAATCAAACAAAACAGTAACGTAAAAGTCGTCGAGAAGGAACTTACCCATAACTACGTTGGGATCATTCCTTGCGTCGCCCTGACCTAGCACGAAAGCTCGACCCCTAGCTTCATTGCCATTATTGTTCCCACCGTTGTTACCATTGCCCTGATTGTTGTTGTTGTTGTTGCGATTCTGGTTTATCTGGGGGCAATCCCGCTTGAAATGGCCTTCAGCACCACACTGAAAGCATCCCCTGTTGCCTCGCTGTTGCTGCTGTTGCTGGTTCTGTGGAGCTGGTAGTTGTGGTTGCTGGTTCTGATTCGCAGGCTGTGGGCTCCAACAGTCCTTGGCCTCGTGGCCCATCTTGAGACACCTTTGGCAACGACCCTTGTTGCACTGGCCGCTGTGGTGCCTGTTACAGTTGTGGCACTTTTGTTGATTTCCCTGATATCTTCTCTGCCCACGACTACCAGAAAACTGCTGACTGGGACTCTGGTAGTGGTCAGTCTTCTGCTGCTGAGCCTGAGACTGAACTGTCGCTGAACCTTTGCTAGAATCCCCTTCCCACTTTCTTTTGTTGTCACTGGAGGTAGCAGGAGTAGTGGCTGATGTGGTAGCAGTAGTAGCGCTGATACGTTTCGGTAGCTTGTCCTGATCCACTGCCTGATCAGTGAGGCGATGAGCGAGTCGCTGAATATCCTGGATGTTGTTGAGATTAGCCGATGTCACGTGGCTCTGGATTTCTGGCGCTAGACCTTTGAGATACAACTCAATGCGCTTAATAGGAGGATCCACCATAGTTGGACACAAGATAGCCAGTTCGTTCGACCGTTTCGTGTAAGCTTCGATTTCTGACCCCGTCATCTTCAGGTGATAAAGCTCCACTTCCAAGGGGTGGCGTTAGCAACTGCCAGCCCTAAAATCTGAACTTGCGCGTTCCACCAAGTTAGCGCAATCCCTTCTAGCGTGCCAGTGGCGTACTTGACTCTGCGAGCCTCAGGGCATTCACACATCTCGAATACTGACTCGAGCTTCTCAAACCAATGGAGTAGTCCCACTGCTCCTTCCGTGCCACTGAACGTAGTTGGACGACAGTCCATGAAGTTCTTGAAAGTGCAAACAGGTTGCAGTGCGTGTTGACCTATTGTGTATGAATAGGACAAGGTTAAACACAAGAGTTGGTTTAGGAGTGTAGGATCTAAAGATCCTAGTGTGAGTTATTACTACAGGATATACCTCCTGCTTGTGCAGCTGCAAGTTGTGACAACTCAAGTTTCCGAATTTCACTTTCGCATTTATTGCGCGTTGACTTGACTGTTAGTTGTTTGACTTGTTGGACTTGTAATTTACGCGTTGTGTTTTAATGAAATGTATTGCCCTTGTGCATATAGGTGATTACTTGCTGTTGTAAAATATAATATTAGAATTATTATATAACACTTAAATCACGTAATGCTCGATGAATCGAGATGTGATTCATCATCAAACAAACTAGACGAAACAGAGTTGTTATTTGCCATTCAGCCTACTCGACGAAACATATGTGTTTCGCCGAGCCCAGATTCGCCAAAGCCCAGTATAGGCCCAAACCCTTATGCGTAGCTATATTAGTTAGGTGGTGCACTTGAGAGCGGTTACCGAAAACTCTCAAACCCTAGGACTTCTCATTTAACGGCGGCAACCTGGTGACTTCGTAAATCTCAAAGAACGATCAGAATTGTTTTCTTGTTCATCGTGGTTAGTACGAATTATTAAAACAATTATGTGAATATTATGCTTGCATTTCTTCGGTGATGATATTTGTTAATTGTTTGTATATGTTGTCGAATTGCAAAAAATAAAGAACACCACATGGATTTGTCGGCTGGTATCGATAAGAGTAATGGAAAGTATCATGGGTTGTTCATTGAAATTGAGATAGTGGGTCAAATCGGTGGTCAAGGGTTGGGAATGATGAACTGCCGATTTGAATGATGGTGTTGTTAGTGAGTTGATAAATCATGTGATTATATATTTGGTCCAGTCACATGTTAATACTTAACATTGTCGGCCATAAAGTTCTAATTTGTATAAGAATGGCAGAAGTCATATGTGAATGATAATGCTATGTATATTCATAATTGAGTAATTGATGCATTGAATATAGTATGAAGATGTGATTGTTCTGATGATGTTTGTTGGTTCACACGATTGCATATGTTGGTCCAATCAAAATTAGAGGCACAACAAATACTAACATATATATATATCAAAACTCAATTGGGCATACATGTGATTTGGGCGGCTATCATAGTCTTTTGGTGCATGTGCAATTGTCAGGAAACTGGTGATCATATATGTGTGTGGATGTGTGCCATTGGACCAAAAATTGGTCTAATAACCTTCATGTAATATAAGTGGGTCGGCCAAAAATAGTGGGGTTTATTATAAAGGGATGGGGGTGTTACCTGCCGAGTTTAGTATGATGACAGTTGGTCGAAAGATAGTTGTTGTTACTTACTACTCGAAAGATAGTCGTTGGGACCGAAGGATAGCTTTGACGAAAGATAACACATGAACCGAAAGATAGATATGGTCGAAAGATGGCATAGAGTTCGAAACATAATACTTGGTCCGAATGATAATTGTGCAAACTGTTTGTTGAAAGATCTGTAATGTGTCGAAAGATAATAGGGTTTATGCTTTGAATAATGGAACATATGTTTGATTTATTTGGCATGCCATGCTTGGGAATGAATGTTAATAATTGTATTCGTGCACACTAACTGATGATTCAATGTGAAATAATACGTGTTGTGCCGATATGCAAACTAACTGTTATGTGAACATTAAATTGCATGCGTATCATTGCGAACATGAACTGAATTGTTATACGTGCATACTATAGGACGTGATTAATTACCTGTGAGTGCATAACCTAGCATACCGAGCAAACCAAGGTGAGTTCACACTCTTACCAAGGCATGGGATTCCCGGGGTGTTGGGAATGGGATTGAAAGGTTGATTAGATACTCTATTGACACAATGACTAGACTACCACATCACTATCCTCGGTTGTGAAGGATACCTACAGTTACGAGTAGTCTAGTGGTTAAGTAACGTGGAACACCACCACAAGTAACGTGGAACACCACCACAAGTAACGTGGAACACCACCACAAGTAACGTGGAACACCACCACAAGTAACGTGGAACACCACCACAAGTAACGTGGAACACCACCACAAGTAACGTGGAACACCACCACAAGTAACGTGGAACACCACCACAAGTAACGTGGAACACCACCACCATTAAAACATGAAATCGGCCCAGTAGAGCCACCTGTTACAAACGAACTTACTTTTACGCATTACTTTTCCTGTGAACTCGCTCAACTAGTTTGTTGATCATTCTATTACATGCCTTGCAGATCGCTAGGTACATTGGAGCTTGCACTGGAGAAGCGGGTCGTTGTGGACAAGGATCGTGGCTTTTCCGTTGAACTATTAAGACACTTAAACTGTTAACTATTACTGGTTTATTTACTATGCTTCCGCTACATTTTGAAATGATGAATTTGGTTAATCACCTTTTGTATTGAATGGATGGTTTTCATTTCTTTTACTTAATATTAAATGCATGTTCAATATGATTGGTGGCTTGATCCTGGTCAGTCACGCTCCCAAGCGGTGATACTCCGCAGGTGGATTTTGGGGGTGTGACAGATTGGTATCAGAGCCATTGGTTATAGAGAACTTGGTTTTAATATGGAAAAACGTTTTTATTAAAACCAGACTATAACCAGAACAGTGCTCTCAACGATCCACAACGACGCTTCGCACCACGTGCAAGACTCGACATCCTAGGTAATAAGGTTTATGTTTATTACCTACTTGCTAGAACTGCGTAGAACTATGCTCGTGGTATGCTTACATTACTTTGCTCACTACTTGTTATTGCTTGAGAACACCTACATGCTTACACTTTTCTGTCATCGCCCTACTCGCGAACCATTCATACTTATGCTACCTTGCCGTTCGATCATGTCTGGACGTGTTGACATGACTCAAGCCCAGTTGGCGGCTCTTATTAACAAACAAGCTGCTGCGACGCTTGCAGCCGCACAAGCGGGAGGTATAACCTGCTGTTACAGATCTATTCTAGGATGTTAGATCCTACTCTCGTGACCCAACTCTCGCGCTTAACCTTGACCCATCTTTCTCGCGCAACGGGTCAGAACGCACAGCAACCTGTCTACACATTCAAGAACTTCATGGACTGTCGTCCAGTTGGCGGCCCTGAGACTCGCAGGGTCCAGTACGTCCCTGGTACTTTGGAAGAAATCGCGCTAATCTGGAGGAACACGCAAGTACGGATACTAGGGTTGGCAGCTGCTAACGCCATCCCATGGAACGAATTCAAAGAACGCATTATAAGGGAATACTACACGCGTGATGACATCCACAAGTTGGGAGTGGAGCTCTACCATTGGAAAATGACGGGGTCAGAACTTTAAGCATATACGAAACAGTCGAACGAACTGGTCATCTTGTGTCCAACCATGGTGAACCCTCCAAGCAAGCGTATCGAATTGTACCTCAAGGGTCTAGCCTCAGAGATTCAGAGCCATGCTTCATCGGCTAACCACAACAATATCCAAGACATTCAGCGTCTTGCTAATCGCCTCACGGATCAGGCAGTGGAACAGAACATGTTGCCTAGTCGTATCAGCGCTATTACTACCGCTATCACTTCTGCTACTCCCGCTACTCCTAGTGACAACAAGCGGAAATAGGATGGGTATTCCAGCAAGGGTTCAGCTACCGTTCGGTCTCAAGCACAGTAGCAGCACAAGAATAGCGATCGCCAGAGCACAGCAGAAGCTAAGGATTCAGGAGCCCACGGAAATCGCCAGCAGCAACAGCAAGCAGAAATCCTATGCAAAGAAAAGATTGTTTGCATTCCTCGTTCTGGTCAAGAACCTCTCGAAGCTCAAGGCGACAAGAGTGGTGCCGTGGTTGGCATCACCTCTTTCTTGAAGGCTCAGGAATGTTTGCGGAAGGGCCACACCGCAACTTTGGCGAAGACCATTCAGTTGTACGCGACTTTCCTCAGGTGTCTCGCAAGGATTTACCTGGTCTACCGCCGCATCATCAGGACGAATTTCAAATCGAGCTCGCTCCAGGAGCAGCACCCATAGCTCGAGCACCGTATCGCTTAGCTCCATCAGAATCGGAAGAACTATCGACGCAGCTACCAGGAATCTTGGATAAGGGATTTATTCGTCCAAGCTCTTCGCCTTGGGGAGCTCCAGTGTTGTTTGTAAAGAAGAAAGACGGTACGTTCAGAATGTGCATCGACTACCGTGAACTTAATAAGGTGACGGTGAAGAACCGTTATCCTCTTCCGCGCATAGATGACCTATTCGACCAGTTGCAAGGGTCGGGTTACTATTCCAAGATTTATTTAAGGTCAGGGTATCATCAGCTGAGAGTCCGGGATGAGGACGTCTCCAAAACCGCTTTCAGAACTCGCTACGGTCACTACGAGTTTCTTGTCATGCCGTTCGGGTTAACGAACGCGCCTGCTGTATTTATGGATCTTATGAACAGGGTGTGCAAACCATATCTCGACAAGTTCGTCATTGTTTTCATCGACGACATTTTGATTTACTCCAAGAGTCAGGAGGAGCACGAGCAGCACTTACGTCTTATCTTGGAACTTCTTCGAAAAGAGCAATTGTACGCAAAGTTTTCCAAATGCGACTTCTGGCTTCGTGAAGTCCACTTCTTAGGCCATGTGGTGAACAAGGATGGGATTCATGTTGATCCATCCAAGGTTGATTCGATCAGGAACTGGCCAGCACCGCGTACACCAACGGAAATACGCCAATTCTTGGGTTTGGCGGGTTACTCTAGACGGTTTATCAAAGGTTTTTCAAAGATTGCTCAGCCGCTTACACTGCTAATACCGAAAGGTGTCACCTACCGTTGGGGAGACTCCCAGGAAACGACTTTTCAGTACTTAAAGGATAGGCTTTGTAGCGCACCTATTCTCTCATTTTTAGAGGGCACGGACGATTTTGTAGTATATTGTGACGCATCGGTACAGGGTCTTGGTTGTGTGTTGATGCAACGGGATATGGTTAATTGCTTACGCTTCGCGACAACTCAAGATTCATGAACGGAGTTACACGACGCACGATTTAGAACTGGGAGCTGATGTTTTCGCGCTTAAGATATGGCGACACTACCTGTACGGTACCAGGTGCACGATTTACACCGATCACAGGAGTCTCGAGCATATTCTTAAGCAGAGGGATTTGATCACGCGTCAACGGAAATGGGTTGAACTACAGAACGACTACGAATGCGCCATCAAGTATCATCCAGGCAAGGCCAATGTTGTGGCCGACGCCCTCAGTCGAAAGGACACCCTACCTAAGCGCGTGCGAGCGCTACAGCTTACTATTCAGTCCAGTCTTCCTGCACAGATACGAACTGCTCAGATAGAAGCATTAAAACCCGAAAACGTCACAGCTGAAGCCTTACGCGGTTCAAGACAACAAATGGAACAAAAGGAGGACGGCGCCTACTATGTAACGGGGCGTATTTGGGTCCCACTTTATGGCGGTCTACGAGAACTTGTGATGGACGAAGCGCACAAGTCTCGCTACTCGGTACATCCTGGTGCGGATAAAATGTACCACGATATCAAAACAACATACTGGTGGCCAAGTATGAAAGCCCACATCGCCACCTATGTTGGCAAGTGCTTGACCTGTGCGAGGGTCAAGGTTGAATATCAGCAACAGCCTAAGATACCGCAGTGGAAATGGGAAGAAATTTCCATGGATTTCGTTACGGGCTTACCTAGATCACAGCGTGGGAACGATACAATATGGGTCATAGTTGATCGACTCACCAAGTCTGCACACTTCCTGCCGGTCAAGGAAACGGACAAGTTCTCCACTCTCGCAGACGTCTATCTTAAAGAAGTTGTTTCGAGGCACGGAGTGCCCACTTCTATTATTTCGGATCGCGATGCACGATTCACGTCAGAGCTTTGGCAAGCGATGCATAAATCCTTTGGCTCACGTTTAGACATGAGCACAGCATATCATCCTCAGACGGATGGGCAGTCTGAACGAACGATCCAAACTCTTGAAGACATGCTTAGGGCATGCGTTATAGACTTCGGCAACGGCTGGGAAAAACACCTCCCTTTGGTGGAGTTCTCGTACAATAACAGTTACCATACCAGCATTCAAGCCGCTCCATTCGAGGCATTGTACGGACGTAAATGCCGGTCACCTCTCTGTTGGGCAGAGGTGGGGGATAGTCAAATTACGGGTCCAGACATTGTAGTGGACGCCACAGAAAAGATAGCACAGATACGGCAACGCATGGCGGCAGCACGCGATCGTCAGAAAGCCTACGCGGACAAGCGTAGAAAACCATTGGAATTTGAGGTCGGGGACCGGGTTTTATTGAAAGTTTCACCCTGGAAGGGTGTGGTACGTTTTGGCAAAAGGGGCAAACTGAATCCGCGGTACGTCGGACCATTCGAAATCTTAGAAAAGATTGGCAAAGTAGCCTACAGATTAAAACTACCAGCTGAACTCGGTGCAGTTCACAATGTATTTCACGTGTCGAATCTGAAGAAATGCCTATCAGATGAGACCCTCATAGTTCCTTTTAAGGAACTCACTATCGACGAGCGGTTGCAGTTCGTCGAGGAACCAGTTGAAATCACGGACCGGGATGTTAAGGTCCTCAAGCACAAGAGAATCCCTCTTGTTCGAGTTCGTTGGAACTCCCAGCGTGGCCCAGAGTATACCTGGGAACGCGAAGACCAGATGAAAGAAAAGTACCCCCAGTTATTCGAAACCAATGCAACCACTACTGAGGCTGAAGCTACTACTACAGAATTTCGGGACGAAATTCCAAATCAACGGGGGGATGATGTGACACCCCAGGAAAACCAGTAAACGATACAACCTATCTAGCTTCCTCAGTAACCGCATGCTAAATTTCGGGACGAAATTTCTTTTAAGTTGGGGATAATGTGACAACTCAAGTTTCCGACTTTCACTTTCGCATTTATTGCGCGTTGACTTGACTGTTAGTTGTTTGACTTGTTGGACTTGTAATTTACGCGTTGTGTTTTAATGAAATGTATTGCCCTTGTGCATATAGGTGATTACTTGCTGTTGTAAAATATAATATTAGAATTATTATATAACACTTAAATCACGTAATGCTCGATGAATCGAGATGTGATTCATCATCAAACAAACTAGACGAAACAGAGTTGTTATTTGCCATTCAGCCTACTCGACGAAACATATGTGTTTCGCCGAGCCCAGATTCGCCAAAGCCCAGTATAGGCCCAAACCCTTATGCGTAGCTATATTAGTTAGGTGGTGCACTTGAGAGCGGTTACCGAAAACTCTCAAACCCTAGGACTTCTCATTTAACGGCGGCAACCTGGTGACTTCGTAAATCTCAAAGAACGATCAGAATTGTTTTCTTGTTCATCGTGGTTAGTACGAATTATTAAAACAATTATGTGAATATTATGCTTGCATTTCTTCGGTGATGATATTTGTTAATTGTTTGTATATGTTGTCGAATTGCAAAAAATAAAGAACACCACATGGATTTGTCGGCTGGTATCGATAAGAGTAATGGAAAGTATCATGGGTTGTTCATTGAAATTGAGATAGTGGGTCAAATCGGTGGTCAAGGGTTGGGAATGATGAACTGCCGATTTGAATGATGGTGTTGTTAGTGAGTTGATAAATCATGTGATTATATATTTGGTCCAGTCACATGTTAATACTTAACATTGTCGGCCATAAAGTTCTAATTTGTATAAGAATGGCAGAAGTCATATGTGAATGATAATGCTATGTATATTCATAATTGAGTAATTGATGCATTGAATATAGTATGAAGATGTGATTGTTCTGATGATGTTTGTTGGTTCACACGATTGCATATGTTGGTCCAATCAAAATTAGAGGCACAACAAATACTAACATATATATATATCAAAACTCAATTGGGCATACATGTGATTTGGGCGGCTATCATAGTCTTTTGGTGCATGTGCAATTGTCAGGAAACTGGTGATCATATATGTGTGTGGATGTGTGCCATTGGACCAAAAATTGGTCTAATAACCTTCATGTAATATAAGTGGGTCGGCCAAAAATAGTGGGGTTTATTATAAAGGGATGGGGGTGTTACCTGCCGAGTTTAGTATGATGACAGTTGGTCGAAAGATAGTTGTTGTTACTTACTACTCGAAAGATAGTCGTTGGGACCGAAGGATAGCTTTGACGAAAGATAACACATGAACCGAAAGATAGATATGGTCGAAAGATGGCATAGAGTTCGAAACATAATACTTGGTCCGAATGATAATTGTGCAAACTGTTTGTTGAAAGATCTGTAATGTGTCGAAAGATAATAGGGTTTATGCTTTGAATAATGGAACATATGTTTGATTTATTTGGCATGCCATGCTTGGGAATGAATGTTAATAATTGTATTCGTGCACACTAACTGATGATTCAATGTGAAATAATACGTGTTGTGCCGATATGCAAACTAACTGTTATGTGAACATTAAATTGCATGCGTATCATTGCGAACATGAACTGAATTGTTATACGTGCATACTATAGGACGTGATTAATTACCTGTGAGTGCATAACCTAGCATACCGAGCAAACCAAGGTGAGTTCACACTCTTACCAAGGCATGGGATTCCCGGGGTGTTGGGAATGGGATTGAAAGGTTGATTAGATACTCTATTGACACAATGACTAGACTACCACATCACTATCCTCGGTTGTGAAGGATACCTACAGTTACGAGTAGTCTAGTGGTTAAGTAACGTGGAACACCACCACAAGTAACGTGGAACACCACCACAAGTAACGTGGAACACCACCACAAGTAACGTGGAACACCACCACAAGTAACGTGGAACACCACCACAAGTAACGTGGAACACCACCACAAGTAACGTGGAACACCACCACAAGTAACGTGGAACACCACCACAAGTAACGTGGAACACCACCACCATTAAAACATGAAATCGGCCCAGTAGAGCCACCTGTTACAAACGAACTTACTTTTACGCATTACTTTTCCTGTGAACTCGCTCAACTAGTTTGTTGATCATTCTATTACATGCCTTGCAGATCGCTAGGTACATTGGAGCTTGCACTGGAGAAGCGGGTCGTTGTGGACAAGGATCGTGGCTTTTCCGTTGAACTATTAAGACACTTAAACTGTTAACTATTACTGGTTTATTTACTATGCTTCCGCTACATTTTGAAATGATGAATTTGGTTAATCACCTTTTGTATTGAATGGATGGTTTTCATTTCTTTTACTTAATATTAAATGCATGTTCAATATGATTGGTGGCTTGATCCTGGTCAGTCACGCTCCCAAGCGGTGATACTCCGCAGGTGGATTTTGGGGGTGTGACACAAGTGCCGCAGCAACTTGTTCGTTAATGAGAGCCGTCAACTGGGCTTGAGTCATGTTAACACGTCCAGACATGATCTTCATAGTAAAAGTAACATAGTGAGAATGGTTCGCGAGTAGTGCGATGACAGAAGAGTGTAAGCACATAGGTATTCTCATGTAATAGGGTCATGTGTATCTAAGCATACTACGAGCAAAGTTCTATGTAATCTAGCAAGTAGGCAATATAAACATAAACCATATTACCTAGGATGTTGAGTCTTGCACGTGGAGCGAAGCGTCGTTGTGGATCGTTGAGAGCACTGTTCTGGTTATAGTCTGGTTTTAATAAAAACGTTTTCCATTTACTAAAACCGAGTTCTCTATAACCAATGGCTCTGATACCAATCTGTCACACCCCCAAAATCCACACGCGGAGTACCACCGCTTGGAGGCGTGACATGACCAGGATCAAGCCATCAATCATATTGAACATAGCGTATAATGATTAAAGTAGTTCGTAAAACCCAATTCAATACAATTGATGTTCAACCCAAACAAAACGTAATTTGAGTAGCGGAAGCATAAGTATGTAAACCCAATGTAAATCATAAGTTCAATTGTTTAGACGTTTAACATGGCGTCTACGATCGATGTCCCACAACGACCTGCTACTCCCTGTGCAAGCTCCATAAGTACCTAAGGTCCTGCAAGGCATACAGCAGAGAGTCAACAACTAGTTGAGCGAGTTCACAGAAAGTAAGTTCAAAATAGCAAATCGTATGTTCATTTAGTGGGGGCTTCCCATGTATGTATGTACTATTAGTGGGGGTTTCCCATGATTATATTTATTACTAGTGGGGGCTTCCCATGTTTATCCTTACTAGACTATTTGCAACCATGTGTTCTTCTTAGCCGAGAACAGGAATACGTACAAGGTCACGTAGGTTTTATGTGAGTGCCCTTCCCCGAGGACAGTGGTACGCGTGGGGTTTACGTAGGTTTTACGTAAGTGTCCATCCGACCCGGGAGACAGTGGTAGATACTAGTTTACGTAGGTTTTACGTAAGTGTCCTGACTAATCTGAGGACGATAGTATATAGTCTAGCAATAGCGTAAGTACGAGTAATTATCCAATTCAAATCTTCCAACCCAATTCCCAACCCGGGAATCCCATGCCTTGGCCGTGTGAACTCACCTTGGTTTGCTCGGCAGATACACAGAAAAGTTCAATCAAGCTATATGGTGGTCAACCACGTCCTACCATGGTTACCATACAAATTAGGTTTGTATTCAAGTAGTGCACTTATATTCTACACGTATTGTACGCAAGTAGTGACCATAGCATACACGTATAATCATGGCAGATCAATAACAGTAACGTAAATAAGGTCCAAGTATGCGGCCCGAATGGTTGGGCTCGTAACAGTGTGCAAAGTCCAAAACAGTGTGCTCGTGTAAATGGTCTCGAGTCGAGACTAGAGATCTCGAGTCGAGACAGTGTGGTCTCGAGTTGTGCCGACTTCAATGTCTCGAGTCGCAACAAGGATGTCTCGGCTGGTGCATATATCACTCGAGACTAGGTGGTCTCGAGTCGGGTCTCGAGTCGCAACAGGACTCGCTATGCTGGTCTCGAGTTGTGCTGTTTTGTGTCGGTAAGGAGGTCCCGAGTCGAGACTAGGTGTTCTCGACTCGCAATCCATGTCGAGACTAGCAGATTGTAATAGTTTCCTTATTAGCAGCTCATTTAGTTCCGTAAAATCAGTCAACAAATTTAGCAGTTTCATAATCAGATCAAATCAGCTATTATTCGATAATTATGAACATTCATATCATCATCATCAAGAACAAACAATCGGATCATCATACAAACATAAACCGAATCATTTAACTATCATGCAACCTAAATCACAATCACAAGTCATAATATCACAGCCGATTATCAAGCACACATTCGAACCGATTAGCATATTACCAATCCGATTTAATCATACATGCAGCCGATTTTATGAACACTAAGAATCAACAACATAATAAATCATGCTAACAAGAACCCTAGATCATGTAATCCGATAGATAACAATATTATCTCATAATCATACATATTAAACATGCAATCGACGAACTTAATACTAACCGAGATGAGAAGAGGATGATCCGAATCCAAAACCTTCGATGGAAAGGGATGTTCGGCTGCCTTTGGTTCCGATCGAGAGAGAGAGAGAGCGTGTTCTAGGGTTTGTGTGTGTGAGAATGTTTGGCAAGTAAATGAAAATCTAAACCCCTAATGGGTATGTGTTTGCGAATCAAGGGAAGTGGGCCGAACCCTTTACCGGGTTGCCCTCTTGGTCTCGAGTCGGGTGTGTGTAAACTGAATGGGCTTATGTAGTCGAGTGGGTCATGTACGATCGGATCATGCAACATATAAACAAACATTCACAATTTCACACAAGGCACGTATAACATGTTATTCAAATAGAGTTCACATAATCACGTAACGTTACACAAAGGTGGGTTCGAAATACGAGTTGTCACACCATTAACTACATTGTTGACTGCTTGAGCCTGGCGTGCGTTGATGTTGAAAGCACGTCCGCGGGCTGCTGGCTGCGACTGCTGCTGTTGGTGTTGCTGCGGCTGCTGCTGTGGCTCTTGCTTCACCATTCTGTTGGGGCACATGTTTGCAAAGTGGTTGGGCTCACCACATGCAAAGAAAGCTCTTGCGTGTGCTGCGGGGACAGGAGCTGCGTGTTGGCCCTGGGGAGCAGGAAGGGGAGCTTGTGGTACAGGAGCTTGACGTGGACCGGTAAAACAGCCACGCAATCCGGTAGTCATTGATCTCGCCAGCGAGCTGGAAGGTTTCCTCAATAGTTGTCGTCTTTGCAGCTTGTACGAAATCAGCCACGCAATCCGGTAGAGCACAGATGTACTTCTTGATGGTGATTTCGGGGTAGTAACTTGGCCCGAACAAATTATACTCAGCTGCTTAAAGCGGGAAGTTAAACCAGCGTTGTCGCCACCCTCTTGTTTGATGTGCCAGAACTCGTCCTCCAACTTTTGAAGCTCGTGGAGAGGGCAGAACTCCTTTATCATGATGTCCTTCAACTCGTCCCACGTAAGCCCGTAAGCTGCATCATTCCCTCGCTTGTTTCTTTTGGCAGTCCACCAGTCCAGAGCGCTGGACTGGAAAACGCTAGTGGAGTTAACAGTATGAAGGTTTTCAGGACAGCCGCTTTGGCGCAGGGTGACTTCGATAGAATCAAACCATTGAAACATGGCAGTAGGTCCGTCTTCTCCGGTGAATTCCTTGGTTCCGCAGGCTTTGAACTGCTTGAAGGTAAAAGTAGCTTTTGGGGAATCAGTCCTAGATTCTTAAGAGGACTTGCTAGCGTTTTCATTCAACTCGCTGACAATTTGCGGTATGACTTTCGCCATCTGCTTGGCGACCAGAGAAGCGATGCGCTTGTCCTCGAAGTTTCTTCGGGCTGCGCGGGAAGTGTGCGATCCAAATGATGACATTGTCTGCAACAGACATCACCATAGGACTCAGACACAAATTTGATTACTTCTAGAATAAATTCTCACCATAACTACTACTTATAAAGCTCAGGAACACGTTCAATCATGTAAGCACATATCCTCATAGGCACATAAACCATAGAAACACATAAGCACGTAGGACACATAGCACGTAGATCACCGTAACACACGAGGACACACTATGTTTTGCACGTATTCACTTACATATATTGCACGTATTCACTTATCATTCAAGGTTGCGCGTTTGAGGATAGTGGTTGCGATTAGCGAGTACACATCGAGTAGCATAACGAGCGATTTGTTAACGTTTTGAGGTAGATGTGCAGTGCGAGTTGTGTGGGTTGATTAAAGCGAAAAGCGTATAAATCACTAAAATCGAAACACATAAACAGGTAAAATCACATAAAACACATGAAAGTCCACATAAAAGCGTCCAATTATCAGAGTCAGCGAATGCGGGCTCAGAATCGAAACACATAAAATCAACGATTGCGAGCTTGAAATCCAATGTAGATTGTCTCAGGCTGATAGACGTTGACTAGCCAAAGTGATTCGACTATTCTCAAGGACTGTGAGTACACGTTTTGGCCTAATGGACTGTGCTCTATCACTGGAATACGGTGAATGGCACGCATCCCTTCGGTTATTCACGCGCCTCGAGTCGCTGGAGTCCGTCGAGATTTTGGTGAGAGTTTTCTAAAACCAAATTTGAGAGCGGAACGAGTCATCAAGGTTCGGGTTTCATCCCTAACTCGGAGACTATGTTCCTGTTTGTGTGATGGAATCACGAGATTGAGGGAGAAGATTGCATCGAAGTACGGATTTCACTCTTGCTTCAATGCAAATTCTCTTGTTTATAGTAAAATGCGTGTCGAACAAGCGATCCAATTGAGAGTTTACGGTTTTCACGCCTAGTCTCGATCTAATCACGCGTTCATTTTCAAAAATAGTGCAGTGTGACTGCCCTAGGAAAAGCAGTGTGAAAGTATAGCATGATTGCGCGTCGATCGAGTAACAAAATAGGCTCGCGCGGAACCCCTATCGGGTTCGTACAAGGCGGTCTGTTGGTACTTAGACTATAGACTAGGTCGTTTCTAAGACATCGACCCGGACTAGGTCGAGTCTTGCCTAATTCCCTATAATTATGGCTCTGATACCAATCTGTCACACCCCAACCGATGACGGAAACATCGGGGTGCGGCACTCAGTGAAACAGATTGTCCAAGAGAAATCCATAACGACTAATATTACTGAATATTTAACATTATGTCCCATACCATAATATATCAAATAAAAGCAGTTATTACAGACATTGTTTTCTCAATGATAAGTTCCGACAACTCAGATTTTATTAGATTTGTTTCTAGACTCCATCCTAACTCAATTCCAGCAAATAACAAGCAAGCATCCTAAGCACCTGTCACATACGTTAAAATAGAAGTCAATACACATCATGTAAAGGTGAGCATACAAGTTTAATACTATAATAGATAGCGAAGTCGTTTACGCATAACCAGCATGTAACATGTAGCAAAGTGAAGCATGTAGGTTATCGACAATGAAATATGCACAGACGTGAATGCGAGTTGTAGAATGCGCAACACGTATCACCACCGTGACATGTGAGAAAGCCCTTAACAACCCCTATCCACGACAGGTGCTGAGTCCAAACTATAGTACTATCGTTGCTAAGGTGTCAGGCATTCATCGAATAACACGTAGCATGCAATAATGGTCAGCGTATAAAAGTGTTTACGTTGTGTGTTGATTGTGTTTTGAATAAGTAATGTATGTAACACCCAAAAGTGCGTAAAGCAAAAAGGGTTTGAGTATACCACAGATTGTGTTTAGTAAATAAACACTCTCTTGGATTGAAGGGACCGCTAGAAAGTTAGCATGATTATAGAACGATAGCATAAGCGATTGAACGACGCAATAAACGGTGCGATGTGATTGAATGATGAATGGCATCTGATCGGATGACAATCCGAACGGATGGTCATTCGATCGGATGTCAATCCGTTCGGATGGTCATCCGATCGGATGGCCATTCGGTCAGACTGACATTTGTTTGGGAAGGATGTGTTTGTGTATGATGGCTTTGAAGTTTTCATTGTAGCATTTTAAAATCAGAGAAGTATCTCTACCCTTCAGGTTGATCGATCGAATGGTCGTTCGATCGGATAGCGATCCGATTGGCGAGACATTTCAGCTGAGAACAAGTTCACTGTAGGATGGTCATTCGATCGGATGGTCTTCCGATTGAATGGAAATCTGTTAGAACTTATGATCTTTGAAAATTATAAAAATGTTAAGTGTTGAAGTCTAGGTGCAATCCAATTGGACGACAATCCGTCCAACGGTCTGATCGTTTTGCAAACTTGGAGATTCGTTAAGTTTTGAAAGTTTTGCTGTTTGATTAAGACGGTTTGACAACGTGTTAAGCAATGGAACCTCATCACGTCCAAGTCGTTCAATCGAAGTGGGAATCACCCCAGTCCGTTCAGCAAACTGTTCGTGATGGTTGTTCATGTTCAACCCAAAATCGGCTGTCTCTTTGATAGGAATCAGGTCTCGGACTGACACTTCACTAAGAAATGAGTAGAAGGCCTGAACGAGCTCCGACTCTATCGGTTTTGAGTGCATTGAGTGTAAAAGAGTTGAAAGAAAGTTGGAAAAGTATCTTTAAATCCTTTTATCTTTGAAAATGTTTAGATCTATGCGAAAACAATGTTAAATCATGTGGAAATCCTGCAGATCTGAGTTGTTCTTGGAGGAATGAAGCCAAATCTGGAAGTTCATAAGAACTCCATGATGACATCATCCTAGAACACCTCAAATCCGCTGCTTTCACGGTTAAAAAGTTAGGATTCAAAGGTGAAAATGATGAAGAAGTGCGTGGAGATGATAGATGTACAAGATTTAAGTTGAAAACTTACAAGAATCGCGAGAAATCGAGAGAAAATAGGGCTTGAGCATGCTGGTCGAACGAGAGAGCCGTCACATCACTGTTGGTGATGTGACAGGGGTATTATAGGTTGCCAAAAGAGGAATGAGGAGCACATGCGTCGGATCGGATGTCACTCCGCTCGGATGGTCATCCGTACGGATGACCATTCGATCGAAGTGGTCCGATGAGTTAGGTTTCGATGTTTCGTTTCGCGTGTTGAGCGTTGTGATGCGTTTAAGCGGGCGTCGATAAAGCGACGCGATAGATTAATAATAGCCAGCAAATACTATATCTAACATACAATCATCATAAATAAACTTGCGTTTAGCGTTTGCGATTAGATTGCATTGCGGTAGAGTTGCGATTGTGTTTCGATTAATCACCAAAACATAAAGTAAACATGCGGAAGTAACACATAAATAGCACACACACGTAAAACAATATACAGAACCTATCAATCAAGTTGCGAATGCGATTGCGATGCGATTAGCAATGAAATAGATTAGAGATAAACATCGATTAACCTCGATTATTATAGAGACTCCACATAATACAACTAAAGCAAATAAAATACAGGATTCGATTGCAAGTAAATGAAGTAAATTCAATAGTTTAGCAAGGAGTGACAGGTCGCAATTAGCAATCTTTTCTTCCTTTGACTTTGACTTTCTGAACACGGGCTGTTACACCATGTCTCCAGATCTTCAGAAGAATGAAGAATATGGAAGACATGAATGCCTTTGACTTGATTGAGCAACTCAAAGGCATGTTTCAGAAATAAGCCCGTCGGGAATGCTATGATCCCATGAAACATCTCATAAGTTGTAGAATGCAACAGGGTTCCTCCGTTAGTGCTCATGTCCTCAAGATGAAAGTCTACATCGACCAATTAAACAAACTTGGTTATCCTCTCTAAGATGAGATGGCTGTTGACTTCATTCTCAACTCTCTTTCCAGTCACTATGATCAATTTGTTAAGAACTTTGACATGAATGACTGGGTAAAGACAGTGCCAGAGCTGCATGGGATGCTCATAACAGTAGAGATGAACATTTCCAACAAAGTAAACCAAGTGTTAATGGTTCGATCTGGTGGTGCTAAAAAGCCCAAAACAAAGAAGAGTTATAACAGCAAAAACAAGGGAAAGGCTCACATTGTTGCCAAACCTGCCACCAGCAAGAGCAAACAAGTTGTGAAAGCCCCTCTTCCAGAAGAGCGACAATGCTATGAGTGTAACAAGATGGGGCAGTAGAAACGTAGCTGCCCTGAGTATCTTGCCAAGCTCAAAGTGAAGAAGGCTAATGGAGAAGGCACTTCTTCAGGTACTCTAATATATGTTATCGAACTTTTCACTGTTTCAAGCAACACATGGGTATTTGTTACCGGGTGTGGTTATCACATCATTAATGTCTTGCAGGAGCCTGAGAAGTGGAAGAAACTGAAGCCGGGAGACATGGAGCTCATTGTTGGCGATGGGAAAAGAGTCCTAGTTCTGGCAACTGGCACATTTAATCTTACATGTCCTTCTGGTCTTGTTGTTGTTTTGAACAATTGTCTTTTTGCACCTGGTTTGACCAGGAACATCATTTCAGTTTCGTTGCTTTTGAAATAAGGATTTAGATATATTTTTAATGGTGTTGCTATTTCTGCTTATCTAAATGGTATTTACTATTTTGAGGCTAAACCTCGAAATGGAATCTATGAAATTGATGTTCAACCTAATAGTAACATATATCACCTTCCTAAACATCAGAAAAATGGTACTAGTGACTCATTCCTATGGCATTGTAGACTTGGCCACATATGCAAGGCACGCATAAAATGGCTCCAATCTGAGGGGATTCTTGAATCCTCCGGAGCGGACTCATATGATGATTGCGAGTCATGCTTAGCTGGTAAACTCACCAAGGATCCCTTCACCCATGTTGGTGAACGAGTTAGTGATCTATTAGGACTAATACACTCAGATGTATGTGGTCCTTTTAGAACCACGACTAGGAATCACAAAAGATACTTCATTACGTTATCGACGACTATAGTCAATATGCTTATGTCTATCTCATGAAGCATAAGCATGAAACTTTTGAAAAGTTCAAAGAGTTTTAGAACGAAGTTAAAAACCAACTTAATAGAAAGATTAAAATGCTTCACTCAGATCGAGGCTGTGAATACCTCAGCTTAGAATTTCTCAATCATCTAAAGAAACGTGGAAAAGTTTCACAACCGACTCCACCAGGCACACCCCAACTTAATGGTGTGTGTGAAAGGAGAAATCAAACCTTACTAAATATGATTCGATCGATGATATGTAGAACAAATTTGCCTCACTCCTTTTGGGGTTTGTCTCTTATGAATGTTGCTCGACTCATAAATTTAGCACCAACCAAAAAGGTAAACAAAACTCCATATGAGATATGGCATGGGCATAAGCCGAATTTGAGTTAACTAAGAGTATGGGGGTGTGATGCTTACATCACAAGTGATTTTGATGACAAGCTCGATCCTCGAGGCGAAAAGGTTGTTTCCGTCGGATACTATAACCAAAGTGGTTATTACTTTTACCATCCTGATGCAAATACGATTTCCATAAAAAAGAAGGCTAAAAGATTCCTTGAAGATCAACTTCTTAGTCGAGGAACTGGAAGTAACTTAGTGGATCTTGAAGAAGTTCAAGGACTACAAACAACCCTTGAAGAGGTCGAAACATCTGAACCACAACAAGTTGTTGATACTGAATCAGACTTGAACACAAGCCCTCGTAGGAGCATCAGGACTCGTAGAGAACCCAATAGATACCTTTGGCATATTGAGGGTTCTGAAGTCTTGACAGTAGCCGAGTCTGATAACGAGCCTACTAGTTACAAATCTGCTATTTCTCATCCAGATTCTACGAAATGGCTAGAGGCCATGGAAGCCGAGATGCAATCCATGCGTGACAATCAAGTCTGGGACTTGGTTAAGCTACCTCCCGAATCTCGGGCACTAGGGAGCAAATGGGTTTTCAAGAGAAAAACGACATGCATGGATATATATAAACCTATAAAGCACGACTAGTGGCGAATGGTTTCACTCAAACTCATGGTGTTGACTATGATGAAACCTTCTCGCCCGTTGCTAGGATCAAATCGATCATGATATTACTTGCCATAGCTATGTACTATGATTAAGAAATTTGGCAAATGGATGTTAAAACCACCTTTCTTAATGGACATCTTTCCGAAGACGTTTATATGGTTCAACCTGACGTTTTTATCGATCCAAAATATCCTAATAGGGTATGTAAGCTAAACAAGTCCATTTATGGACTCAAGCAAGCATCTCAGAGCTAGAATCTTCGTTCTGACCAAAAAGTCAAAGAATTTGGTTTTGTCAGGAACGAAGATGAACCTTGTGTTTACAGAAAGGCTAGTGGGAGTGCTATATCATTTCTCATCTTGTATGTATATGACATATTGATTATTGGAAACAACATCCCCATGCTTAAGGAAGTTAAACATTGGTTGGGATCTTGCTTCGCAATGAAGGATCTTGGAGAAGCCGCTTACATTCTTGGAATCAAGATCTATATGAATAGATCTAAGCGACTTCTTGGCCTAACTCAGAGCACATACATAGATCAAGTGATAAGACGCTTCAAGATGGAAAACTCCAAGAAAGGAGGTGTTCCAATGACTAAAGGAACCGTCTTGGACAAATCACAAGCTCGCTCTGAGGACCGTGAGATAAAGCAAATGGAAGCAGTTCCATATGCTTACGCGATTGGTTCTATCATGTATGCTATGGTATGTACTCAACCAGACGTCTCGTATGCTTTGAGCATGACCAGCCGTTACCAACAGAGCCCTAGGATTGACCACTAGACTGCAGTTATGATCATCCTTAAGTACTTGAGAAGGACAAAAGATATGTTCTTAATATTTGGAGGAGTTAATGAGGAGCTCACTATAAAATGTTACACTGATGCTAGTTTTCAAACTGATCGAGATACCTCTCGCTCACAAACGGGTTTCGTGTTCACTCTCAATGGAGGAGTTGTCTCATAGAAAAGCTTCAAGCAGAGTGTTGTGGCTGATTCCACCACGGAATCTAAGTACATTGCCGCATCGGATGAAGAAGTTCATAACCGATCTCGATGTTGTTCCAAGTATCATGAAACCCATCCAGATATTTTGTGATAACACAAGTGCTATTACTCAAGCCAAGGAGCCTAGATCACATCATAAAGCCAAGCACATTTTGAGTAAGTTTCACTATATACGTGAGATTGTGGAACGTGAAGATATCGTTATAAGCAAAATTGACACAAATCAAAACCTAGCTGACCCGTTTACTCAGCCATTGACTTAGGAAAGACATGACCGTCACATGGATGCTATTAGGCTTAGATTAGCTAGTCATATGTTTTGATTTAGTATTTGGTTGTACGAACATCAAACAGTTGTACTCTTGCATTCATTTTGATTTACTAGTTAAATGCAATTCTTGAATCCTACAACTGTGTTCAAATTTGGTACGTTTCATCCATGAGTCTTGTATTCTAAATTATCCGTAGTCGGTCAGACTCATGGGAATGACTCTGAATTAAGACTATTCTGATTTTGGACTCAAGTGGTTGACTTCCAAAATCACAGGCCTCATTGTGAATGACACTGGATGTAACTCGCATCAAATCATCTTCATGGATCTTAGTTAAAAGATGTTTTTGATTTAGGCATACTCATTTAGTATCCTCTGACTCGAGATACTAGAACTCTCGTTTACTAAGGACTATTCTTTGATCACTGTCAACCGTTGCCGCGTAACTACCAATCATAAAGGCATTGGTTGGGAGTAGCTCTGAAGTTCAGTGGGAGTTGTATGTAGTCAAGATGGGATTTTGTACTCTTACAATATTTGTAAGAGTTAGACATCATGGCGCCCTCGTTGATTCAAACTGGTGAAGCGTAAGGCCTTACCCAAACTTATTGTGTGTTTGATTGGACCACTTTGATTCTATGAACGAGAATGATAATGATTGAACGCCATGCAAGATTGAATCTGATCCATGTCTCATTGTTCAATTGATGTATTTTACAGAAAGGATAGATGACAACGATTGCCATAAGTCTACTGTCACCTGTTGGGGGCAGCTATGAGTAGCTAAAACACTGCTGGCTATCTGCGTTGAGATCTTATCAGAGACCGTCCAAGTGGGAGTTGTTGGATATTTATGTCCAGTTCGATAAGTCAACGCTACCGACCGGGTCTTGACCCGTAAGAGTTACACTGAGGACAATGAGGTAATTCATTTAATTAGATTAAATGACGTATTTTGTTTGAACAATTTATAATATTTTATTTTATGAAGTTATAAAATAAATATTATATTAAAAACCTAATCAAATTGGGTTTTATGTTATGGACTTTTGTTAATGGGCTGAAAGTGAGAAAAGATGAAGGGGTATGGGCTTATGGCCCTTAGGGTTTTTAGTTTTAACCTAATCCTTGGCTATAGAAGCATAAGCATGGGTTAAGACATGAGAGGCTTGTCCAAAACAAAACCCTAGTTGTCACACACTAGCCGCCACCCTTTTCTTCTACTGCCTCCCTTTTGCCGCCGGCCGCCGCCGGTGCTGCCGTCTTTCCGGCCACAGCCGCCGTCGCCGTTTTTCCGGCCATCGTCGCTGCCGCTTTTGTTCCCGCCTCGTTCTAGCTCTCCTCGTTGCATCTCGGTGTCTTATGCGGTTATTACTAACTGAAGGTATATCTAAACCCCCTATGGTTGGCATTTTATTTCGTGTTTGCATGTTGGTGATCTTGTTCCATTGCGGATGTTCCTTGGTATATAAATGTACGTATGTATATTTTAATAGTTAAAGTTTGTTTAACTAATATATATGTATCTATACATTTTTGTCAAAAGTGTTTTCACTATTCTTTATAGTAAATAAATATATACATACATATAAACCGGGTTCAAAAATATTATACCTTGGATATCCTTCAGTTTTAACATTTAAAAATATATAATTAGAAAGTTTTCCTTATACAAATTGTTACGAACATAGATATGTGAACTCACCCTCCATTGTGTTGACACTTAATTTTTTACGTGTTCTTCAGTTACATGAGTTCGGCTTCGGGAATTTTGGCTTGTGTTGTCATGTGGTGTGTGATGCGATTGTGTTTAAATAACGTTTGGACACTTTTAAACTACTTTTGGGATCGTGTGTAATAAGACTCCTAAGATTCAAACAACTATGACGTGGTTGTGATGAACGTCGAAACTTAAAACTTATGTTTTAAAATAAACCAAATGTCCAACATAAATATTGCATCGACCACTAAGACGTTTATGGGTACCAACCTCCATCACCTCCACGTTTGTATTTCCACTGCGACGTTTTTGGGGTGTGAAATCACAATTAGGGTGCTACCGGTTGATTGCAAATAGACCTTTTGTACTTAGTACAAATAGATCTCACCTGATAGAGATCTATTTATCACTTTATCATATTCTCTTTTGTACGAACAATTTTTTTAGTGGGTAGACTGATGGGGAGATTGTATAATTATCATACTATATTTGAAATCATTTAAATCTCAATAGAAAACAACTGTTGATATATCTTCCTACCTGTGTGTTTATTTCATTACTTGCATTTCAATTTATAAATTGTTTCTGTGTTAGAATTAAAACCACAAGTTGTTTTAGTGAATGAGAGTCGGCCCGTATATATACCACCTAAGTTTGTTAGTTTTAGAGATAGATAAACATGAGAGTGTCACATTTAAGTGTGTTTGTGTGTGCACAAGTTTGAGAGGGAGATCACACTTGATCTCCATAGTCTTCATCAATGTAAACTCTTTCGATAAAACGAACATCTGATGGTTTCTTAAATGTTTCTTAAATGTCTACATATTCCGATTGTAGTTATCTAAAACTTTCTTTCATTTATTTAATTCAATCATGTTTAGATTTTTGAAAATTACGATCCTACAGGTATCATATCAGTGTCGTAACAAATTGAACCAATACCAACTCAAAGTTGCTTCTGTGGTTTAGTTTTTTTCTTTTTTTACATAAAGTCACACAATTTACCTTTTTTCTTAATTTAATAATATAATACAAATGATCTATAAATTTTCGAATGCTACACGCTTATTTTTGTCTACGAAACGGATCAAATATTGTTGGTTTTTAGTTCTTTATCTTGACAAACCGAATCTATACTGACAGGACAACATTGATATTTGTACCATATTAACTTTTATAGTTTTCTCAACGTGGGTTACAAAACTTGTTGAATACGGAGTTGAATTTGCAATAAAGTAGTTTTTGGTACGGTAAGTTATAACGAGTGTTGGTATGATACCGTGAAGAATTGAAGATATCAGGCCAACGATGTTAGCATAGGTACCGATATTCTATAATTTCAATCAATTCCTTGCTGATATCCTTACAGACATATCTCTTTCGATTTTTATATCAAATATCGTTATTGTAGAGTACGGTACCTAACCGAGCCAATGCCGGCCGAAAATCAGACGCAAAACACTAAACTACCATTAGTTCTAGGTAAATCTCATTTGAACTTGAATGTATATATAGACATATACTAGTGAATTTGAAATGCAAATTTTATAAAAAATTCAATTAGTTTAATGTTTTATTACTCTTTGCAAAATATTTAGAAAGTACTTAACAATAAAAACATATTTTACGGGTGAATAGATTATCCTATATATTCACCATGAATAATTGGTATATTTCTAAATGTGTGGGCTAAATGCACCCCCATTTTTACTATTCACACTCCTTTTTAAAATAAATAGTTTTGAAATTTTCCAATTCTACCCCTATAATAATTCTTGTTTTTAACTATATACATAAATTACTAAATAATTGATAAAAAATAATACGAACCAAACTTTAGATAAAATTGGTTATATATCTGATAAAGTTATTTGAAATGTAATTTTTGGATAGGGCCTGATTACATAAGCTTATTATTATTTTTAAATGGTAAAACTCACATAACTATATTTTTTCAATTATAGTTATATCAATCTCTGTCCCCCCCCCCTCCAACGATTTATTGTTGGATGTGTGAAAGTTATTTGACTTCCATGGTTGAACTCAGGCTTTCTTTTTAACATAATATAGATAAAATGCATCACTTAAGTTTAGGTGAAGGTATCCATGTTTGCGAATACATGATTATAGACTTATGGAAGGCCATTGATTCAATGATGGTAGATAGCCACTATAATTTTTAAGCTTAATAGTGGAATTTCCTCAATGCGCTGCGAATTTGATGGATATTGGTTTGGTTCATTATGGTTTTATGCTAAAACACACACAAAATCTTTTTGGATTTTCTGAAAGAAGGTAAATGACACCACTTGAAGAATCAAGAAAATACAGAAATGAAATATTTACAAACAATATTTTTATAAGTTTACGTAAGAGAATCATATCAGTTTTTGAGACATGTCACTAACACCGTTATGCTACATTACATTTTAAGTTTTAAACAATTCACCTAGATTGTCAGTATATTGGTCCACTTAAATTTTCACACAAATTTCAACTGATCCGAGATACTATATTAATGTTTTAATATCTTGAACTTATTCGTGTGTCCCACTACTTGAATATACTCCCGTATCCAGATCCCAATATTCAGTCTTACAGGTGAATATACCACAGATGATATCTGTTCAGGGGTTAATTGTGAGGGCCGTGAGAGCTCAGGTCGATACTTCCGTATACGCAAAGAGATGACGGCTTCGACTTTTTGGTGTGTCCCCTTTAGAGGATCTTTTGATTTCAACAGCAGCGACTATCAATTTTATTGTTTCATCAGCATACTGAGGGCGATGCTATGTTTCAAGCATTTGCGGAAAGCATTATCCGGGGACTAGGTCGGAACTTCCATTCAGAAGAAGTCCCGGGATAATACCCCAGATATCACTGAGTATAAAGGTCTAGCATCTCAGAATAAGGGACCTTTAAACAAGATTTTAGGGGTTACCTATATATCCAAGAAGTTGTTAACCCACAGAACAAGCAAGTTTGAATTTAGGTTTATATCTCGTCACAATTTATTAAATGTGTAAAAATCTACTGACACATCCGCAGTAAGATTGTTTATCACATTTTATCTTTACATTTCTTTAGCATGTTGTGACAGTCCACTGATGTACTATCATTTCCTCTTTTATACAGCAAAATTCATTTTTGATTTTATCATGTTTTTGGCTTTTTCAAATTTTCTAATGTTTTTGGATTTTCTGAAAGTTTTCTACTCCCCCTAAAATGCAAACACATTAAAGAAATTTGAAAACAAACTAGACTCTTGACCCACTTGAAACATGAAATGCAACACAAACTATACAGAAACTTGACAACTGTCATCGAATTGCATCAATTCGCCATCCACTAGGCATAATCAATCTGAACTCCCCCTTTCTCAAACCATTTTCTCATTTAGATTTCAAAACACTTAAGTTTGTTTTAATCAAAATGATTTTTCCGGAAAATGAGTTTGAGTTTATCACTTGTAAGTTTACCACTTGTTAAATACGGTGATATGGTTCATCATCTTTTCTTATTTTATCATGTATAGTAAATCAAGTACAACTTAATGTCCCTGATTTACCATTTGCAGTTAAGCAACATCTGTACCACTTGTAAGATCACAAACAATACTAACTGTAGGAATGTTACATCTACATGAATCACTTTACCAATCAGGATTCCGATTCCTGCTTCGCACTTACCCACCTGGAAGCTCCGGCGTAGTCCTTTCACCTGTAAAATTTTAACAAATTCAACTAACATTCATACAAACTTATTAAACATGAATAATGCCGATTCCTGATCCACGATATAAACTTGGGATCTCTGGCATAGTCCTAAGACTTCAAGGAAAACAAACTTCCATCCAAGTCTTTTCAGACTTGATGGCTTTCAATTCTTGCGCAGTGGGGTTGTATGTTGCCTTTTTAGTTGCATAAAAATCTTTAACCCCCTTTGCTTTCCCATTTAACATTTTCCCAAATATTTTCTTAACATTCCCATTGAATGTTTTCTCGACATCAAACTTAGTTTTCTAAGTGTAAAACTGATTCGAGATATCAACTTTCCCAACCTTTTGTTTAACCTCTTCAAATTTCAGTGATTGAAACTCATCATCATTCACTGAAAATTTTACCTCAACCTGTGGCTCCTCTGGCTTTGTGGAACCAGATTCATCGCCGACTTTCTCATCAACTTTCTTAACAACCCACACTTTGTTGTCTTTCTCTTTCTTTTTGTAAAAATTCTTTTTTGAACACTCACCAACCTCATAAGTTGAATTTTCAAAAACTTTAAATTTTGCGGTTGGTGGTTCAACATCAACAATCTTTTCTTTCAATTTCTTAGAAACTCCCTGTTTTATTTTGGCATTTTTCGGACAGTTCCATGCAATGTGACAAGCTTCATTGCATTTGTAACAGGTGCGAGTCTCTTTTGGACGAAATACTTCAGTTCCATTCCTCTCCCTTTCAGCAAGAAATTCTTGATTTGACTGTCTCTAGAATGGTTTCTTCTGCTCCTCTTCTGCACTTCCACCTGACACAAATTCTGTTTTTGTTTTAGAATTTTTCATATTTTTATGATTTTCTGGTGGAATAAATCCTAAACCTTTCTTTTTGTAGCTACGATTTTGGTTTGGTTTCTTTTGAAAACCAGAACCAGAATTGTAACCCTTTTTCTTGTTTAGACGTTGTTGAACTCTTGAAGTGTATTTTTTAAGTTTTCCAGTAAGATTTAAATCTTTTATTTCAGAAATGTTAATTTCTGTCATTTTGAAAACCTTTTTGATCATTTCAAATTTGACACTTCTTATTGGAAACTCTTTGTCAGAGTATAATTTGTCCGAATCATTTAAAGTGTATGCAACTTCAAATGTTTCATCATCCAAATTTGCTTTCGATAACAAAAATTCTTTACTATAAGACCGTTTAACCGACGACTTTTGACTGTTGACTGACGAATTTGACCCTCCAGACTCAGACTTTGACTCGGACTCCTCATCAGTATCCAACACCTGATCGACCACCTTTTTTATTAACACAGACTCATGATCAGTGTCAGACGAGGTGAACATGACAACAATGTTTTCTGGTAATTCATCAGTTGTGTCAGTTTTTAGCTTTATATTGACTGCTTTTGCAAGTTGCCCCTCGTTTGGTTTTCTAGGAGAATACCCTTCCCAAATCGGAGGCGGACACTTGTTATAGCTAACAGTCAGTTTCGTACCACTATCTTTCTTCTTCTTTGGCTTGTCATCTTGAAAAGCTTCCATACCTGCAACAGTTGGGTAAATACGATCAATGAGATAATCGGAACTAGAATAGCTTTGTAATAAACGTCTAATTCTCTCATTCTCGATCTTCTCCGTCTCCAACTCTTGCTTCCACTTAGCACTCTCTTCGATGTAGAAGTTTATATCCTTTTGCTTTGTCATCATTACAGCATTCATCATTGTTATGCTTGTTCTCTTTCTGAGTTTGTCTTTTGGAGACCAGTTACTGTTTTGTTCAAGACATCATAAGATTCTTTTACATAGTTGAGGTTGAACAGTAACTGCTCCTTCTTCTTCTCATACTCAGCAATTATGTCATCTTTTTCTGCGCATTCCTTGCATGCTTCCAAACACTTCGTGCAAGGCTTGACAACTTCAACAATGTTTTCAACTTCGATTGTTTTCACCACTTCAACTACTTTTTCTTCTTCAGTCACCTTCTCAGCTTCAGCAATCTCCTCAGTAACACTTTCAACATTCTCATTCTGAACAACATCTTCAATTTTCATTTGTTGTTGTTCTTTAGCAGCTCGTTTCTCCTTCAGTTTCTCCATGCGATCTGCAAAATAGAAATGAAAACTTTCAGGAGAAAGATGAGATTTTGCAATGTTAATATGCTTTTCTTCCTCATCATCACTACTATCATCTGAAGGTGACTGATCAAACTGTACAGATTTTTCAGAACTAGCATCTGATACACCAGAATCAGATGGTGTTTGATCAAAGACAACTTCCTTTTCTGAACTTGCATCATTTTGTACACTCTCATCTGAACTCTGTGAGCTTTCATCAGCACTTAATGAACTTTCATCAGAAACAACAGACTCTTCCTCCACACTCTTTATAGTCTCACCAATCGACTTCATCCACGTGGCAAACATGTCTGGTTCTCTGACAATTTTAGCGATGAAAGCTTTAAATTCTCCCTTTTCATCAACAAACATATCCCAGCTGAAGCCTTCAGGTAGTCTTTCATCATCTTGATCGACTAAACATGCTTTGCTTTCAAGTGATATGTAGTTGTTCCAGTTAAAATCCACCAAACATGCTCTTTTTGAATCCTCAATCTTCCTACCATGAGCCATATCTGAATCTTGCTTTGGTCTTGACCAACCTGCTGATAAATGGCTTTTCGGTAGTAGTCGTCTTTTCCAAATGGATTCTGAGCACCACTAGCTTCCCTGTTCTTGCACTCTCGCTTGAAAAGGCCTTTCTCCCTGCAGCGAAAACAAGTAACTTTAGATTTATCAAAACCTAAAGTAGATACATGAGCATCAAGAAAGTCATTTCTCCCGGTAATCGTTTTGAACTTTTCAGCACGTCTAAGAACGCTAGCTAGACACCATTTGATATCCATTAATTCCATCTCTTTGGCGTCTATTTGATCGTAATCCTCTTTGGTGAGCATAGGATTTCCGATCCGACCAGCAACTAGACCTTCATACGAGAGTAACACAGAACCAAGTAGAGCCATGTGGTCTTTAGCAATTTCTTCCGAAAAACTTTGACCTTCTGGAAGATTTAGAGCGATGTTGCACTGAATCACGTAACCATTTCCTGTCTTTGTGCTCTGAGACTGAAAGCTTGTATTTTACTCTTTCGGATTGACACTCGGAAATGATGAGAATCCACTACTGCTTTTGTTTGATCCCTGATCAGCTTTTTCTGATGAATCCCCAGCACTGAATGCAGTTTGGATTTTCGGACTTCTCTCAGCTTCTGGAACCGGAACACTACCTTTGTAATACATCTTTACGTCCTGTTGACCACTTGGACTGTTCATCCTATCGATCTTCTACTGTCCCAAATCCTGACTCTCGATCTTTTCAATAAACTGAGAGATTGTTAGCCCATCATAAACACCCGTATTCTTCAGAATCATCAAATACGTTCCCCACTCTTTCTGCGGTAGTGCATTAGTAAGCTTGTCTACCCACTCTTCACGATCTTTTGTAATACTCAACATCGACATTGATCACACTAGGTGGCAGTACCTCTCAATCAGCTTCTTCGTATCTTCTCCCAGTAAACTGCTAAACAGATCAAACTCTTTCTTGAGCAGTGCCTTCTTGCTCTTTATCATGTTCTCACTACCCTCGAATTTGACTTTAAGTGCATCCCAGATCGATTTTGTAGTTTTGTCGTGCTGTAGCAATATGAAGATGTCTTCTTTGATAGCTTGTTGAAGCAGACTTATCATCATCTTTTCAGCTTTGTACATAACCCGTTCTTGATCTGTGAATTCTGATAAATTTTGGGTAACCTGCAATTCTGTTTGAGGCAACACATATTTCTTAAGAATACACTCCCATGACCTGAGATGATTTGCCTGAACCCAGTTCTCGAATCTATCTTTCCACCCGTAGTATTCTTCGATACTCATCAATTTCGGGGGCTTTTGGGTGGTTCCCGTCTCATTTTCCAAACTCATGGCTTGAACAATGGCAGCTGGACCAGACGGTGTTGCAAACGCATTATAGAACTCGGTATCCATGATGACTTATCACGTTTTTCAAGATCAGTGACTTATGAGCGAAATTACAGTGTTCACAAAAGCGAAATTAGGGTTTTGGAGACTCAAGAGCGAAATCTGATGTTCACAAGAGCGAAATTAGGGTTTTGGAGACTCAAGAGCGAAATCTGATGTTCACAAGGGCGAAATTAGGGTTTTGGAGTTCACAAATGCGAAATAAGGTGTTCTTGGGTGGACATATGAGCGAAATCAGGGTTCTTGGTGGTTCACAAAAGCGAAATTAGGGTTTTTGGGTTGACCTTGGAGCGAAATTAGGGTTCTATGAGCGAAATCTGATGTTCCAAAAAGCAAAATCATATAATGTCCATATGAGCGAAATCAAGTCCGAGGTCAATTTTGTCCATTTTTACTTTGAATTTAGGTCTCAAACTCTCAGGGATTTGTCTTTGTCCAATTATCTATAATCTGTGAAATTTTGATCCAATTTTGACCGGTAAATCTCTCTGAAATGATGAAAGAAGGTGTAGAATTAAGAAATCTCGATGAATTCCAGCTATTCTCTGTAGAACTCCTCCTCCTGAGCTCTGATACCACTTGTAGGATCGTGATCTGACCCGAATGAGCCGTTCAGAGGTGTTCTACTCTGTTTCAGGTGCGGAATAACAAGAAACAAAGCTAGAAACAGCTGATTCTTCACTTTAACTGCTGATTGTATTGATATGAACACAATTACAAGCAGTCTTCACACCGGCAACACTTCGGTATGGAATTCGTACAACTGATACACTGATTTCGCTCATGAATACTATATATAGTGCAATGATTTCGCTCCAAGTGACATAAGCCACAAAAGAGAAATCAGAACATGACCATAAAAGCGAAATCAGACTAAGACCCTATGAGCGAAATCAGGGTCTAATACACATACATTCTCCTGTGTTCTCGTAAATCGTGCCCTAATCTATACAATGCAATCTAAGACTCGATCCAAGACGAAGTCGACAGATGTAGTGCACCAACACATCCATTAACACAACAGAGGTTCTGAAGTAGGCAGATGTTAGCCATCAGATCTTTGTAAAATTTCTTCAGAACATCAAAAGTCCATTCGTAAAAAATAGCTATTTTTTTAAATATTTTGAAAAATCCTTAAAAGTTGTTGAAAACAACTGTTTTTCAAACCTCTATTTCTCTGAAAATTCCATTGACATAAGAAAAGCTGATGTGGCAGCCATAGAGGCTGTCTGACAATGCTTTTTTTATGTCATTATTGCATCATAAGTCTTAATATATAATATCACTTTAAAATCTATTTAAAACACTGACATCAAACCTCTGCCCATATACATGTATTCATGCATAAGATATTGCTTATAGAGTATTGTCTGGTGTTGCAGATTTTGAGCATTGTTTTTTGAGAGGACATGTTTTTAAAAGACGTTTGTTGGTTTTTAGAGTCAAACTAATCATCAGTCGTTTATAGTATTTGTTGATGATTTGAATCAACCTCTGTATGGATAAAAATTCTTCCATTGCTAAAAGGTATTGTCTATTTTCATAAGTTCTGTTTATCCTAGTGACTGTTGATTTATCATTGTTCACAACATCTGTTGTTGCCCAACAGAGGTTTCCAATATTTGTGTCCGATGAAGTGGTAGAAGCATGTGTTTGCCATGTAGAGTATTGTTGGTGTTTAAATGAAAAAGGTTTTTTCATTATTATTTTATGCCAAAGGTTTAAAATTTGTCCTTTCGATTTCTAGATATTTAATTTTATCGTTTTCCCATGAAAATTTATTTTTGAAATGTTTTGCATTAAATGGCGGATGATATTTAATTTATATTTTTTAATATGAATTTATATGTTTATAATAAAAGTCTGTTGAAAACAACTGTTATCCAAACCTATGTTTGACTAAAAATTCATCCACTGCTGAAGGGTATTGTCTGTTCTCATAGGTTCTATTTAATCTAACAACTGTTGACTTGCCACTGTTGCCTAACATCTGTTGTTGCCCAATAGTGGCTTCCAAACAAATGTCATCCATTATCACAACAAAGGTTCTGATGTGGATAAATGTTAGCCATCAGATCTTTGTAACTTCTGACACGTCAGCATTTACTTTTTCACTTTATAAAACCCTGTTTCATCCCCAAACAGAGGTTTTACAGTCGTCTCGAATTTAAAATTCATCAAAGCGGTTTCCACCTTTTTCTTCAACACTTCTTCGTGAACCTCTCGCAAGTTTCAATTCTGATCATGGATCTGACAATGAAAAAGCACCATAACTACCTGGCTATTTTTGAGAAAACCGAGAAAAATGCTCTCTATCATTCAATGATTGATGTTCTTACATCATTAAAATATAAGGCCATTCTTACTGCCGATGCACACATTTACCAAGAAACACTCCGCGATTTCTGGGCAAATGCGAATATTGAATAACAAAAAAATGAGCCATTCAGTATAACTTCAAAAGTCGGAGGTGAATCAGTTGCTATTACCCGCACTATCATATCAACAACATTTGGGGTAAACGACTTGGCAGGTAAGACATCTTTCTCGAAAAATGAGATTCAAACAGAGTTGATTGAGAGGGGATATGATGGACAGTTGAATAAGGCAACTATGTTTAAGGAAAATTTTCCACCACTAATGAAATTCCTATTCCATACTCTCTTAACCTGTCTCTCAAATAAAACTACTTCTTTTAGTGAAATACCTTTGAAAATTCAGTGCTTGGGGTATGCAATTTTGACAAATACTGATTTTAACTACTCCCAAGCATTGTTTGCTGACTTGGTTACAAATTTTAAAAACATTAAAAACGGGAAAATTGTTGCTTTTCTTATGTTTCCTAGACTATTAAGATACTACCTGCAAAAACATGTTTCTCAAAAAGCTTTTGAACAATGTACAACTTTTAAAATGAATAGTCTAACATCTGAAACTTTTACTCGCCTTATGGCTAAAGAGTCAGATGTTTCCAAAACACAAGCAGAGAGGAATGAGTAAATTTTAGATGAGTCCACAACTGCTCCTCAAACCTCTGTTGCTGAGCCCACTGTTCTTGGTGATCACATCACTACAACCACTGTTGTGAAACCCCCACCAACAAAACCCAAAAAGACCAAAACACAATCCAAAAAGCCCACTGAAACCACAAAAACGGGTCCTCTTGAACATTAGATCCCAGAGGTTAACCCTGTGACAACACAAATGCCACTAGAAACCACTATTGCTACTTCCTCACAACATGTGGAAAGATCTCAACCCTTAAACCAAACTCCTCATGATTCCTCACAAAAGGAACATGTTGTATTCACAGGGACACCACAATATGATGGCATACCCTCATTTGAGAGTATGCTTAATAGCCCTTCTCCCGGAGCAATGTCTCTTTCCACATCAATCCCTTCATCTTCTATTCCACCAAAGTTTGTAACATTGCTTCAAGCTATTGACATTCAGATTCATAGCAGGCCCTCCCACGAACACATTACTGAGAGTTTAACTTCAACAATACCTGTGTCTGAACCTGTTCGATTAGCTAACCCAGAAACACTTAAGGAGGCTACACCTCTTGAATTTCATGAAATTCTTGATGGTATTTCAAGTGGAGCAGCTACTACAAATGTCAAATCCACTGATCTACATTTGGACAGTAGTTTCATCAGTCAGACACCCTTGAAGGCAACCACTACTGTGTCTACCAATTTATCCACTGGTGAGTTCAAGTTAACCACTGGTGTGATAACTAAGCTAACCACTGATGCAGGGGGAAGCCCCCAGAACCAAGAACAAGGGGCATCTGCTAATAAAAATTTGGAGATACCTCCTGTTTCAAAATCAGATACAACCACCTCTGCTGGGAATTCAGATGGTCCTATTAAGTTAGGTGATGGATTAAAATACCAGGATTTAATGGAGAGGATATCCAACATGGAAACAACTGTTGCTGTTATGAAAGATCAATTGAAGCAGTTGGTGGATGCTTTCGAAAGTCAACCTTCCTATCAGCAGTTATCCCAAGAGCTTTGGAACTCAGTACAACCCATTCTTACAGCTCAAAGGGAACTGGCTGAGCTTCAACATAATTCCCACATGAAGCTAATTAGAGTTATGGTTGAAGCAAGATACAAAGACACACAGGCTGACATCAAGGGCATAAAAGAATCCATTGCAAAGTTAACTGGCACTACCCCTGCACCTGTGTTTGAAAAAGATGATGAAGATGATGCCAAAAAGGGGGAGAAGGATTCCATGAAATCTTTGGCAAACCAACACCAAGGAATCAACCAAAACAAAATCCAAAGCCTTCCAAGAAAACTTCTGCAAAATCTTCTAGAAAATCTAACACTAGTAAGAAAAAGGGAATTGATGATACCCTTAACAAACAAACAGATAAGGAGATTGAAGCAAAGCAGAAGAGAAATGATAGAAAAGAAAGTAGAACAGATGTGTTGAGGCAGGAGTTAGTGAAAAAAGTGAAGAAAGAAAACAAAGTGCTGAACATTGGAACCTCAAATTGAAGAAAATCACACAAACACAACAAACCTTCTATTTTCATATTTCCTAAACCAAAATCACCACCAGAAAAACCAACCACTGTTGCCAAACCTAAAACCACTGCTGAACCTAAAAAGCCAAAATCCGATACACCTAAACCAAAACTCTCACCACAAAAACCACATATCTGTGACACCTGTGTCACTTCAACCATCAAACAAATGCCAAACCAATGAAATATTGTATTTCATACTTGGGATTTGTAAAAATATGTGTATCATTTGCACATATCAACTCTTGTTCGATTTTAAGCTTTAAATCGCTTTCTGGAGGGTTATACGCGCTCTGATGCGTAAAAATAACCAGTTTAATCCAACGAACACTCCGGAATAGTGACATAGGCTTAACATACCTTAAATAACCTTTACATAACTTAGAAATAAGTTTTGAAGGCTTTGGTATGACAAAATCAAGTTAAATCGCTTACAGGGACTAAATTCGACAAACTGCGAAAGTATGCCGATTTGAACTGTAACATACATTCCGGAACATGACCATGAGTTAAACATACCATAAATATCCTTCACATAGCTTAGAAATAGGCTTCGAGGGGTTCGGTGTGCTAAAATAAACTTTTGGGTCATTTAGGGACTAAAAGCATCAAAAAGTGCACAAGTTTGCACTTTCGCGCATAACTTACGTTCTGAATACATCCGGACATCCAAAAATTTATGTAAGCACAAAAATATTTTATTTTAGTGTTTGGCATAAGAAAAATCCATTCGTCACGCAATTTGGATTGTTTTCCGCGCTTATGCGCATTCCGTCGTAATTAACCGAACATCGCGATCGTACGGCCAAACGAACCAACATCTGACATATTTTTTAGCATGTTTCATGTCTTCAATGTTTAGGCATCATTTTAGGGCCTTAAAGATGGCTTAACGGGCCTTGAACGTGTCGGAAATGGCCTTAAACCATAACAGGGACCTAAACTGTCATTTTTGAAACTTGGCTTCTGATCAGAACCTCCAGGCGACCCGCGTAAGCCTAGGGGCAACCTTTACGCGGGCCGCGTCAGCCCTGCAGATGCAGAAACTCGTTTTTCTTGCTGAAAATGGCCTTTCAAGCATCCAAGGGGCAATGCCTCTTCACAATCTCTGGGGTTGGGGTCACTTTTTGATACCACAACATTTTGACAAGTGTACGAATGAGATCGAGGCACGATATTCAAGAAACGATCCTAATGTTCTTGCTTTTCCTATAAATACCCCCCTTTTTTGGTTAAAAACCCACAAAATCTGATCTAAAGCTCTAAGTTGAGGCCTTTGCTTCATACCTGAGCTCCTGGATCGAGATTTGCTTTCGGGGACCCTTCGTAAGTGTTCTTTCGTTCTTTTATCGCTTTTCGAGTGCTAAAGTCAAACTTTGTTTGACTCTCTGCGTTGACCAGCTTATGGTCAACACGAACTTCGTTGGAACTTCATAACGTGAGCGTGATCACGATGGTTATAGTCCATAGTGACTATACCTACTGATTACCACGTTATCTAGGCTCGTGGGTATCAAAACCGTTTGTTTTGATACCAAACTTGTTTTCTAAACTTAGGTAAGCATGTTCTAACATGCTTAGCTCGTCACTTTTAGTATAGTGCTTATATAGGGTCGTAAGGTAAGCGATCTAAACAATCGCTTATACTTTCGAACCCGACCCATTTCGTCGATCGTTAGGATCCAACCAAACACATTAGGTGACCATAGCTGTATAGGGAATAACCTTCCGAGGTTATACCTTATGGTCACGACGTTAGGGGTTCCAAACGCGTTTTTCGCGAACGACGCGTTAAGGTAGCATAACCTACCTAAACGGGTCGTAATGGGTTGTAAGCACTTAGGTTAGGTTTCATTTTAGTATGAAGGCTTTGTTAAACCATATTACATGAGTCTCCATACTCGTTTGGTTTACAAACCCTCATTCTATCCAAATCCTCCGATTTAGGTCCGGTATATTAACATAGTTACCTATATTAGGTGTCGTTTGATATCCGTGATCTCTAGCATTATTTGGTTGTTATACAAGGATTTCAAAGCAATCTCAGGTGAGTACATAGACCCCTCTTTTACTGTTTTCCAAACTGTTTTGGGGTGGAACACATGTGCCTACTTGTTACTTTCATGCTTTCATATCATATGCTTATTATGTTCATTAGCACATTTATAGTACACGATTTCATTACATTGTATGCTATGTATGCCCATTGTGTGCGTACTTAGTACATTGTTTTACATTAGATTTTATGCTATGTACGCCCATTGTGTGCGTACTTAGTACAATATTTTACATTACATTTTATGCTATGTATGCCCATTGTGTGCATACTTAGTACAATTATTCATCACGTGCTCACATTTTGGTATGACATTTGGTTTGTTTAAATTAAACAATGTACATTCATTAACATTAGCTACGCCACTCGTTAGTAGGTAATGGTACCATTGGACTTGACAACTCCCATTCCTGAAATCTCGGGTTTGTTTGGATTGGAAGGAATGACCGAATTCGATAAAGAATAACATATATAGACCTTTAATTTGTTTAAAGGTCTATCACCACAAGTCACAAAGGCTTGAATGTATGCATTTTCACAATACCGCATAAATGTTTGTATCAGTATAGTATGCAATTGTTCCACAAAACATAACTTTGACTTAAACTATGTTTAATTCAATACCCTGTTTTTGTGCATTTTTACCTATGGCCTAGTTGATATATTTCACATGCCATACATGATATTTTGGATAAACATTACATGATTTACATTAAACATAAACAATTTGACATTGACATACACGTTTGGTGGTTTACATTAGACATGAACATTTTGATGTGGTTTACACAATAACACTTGACAATTGATTTATACATGAACAATTTACATGGTGGTTGGTTTGGGTAAATGGTTTGAGTAACGTGGCGTATGTAATATGATACAAACATGGTGGATACGCCGCTGGTACTTCCTATATATAAATGTTTGTATAATATTACCTATCGTAGCATTATTTAAATCATTTCAGTATAGACATATTACATTTTATACAGATAACATATTCTTCACAAGACATTGTTTTACAAACAACTTATCTTATACAAAATCATTTTTACTCTCATTTAACCTTACATTTCATTTATACATATCATCAGATCTTATCGTTTTTCATATGATTTATAAGACAAAGCAAATGTGACAACTCGTATTTCAGAACCGTCTCTTGTATTACGTGCTAACTTGTATGAACGTTGCGTAACTAGTTGATATGTGTGATTGCGTTGAATGTTATGAATTTTTATTATGTTATGTGTTATCAAATTTGGGCCGCACACTTTGTTCTTGACCGCACATCTTTCTCTCGGCCTAACCCCACTCGCAAACCATTAACCCAACTCGAGATCTCAAGGGCAGCCAATGCGGGGTTCGGCCCACTTCTGTTGTTCACCTACACTTAGTAACATTGGGGTTTAATTCCTCATAATTTACAAAACACTAACACACACATCAACCCTAATGCTCTCTCTTCTCTCCCTTGTGCGACCGCGAATACCCCACCCCTCTCGAAGCTTTGATTCGGATCATTCTTTTCCTCTAATCCGGTTAGTGTTTATGGTTGGTTGTTTTACACATGATGTTGTGATATTTATTCATGCTCTACATGATAATAGTATTATAAACTGTTAATGTTGATGTGCTCGAAATCAGCTCATGTATAGATATATTGGTTAATGTTTATACAACTCGAAAGAATTAAAAAACATGTTAACAGATTTGATGTACACATAAACTAGGGTGCATGCTAGTTTAGAATCGGCTGGTTTAAAGATCCGATTTGTATGTTCCACATGATAATGGATTGACTGATTCTTGGTTAGGATTTCATGTTATTCTTTGAGTTATTAGTCGGATGATTCGTTGTAAGTTCATATGAGGTTGATTAGTGTTCTTGAATTGATAATGATATGAATATGATTGATTGTTGAATTAATTGTTATTTGATCCGATATGAAACTGTCAAAAGTTGTTTGCTGATATCACGGAATTGATTGAGCTGCAAATTAAGGAAACCAGGAAGTCTGTTACATCACCTAGTCTCGACACAGATTGCGAGTCGAAAACTCACAATCTCGACTCGAAACCACAACACCGACACAAACAGCACAACTCGAGACCACGGTTGCGGGTCCGGTTGCGACTCGAGACCGTCTAGTCTCGGCTAGTACATGCATGACTCGAGACCTCTTTGGTTGCGACTCGAGACCTTGAGGCCAGCACAACTCGAGACCGCACTGTCTCGACTCGAGATCTCTAGTCTCGACTCGAGACCACGAACACATGCACACTGTTGGACTTGCAGACTGTTACGAGCCCAACCATTTGGGCCGCATACTTGGACTTTGTTTACGTGACTGTACTGTTGTTGAACTGCCATAATTTTACGTGTATGCTATGATCACTACTTGTGTACAATACGTGTAGAATATACGTGCACTACTTGAATAAGAACCTAACTTGTATGGTAACCATGGTAGGACGTGGTTGACCACCAAATAGCTTGATTTACTTTTCTTTGTATCTGCCGAGCAATCCAAGGTGAGTTCACACCCTTACCAAGGCATGGGTTCCCAGGGTCGGGAATGGGTTTTGGAAGATTTCTTGTACTTAAGTTATTACTGGGATTACGTACTATGGCCCTCGGGACAGGAAGGATTATTAATAGATACTGCTAGACTAGTGATACATATACTTCTCTTCGCACACACGCCGGGAATGGCTGCGATAATAGAACTAATCTTCGCACACATGCCTGGAATGGCTGCGAACCATACACTAAACTTCGCACACATGCCGGGTGGGCTGCGATACAAATATACCTAGTCTAAAATACTTGGGAAACTCCCACTAATCTTCGCACACATGCCTAGAGGGCTACGATACAAATGCATACGATATAGGGATTACTAAACAAGCATACGACTTACATTACTATTACTATAACTGAACAAACCACTTTGAACTCGCTCAACTAGTTGTTGACTCTCTGTTACATGCCTTGCAGGACCTTAGGTATACATGGAGCTTGCACGGGAGGCACAGTCGTTGTGGACATGGATCGTGGATGTTTTGCTAAACACTTATGACATTTGAAAACTTAATAATTCCGTTGGATTTTTATACTATGCTTCCGCTACTTAAACTATGTTATTTAAACACCTTTCATATTGTGGGTTGATATACGCTTACGTTTACTAATACTTATGATGTTCAATATGATTGGTGGCTTGATCCTAGTCATGTCACGCCTCCAAGCGGTGGTTCTCCACGGGTGGATTTTGGGGGTGTGACAGATTGGTATCAGAGCCATTGGTTATAGAGAACTTGGTTTTAATAAGGGGAAAACGTTTTTATTAAAACCAGACTATAACCAGAACAGTGCTCTCAACGATCCACAACGACGCTTCGCTCCACGTGCAAGACTCAACATCCTTGGTAATATGGTTTATGTTTATATTGCCTACTTGCTAGATTACATAGAACTTTGCTCAGGGTATGCTTAGATACACATAACCACTATTGCTTGAGAACACTGGTGTGCTTACTCTCTTCTGTCATCGCAATTATCGCGAACCTCTCTCACTTATGTTACCTTTACTATGAAGATCGTGTCTGGACGTATTAATATGACTCAAGCCCAATTGACGGCTGTCATTAACGAACAAGTTGCAGCGGCACTTGCAGCCGCCCAAGCAGGAGGTATACCCTGCAGTTGTAACTCACACTAGGGTCTTTAGATCCTACACTTTTAGACCAACTCTTGTGTTTAACTTTTTCCTATTCGTGCACAATAGGTCAACACGCACCGCAACCTGTTTGCACTTTCAAGAACTTCATGGACTGTCGTCCAAGCACGTTTAGTGGCACGGAAGGAGCAGTGGGACTCCTCCACTGGTTTGAGAAGCTCGAGTCGGTATTTGAGATGTGTGAATGCCCTGAGGCTCGCAGGGTGAAATACGCCACTGGTACTTTGGAAGGAATTGCGCTGACTTGGTGGAACGCGCAAGTTCAGATATTAGGGTTGGCAGCTGCTAACGCCACCCCTTGGAACGATTTTAAGGAACTGATCAAGTGAGAATACTGCACGCGTGATGACATCCACAAGTTGGAAGTGGAGCTTTATCATCTGAAAATGACGGGGTCGGAAATTGAAGCTTATACAAAACGGTCGAACGAACTGGCCATCTTGTGTCCAACCATGGTGGACCCTCCAATCAAGCGCATTGAGTTGTACCTCAAGGGTCTAGCATCAGAAATTCAGAGCCATGTGACATTGGCTAACCTCAACAATATCCAGGACATTCAGCGTCTTGCTCATCGCCTCATGGATCAGGCAGTGGAACAGAACAAGCTGCCAAAACGTATCAGTGCAACTACTACCGCTACCACTTCTGCTACTCCTGCTACTCCTAATGACAATAACCGAAAATGGGATGGGGATTCCAGTAAGGGTTACGCTACCGTTCAGTCTCAAGCACAGCAGCAGCGCAAGAATAGTGACTACCAGAGCTCGGGTCAGCAAACTTTTGGTGGTCAGGGGCAGGGTGGATATCGGGGAATTCACCCACTGTGTAACAGATGCAACAGACACCACAGTGGTCAGTGCCTCACGGGCCGCTGTCAGAGATGTCTCAAGATAGGGCATGAAGCTAAAGATTGCAGGAGCTCACGACCTGCGAATCAGAACCAACAACAACCACCAGCGCCTCAAAACCAGCAGCAGCAACAACAGCGAGGCAACAGGGGATGTTTTCAGTGTGGTGCTGAAGGCCACTTCAAGCGGGATTGCCCCCAGTTGAACCAGAATCGCAACAACAATAACAATCAGGGCAATGGGAACAACAACGGTGGAAACAATAATGGCAATGAAGCTAGGGGACGTGCATTTGTGCTGGGGCAGGGAGAAGCAAGGAATGATCCCAACGTAGTCATGGGTAAGTTTCTTCTCGATGACTTTTATGTTACTGTATTGTTTGATTCGGGTGCGGATACAAGTTATATGTCTCTTAAAGTTAGCCAAATGTTAAAACATACACCCACACTTCTGAACACCAAGCATGTCATAGAGTTAGCTAACGGTAAAAGTCTAGAGGCCACACACATAGTACAGGGTTGTAATCTTATCCTCGCTAGTCAGACTTTCTCGATCAATCTAATTCCCATAGTTTTGGGTAGTTTTGACATCGTCATTGGGATGGACTGGTTATCCCAACAGCACGCAGAGATCCTATGTAAGGAGAAGATAGTTCGTATTCCCCGTTCTGGTAAAGAACCCCTCGAAGTTCAAGGCGACAAGAGTGGTGCAGTGGTTGGCATCATCTCCTTTCTAATGGCTCAGAAGTGTTTGCGTAGGGGCCACACCGCCATTCTGACACTTTTTACAGATGTGTCTACGAAATAAAAGAAATTGGAAGATATTCCAGTTGTACGCGACTTTCCTTAGGTGTTCCATGAAGATTTACCTGGTCTACCGCCAGGTCGAGTTTCAAATCGAGCTAACACCAGGAGCAGCACCGATAGCACGTGCACCGTATCGCTTAGCTCCATCAGAGTTGGAAGAACTCTCTACACAGCTATAGGAACTCTTGGATAAGGGATTTATCCGACCTAGCTCTTCGCCCTGGGGAGCTCCAGTGTTATTTGTGAAAAAGAAGGACGGTACCTTCAGGATGTGCATTGATTACCGTGAACTGAACAAGGTGACAGTGAAGAACCGCTACCCTCTTCCACGTATTGATGACTTATTCGACCAGTTGCAAGGGTCGAGCTACTACTCCAAGATAGACCTGAGGTCAGGTTATCATCAGCTGAGAGCCCGGGATGAGGATGTCACACCCCTAAAATCCACACGTGGAGTACCACCGCTTGGAGGCGTGACATGACCAGGATCAAGCCATCAATCATATTGAACATAGTGTAATAATTAAAGTAGTTCGTAAAAACCCAATTCAATACAGTTGATGTTCAAGCCAAACTTTGTTTAAGTAGCGGAAGCATAATGTGAAAACCCAATGTATGTAATAAGTTCAAGTGTTATAAAGTTTAACATAACACCCACGATCCATGCTCCACAACGACCTGCTCCTCCCTGTGCAAGCTCCATATGTACCTAAGGTCCTGCAAGGCATGCAGCAGAGAGTCAACAACTAGTTGAGCGAGTTCACAGAAAGTAAGTTCAAAATAGCAAATCGTATATTCATTTAGTGGGGGCTTCCCATGTATGTATGTACTAATAGTGGGGGTTTCCCATGTATGTATGTACTAATAGTGGGGGTTTCCCATGATTATATTTGTTACTAATGGGGGCTTCCCATGTTTATCCTTACTAGACTATTTTACGTAAGTGTCCTTCCGACCCGGAAGACAGTAGTAGGTATGAGTTTACGTAGGTTTCACGTAAGTGTCCTCCCGACCCGGGAGACAGTGGTAAATACTAGTTTACGTAGGTTTTACGTAAGTGTCCTGACTAACCTGAGGACGATGGTATATAGTCTAGCAATAGCCTAAGTACGAGTAATTATCCAATTCAAATCTTCCAACCCAATTCCCAACCCGGGAATCCCATGCCTTGGCTGTGTGAACTCACCTTGGTTTGCTCGGCAGATACACAAAAGGTTTCTTGAACTAAGAGTGGTCAACCACGTCCTAACAGGGTTACCATGCAAGTCAGGTTTTGACTCAAGCATAGCACATAGGTTTCACACAAGTTAACACGTTCCGAGCACGTACAGATCATGGCAACATTTTAACAGTCAAACAATACATTCAACTTTTGCGATTTAAATAAGCTCAATAGTACCCGGCCCAACAATATAAACAATCCAACCACATACCCGGCCCAAATAACAAATAGGGGTTTTGTGCGGTCCGGACGGACTTGTGCGATCCAATTAGACTTGTGCGACTCAGAACCCCCTTGTGTGATTGAGATTGGGCTTTGAGGCCCAACAACATAGTAAGGTCCAGTTAGTTTGTGTGTGGCGCAAGACTTGTGCGATCAGCACGGTCTTGTGCGATCCATAGGTCTTATGTGATCATGCAATATATGCTGTACACTGTGTTTTATGGGGTGTACCCAGCTTGTGCGATCGGGTACAGCCGGGTTGTACTTCGAGCTTTTAACAGTTGTACCAAGCATGTACAGCTTCCTTGTGCAACCTGGGGCTTATGTGACTGCCCTTGTGTGGTCAAACAAGCTCGTGTGATCAGTAACTAACTCACCAAAATCGGGCGATCATTTATGGCTAATTGGCAGTTTCTAACTTAACAATTAATCGATGAATTCTTAATCATTATTCATGAACCTTAGTGAACATATAATCATAAAGCACATTCTATCCTAACATTTAATCACCAAAGAAGATCAATGAATCTGAATACTAGCATGCTTTCTAAAATATCATCCACTATCACACAACCAACCAACCATCCGAATCAAGATTTCAGTTCATCACTATGAATTATATTCGATTCTATGTGCACAAAAATATTCCTACGATTTCTTATAACAACAATTATCACCATCAATCATGCTCGAATCTAAGTGCACAATCAGTAGGTTACCATGCAATCCTAAACCCTATATAGCATGCAAGATCATAATAACTTTCAAATAATTCTACCCATCACACATAAACATGGCCATTCACAGAAGATATGCCACACAAGTCAATGCATTAAATGCTAACCTTGCATGAAAGATAGTGTAAAATAGTGGAGCAGGCAGATTGCAATCATGGAAGAAAGGGGTGATTATTTTCTTGTTGCCGCCCATCAGGGGGCCTACTGCCGTCGCAATTCAAACGAAAGAAGTGAAGCTATTAGGGTTTGATCCTTCTTGTGTTATTATATATATATTTTCTTTGATGCATGGACTAGTTCCGTAGATAATCGGCATGGAGTGGGCCGAGCCCACTTAACTTATGGTTGATATAATTCTTGCTTGGGCTCCTAAGACCCTAACAGTTGACACATCTAAATTAACTAGTCAACACATTCATGCAAACATTTACGGGTGCACAGGTGTGGCCAAATAAGTTTCACATGGTCACAATATAAAGGAAATTAAGCACCTTAACCAACACTGTAGCGCATTTGTAAGTCACACATAACATGTAATGTAAAAAGAATCAGTACATAGAGAAGACTTGAAATTACGAGTTGTCACATTATCCCCAACTTGAAAGAAATTTCGTCCCAAAATTTGGTACGTACTCACTGAGGAAGCTAGTTAAGTTGCATCGTTTACTGGTTTTCCTGGGGTGTCACATCCTCCCCCCGTTGATCTGGAATTTCGTCCCGAAATTCTGCGGTAGCTTCAGCCTCAGTAGTGGTTGTACTGTTCGCGAACAATTGTGGGTACTTTTCTTTCATCTGATCTTCACGTTCCCAGGTGAACTCTGGGCCACGATAGGAGTTCCAACGAACTCGAACAAGAGAGATTCTCTTGTTTTTGAGGACCTTAACATCTCGGTCCGTGATTTCAACTGGTTCCTCGACGATGTGCAACTGTTCGTCGATAGTGAGTTCTTTTAAAGGAATTATGAGGGTCTCATCTGCCAAGCATTTCTTCATATTCGACACGTGGAAAACGTTGTGAACTGCCCTGAGTTCAGCTGGTAGGTTCAGTCTGTAGGCTACTTTGCCTATTCTTTCTATGATCTCGAACGGTCCGACATACTGCGGATTGAGCTTACCTCGCTTGCCAAAGCGAACCACACCCTTCCAGGGTGAGACTTTGAGTAAAACCCGGTCCCCGACCTGAAATTCCAATGGCTTCCTACGCTTATCCGCGTAGCTTTTCTGACGGTCGCGTGCTGCCGCCGTGCGTTGTCGTATTTGTGCAATCTTTTCCGTGGTGTACACTATAAGTTCTGGACCCGTGATCTGACTATCCCCCACCTCTGCCCAACAGAGAGGTGACCGGCATTTATGCCCGTACAACGCCTCGAATGGAGCGGCTTGAATGCTGGTGTGATAACTGTTATTGTACGAGAACTCCACCAAAGGGAGATGCTTTTCCCAGCTGTTGCCGAAATCAATAACACATGCCCGAAGCATGTCTTCTAGAGTTTGAATCGTGCGCTCAGACTGCCCATCCGTCTGAGGGTGATAAGCCGTGCTCATATCTAACTGAGAGCCAAAAGCCTTGTGCATTGCTTGCCATAGTTCTGATGTGAATCGTGCATCGCGATCCGAAATGATAGAGGTGGGCACCCCGTGCCTCGAGACTACTTCTTTCAAGTAGATGTCTGTTAATGTGGAAAACTTGTCTGTTTCTTTGATTGCCAAGAAGTGAGCAGACTTGGTGAGTCGATCCACGATCACCCAAATAGTATCGCTCCCGCGCTGGGATCTAGGTAGGCTAGTAACGAAATCCATGGAAATTTCCTCCCATTTCCACTGTGGGATCTTTGGTTGCTGAAGTAAGCCTGCTGGTTTCTGATACTCTGCCTTGACTTTTGCACAAGTCAAGCACTTGCTGACGTAGGTAGCAATGTGGGCCTTCATGCTAGGCCACCAATACGTTGTTCTGATGTCGTGGTACATTTTATCCGACCCTGGATGTACCGAGTAGCGAGACTTGTGAGCTTCGTCCATCACTAGCTCACGCAAGTCGCCATAAAGTGGAACCCAAATACGCCCCATTACATAGTAGGCGCCGTCCTCCTTCTGTTCTAATCGTTGCCTTGAGCCACGCAAGGCTTCAGCCCTGGCGTTTTCTGGTTTCAATGCTTCTACCTGAGCATTTCGTATCTGTGCAGGAAGATCAGATTGAATAGTGAGCTGCAATGCTCGCACGCGCTTAGGTGTAGTGTCTTTCCGACTGAGGGCGTCAGCCACAACATTGGCTTTGCCTGGATGGTGCTTGATGGCGCATTCATAATCATTAAGTAATTCAACCCACCGACGTTGACGCATGTTCAATTCCTTCTGTCTGAAGATATGCTCGAGACTCCTGTGATTGGTGTAAATAGTGCACTTGGTACCGTACAGGTAGTGTCGCCATATCTTAAGTGCAAAAACAACAGCTCCCAGCTCCAAATCGTGCGTCGTGTAGTTCCGTTCGTGAACCTTAAGTTGGCGCGAAGCGTAAGTAATGACCTTGTCGCGCTGCATTAACACACATCCATGACCCTGGATGGATGCATCACAATAGACCACAAAATCGTCCGTGCCCTCTGGCAAACTGCAAAGCCTATCCTTTAAGTGCTGAAAAGCAGTTTCCTGAGTGTTGCCCCAACGGTAGGTGACACCCTTCTGTGTCAGTAGTGTAAGCGGCTGTGCGATCTTTGAAAAGTCCTTGATAAACCGTCTGTAGTATCCTGCCAAACCCAAGAATTGGCGGATTTCAGTTGGCGTATGCGGTGCAGGCCAGTTCCTGATCGAATCTATCTTGGATGGATCGACATGAATCACATCCTTGTTTACCACGTGGCCGAGAAAGTGGACTTCACGTAGCCAGAAGTCACATTTTGAAAATTTGGCGTACAGTTGTTCCTTTCGAAGGAGTTCCAAAATCAATCGTAAATGCCGCTCGTGTTCCTCCTGACTCTTGGAGTAAATCAAAATGTCGTCGATGAAGACAATCACAAACTTGTCTAAGTAGGGTTTACATACCCTGTTCATTAGATCCATAAATACGGCAAGCGCGTTCGTTAACCCAAATGGCATGACAAGAAACTCGTAGTGACCGTAGCGAGTTCTGAATGCGGTTTTGGAGACGTCCTCATCCCAGACTCTCAGCTAATGGTAACCTGACCTCAAGTCTATCTTGGAGTAGTAACTCGACCCTTGCAACTGGTCGAATAAGTCGTCAATGCGTGGAAGAGGATAACGGTTCTTCACCGTCACCTTATTGAGTTCCCGGTAGTCTATGCACATCCTGAAGGTACCGTCCTTCTTTTTCACGAATAACACTGGAGCACCCCAAGGCGAAGAGCTAGGACGAATAAAGCCCTTTTCCAAGAGCTCCTGTAGCTGCGTTGACAGTTCTTCCAGTTCAATTGGAGCCAAACGATACGGTGCTCGAGCTATGGGTGCTGCTCCTGGAGCGAGTTCGATTTGGAATTCGACCTGGCGATGAGGCGGTAGACCAAGTAAATCTTCAGGGAACACCTGAGGGAAGCCGCGTACAACTGGAATATCTTCCAATTTCTTTTCTTTTGCTGATGCATCTGTAACAAGTGCCAGAATGGCAGTGTGGCCCTTACGCAAACACTTCTGAGCCTTTAGAAAGGAGATGATGCCTACCACTGCACCACTCTTGTCGCCATGAATCACGAGAGGTTCTTTACCAGAACGAGGAATACGAATAATCTTTCCTTTGCATAGGATCTCTGCTTGCTGTTGCTGCTGGTGATTCTGATTTGCAGGCCGTGGGCTCCCGAAAGCCTTAGCTTCATGGCCCATCTTGAGACACCTTTGGCAACGTCCCTTGCGGCACTGACCACTGTGGTGTCTGTTGCACCTGTTACATAGTGGGTGAATTCCCCGATATCCACCCTGCCCCTGACCACCAAAAGTTTACTGGCCCGGGCTCTGGTAATCACTATTCTTGCGCTGCTGCTGTGCTTGAAACTTAACGGTAGTGGAACCCTTACTGGAATCCCCATCCCATTTCCACTTGTTGTCATTAGGAGTAGCAGGAGTAGTAGAAGTGGTAGCGGTAGTAGTTGCATTGATACGTTTGGGCAGCTTGTTCTGTTCTACTGCCTGATCCATGAGGCGATGAGCAAGACGCTGAATGTCTTGGGTATTGATGAGGTTAGCCGATGTCACATGGCTCTAAATCTCTGATGCTAAACCCTTGAGGTACAACTCAATGCGCTTGATTGGAGGGTCCACCATGGTTGGACACAAGATGGCCAGTTCGTTCGATCGTTTCGTATAAGCTTCGATTTCCGACTCCGTCATTTTCAAATGATACAGTTCCACCTCCAACTTGTGGATGTCGTTACGTGTGCAGTATTCCCTTTTGTTCAGTTCTTTGAACTCGTTCCAAGGGGTGGCGTTAGCAGCTGCCAACCCTAGGATCTGTACTTGCGCATTCCACCAGGTTAGCGCGTTTCCTTCCAAAGTACCAGTGGCGTACTTCACCCTGCGAGCCTCAGGGCATTCACACCTCTCGAACACGGGCTCGAGCTTATCAAACCAACGGAGTAGTCCCACTGCTCCTTCAGTGCCGCTGGACGTGCTTGGGTGGCAGTCCATGAAGTTCTTGAAAGTGCATACAGGTGGCTGAGCGTTCTGGCCCGTTGCGTGAGAAAGATAAGTCAAGGTTAAGCGCGACAGTTGGGTCACGAGAGTAGGATCTACCATCCTAGGATAGGTTTGGAATAGCAGGCTATACCTCCTGCTTGTGCGGCTGCAAGCGCCGCAGCAACTTGTTCATTGACACGAGCCGTCAACTGGGCTTGGGGTAGGTTTATGCGTTCACTCATGATCTTCACATCGAAGGAAACACAAGCAGGAAAAGTGTCACGAATGCGTAGGTGTATAGTAACAGAAGGGAGTAAGTACACAAAGGTTCTCAAGCAATAGCCGTTATGCGTATCTAAGCATACCCTGAGCAAGGTTCTATGTAATCTAGCAAGTAGGCACTATAAACATAAACCATATTACCTAGGATGTTGAGTCTTGCTGGTGGAGCGAAGCGTCGTTGTGGATCGTTGAGAGCACTGTTCTGGTTATAGTCTGGTTTTAATAAAAACGTTTTTCCCTTATTAAAACCGAGTTCTCTATAACCAATGGCTCTGATACCAATCTGTCACACCCCCAAAATCCACACGCGGAGTACCACCGCTTGGAGGCGTGACATGACCAGGATCAAGCCATCAATCATATTGAACATAGTGTAATAATTAAAGTAGTTCGTAAAAACCCAATTCAATACAGTTGATGTTCAAGCCAAACTTTGTTTAAGTAGCGGAACCATAATGTGAAAACCCAATGTATGTAATAAGTTCAAGTGTTATAAAGTTTAACATAACACCCACGATCCATGCTCCACAACGACCTGCTCCTCCCTGTGCAAGCTCCATATATACCTAAGGTCCTCCAAGGCATGCAGTAGAGAGTCAACAACTAGTTGAGCGAGTTCACAGAAAGTAAGTTCAAAATAGCAAATCGTATATTCATTTAGTGGGGGCTTCCCATGTATGTATGTACTAATAGTGGGGGTTTCCCATGTGTGTATGTACCAATAGTGGGGGTTTCCCATGATTATATTTGTTACTAATGGGGGCTTCCCATGTTTATCCTTACTAGACTATTGTAACCATATGTGTTCTTCTTGACCCGAGAACAGGAATACGTACAAGGTCACGTAGGTTTTACGTGAGTGCCCTTCCCCGAGGACAGTGGTACGCGTGGGGTTAACGTAGGTTTTACGTAAGTGTCCTTCCGACCCGGAAGACAGTAGTAGGTATGAGTTTACGTAGGTTTTACGTAAGTGTCCTCCCGACCCGGGGGACAGTGGTAAATACTAGTTTACGTAGGTTTTACCTAAGTGTCCTGACTAACCTGAGGACGATGGTATATAGTCTAGCAATAGCGTAAGTACGAGTAATTATCCAATTCAAATCTTCCAACCCAATTCCCAACCCGGGAATCCCATGCCTTGGCTGTGTGAACTCACCTTGGTTTGCTCGGCTGATACACAAAAGGTTTCTTGAACTAAGAGTGGTCAACCACGTCCTAACAGGGTTACCATACAGGTCAGGGTTTGACTCAAGCATATCACATAGGTTTCACACAAGTTAACACATTACGAGCACATATAGATCATGGCAACATTTTAACAGTAAAACAATACATTCAACTTGTGCGATTTAAATAAGCCCAATAGTACCCTGCCCAACAATATAAACAATCCAACCACATACCCGGCCCAAATAACAAATAGGGGTCTTGTGCGGTCCGGACGGACTTGTACGATCCAATTAGACTTATGCGACTCGGAACCCCCTTGTGTGATTGAGATTGGGCTTTGAGGCCCAACAACAAAGTAAGGTCCAGTTAGTTTGTGTGTGGCCCAATACTTGTGCGATCAGCACTGTCTTGTGCGATCCATAGGTCTTATGCGATCATGCAATATATGTTGTACACTGTGTTTTATGGGGTGTACCCAGCTTGTGCGATCGGGTACAGCCGGGTTGTACTTCGAGCTTTTAACAGTTCTACCAAGCATGTACAACTTCCTTGTGCGACCTAGGGCTTGTGCGACTGCCCTTGTGTGGTCAAACAAGCTCGTGTGATCAGTAACTAACTCCCCAAAATCGAGCGATCATTTATGGCTAATTGGCAGATTCCAACTTAACAATTAATCGATGAATTCTTAATCATTATTCATGATCCTTAGTGAACATATAATCATAAAGCACATTCTATCCTAACATTTAATCACCAAAGAAGATCAATGAATCTGAATACTAGCATGCTTTCTAAAATATCATCCACTATCACACAACCAACCAACCATCCGAATCAAGATTTCAGTTCATCACTATGAATTATATTCGATTCTATGTGCACTAAAATATTCCTACGATTTCTTATAACAAGAATTATCACCATCAATCATGCTCGAATCTAAGTGCACAATCAGTAGGTTACCATGCAATCCTAAACCCTATATAGCATGCAAGATCATAATAACTTTCAAATAATTCTACCCATCACACATAAACATGGCCATTCACAGAAGATATGCCACACAAGTCAATGCATTAAATGCTAACCTTGCATGAAAGATAGTGTAAAATAGTGGAGCAGGCAGATTGCAATCATGGAAGAAAGGGGTGATTATTTTCTTGTTGCCGCCCATAAGGGGGCCTACTGCGGTCGCAATTCAAACGAAAGAAGTGAAGCTATTAGGGTTTGATCCTTCTTGTGTTATTATATATATATATTCTTTGATGCATGGACTAGTTCCGTAGATAATCGGCATGGAGTGGGCCGAGCCCACTTAATTTATGGTTGATATAATTCTTGCTTGGGTTCCTAAGACCCTAATAGTTGACACATCTAAATTAACTAGTCAACACATTCATGCAAACGTTTACGGGTGCACAGGTGTGGCCAAATAAGTTTCACATGGTCACAATATAAAGGAAATTAAGCACCTTAACCAACACTGTAGCGCATTTGTAAGTCACACATAACATGTAATGTAAAAAGAATCAGTACATAGAGAAGACTTGAAATTACGAGTTGTCACATTATCCCCAACTTGAAAGAAATTTCGTCCCGAAATTTGGTACGTACTCACTGAGGAAGCTAGTTAAGTTGCATCGTTTACTGGTTTTCCTGGGGTGTCACAGAAAGGTCTCCAAAACAGCATTCAGGACTCGCTACAGCCACTACGAGTTTCTTGTCATGCCTTTCGGGTTGACAAACGCACCGGCAGTCTTTATGGACCTTATGAACAGGGTATGCAAGCCCTACTTGGACAAGTTTGTGATTGTATTCATCGACGACATTCTGATCTACTCCAAGAGTTAGGAGGAACACGAGCAGCATCTACGACTTATTTTGGAACTTCTTCGAAAGGAACAATTGTAGGCTAAGTTTTCAAAATGCGACTTCTGGCTTCGTGAAGTCCATTTTCTAGGCCATGTGGTAAACAAGGATGGGATTCATGTTGATCCATCCAAGGTTGATTCGATCAGGAACTGGCCTGCACCACTACACCAACGGAAATACGCCAATTCTTGGGTTTAGCGGGCTATTACAGACGATTCATTAAAGATTTCTCAAAGATTGCACAACCGCTTACACTACTGACACAGAAGGGTGTCACCTACCGTTGGGGTAATACTCAGGAAACCGCTTTTCAGCACTTAAAGGATAGACTTTGCAGCGCACCTATCCTCTCATTGCCAGAGGGCACGGACGATTTTGTGGTCTATTGTGACGCATCGATACAGGGGCTTGGTTGTGTATTGATGCAATGGGATAAGGTTATTGCTTACGCTTCGCGCCAACTCAAGGTTCACGAACGGAACTATACAACGCATGATTTAGAGCTGGGAGATGTTGTTTTCGCGCTCAAGATATGGCGACACTACCTGTACGGTACCAAGTGCACTATCTACACCGATCACAGGAGTCTCGAGCATATCTTCAAGCAGAAGGAATTGAACATGCGCCAATGACGATGGGTTGAACTACTGAACGATTACGAATGCGCCATCAAGTACCATCCAGGCAAAGGCCACGTTGTGGCTGACGCTCTCAGTCGAAAAGACACTCTACCTAGACGCGTGCGAGCACTACAGCTTACTATTCAGTCTGGTCTTCCTGCACAGATACGAGATGCTCAGGTAGAAGCATTGAAACCAGAAAACGTAAGGGCTGAAGCCTTACGCTGCTCAAGGCAACGATTAGAACAGAAGGAAGACGGTGCCTATTATGTAACGGGGCGTATTTGGGTCCCACATTATGGAAACTTACGCGAGCTTGTAATGGACGAAGCACATAAGTCTCGCTACTCGGTACATCCAGGTTCGGATAAAGTGTACCACGATCTCAGAACTACGTATTGGTGGCCTAGCATGAAGGCCCACATAGCAACTTACGTCGGCAAGTGTTTGACCTGCGCGAGGGTCAAGACAGAATACTAGAAACCATCAGGCCTACTTCAGCAACCCAAGATACCACAATGGAAATGGGAGGAAATTTCCATGGATTTTGTTACTGGCCTGCCTAGATCCCAACGTGGGAACGATACTATTTGGGTGATCGTGGATCGACTCACAAACTCTGCACACTTCCTGGCTATTAAGGAAACGGACAAGTTCTCCACTCTAGCAGACGTATATCTCAAGGAAGTTGTCTCAAGGCACGGGGTGCCAACCTCTATTATTTCGGATCGTGATGCACGATTTACTTCAGAACTGTGGCAAGCAATGCACAAATCTTTTGCCTCTCGATTAGACATGAGCACAACATATCACCCTCAGACGGATGGGCAGTCTGAGCACACGATTCAAACCTTAGAAGACATGCTTTGGGCATGTGTTATTGATTTCGGCAACAGTTGGGAAAAGCATCTCCCTTTAGTGGAGTTTTCAAACAATAACAGTTACCACACCAGCATCCAAGCCGCTCCATTCGAGGCATTGTACGGACGTAAATGTCGGTCACCTCTCTGTTGGGCAGAGGTGGGGGATAGTCAAATCACAGGACCAGAAATGGTAGTTGATGCTACTGAACGGATTGCACAGATACGGCAACGCATGGCGGCAGCTCGTGGCCGTCAGAAAAGTTACGCTGATAAGCGCAGGAAACCACTCGAGTTCCAAGTTGGGGATCGAGTGCTACTAAAAGTCTCACCCTGGAAGGGTGTGGTACGTTTTGGTAAACGGGGCAAACTCAATCCGCGGTATGTCGGACCATTCGAAATCATAGAAAGAATAGGCAAGGTGGGCCACAACATGAACCTACCAGCAGAACTCGGTGCAGTTCACAACGTTTTCCACGTGTCGAATCTGAAGAAGTGTCTGTCAGATGAGACCCTCATAGTTCCTCTGAAGGAACTCACTATCGACGAACAGTTACACTTCGTTGAGGAACCAGTTGAAATCACGGGCCGGGATGTTAAGGTCCTCAAGAACACGAGAATCCCTCTTGTTCGAGTTCGTTGGAACTCCCGTCATGGCCCAGAGTTCACCTGGGAACGCGAAGATCAGATGAAACAAAAGTATCCCCAATTGTTCGCGAACAGCACAACCACTACTGAGGCTGAAGCTACCACGGAATTTCGGGACAAAATTCCAGATCAACGGGGGGAGGATGTGACACCCCAGGAAAACCAGTAAACGATACAACTTACTTAGCTTCCTCAGTGAGTACGTACCAAATTTCAGGATGAAATTTCTTTCAAGTTGGGGATAATGTGACAACTCGTATTTCAGAACCGTCTCTTGTATTACGTGCTAACTTGTATGAACGTTGCGTGACTAGTGGATATGTGTGATTGCGTTGAATGTTATGAATTTTTATTATGTTATGTGTTATCAAATTTGGGCCGCACACTTTGTTCTTGACCGCACATCTTTCTCTCGGCCCAACCCCACTCTCAAACCATCCACCCAACTCGAGATCTCAAGGGCAGCCCAATGCAGGGTTCGGCCCACTTCTCTTGTTCACCTACACTTAGTAACATTGGGGTTTAATTCCTCATAGTTTACAAAACACTAACATACACATCAACCCTAAAGCTCTCTCTTCTCTCCCTTGTGCGACGGCGAACACCCCACCCCTCTCTAAGCTTTGATTCGGATCATTCTTTTCCTCTAATCCGGTTAGTGTTTATGGTTGGTTGTTTTATACATGATGTTGTGATATTTATTCATGCTCTACATGATAATAGTATTATAAACTGTTAATGTTGATGTGCTCGAAATCGGCTCATGTATAGATATATTGGTTAATGTTTATACAACTCGAACGAATTGAAAAAACATGTTAACAGATTTGATGTACACATAAACTAGGGTGCATGATAGTTTAGAATCGGCTAGTTTAAAATCTGATTTGTATGTTCCACATGATAATGGATTGACTGATTCTTGTTTAGGATTTCATGTTATTCTTTGAGTTGTTAGTCGGATGATCCGGTTGTAAGTTCATATGAGATTGATTAGTGTTCTTGAATTGATAATGATATGAATATGATTGATTGTTGAATTAATTGTTATTTGATCCGATATGAAACTGTCAAAAGTTGTTTGCTGATATCACGGAATTGATTGAGCTGCAAATTAAGGAAACCAGGAAGTCTGTTACATCACCTAGTCTCGACACAGATTGCGAGTCGAAAACTCACAGTCTCGACTCGAGACCACAACACCAACACAAACAGCACAACTCGAGACCACGGTTGCGGGTCCGGTTGCGACTCGAGACCGTCTAGTCTCGGCTAGTACATGCATGACTCGAGACCGCTTTGGTTGCGACTCGAGACTTTGAGGCCAGCACAACTCGAGACCGCACTGTCTCGACTTGAGATCTCTAGTCTCGACTCGAGACCACGAACACATGCACACTGTTGGACTTGCACACTGTTACGAGCCTAACCATTTGGGCCGCATACTTGGACTTTGTTTACGTGACTGTACTGTTGTTGAATTGCCATAATTATACGTGTATGCTATGATCACTACTTGTGTACAATATGTGTAGAATATACGTGCACTACTTGAATAAGAACCTAACTTGTATGGTAACCATGGTAGGACGTGGTTGACCACCAAATAGCTTGATTTACTTTTCTGTGTATCTGCCGAGCAAACCAAGGTGACTTCACACCCTTACCAAGGCATGGGTTCCCAGGGTCGGGAATGGGTTTTGGAAGATTTCTTGTACTTAAGTTATTACTGGGATTACGTACTATGTGTGACAACTCGTATTTAGAACCTATCGTTGTGTAACGTATGTGAACTTGATTGACTAAGCGAATGGTTATTGAATGTTTTGTGATATGTGTTTTAATGATTGTGTACATGATACGTTATGTGTATGTATATAAGTTACATGAAACTCGAACCGCACAACACCTACACACTCGATCGCACAAGCCTTTGGGCCGTATCACTTGTATCCGGATAGATGGCAGCCCAAGTGATGGGTTCGGCCCATCCTCCCTTAAACCGATTAACACATAGGAGAGTTGTAACCATTCCCCACTTTTTACAAAATCACAACACACACAAGAAACCCTAGCTCGCCTCTCTCTCTCTCACGAACTCGAAGGCAACCGCACACATCATCGAAGTTCATAGTGTTTCGGATCATTCTCTAATCCGGTTAGTACTTTATGTGTTTGTTGTTATTTGATGTTATGCTTGATCGATGACGGTGTGTTGTATATGATTGATTTAATCCGTTCATGTTTGTGAAATCAATATCATAGGGTTGCATGATGTTGTGTTATAGCTAGTAATGATAAGATGAATCGGTTCATATGTGTATGGTAATAATAATCGGATGAATCTATCATCGAGTATAGTGTGGTGTAAGTTAATTATGTGATTTAAGATGTGAACAAATTGTAATCGGATTTGTATGAATGATAATCGACTGGAATGTCTTATTTCCGGTTTGTTACATAAGAATTCGGAGGATATACTTAGATGATAGGGTTGATCCGAATGAATGTTATAATGTTTGTTCTTGTTGATTTTTGTTTCGGTTAGGGTTCATATGAATAATTGATTGATTTTCCTTGTTTGATCGAAATCCATCATGATATGAAACTGATTAGTTGTTAATTGATACTATAAACTTGGAAACTTTGGAATAATTGTAACCGATTGCTTGAATTATGGAAATTAGTTCAAACCATCGCACAAGACTTCTTGGCCGTCCAAGAAGTCCAATCGCACAACGAACCAATCGCACAAGAGTCCTTGATCGCACAAGGACCCATAACGCACAAGTTGCTGATCTGTTCGCACAAGATGTTACCAGTCGCACAAGGTTCACTGGACCTCATCGGTTGTAATATTGTTAAGCAGTGGGCCGACCAGCCCAAATAGAACCGCACAAGTCCAATCCAGTCGCACAACCCAAGCAGATCGCACAAGTCTGCTTGGATCGCACAATGCCATTTATATGTTATTTTCGGGCCGTACACTATTGGACTGTTATGTTGGGCCGGGCATTAGGCTGATTGCACAACCCATTGTGGATCGCACAAGTGGTGCGGATCGCACAATAGGTTGGGCCACCTATTTATGGGGCTTATTTATATACTGGGCCGGGTACTTTTGGGCTTAGGTTAATCGCACAAATTGAATTATCTGATTGACAAAGTGATGCCATGATCTACATGCTTATAACATGTTAGCTTGTGTTGAACAAACGTGCTTTACTTGAAAACAAAACTTGACTCGTATGGTAACCCTGTTAGGACGTGGTTGACCAACCCTAGTTCAAGAACGCTTTCCTTTGTGTATCTGCCGAGCAACCCAAGGTGAGTTCACACAGCCAAGGCATGGGATTCCCAGGGTGGGAATGGGATTTGGATGATTATTTCGTGCGTACTTAGTTAATGGAACTTAATGATATAGTCCTCAGGGTGAGGATGGTAAATGATAAGATACGGCTAGACTAGTATACCTACTTGAACTGATCTTCGCACACACGCCAAGGGTTGGCTGCGATAATTATGACTGATCTTCGCACACATGCTTCGGGGAAGCTGCGAACTATAGAAACTAAATCTTCGCAAGGAATGCCAGGGTGGCCGCGATACAAATATACATAGTCTAGGATTTTTGGGAGTATTAACCCAAATCTTCGCATACATGCCGAAAGGGCCCGCGATGGAAACGAATACTATACATGAACAATGAATGAACATAATACGACTCATACAATTACTATTACTAAACTTACTTTCTGTGAACTCGCTCACCTAGTTGTTGACTCTCTGCTGCATGCCTTGCAGGACCTTGGGTACACTATGGAGCTTGCACAGGGAGGAGCAGGTCGTTGTGGGGATTGGATCGTGAACAAACACTTGTTACTTTTCATACATTGATACTTATGTTTGGGGTTTTCACTTTAATGCTTCCGCTACACTTATTCACATTGGTTTTTGATGAACACCTTTCGTATTGATGGATTTTATTATTACTTAATTACTTGTTCAATATGATTGGTGGCTTGATCCTGGTCAGTCACGCTCCCAAGCGGTGGTACTCCGCGTGTGGATTTTGGGGGTGTGACAGATTGGTATCAGAGCCATTGGTTATAGAGAACTTGGTTTTAATATGGGAAAAACGATTTTATTAAAACCGGACTATAACCAGAACAGTGCTCTCAACGATCCACAACGACGCTTCGCTCCACGTGCAAGACTCGACATCCTAGGTAATAAGGTTTATGTTTATTGCCTACTTGCTAGAACTATATAGAACTTTGCTCGCATTACACTTAGATACACATGACTTTATTACATGAGAACACCTACGTGCTTACACTTTTCTGTCATCGCCCTACTCGCGAACCATTCTTACTTACGCTACTTTTACAATGAAGATCATGTCTGGACGAATTAACATGACTCAAGCCCAGCTAGAGGCTCTCGTTCAAGCTCAAGTTGCTGCGGCACTTGCAGCTGCTCAAGCAGGAAGTATACTCTGCAGTTTAGATTCACACCAGGATCCTTAGATCCTGCATTAACTCCCGTATTTAAACTTTGCCCTATTCATACACAATAGGTCAACAAGCGCAGCAACCTGTCTCCACTTTCAAGAACTTCATGGACTGTCGTCTAAGTACTTTCAGCGGCACAGAGGGGGCAGTTGGACTCCTCCACTGGTTTGAAAAGCTCGAGTCTGTGTTCGAGATGTGTGAGTGCCCTGAGGCTTGCAGAGTGAAATACGCCACTGGCACGCTAGAAGGAATAGCACTAACTTGGTGGAACGCCCAAGTTCAGATTTTAGGGTTGGCAGCTGCTAACGCCACACCCTGGAACGACTTCAAGGAACTCATTAAGAGGGAATACTGCACGCGTGATGACATCAACAAGTTGGAGAACGAGCTTTATCACTTGAAAATGACGGGGTCAGAGATTGAAGCCTATACAAAGCGGTCAAACGAACTGGCCATTCTGTGTCCAACTACGGTGGACCCTCCAGTGAAGCGCATTGAGTTGTATCTCAAGGGACTTGCGCCAGAGATCCAGAGCCATGTTACATAGGCAAACCTCGACAACATCCAAGACATCCAGCGTCTTGCTCATCGACTCACAGATCAGGCAGTAGAACAGAACAAGCTGCCCAAACGCGTCAGTGCAACTACTACTCCAGCTGCTACTTCTGCTACACCCAACGACAACAAACGGAAATGGGATGGGGATTCCAGCAGGGGATCAGTTTCCGTTCAGTCTCAAGCACAGCAGCGCAGGACGAATGACTACCAGAATTCGAGTCAGCAATCATCTGGCAGTCAGGGGCAGGGTGGATACCGGGGAGTTCACCCACTATGTAACAAGTGTAACAGGCACCAAAGTGGAAGGTGTCGTAAAGAACGTTGTCAGAGATGTCTCAAGCTAGGGCACGAAGCCAAAGATTGCAAGAGCTCACGACCTGGGAACCAGAATCAGCAACTTCCGCCACCGGTTCCTCAAAACCCACAGCAGCAGCAACCACAGCGTGGAAACTAGGGATGTTTCCAGTGTGGGGCAGAAGGTCACTACAAATGTGATTGTCCTCAGTTGAACCAGAACCAGAACCGCAACAACAACAATCAGGGCAATGGCAACAACAACAACGGGGGAAACAACAACGGCAACGAGGCAAGGGGTCGTGCATTTGTGTTAGGGCAGGGTGATGCCAGGAATGATCCCAACGTCGTTATGGGTAAGTTTCTTCTCGACAACATTTACGTTACTGCTTTGTTTAATTCGGGTGCGGATGCAAGTTACATGTCTTTGAAAATGAGTAAATTGTTAAAACGTACATCAACTCCCCTAAACACCAAACACGTCGTAGAACTAGCTAATGGTAAGAGCCTAGAAGCCACACAAATAGTCAGGGGTTGTAGTATTGTCTTAGCCGGCCAGGCTTTCTCCATCGACCTTATTCCCATAGTCTTGGGAAGTTTTGATGTCGTCATAGGGATGGATTGGTTGTCCCAACATCAGGCAGAGATCTTATGCAGTGAGAAGATCATTCGCATTCCCCGTACTGGTTAAGAACCTCTCGAAGTTCAAGGTGACAAGAGTGGTGCGGTGGTAGGCATCATCTCTTTCCTGAAGGCTCAGAAGTGTCTGCGGAAGGGTCACACCGCAATCTTGGCACTCGTTACAGACGCATCAGTGAAGGAAAAGAAATTGGAGGATATTCCAATTGTACGCGACTACCCTCAGGTGTTTCCTGAAGATTTGCCTGGTTTACCGCCTCATCGTCAGGTCGAATTTCAAATCGAGCTCGCTCCAGGAGCAGCACCCATAGCTCGCGCACCATATCGTCTAGCTCCATCAGAATTGGAGGAACTGTCAAAGCAGCTACAAGAGCTCTTGGAAAAGGGCTTCATTTGTCCAAGCTCTTCGCCATGGGGAGCTCCAGTACTTTTCGTGAAAAAGAAAGACGGTACGTTCAGAATGTGCATCGACTACCGTGAACTGAACAAGGTGACGGTGAAGAACCGTTATCCCCTTCCACGCATAGACGATTTATTCGACCAGTTGCAAGGGTCGTGCTACTATTCGAAGATAGACCTGAGATCAGGTTATCATCAGCTGAGAGTCCGGGAGGAGGACGTCTCCAAAACAGCATTCAGAACTCGCTACGGTCACTACGAGTTTCTTGTCATGTCGTTCGGGTTAACGAACGCGCCTGCCGTATTTATGGACCTTATGAACAGGGTGTGCAAACCCTATCTTGACAAGTTTGTCATTGTCTTCATCGACGACATTCTGATCTACTCCAAGAGTCAGGAGGAACACGAGCAGCATCTACGCCTTATTTTGGAACTTCTTTGAAAGGAACAGCTGTACGCTAAGGTTTCGAAATGTGACTTCTGGCTTCGTGAAGTCCACTTCCTAGGCCACGTAGTGAACAAGGATGGGATCCATGTCGATCCATCCAAGGTAGACTCGATCAGAAACTGGCATGATCCACGTACGCCAACGGAAATACGCCAATTTTTGGGTCTGGCGGGTTATTACAGACGGTTTATCAAGGATTTCTCAAAGATTGCTCAGCCGCTTACGCTACTGACACAGAAGGGTGTCACCTACCGTTGGGGAGATCCCCAGGAAACTGCTTTTTAGCACCTAAAGGATAGACTTTGCAGTGCACCTATCCTCTCTTTGCCAGAGGGCACAGATGACTTCGTGGTTTATTGTGATTCATCCATTCGGGGACTTGGATGTGTGTTAATGCAGCGCGACAAGGTTATTGCTTACGCTTCACGCCAACTTAAGATTCATGAACGGAACTACACGACGCACGACTTAGAGCTGGGAGCTGTTGTTTTTGCGCTTAAGATATGGCGACACTACCTGTACGGTACTAGGTGCACGATTTACACCGATCACAGGAGTCTCGAGCATATCCTTAAGCAGAAGGATTTGAACATGCGTCAACGAAGGTGGGTTGAACTACTGAACGATTACGAATGCGCCATCAAGTACCATCCAGGCAAAGCCAATGTTGTGGCTGACGCACTCAGTCGGAAAGATACTTTACCTCGGCGCGTGCGAGCGCTACAGCTTACGATTCAGTCTAGCCTTCCTACACAGATACGAGATGCTCAGGCAGAAGCATTGAAACCAGAAAACGTCAGGGCTGAAGCCCTACGCGGCTCAAGGCAACGATTAGAACAGAAGGCAGACGACGCCTACTATGTAACGGGGCGTATTTGGGTCCCACTTTTTGGCGGTTTACGAGAGCTGGTAATGGACGAAGCTCACAAGTCCCGCTACTCGGTACATCCAGGGTCGGATAAAATGTACCACGACATCAGAACTACTTATTGGTGGCCTAGCATGAAGGCCCACATTGCTACTTACGTCGGCAAGTGCTTGACCTGTGCGAGAGTCAAGGTCGAATACCAGAAACCAGCGGGTCTACTTCAGCAACCCACGATACCGCAATGGAAATGGGAAGAAATTTCCATGGATTTTGTTACAGGCTTACCTAGAACCCAGCGTGGGAATGATACCATATGGGTGATCGTGGATCGACTCACCAAGTCTGCACACTTCCTGGCTATAAAGGAAACGGATAAGTTCTCCACTCTCGCAGACATCTATCTTAAAGAAGTTGTTTCGAGGCACGGGGTGCCCACCTCCATCATTTCGGATCGGGATGCACGATTCACGTCAGAACTATGGCAAGCAATGCACAAATCCTTCGGCTCACGGTTAGACATGAGCACAGCATATCACCCTCAGACGGATGGGCAGTCTGAGCGAACGATTCAAACACTTGAAGACATGCTTCGGGCATGCGTGATTGATTTCGGCAACGGCTGGGAAAAGCACCTCCCTTTGGTGGAGTTCTCATACAATAACAGTTATCACACCAGCATACAAGCCGCCCCATTCGAGGCATTGTACGAACGTAAATGCCAGTCACCTCTCTGTTGGGCAGAGGTGGGGGATAGTCAGATCACGGGTCCAGAGATTGTAGTGGACGCCACAGAAAAGATAGCACAGATACGACAACGCATGGCGGCAGCACGCGACCGTCAGAAAGCCTACGCGGATAAGCGTAGAAAGCCATTGGAATTTCAGGTCGGGGACCGGGTATTACTTAAAGTCTCACCCTGGAAAGGTGTGGTTCGTTTTGGCAAACGGGGCAAACTGAATCCACGGTATGTCGGACCGTTCGAAATCATTGAGAAAATAGGCAAAGTGGCCTACAAGCTAAACCTACCAGCTGAACTCGGAGCAGTTCACAATGTCTTTCACGTGTCGAATCTGAAGAAATGCCTATCAGATGAGACCCTTATCATTCCTTTCAAAGAACTCACTATCGACGAGCGGTTGCAGTTCGTCGAGGAACCAGTTGAAATCACGGACCGGGATGTGAAGGTCCTCAAAAACAAGAGAATCCCTCTTGTTCGAGTTCATTGGAACTCCAAACGTCGCCCAGAGTACACCTGGGAACGCGAAGACAGGATGACAGAAAAGTACCCCCAGTTATTCGGAACCAATGCAACCACTACTGAGGCTGAAGCTACTACTTCGGAATTTCGGGACGAAATTCCAGATCAACGGGGGGAGGATGTGACACCCCAAGAAAATCAGTGAACGAACGATTGAACTTACCTAGCTTCCTCAGTGAGTGCATACCAAATTTCGGGACGAAATTTCTTTTTAGTTGGGGATAATGTGACAACTCGTATTTAGAACCTATCATTGTGTAACGTATGTGAACTTGATTGACTAAGCGAATGGTTATTGAATGTTTTGTGATATGTGTTTTAATGATTGTGTACATGATACATTATGTGTATGTATATAAGTTACATGAAACTCGAACCGCACAACACCTACACACTCGATCGCACAAGCCTTTGGGCCGTATCACTTGTATCCGGATAGATGGCAGCCCAAGTGATGGGTTCGGCCCATCCTCCCTTAAACCGATTAACACATAGGAGAGTTGTAACCATTCCCCACTTTTTACAAAATCACAACACACACAAGAAACCCTAGCTCGCCTCTCTCTCTCTCACGAACTCGAAGGCAACCGCACACATCATCGAAGTTCATAGTGTTTCGGATCATTCTCTAATCCGGTTAGTACTTTATGTGTTTGTTGTTATTTGATGTTATGCTTGATCGATGACGGTGTGTTGTATATGATTGATTTAATCCGTTCATGTTTGTGAAATCAATATCATAGGGTTGCATGATGTTGTGTTATAGCTAGTAATGATAAGATGAATCGGTTCATATGTGTATGGTAATAATAATCGGATGAATCTATCATCGAGTATAGTGTGGTGTAAGTTAATTATGTGATTTAAGATGTGAACAAATTGTAATCGGATTTGTATGAATGATAATCGACTGGAATGTCATATTTCCAGTTTGTTACACAAGAATTCGGAGGATATGCTTAGATGATAGGGTTGATCCGAATGAATGTTATAATGTTTGTTCTTGTTGATTTTTGTTTTGGTTAGGGTTCATATGAATAATTGATTGATTTTCCTTGTTTGATCGAAATCCATCATGATATGAAACTGATTAGTTGTTAATTGATACTATAAACTTGGAAACTTTGGAATAATTGTAACCCATTGCTTGAATTATGGAAATTAGTTCAAACCATCGCACAAGACTTCTTGGCCGTCCAAGAAGTCCAATCGCACAACGAACCAATCGCACAAGAGTCCTTGATCGCACAAGGACCCATAACGCACAAGTTGATGATCTGTTCGCACAAGATGTTACCAGTCGCACAAGGTTCACTGGACCTCATCGGTTGTAATATTGTTAAGCAGTGGGCCGATCAGCCCAAATAGAACCGCACAAGTCCAATCCAGTCGCACAACCCAAGCAGATCGCACAAGTCTGCTTGGATGGCACAATGCCATTTATATGTTATTTTCGGGCCGTACACTATTGGACTGTTATGTTAGGCCGGGCATTAGGCTGATTGCACAACCCATTGTGGATCGCACAAGTGGTGCGGATCGCACAATAAGTTGGGCCACCTATTTATGGGGCTTATTTATATACTGGGCCGGGTACTTTTGGGCTTAGGTTAATCGCACAAATTGAATTATCTGATTGACAAAGTGATGCCATGATCTACATGCTTATAACGTGTTAGCTTGTGTTGAACAAACGTGCTTTACTTGAAAACAAAACTTGACTCGTATGGTAACCCTGTTAGGACGTGGTTGACCAACCCTAGTTCAAGAACTCTTTCCTTTGTGTATCTGCCGAGCAACCCAAGGTGAGTTCACACAGCCAAGGCATGGGATTCCTAGGGTGGGAATGGGATTTGGATGATTATTTCGTGCGTACTTAGTTAATGGAACTTAATGATATAGTCCTCAGGGTGAGGATGGTAAATGATAAGATACGGCTAGACTAGTATACCTACTTGAACTGATCTTCGCACACACGCCAAGGGTTGGCTGTGATAATTATGACTGATCTTCGCACACATGCTTCGGGGAAGCTGCGAACTATAGAAACTAAATCTTCGCAAGGAATGCCAGGGTGGCCGCGATACAAATATACATAGTCTAGGATATTTGGGAGTATTAACCCAAATCTTCGCATACATGCCGAAAGGGCCCGCGATGGAAACGAATACTATACATGAACAATGAATGAACATAATACGACTCATACAATTACTATTACTGAACTTACTTTCTGTGAACTCGCTCAACTAGTTGTTGACTCTCTGCTGCATGCCTTGCAGGACCTTAGGTACACTATGGAGCTTGCACAGGGAGGAGCAGGTCGTTGTGGGGATTGGATCGTGAACAAACACTTGTTACTTTTCATACATTGATACTTATGTTTGGGGTTTTCACTTTAATGCTTCCACTACACTTATTCACATTGGTTTTTGATGAACACCTTTCGTATTGATGGATTTTATTATTACTTAATTACTTGTTCAATATGATTGGTGGCTTGATCCTGGTCAGTCACGCTCCCAAGCGGTGGTACTCCGCGTGTGGATTTTGGGGGTGTGACACTATGGGCTTCGGGAGAGGAAGGATTATTAATAGATACTGCTAGACTAGTGATACATATACTTCTCTTCGCACACACGCCGGGAATGGCTGCGATAATAGAACTAATCTTCGCACACATGCCTGGAATGGCTGCGAACCATACACTAAACTTCGCACACATGCCGGGTGGGCTGCGATACAGATATACCTAGTCTAGAATACTTGGGAAACTCCCACTAATCTTCGCACACATGCCTAGAGGGCTGCGATACAAATGCATACGATATAGGGATTACTAAATGGGCATATGACTTACATTACTATTACTATAACTGAACAAACCACTGTGAACTCGCACAACTAGTTGTTGACTCTCTATTACATGCCTTGCAGGACCTTAGGTATACATGGAGCTTGCACGGGAGGCACAGTCGTTGTGGACATGGATCGTGGATGTTTTGCTAAACACTTATGACATTTGAAAACTTAATAATTCCGTTGGATTTTTATACTATGCTTCCGCTACTTAAACTATGTTATTTGAACACCTTTCATATTGTGGGTTGATATACGCTTACGTTTACTAATACTTATGATGTTCAATATGAGTGGTGGCTTGATCCTGGTCATGTCACGCCTCCAAGCGGTGGTTCTCCGCGGGTGGATTTTGGGGGTGTGACAGCAAATTACAAGGTTCATGACTAAACATTTTCACAAACATAAGTCATGAATTCTATTTTCACAAAACCTATGTATCTCACAGGCATTTTTATGCTAACGTACCTACTTTCACATGTGTTTTTAGGAGCTGTCGCTTAGGATGATGATTGTGATACTAGGGCGGACCTGTGCCTTAGAGACATAAAACGAAGATAGACTTAGTTTAATTATGTTATAAACTCTTTATTTCCTGTTTGAAGACAATGTAACACGTTTGTTTGATAAATAAAATATAACCTTGTATACCATGGTTGTGAAACAAATAATTCTGTCTCAACACTCCCCGACGTTTCCGCCGCGGTTGCATGTTATACGCGGTCGGGGTGTGACAGAAGAGTTGGTATCAGAGCCAATGGTTATGGGAAATTAGGTTATTAGTAATGCTTTGACCTAGACTATAACTTTCTAGGACCCTAACACAAGTTTTCTTGTGTTTAGTTTTAAAACAATACCGTCACTTATTCTTAGGTGACAACCACAATAAGAACATCAATTTCTATCCCGCTTTGAAAACTAATCATCTGTTCTAGGATGATTTATTATATGGTTTTGAACCCTTTAAGTTTTCAAAATCCCGTCAAAGTTGGTCTAAATAATGTGAACACGTGCAAACTGTAAGGGTGGGTGCCTGTACCTTGAGTTTTCTGTCTAAGGCTAGAGTGTTTGTACAAATCCACATAATCGGACCAGTCACTCTTACCTGGGAACTCTTGGGGTGAGTGTCCACTTATAGGCGAGCATGTCTTTGCGATACATTATTTTTGACCTATTTACTTTGATTAATCACCGGGGTCGTTTGTTGCTTTGTAGTAACAAACAAATGACCACTATCCTCTCTTTCATCAGATTTGTTTCATCTGATTCTTTTCGTCTAATTCTCTCACTTGTTTCCTCTCATGTTTCCTCTTTTAGAATGCCTCCTCGACGCGAAAATCAGATGGCAAATGCTGAACTGGCGGAAATCATCGCGCAGCAAATGGCTGCTGCCTTCCCAAATCTTTATGCTCAAATGATTCAAGCCACCAACAACAACAATGCTCCATGCAATTTCAAGAATTTTAACTCGGCTAAACCGCTCAAGTTTAGTGGTTCTGAGGGAGCAACTGGGCTTCTTCAATGGTTCGAGATCATTGAGAATACTTCCCGTCACGTTTAGTGTACTGAAAATCGCAAGGTCGAGTTTTCTTCGAGTGTGTTTCAGAAGAGGGCTCTTACATCGTGGAACGGGGTTATGAGAGACCACGGTGCTGAGGTTGCATTAGCACAGACTTGGGCCGAGCTTAGGGCTCTTATGATGAAGGAATTCTGTCCTCGTCATGAGCTAAGGGCTCTAGAAAAGGAATTGGATGATTTGAAGCAAGACTGTGGGGAACATCGAGCCTATACTGACCGCTATAAGGAATTGAGCTTGTTATGCCCTGCTATGGTTACGCCTCTGGATAAGGCGATTGAGAAATACATTGATGGTCTTCCTGACGTAGTTCAGGATATCGTTACTGGCAGCAACCCTACTACTGTCAGACAAGCCATTGAATTGGCTGCCACTCTGACTGAATCCCTTATCAGGAAGCGCAAGCTGTTTCGGAAGGGCGATTTAAGACCATCTGACAAGACTGCTCATGTGGAACCAAAGGAAGAAAATGCTGAGGTGTCCAAGAAGAAGAAGCGCAAAGCCTCTCAAAACTACGCTGTAACTGCTTAAGACAAACAGGTTGCACCAAACCAGCCAGCACAACCTCGCAAAAGACGAAACTATGTTGGTACTGCACCTTTGTGCAACAAGTGCAACCGTCATCATCCAGAGCAAGAGAAGTGTCACAAATGTACCCATTGTGGGCGGTTGGGACATTTGATCAATGTTTGTCGTTATGCAAATCAAGCTGCTGCAAACCCTGATGCTGTTCAAGCACGGTTCCCTCTGGGGTCATGTTATAACTGTGGTGACCTTACCCACTACAGGAACAATTGCCTAAGACTTGTTAACATACCTCCAGCGCCTGGACGAGTGTTTAACATCAATGAGGCAAACATGAACAATGATGCAGCAGTAAACATTTAGTGTTTTGTATTTCCTTGGTTGTTATCTTTTGACACTTCAAGACAATTCGGTTGTTACATAAATAAAGATTTGTTGTTTTTATTTCTCCAAAATTTATGCGCTTATGTGAATGCTTGATGCAACCTTATGATGTCAACTCAAAGACAAACTACTCGTGTGGTTCTGTCATTTTATGATCACTTGTGATCTCCCCAAGAACCTTAAACACTCGTTTCTTTTAAGAAACAAAGTCAAACTCTTATTGAGAATCCCTCTATCTTTATAGATCGATCTTTAAAAATCATTAAAGTGCCAAATGAAATCCATGGATTGGATTCCTAGTGTGCTTTAAATATCCACACCTAAAGATAACAAAATAAAGAATCAAGTTAACTAAATTTGTGCTTATGTGTTTTCTTACATGTCTTGTGGTTGTATGTGATCCATCCAAATCCTCATAGAATCTTCCCTATCTCATACGAGAAATTCATAATAGGATATCCAAAGATACTATCTTAAATCCTTAATGGACTTCAACATTGCAGTTAAGTCCCTCGGGTTATAAAGTATTATTCTATAATTGGACCTCTTGAATGGTCTGGTTAAACAGATTGATTTTGAAAATCTGATTAGAAATATCATGTGCTAACTAAAAAGATCCCTTAAGTGGTCTATTTAAGGAGATCGTACGACGGTCTAGTTAAGAAGATCATGAGTTGGCCTAGTTAAAAAGATCGTTCGTTGATCTAATTAAAAGGATCCTTTGGTGGTCTAGTTGAGTCGCTTCATGTTTATTCAAGTGATTTTTTTCCTACGCATTATGAAATGAACTGTGCAGACTGTGCAAGGAATTACGTAATTATGGAGGCCTACATAATTATGGAATTCAGTGCACAGAAACCACAGGAAGCTTTGTCATGTGTTAAGACCTATAGTGACAAGAATAATGATACGGGAGAAGTCTTGGACCTCGACCAATGTCATTTATTCTCACACTCCCCAATTCTGATCTCAATCACACACCAAGTTTCCTATGATAAGTCTTCATAAGAAACGTTCTTCTGTCTGTAGTTCAAAATTCCAAGTTTTACTATTACAAGGAATTCACTTTGAGGGTTAACAAATTCACTAAGAGTCCTAACATGGCCCAGAGTTTTCAATTCCCATCACAATCAACCCTTACGCCCATAGCACGTTCTTCTTCACAAACTCCTCCTCCTCCAAAATTTTTTTACACAAGAAAAAGAAATTTCATGGTGCATGAAGAAGAGAAGGAAGAAAAAGATATACCTACAGCAATTCCATTATCATCTGCTCCATTCATTCAAACTTCACCCAAACCATTCATTCCACCTCCATCACCAACAATCAACCCAATCAAACATCCACCTACTGGTTATACTCCACGAGACATTCCATTGGCAGTAAATTTCACTCTGGAATTGCTTGCAGTTCAAGATAAAATGATTCAATTTTACACAGAGGATGATCCATCCAAAAGAACCTTCCCATCTCTTCATGTATTCAGAACTCCAAATAATATTGATGAAAATCTGAAGCTAAAGGCCAAGCAAGCAGAATATCAGGCAAAAGAAGAGAGTAAAGGGCTAAGAGACAACAACTTATCTGGTCGCATGCAACATGGGCTTAATAAAATCAAGAAGCTAGAAGACTTTGCTAAAGACCTGAGTAAGAAAATGTCAAATCTGTCTCAAAATGCTGAGCTACAAAAGACATTAACGGATGATTTCTTGAACATTATCATGGATACCAAGCGCTACGAAGCTTATAAGTCTGATTTCAAACACTGGCCCCTTGAAGCTCTTAAAGAGGAAGTTAATAGAATTGAAATGATGAATAAAGATCCTCAAATGCAAAAATATGCTCCCAACAGGAAACAATACAAGAAAGTTGAAGTGGATGAAGCATTGAAGTACAAAAGAATGAGGGCGAACTTGTAGCAGCTAAGTATGGGACTACTAGAGCTATTGCAAGATGGTCTAGGCAGTATATTGATAAAGCTTACAATAAGTTAGAAGAGCGAAGAAAGACAGATCCATCCCTTCCTAAAAAGCCAGTATACAAAGATGAAACCACTGTTAGACCTCGGCAGACCCTTTGCTCTAAAAAGTTGTTCTCATCAGCAAATGTATCCATCACTGTTTTGAACCAAAGAAAAAGACAACAACTGATTGATGAGGAAGATGAAAAGAGAGAAGCTGAAAACAGAAAAGAGGCTATCAGAAATCAGTTACGATATGGATTGGATGATGCTTCGTTGCAACTATAAGCTCAAGTTGCTCAATTACTTCAAAGGTTGGCAAGCATGCCTCAATCGCCAAACTCCTCTCAAATAAAACTTCTCCCAAGAAACCCATCAGACCCAAAAATACTAAAGTGGAAGTCTGACAAACAGACCCATGTATTGACTTTGCTCAAGTCCAATGGTAGTGTTGAAAAGATATCAAGGGAGAATGTGTAGGATCAATTTCCGACCTAAACGAGTCATTTGGAAGAGCTCAACTCCGTTTCAGAGGCGGAAACAAAGAAACGGATGCGTACACAGCTAGATTCACACTTTAAACCTCTTGTAGATTGATTTCACAATGTTTAGATTACAAGGAAAAACCGGCAATACCTCGGTATCAATTCTGAACTATGGTACAAATGAAATGACAAATGATCCTATTTATAGTACTCTAGGATCGCTCCAAAGACAGCCATAAAAGCGATTCCACATGATGCCGAAAAAGCGATCCGAATAAATTCCTTAAAAGCGATCCACAAGATTTGTCGTATAAGCGGTTCATCTTGATTCCACGTGTTGACTATTGTCTTCTTGAACTCTTGTCTTCTTGTGAACTCTTCATTTATTGGACCTTTCAATGGAAGCACACCATTGGACCTCCTAATGGTCCAATCAACATCAACTTGCCATTTAAACTCTTACAACTTAAATGAGTTTTGTCGTTTGTTGTTGTTGATGATCATAGTATAATGATGATGTCGCATGATGTCATCATTTACCATGATGACATCATGCTTGATCAGATCCGCATCGCAACCCGAACTCGACATTAGACGTAGTCGACAGATGACTGCACCAACAGACTCCCCCTCAGATGTTGACGAGTCTTAAGTGTCGAGTCTTCAACGACTTCAGTCTTTCTCACAGTCTTCGGGCTTCTTTCTCTCTATCTTCAGACTCCCCCTCTCGATTTGCTGGCATTCCTTTGATCTTCAGCAACATCTTCAGGATCGACGTCTGGCTTTCCTGCATAAACTCTACCTCAGAGTAAATTTCTTTCACATATATTTCAAACATATGAACTTGCACCAATCCAGATTCTCATTCAAAACAAACACAGATATTTTGATGAACCACTTGACAGGTTAGATTATGAAAACATTTAATTTCACACACACACTCCCCCTCAAGAATTGCTCATCATGTTTAGCACTCGGAATTTTGAAAATCAGCTATTCAACATCAGTTGTCGAAAATATTTTTGAATTTTCAAAAATTTATGCTAAAACACACCAAAAATCTTTTTGTATTTTGAAATAAAGAAACTAAAATGCAGAAATAAACTATTTACAAACAATATTTTTGTGAGCTCGAGCAAGAGGATCATATCAGTTATGAGACAAATCACCAACACCATTAAGCTTTAAACATTCTCAGTTCTAAACAATTTACCTAGATTGTCAGTATGTTTGTCCACTTAAATTTTCAACACAAATTTCAATCGATTCGAGATACAATATTAATGTTTTAGAGACTTAAACTTAATTGTGTATCACTCCACTTGAATATACTCCCGTATCCAGATCCCAAATATTCAGTCTTACAGGTGAGTGTACCACAGCTGATATCTGTAAAGGGGTTAAATGCGAAACCGTGAGAGCTCAGGTCAGAACTTCCGTTCAGCAGAGAGATGACGGCTCGACTTTTGGTGGGTCCCCTTTAGAGGATCTTTTTGCATTTCAACAGCAGCGACTATCAATTTTATTGTTTCATCAGCATGCTGAGGGCGGTGCTTTTTCAAGCATTTGCAGAAAGTATTATCCGGGGACTAGGTCAGTACTTGCATACAGCAGAAGTCCCGGGATAATACCCCAGATATCACTGAGTATAAAGACCTAGTATCTCAGAATACGGGACCTTTCAAACAAGATTTTGGGGGTTACCCATATATCCAAGAATAGTTACCCACGAATCAAGCAAGTTTGATTTAGGTTTATATCTCGTTTCAATTTACTAAATGTGCGAAAATCTACCGACACATCCGCAGTAAGATCGTTTATCACATTTAAACTTTCCAATTCTTTAGCGTGTTGTGATAGTCCACTGATGTACTATCATTTCCTCTTTTATGCAACAAAAACTCATTTTTGATTTTATCATGTTTTTGACTTTTTCAAATTTTCTGATGTTTTTGGATTTTCTCTAAAAATTCTTACTCCCCCTAAAATTCAAATACATCTAATGAAAATTGAAAACAAACTATACAGAACATGACAACTGATATCGAATCTCCTCAATTCGCCATTCACTAGGCATAAACAATCAGAACTCCCCCTATCAACAAACTATTTTCCCATTTAGATTTCAAAACACTTAAGTTTGTTTTAATAAAAATGGTTTTTCCGGAAAATAAGTTTGATTGATTTTACCAATTGTAGATTATCATTTGTAGAAATATCCAACAAATGTTCGGGGTTGTGGTTCATCATCTTGTCTTTCGACCAATGTAGGAAAATACAAGTACAACTTAATGTCCTTGATTTACCATTTGCATTTCAGAAACCTCTGTACCAATTGTAAGAAATACACAAACAAACCTCTTTACCGTTTGAATGACGTTACCGAATAGAATTTTGAGAAAGATGCCGATTCATGCTCCACGCTTACCTACCTGGGAGCTCCGGCAAGTCCTGAGACTTACTGTTCGAAATATGTACCATCCCAGTCACAAACCAGGGATGGTTCAACCTTTTCTTTCTTTGTTTTCTTCTCGTAAAATTCCTTAACCCCTTTGACTTTTCTATCAATCATCTTGCCAAAAATGTGTTTTACACTGGGGTTAAAGACCTTTTCAGCATCAAATTCCTGTTCATCATGATAAAATTGGTTAGAAATTTCAACTTTACCAATTTTCTTTTTATAATTCTCAGCACTAAGTGATGGAAACTCATCATCACTAACACTCGGAACTGAGTTCTCAACTTTTTCATCAGCTTCACATTTTGATACAACCTGTGGCTCAACTGACTTTGTGGAATCAGTTTCATCGCCTGAAGATAGCTCCTCTGATTTCGACCTATCAGAATCATCGCTAGAGCTTTCACTACCCTTCTTCACAACCCATTTCTGGTTTTTAGATTTGGCTCTCTTCTTGTAAAACCTGTTTGAACTCTCACCAATTTCAAAAATAGAATCTTTGAACAATTTTGTTCTATCAAGTGGTGATTCGAACGCAAACACTTTTTCTGAGATTTTGCGAAAAACTCCCTGTTTTGATTGTATCGCCTGATAACAATCTTTGGCGATATGTCCAACGTTGTTGCACTTGAAACAAGTTCTCGAGTCTTTCTTTAGTTCAGCTTGTTTCTTCTTCCAAAATTCACTGTTATTTTCCCTCCAGAAACTTGTCTTTTCTTCTTCATCAGTTGATGTACCTGAAACAAAGGACATTTTGGATTTAAAATCACGAACATATTTTTCCTTTTTCTGTTTCTCAGTAGGAATAAAACCTAATCCTTTCTTTTTGAAATTACCGCTATGGTTTGATCTCTTTTGGAAATCTGAACCACAACCGTAATTCTTTTTCTTGTTTAATCTCTGTTATACTCTTGAGGTGTATTTTTTAGGTTTTTCATTAAGACATAAATCTTTAATTTCAGAAATATTAATTTCTGTGAGTTTGAAAACCTTGTTTATCAATTCAGTTTTGACACCCCTTAATGGAAATTCCTCATCAGAATATAATTTGTCCGAATTATTCAAAGTATAAGCAACTTTAAACAATCCATCATCCAAATTAGATTTTGATAACAAGAATTTTCTATCATAAACCAATTTTCCCTGTTTTTCTGTTTGACTCGGAGCTTTTGACTCAGATTTTGATTCTGACGCGGACTCCGACTTTGACTCTTCACTGTCATCACTATCTAACACATGATCCACGACTATCTTCATCAATTGAGACTGTTGATCAGTGTCAGATGATGTAAACACAACATCAATACTTTCTGGAAGATTGACAGACGACTCTGACTCCCACTGTAGATTTGTGGCCTTTTTGACTCTTTCATCGTTAGGATGTCTAGGCAAATATCCATTTTCCAGTGGAGGTGGACATCTGTTATAACTGACACCTTTCTTCTTACCAGATGAAGCCTTTTCAGTATCCTTTTTCTTGTCACTCTTCCTCTTGTCAGCAATCTTTTCTTCAATACTGACTTCGGCTGCTTTTTCTTCAGTTACCTCATCCTCTTCCCAGACCTTCATGCTCTCAACAGTCGGATAAATCCTGTCAATCACATAGGAAGTACATGAGTAACTTTTCAATAAACGATTTACTCTTTCAGTTTCTATTCGTTGCAGCTCAAGCTTCTGTTCTAAAGCAGCACACTTCTCAATATAGTTGTTTACAACTTTCTGCTTAGTCATAAACGCTCCCTGAAGTGTCTTCATAGCAACTGCTTGTTCTTCACTAGTCTGATTGTACTGATTCATTGCCTTGTTCAGCACATCATAAGACTCTTTCAGACGGTTTAAGTTGTGCATCAACTCATTGTTTTGCTTTTTCACAATCTCACAGTTTTCACATTTAACAGAAACTTCTTTCGCATCAACACCTTCAACAACCTTGAACTTAGGCACTTCTTTCACAGTTTTCCTTTTCATCACCGGCACTTCTTCATCATCACTACTTACCGGCGTTTTGATCTTTTTCTTTTTCTTCTCTTTCTTGACTTTTTCGTCTTCGCTATCACTCTCAGCAAGCAACTTCATATCTTCTCTGTATTTTCTCGCCCAATACTCTGTATCATCATCACTATCATCTACAATCTTTGCTGTAAATGCAGTGTAAGCTATGGTTTGTTCAGGAACATAATCATCCCAAGTAAACTTTCCCCAGCTAAAATCTTCTGGTAATCTCTCATCATCTTGATCAATTATCAAAGCACTACCATCTTTTCTTTTTCCACAATCATAACTGCTTACACAAGCTCTTTTTCTGGTATCTTCAATCACATCTCTTCCGTGTGCAGTCTGAGCTTGATGTTTCTGTTGTTGAGATGATTGACCAACTTGGTGATAGATGGCTTTGCGATAATAATCGTTGTTGTTGTTGAACGGATTTTGAGCTCCACTTGCTTCTCGGTTTGTGCACTCCCTCTTGAAGTGTCCTTTTTCCCTGCACCGAAAACAAGTGACTTTAGATTTATCAAAACCTAAAGTAGAAACGTTCGCATCACGAAGATCATCTCTCCCCGTGATTTGTTTGAACTTCTCAGCTCTCCGTAAAACACTAGCCAGACACCACTTTATGTCCATCAGCTCCATCTCTTCAGCATCTATCTGGTCGTAGTCTTCTTTGGTTAGCATTGGATTGCCGATACGACCTGCAACAAAACAAGTGTAAGATTCCAAAACCATTCCTAATAAAGACATTTGGTTTTTGGCAATTTCTTCAGAATAATCTTGATCATTCTCAAGATTCAATACAATGTTGCACTGTAACTTTCTCCCATTTTTAGTTGCAGAGATGTTTGGATCATATGAAGGAAATGAAGTAAAGCTGGTTTTGCTGCTTGATCCAGATGATGGACTTTCAGATAAGCTCTTGGCACTCATACCAGTCACAATCTTTGGAGATGAATTTGACGATTTCTCATTTACCTCAGCTTTATAATATAACCCGATATCTTGTTCACCATCGAAATCTTTCATTCTAATCACTTTCCGTTGTTCCATCTCTTGAGCTTCGATCTTTTCGATGAACTTACTGAGCGTCAGATTGCTAAAACCCTTCTTGTTTCTAAGCATCATCAAATATGTGCCCCAACTATCATATGGCAACGCATCAGCAAGTTTGTCGATCAACTCTTCATTACTCTTTTCAATACTTAACCTTTTCATATTCGTAAGCAGATTACAATAACGTTCAATAATCTCTCTCGTACTCTCATTTTTCAACCCACGAAAAAGATCAAATTCTTTCTTTAGAAGCGACTTCTTGCTTTTAACCATCTCTTCACTTCCCCTAAACTTCGAACGTAATGCTTTCCAGATTGAGTAAGACGTTCCATTGTGTTGTAGAAGAACCATGATGTCTTCCTTCACTGCCTGCTGTAGAAGACTAAGCATCATTTTCTCATTTTTTTACTTTTTCCTCTCATCATCTTTAAGATCTTTAATTGGAACTGGTTCTTCATCATCGTTCAATGGTCTCACATACTTTGTTTCTACGCACTCCCAAGCGTCAAGATAATTCGCTTGCACCCAATTCTCAAACCGACCTTCCCAACCTTTGTATTCTTCGATGTTCATTAACTTGGGAGGTTTTTGCATCGTTCCGGTTTCGTTTTCGAGCATTGTGGTTTGAACAGCAGTGATTGGGGTACTCGGAGTAGCGAATGCGTTGTATAAATCAGAATCCATGCTTCAAGAATCAGATGATATTTCGAGAAATACCTGAAAGACAAACAAACAACACAATCAGTTTAAAAATTTATCAATTAATAGAATCGAAATGGTACTCGAACTGGTGAATTTTCTGTGCGGACTGAAAGTTGACACACTGAGCGAACTGCTTTGACTCGGATCAATTTTTAACAAACAAACTCGGTATGTGCGAACTGATGAACTTTCGGACAACGTGATAGACCTTTAAACAATTTTTGACCTCCAAATTGTACTGAATGAAACTATCTTTCACAGATTTCACACGACCTGAACACACTTCAAACTGAAACAAGCTTTTAAGCCGACAGGACTAAGATCACATGACTTTATAATGACCTTTGAATATAATATTTCTATTGGACGAAAATGTGAGTGGGGCCGTGGCTTAACAATGAATCAATAACTGTCCAAATTAACTTTTATATTGTCGTTAACTGGGCCAGCAACAAACAACCGACAATCGGCGGTGTAACAGGGCTCGTGATTGGGCCTTTCTCTTTCACCAATTAAAACCAATTCTCATTAAATGGGCGGTTTAAAGGGCCTTCAAATTAATAGTGGGGCGGTGCCATTAAATGGACCTCAACTGTGATTGAACCAAAGATTCTCGTTGGATTATAGAGACGCCAAGATTGTGATGCAGACAACTCAGTGATTTATGTAGCCGACAACTTTTTGGAGCGGTCCACACTTGTTATAATGAGCGGTTCAGAACATTGACTAATAAGCGGTCCATATGATGTCATTTCGAGCGAGCCATGAAAGTCTAAAAAGCGATTCTAAATCCGACCAAATAAGCGACCCAAGACAGTATTTTGGAGCGGTCCACGATGTGATGTCAGCAAAACACGAACCGCTTTTGAACAAAACTTCAAATTTTAATCAATTTTAAGCCGAATTTAGTTCTGAAAACTTCCAGGTTTTGTTAATTCATGATTACGCACACCCTGTGAAAATTTGATGCGATTTTGACCGTAAAAAGTTGCGTTTTTCGAAAAAGAAAGGTGTAGAAGCAGAAAAATGATGAAAAACGAGCTGTATATGCGAGATCTCCTCCTCCTTGGCTCTGATACCAATTGTAGGATCAATTTCCGACCTAAACGAGTCGTTTGGAAAAGCTCAACTCCGTTTCAGAGGCGGAAACAAAGAAACGGATGCGTACACAGCTAGATTCACACTTTAAACCTCTTGTAGATTGATTTCACAATTTTTAGATTACAAGGAAAAACCGGCAATACCTCGGTATCAATTCAGAACTATGTTACAAATGAAATGACAAATGATCCTATTTATAGTACTCTAGGATCGCTCCAAAGACAGCCATAAAAGCGATTCCACATGATGCCGAAAAAGCGATCCGAATAAATTCCTTAAAAGCGATCCACAAGATTTGTCGTATAAGCGGTTCATCTTGATTCCACATGTTGACTATTGTCTTCTTGAACTCTTGTCTTCTTGTGAACTCTTCATTTATTGGACCTTTCAATGGAAGCACACCATTGGACCTCCTAATGGTCCAATCAACATCAACTTGCCATTTAAACTCTTACAACTTAAATGAGTTTTGTCGTTTGTTGTTGTTGATGATCATAGTATAATGATGATGTCACATGATGTCATCATTAACCATGATGACATCATGCATGATCAGATCCGCATCGCAACCCAAACTCGACATTAGACGTAGTCGACAGATGACTGCACCAACAGAATGCACTTGGTCTGAATCCAGTTGACCTCCAAGATCTTTTTAACCTTCAACTTGATAGGGATGAAGATGATACCGATTCCTTGGATTTTGAGCTCCAATTCAAAGGGCAAATCCGGGAAAGGTTGATGAGAGAATAAAGGTTTGCTGATTTCTAAAGTCTGTTGATTTATAAAGGCTGTTATACACAAAGATCTGCTGAAGTCTAAAGTCTGTTGAAGACCTATCATTTGTTGATGTCAAAGAACTGTTGGAAGTCAAAGGCCTAATCAACCTTGATTTAGCTTTGGTGAAAGTTGTTGAGGAAGGTGATTGTGTGTTCGTAGTTAATGTTTGTTGAAACTTAAGTTGTATTCAATGTCTATTAAGTTTGTTAGACATTTTTTAAATGTACTTATGTCTATAAACAGTTTACATTGTCAATGGGTGGATACTCCCTTTTTTGGATAGAATGGAAATAATCGTATGTAACTGATATATTAACCGATGAACTATGTTTATAGTTTTTTAGCTATAATAGATAAAATGTTTTGATACAATATCTATATACCTATCTATACTTTCTATTAAAATGTGTTATGCATAGTTTTCTAAAAACCACCTGTGTTTGCACACGGGTCTTACTACCAGTACTATATAATAAAAAAAACTAATAAGAGGACACATGTCATCCATTGAAGCCATCTATTTTTTGGTTTTTTCCTCTCTATCCTACTTAATTATAGATAATTAGTATTAATTAAAAGATAATTATAAAATTAAATTTAATATAAATTTAAACAATTTGTATAAGAGATAATATTATATTTTGAAATATTTATTAGATTTCAAAATTATTTATCCTGAAATTAACAAAAGACGTACACTAAATATAAATTAATATAATGTAAATGATTTATTTATTTTATTAAACTAAATTAGTTAAGGGTAGAACCTATTTCATAAATATTTATAAGGGGTTGATGTGTACAAAAAGCAACATATAAATTACATCAATTGTGGCATAAAACTAACCATTTTTTAGGATTAAATGAGCTCAAATGAACAAAAGAAGCTAAAAGGCAGCTAATCTAACATAAATACAAGAAAAGGAACAAAACGTGGCATGCCCGACCTCCCGACAGCATCTTCCCAAGCAAAACAAGAAGACAGAAGCCTGAACACGCCCCGTGCTCAGTGAGCACGGGGGCGTGCCCAAGTGTCAGCAGAAAAGACAAAGTGGTAGAAGCTTCTATTGCCCACCACGGGGCCGTGCTCAGCGGACACGGAGCCGTGGTCAACTATAAGATTCGCTAAATCCAGGCAAATCTCAATAGTACAGATATGCTTCTGCACACGGGGTCGTGCTCAGCGGACACTGGGGCGTGGTCAACTATTGCAGAAGCATTTAATTAAATTGCAATTAATGAAGAGAGAGAGTCGGATGGGCACGGGGCCGTGCCCAGTGGACACGGGGCCGTGCCCAAGCTTCTGTTCAGCCTATAAATAGGAGTGTTTGGAGCTCTTGCAACTCATCCCTTGGCACACCACCTCTCTCACACTTCACCCACGACCCACCACCATCACAACACCATCATCCACCACCATCATCCATTTCCATCATAGAGTGTGTGAGTCATCTCGGGATCCAAGATTGATCGTAAGAGTTCTTGACAATCAAAGCCTATGTTTGCCTAAGTCTCTTACATCACTTGGTGAAGACAAGTGTTTAGTGTAATACTTTTTATTTTTAATCTTTTGCACTTTTTAATTGGTTTTGTATTAATGACTTTAATTACTAGTTTCTTATGTTGAAGGTGATTCTTCCTTATCGTTTGTCCATGGTGTATTGGCATTATTTTACAATCTATATAAAATAAAAGATTTTCACCATTCATATCTCCACGGTCTATATGGAGGTATGTTGGCTACCTTGTCGGGGGTTAAGGGAACGGTTTGGTAAGAGTCTTGCCATTGTTCAGTGTATAGATCCTGCAAAGGACCTGGGTCAAATTTTGTAGGACCTCCTTCAATACCCAACGGTATTGGATTGCGGGGGTCTAAACTCTTTGACCCCCTCATAAGTTAAAATACTATTAAAACTTTAACCTGGCTACTTAGGACTGTATCCCTGCTAACTCAGACTACTTAGCCGAGGGTAACGTCGCCTTCAAAAGAGGGGCCTACCACATTATGCATTAATAACTTAATTAATTATCTTTCAATAATCCGACCCTTTAGGATTGTATCCTTGCTGACTCAAACTACTGGGTTGAGGGTAACTCACCTTCAAAAGAGGGTCCTACTACAATAACTAAAATAATCTCTTATACAAGTACAAAAGTGCGAAAAATAATCAAAGGTTACAATACACACGAGTCGGATCCAAGTGATTCATCTTGTCTATCTGTTTTTACTTTTATTTTACTTTTCAGTATTTTAGTTAGTTTTATTTTCTAGTATAAAAATCTTTTTCTAACATTTTGATTAGACGTTGAGGATAAACCGGTACTAAAAGCTCTTGTGTCCTTGGACGACCTCGGTATCTTAACAACACTATACTACGTCCACGATGGGTGCACTTGCCCATATGTGTGTTTAGTGTTAGTGAATATCGTGTTTATAAATTTAAAACTTGGCTAAAAAGTGTAAAAAGGGCTTAAAATATACACCTAAAATATATACATACTTCACACGCATCAAGTTTTTGGCGCCGTTGCCGGGGACACAAGGATTTTAAGAAAGTTAGGAATCAGCGGCCTAATCATTTTTTTATTTCTATTTTTAGGATTTTCTTAGTTTTTCAGCTTCTGCAGAACTCAGCACGGGCCGTGCCCGCTGAACACGCCCCGTGCCCAATCATTGGAACTGGCAATATTGTTTTAAGTCAGACAGTAAGCTGAACATGGGGCCGTGCCCACTGAACACGCCCCCGTGCCCAAGATTCAGTTACTGAAAACAGAACCGTAAGATCCCGACGGTTGGTAATTTCTGACACAAACTTTAGTGATAATGATATTTTTTACTTTCGGCACTCTTATGGTACGTGGTGTCAATTATGTGGTGGCGGTCATAAAGAATTAGAATGTTATTTTCTAAACTATAAGCCCCACTATATAGACCCATCGTTTTCCTGTAGCCTTAAGAGGGGCGAAAGTAAAAATAATCCTTATCTCTCTCTCGAGTGCGCTCAACCAGATATTCTAGGAGAAATGCTCCTCGACGGACTATTTCAACTAGAAGATCTAGTTCTTAATTGGTTAGAAGAACTTAAGATGGATTTCCTTAATTCATCTCAAGACGATAACCAAGAAGAATTGTTGGGTTCGCATTCAAATAAAAACAACCTCGTTGCTCCCAACAATACCTTCCACTCTAGCGAGGACTTGGACGATAGTCGTCCCTGTGCCGATTGTGCCGTGAAGGACTCCCCATCGACTTCGTTCGATGCATACATAGACCTGAGCGATTCGGCATACACCTTCTTTAACGAGAGCCCGGAAAAGGGTTGGACTTGTCCACCTACATCTAGCATAGGAATCACCCTCACCGACAACCTCTTGCGTTCTCGTCTTAATCTAGAGCAATTAAGGTACCTTAGGCACTTTGGGGTTGTTCCATCCAGTAAGGAACCGCCCGATCCGGATAAGTTCCTTAAAAATAGACAATCTCCATAATCAGCCTTTCGACACGGGGCCGTGCCCAGCCAACACGTCCCCGTGTCCACCAAAAGATTCCCTTCTGACTTTACGTCAGAATACGGACAAAATGTGTCAGGATCTTGCCTACACACGGGGCCTTGTCCAGCATGCTGTCGTTTTCTATAAATGCAGCCGAGAATCCTGCACATTTCGACCATCCAGGGACAGAGATTTGAAGGGATCTTCTCTCCTACCATCCTATGTATGTTCTAAAAGAAGGTTCCAACAACCATCTTGTGCTTTCCTCTTTTATCCATTTCCTTCTTCTTCATTTTTCTCCAAAACCTCCATTAAAGCTTGAGATTTCAAGCTTTATTGTAAGGATTGTTGAAGTTTTGTTCAAGGAATCTTGTTAAAAAAAAGTTGCATAACATTGTTTTAAGTTATTATTACTCAAAAAGGCTTCACAAACTGGATAAATAACTTAAAACTTCGAGATTCCTTGATCCAAAATTCTGCAGAAAGGTGAACACGGGGTCGTGCTCGTTGAGCACGGGGCCGTGTCCAAAGTACTGTTTCATTAAAATAAGCTATTTCTAGTTTGTTTTCGTAGAATGTCAAGTCAAAATAGTGGAACATCTTCTGTACATTCAAGAAACAGTTTAAGAGGGAGAAGGCCTTCCATTGAAGCTACCCTTGTACACTACGTCATGGCACTACGGGAAGCTCTCGATGAAATGACTTCGGTGGAGGAGGTCCTAATAGACCATATAAATTATCTTACGGTGGGGCTGGAAAATAGTTTTCAAGAAATTAATCTCTTGCACTAGAGGTTAAATATTCTTGTAACACCTCCCATGGAACCAATCCTCCCTCAAGAGGATTGGAACCTAGCACTTGGAGTTAACAACCCTACCGGATGGGATGACATTCCAGTGGAGCCTCCCCTTGAAGATCTACAAGAAGTCCCGGTGGAAGTTGTACCTCCTCAAATCGACGCCAGCGAGCCCGCCATCTTCCTCCCAAGGGAGATAGAGGAGTGGCTCTCCGATGTATGAGGAACCCATGCCCGGAGAAAGGAGTTCTTTGAAGCCACATCTAACCGAGAGAATTATCTATTCGGAAATTTTGCTAATTAGAATAACTTTTAGGCTAGAACTCCTTGGTTTAAGCTTCTTGTGCTCGCTTATCTAAAATATTAACTTCCTAGGATTATGTATTTCTGTTGGTCCCTTGGATAGGATCTTCTTCTTCGGAAACTTAGTTGAATCGGATATGATTAATGCGCGGAATTCATTGAATCACACAACAGATATACGAGAACAAATTCAACTCTGAATTACTGTCTGATCTTCTATTGATTGAATATGAAAGTATACAAGCTCCTTAGAAAGTTCAGACGGACATGACTTTCCCAGAGAGTGAAAGTATCAAAAGTTACAAATAAGCTGATCGAACAGCTATTTATAGGCACAGTCAGGATAGAGTGAGTGCTGGCCGATTGGCTGGGCTAGCCGATCGGCTGACATTGCTGACCGATCGAACAGCCTGTCCGATCGGTTGGGCTGTCCGATCGGCTGGGCTAGCCGATCGGCTGGCATAGTCAACGAAAGTCAGCACTTAACAAAATGACGCGCCATATCCTGACTTGTTTTACAAACATACATACAAACATAAACTATTCACAAATATACAAAACATGACTACATGCTGACGGAAGCTACAGACGTTATTGTACTAACAGACTCCCCCTCGGATGTAGCTGTAGTTCCTTCCAGCATAGTCTTCAGTTCTGTGACAACCCGAACTTTCAAGGTTTGTACCGTTGAATCTTGTGATTCTCGTTTCTAGTAAGTCTCTCCTTTCACGCTCTCGTTAGGATAAACTTTTCATCTAGCTTCTTACTATGATAAACTTGTCAAATGTGAATTTTACTTGATTATAATTTGTCGTGGTTAGATCCATTGAAGTGTTGAGTTTGCGCGTAGGGCCACACACGATACTGGGCAACCGTTATGCCTTGGGCTGCGAATGTGTTGGGCCACACACACACTTTCACACATTTTAGTTTTGTAGGCATGGTCCGGCTGAGTGGTTTGAGCCCACAAGTGTTGAACCCACACACATACCTTAATTCACATAAAGTCTTGAGAACCTTTGGCCCAGTTCTCATCGACTTAAACTCAAACCGGCCCAAGCCCTCCTCACACGGCCATGTGTATACGTATTATATCTTACCTCAAACCCTAAAACCACCCTACTTCCTCCCACTCGTTTTGAGATGGCAGACGACCCATTTGCCCCATGGAAGCAGCCTTAGGGTGAGGCATCATTCTATCTGATCGGACTGCTGGTTAGTGACTTGTATTTGTATCAATCCTCAATTTAATCGAACCTGTAATGTGCGATTTGATTAGTAAAAATTGTGTGCATGTGTGTTATAAAACGTGGGAGACATGATGCTGTTATGAGCATGGGTTCGATGAGTGCTTTGTGTTTGTATACATGTATGTGCTAATTGGTTAAATAAGATTGCTGGTACGTGATGAATGTGACCAGACCCATTGTTGTTAGTAGTAATGATCCGATGACAAATTTGTTATATGAGAAACGAAACCAGATGCCTAATGATTACTTGAAACTAGGTTATTTGCTACAATGATCGTTGTTGATGGATCTGATATATATATAAAAGTGAATTGGCTTGTGAAATTGAATGTTGGTTTATGAGATTCATGGCTACGTAATATGCATGTGAATTGTCTTGATAGTGAAGCCAAATTGATGATAACTTTATAAGTGTCGGCCACTTTATGTGCACCCTTCTTGAATATTTGATGTTATACATGTGCCGCCAAAATACTGTGATGATGACCGAAATTTTTTTGATAAATATTGCATGTCCATAGTTTGGTCCAATAACCTTTTGAGGTGGGCTACAAATGTCGGCCATAATTGTTTTGGTCTATTAAAAATTGATGGTGGGTAACATGGGGACTAGGAAGTGGCGGCTAGTAGATCTAGGGGTGCAGCCTATATGAATCAAATAAAATACTTGAGGCCATGTGAATACTTGAATGAGTATATTTATGAGGCAGACCACTAACAATTTATGGTCCAATCACCTCTTGAGGTGATTTGTAGTGGCCGACCATGACTCAATTAGTTAGATTCCTCCATGTATTACACATGTTATGGTATTTAGATGATTTTTTTAAGGATTTTGTTGATGTTGATCTTGTAACTGCTGTTGTTGATGAGGTACTTGACGAAAACCCCTACCCAATGAAATCCCCATCTCAACGAATCACCTTGGTGATTTCGGCCCAAAGTTGATTTCGGCCCAAAGGGGATTTCGGCCCATAGGTGTTTTTTTTTAATATGTGTTTTCGCCATGTATGTATGTGATTTCGTCCACTGTTAGTTTATTTTACTTTGCTAGTTACTAACTTGGTTAAGTTATTGACATTGTTAACTTCATTAACTCCGTTAAATTGTGTAACTTTATTAGCTATTATTCCTGTTAAGTTTATAACATTACTAGTTTAGTAACTCTGTTAACTCGGTTTAGTTATATAACCCTGTTAGAATGATAACTCTGTTGATACGTTAATTCTGTGGTACATTAACTCTGTTAAACCTGTTAATTTATTTAACTGCTTACGTGATACATGACGTTAATTGCTAAGCACTTTATGACATAGATTTCATGGGAAACATTTCGAACTTGAAACTGATTTATTACACGTGCACACAATAGGACTTGACTAATTACTTGTGAGTGCATAACTTAGCATACCGAGCAAACCAAGGTAAGTTCACACTCTTACTAAGGCATGGGATTCCCGGGGCTTGGGAATGGGTTTTAAAGGAATAAGGTTGAATAGATTCGTACTGACACTATTACTAGACTACCATACCATCGTCCTCGGTTGTGCAGGACACATACGTGCAGTCTACGTACACATATACTTACTACTATCCTCGGTCGTGAAGGATACTTACACATACTACTATCCTCGGTTGTGAAGGATACCTATACATACTACTATCCTCGGTTGTGAAGGATACTTATACATACTACTATCCTCGGTTGTGAAGGATACTTATACATATTACTATCCTCGGTTGTGAAGGATACTTATACTTAATTACTATCCTCGGATGTGAAGGATACTCACGTAAGACCTACGTGAACTTATACTTACTACTGTTCTCGGATTGTGAAGAACACATATGGTTACGAATAGTCTAGTGGATATACAACATGGGAAGCCCCCACCAATAGAACGTACTTTCGGCCCAGTAGAGCCACCTGTTACAAACGAACATACTCTTACGCATTTACTTTTCGTGAACTCGCTCAACTAGTTGTTGATCCTCTGTTACATGCCTTGCAGGTCGTTAGATACATGGAGCTTGCACAGGGAGGAGCTGGTCGTTGTGGGCTTGGATCGTGACAGTTTGTTAAACACTTATGACAATTGATACATCATTATGATGGGTTTTATTCATACGCTTCCGCTAAACAATGATAACTTACTTATGTTTTTGGAACACCTTTCATATGGATTTGGTTTGGTTTAATGGCAATTACTCTTACTATATATATTGTTCTATATGATTGGTGGCTTGATCCTGGTCAGTCACGCTCCCAAGCGGTGATACTCCGCAGGTGGAATTTGGGGGTGTGACAGATTGGTATCAGAGCCATTGGTTATAGAGAACTAGGTTTTAATATGGGAAAACGTTTTTATTAAAACCAGACTATAACCAGAACAGTGCTCTCAACGATCCACTACGACGCTTCGCTCCACGTGCAAGACTCGACATCCTAGGTAATAAGGTTTATGTTTATTGCCTACATGCTAGAATTGCATAGAACTTTGCTCGTAGTATGCTTACATTACTTTGCTCACTACTTGTTACTGCTTAAGAACACCTATGTGCCTACACTTTTCTGTCATCGCACTACTCGCGAACCATTCATACTTATGCTACCTTTACTGTCCGATCATGTCTGGACGTGTTAACATGACTCAAGCCCAGTTGACGGCTCTCATTAACGAACAAGTTGCTGCGGCGCTTGCAGCCGCACAAGCAGGAGGTATAACCTGCTATTCCAGACCTATCCTAGGATGTTAGATCCTAATCTCGTGACCCAACTCTCGCGCTTAACCTTGACCTATCTTTCTCGCGCAACGGGTCAGAACGCACAACAACCTGTCTGCACATTCAAGAACTTCATGGACTGTCGTCCAAGCACATTCAGTGGCACAGAAGGAGCAGTGGGACTACTCCATTGATTTGGGAAGCTCGAGTAAGTATTCGAGATGTGTGAATGCCCTGAGGCTCGCAGGGTCAAGTACGCCACCGGTACTTTGGAAGAAATCGCGCTAACTTGGTGGAACGCGCAAGTACGGATACTAGGGTTGGCAGCTGCTAACGCCACCCCTGGAACGAATTCAAAGAACGCATTAAAAGTGAATACTGCACACGTGATGACATCCACAAGTTGGAAGTGGAGCTTTACCATTTGAAAATGACGGGGTCAAAAATTGAAGCTTATACGAAACGGTCGAACGAACTGGCCATCTTGTGTCCAACCATGGTGGACCCTCCAAGCAAGCGTATCGAATTGTACCTCAAGGGTCTAGCCTCAGAGATTCAGAGCCATACTACATCGGCTAACCTCGACGATATCCAAGACATTCAGCGTCTTGCTCACCGCCTCACGGATCAGGCAGTGGAACAGAACAGGCTGCCTAGTTGTATCAGCACTATTACTACCGCTATCACTCCTGCTACTCCCGCTACTCCTAGTGACAACAAGTGGAAATGGGATGGGTATTCCAGCAAGGGTTCAGCTACCGTTCAGTCTCAAGCACAGCAACAGCGCAAGAATAGTGATCACCAGAGCCGAGTCAGCCAACTTCTGGTGGTCAGCGGCAGGGTGGATATCGGGGAATTCACCCAAAGTGTAACTAATGCAACAGACACCACGGTGGTTAGTGCAATGAGGGACGTTGCCAGAGGTGTCTCAAGATGAGCCATGAAGCTAAGGAATTCAGGAGCCCACGGCCTGCAAATCAGAATCGCCAGCAGCAACAGCAAGCAGAAATCCTATGCAAAGAAAAGATTGTTCGTATTCCTCGTTCTAGTCAAGAACCTCTCGAAGTTCAAGGCGACAAGAGTGGTGTTGTGGTTGGCATCATCTCCTTCTTGAAGGCTCAGAAATGTCTACGAAAAGGTCACGCAACCATTTTGGCACTTGCTTCAGACGCATCGACTAAAGAAAAGAGACTGGAGGATATACCAGTCGTACGTGACTTTCCTCAGGTGTTTCCTGAAGAATTACCTGGGCTACCGCCTCATCGTCAAGTCGAGTTTCAGATCGAGCTCGCTCCAGGAGCAGCACCCATAGCTCGAGCACCATATCGTTTAGCTCCAACTGAACTGGAAGAACTATCAAAGCAGCTACAAAAGCTCTTGGAAAAGGGCTTTATTCATCCTAGCTCTTCGCCTTGGGGAACTCCAGTGTTATTTGTGAAAAAGAAGGACGGTACCTTCAGGATGTGCATAGACTACCGGGAACTCAACAAGGTGACGGTGAAGAACCGTTATCCTCTTCCACTTATAGACGACTTATTCGATCAGTTGCAATGGTCGTGTTACTACTCCAAGATAGACTTAAGGTCAGGTTACCATCAGCTGAGAGTCCGAGAGGAGGACGTCTCCAAGACAGCATTCAGAACTCGCTACGGTCACTACGAGTTTCTTGTCATGCCGTACGGGTTAACGAACGCGCCTGCAGTTTTCATGGATCTTATGAACAGGGTGTGCAAACCCTATCTTGACAAGTTCGTCATTGTCTTCATCGACGACATTCTGATCTACTCCAAGAGTCAGGAGGAACACGAGCAGCACTTACGTCTTATCTTGGAACTTCTTCGAAAGGAACAACTGTACGCCAAGTTTTCAAAATGCGACTTCTGGCTTCGTGAAGTCCACTTCTTAGGCCATGTGGTGAACAGGGATGGGATTCATGTCGATCCATCCAAGGTAGATTCGATCAGGAACTGGCCTGCACCGCGTACACCAACGGAAATACGCCAATTCTTGGGTTTGGCGGGGTACTACAGACGATTCATCAAAGACTTTTCCAAGATCGCACAGCCGCTTACGCTACTGACGCAGAAAGGTGTCACCTACCGTTGGGGAGATTCCCAGGAAACCGCTTTTCAGTACTTAAAGGATAGGCTATGCAGCGCACCTATTCTCTTACTGCCAGAGGGCACGGATGATTTTGTGGTCTATTGTGACGCATCGATACAGGGGCTTGGTTGTGTATTGATGCAGCGGGATAAAGTTATTGCCTACGCTTCTCGTCAACTCAAGGTTCATGAACGGAACTACACGACGCACGATTTAGAGCTGGGAGCTGTTATTTTCGCGCTCAAGATATGGCGACACTACCTGTACGGTACCAAGTGCACTATTTACACCGATCACAGGAGTCTCGAGCATATCTTCAAGCAGAAGGAATTGAACATGCGTCAACGACGATGGGTCGAGTTACTTAATGATTATGAATGCGCCATCAAGTACCATCCAGGCAAGGCCAATGTTGTGGCTGACGCTCTCAGTCGAAAAGACACTCTACCTAGGCGTGTACGCGCCTTGCAGCTCACTATTCAGTCCATTCTTCCTGCACAAATACGAAATGCTCAGGTGGAAGCATTGAAACCAGAAAACGTAAAGGCTGAAGCTTTACGCGGCTCAAGGCAATGATTAGAACAAAAGGAAGATGGCGCTTACTATGTAACAGGACGTATTAGGGTTCCACTATATGGTGGTTTATGAGAACTTGTGATGGATGAAGCTCATAAGTCTCGCTACTTGGTACATCCAGGTTCGGATAAAATGTATCACGACATTAGAACTACATACTGGTGGCTTAGCAGGAAGGCCCACATTGCAACTTACGTCGGCAAATGTTTGACTTGTGCGAGAGTCAAGACAGAGTACCAGAACCCTCAGGCCTACTTCAGCAACCCAAGATACCACAATGGAAATGGGAAGAAATTTCCATGGATTTCGTTGCAGGCCTACCTAGATCCCAGCGTGGGAACGATACTATTTGGGTGATCGTGGATCGACTCACCAAGTCTGCTCACTTCCTAGCAATCAAAGAAACAGACAAGTTTTCCACACTAGCAGACCTATACGTAAAGGAAATAGTCTCGAGGCACGGGGTGCCCACATCCATCATTTTGGATCGCGATGTACGATTCACGTCAGAACTATGGCAAGCAATGCACAAAGCTTCTGGCTCTCGACTAGACATGAGCACACCTTATCACCCTCAGACGGATGGACAGTCTGAGCGCACGATTCAAACCCTAGAAGACATGCTTCGGGCGTGTGTTATCGATTTCGGCAACGGCTGGGAAAAGCACCTCCCGTTAGTGGAGTTCTCGTACAACAACAGTTACCACATCAGCATACAAGCCGCTCCATTCGAGGCATTGTACGGACGTAAATGCCGGTCACCTCTCGGTTGGGCAGAGGTGGGAGATAGTCAGATTACAGGTCCAGAAATGGTAGTTGACGCTACTAGACGAATAGTACAAATACGACAACGCATGGCGGCAACTCGTGATCGCTAGAAAAGCTACGCAGATAAGCGTAGGAAGCCATTGGAATTTCAGGTCGGGGACCGGGTCTTACTTAAAGTCTCACCCTGGAAGGGTGTGGTTCGTTTTGGTAAACGAGGCAAGCTCAATCCACGGTATGTTAGACCGTTCGAGATCACTGAAAGTATAGGCAAGGTAGCCTACAGACTAAACCTACCAGCTGAACTCGGTGCAGTTCACAACGTATTCCACGTGTCGAATCTGAAGAAGTGCCTGTCAGATGAGACTCTCATAATTCCTTTCATGGAACTCACTATCGACGAGCGGTTGCAGTTCGTCGAGGAACCAGTTGAAATCACGGACCGGGATGTTAAGGTCCTCAAAAGCAAGAGAATCCCTCTTGTTCGAGTTCGTTGGAACTCCAAACATGGCCCAGAGTACACCTGGGAACGCGAAGACCAGATGACAGAAAAGTACCCCCAGTTATTCGGAACCAATGCAACCACTACTGAGCCTGAAGCTACTACTGCGGAATTTCGGGACGAAATTCCAAATCAACGGGGGGATGATGTGACACCCCAGGAAAACCAGCAACGATGCAACTTACCTAGATTCCTCAGTAACTACATGCTAAATTTCGGGACGAAATTTCTTTTAAGTTGGGGATAATGTGACAACCCGAACTTTCAAGGTTTGTACCGTTGAATCTTGTGATTCTCGTTTCTAGTAAGTCTCTCCTTTCACGCTCTCGTTAGGATAAACTTTTCATCTAGCTTCTTACTATGATAAACTTGTCAAATGTGAATTTTAGTTGATTATAATTTGTCGTGGTTAGATCCATTGAAGTGTTGAGTTTGCGTGTAGGGCCACACACGATACTGGGCAACCGTTATGCCTTGGGCTGCGAATGTGTTGGGCCACACACACACTTTCACACATTTTAGTTTTGTAGGCATGGTCCGGCTAAGTGGTTTGAGCCCACAAGTGTTGAACCCACACACATACCTTAATTCACATAAAGTCTTGAGAACCTTTGGCCCAGTTCTCATCGACTTAAACTCAAACCGGCCCAAGCCCTCCTCACACGGCCATGTGTATACGTATTATATCTTACCTCAAACCCTAAAACCACCCTACTTCCTCCCACTCGTTTTGAGATGGCAGACGACCCATTTCCCCCATGGAAGCAGCCTTAGGGTGAGGCATCATTCTATCTGATCGGACTGCTGGTTAGTGACTTTTGTATTTGTATCAATCCTCAATTTAATTGAACCTGTAATGTGCGATTTGATTAGTAAAAATTGTGTGCATGTGTGTTATAAAACGTGGGAGACATGATGCTGTTATGAGCATGGGTTCGATGAGTGCTTTGTGTTTGTATACATGTATGTGCTAATTGGTTAAATAAGATTGCTGGTACGTGATGAATGTGACCAGACCCATTGTTGTTAGTAGTAATGATCCGATGACAAATTTGTTATATGAGAAACGAAACCAGATGCCCAATGATTACTTGAAACTAGGTTATTTGCTACAATGATTGTTGTTGATGGATCTGATATAAATATAAAAGTGAATTGGCTTGTGAAATTGAATGTTGGTTTATGAGATTCATGGCTACGTAATATGCATGTGAATTGTCTTGATAGTGCAGCCAAATTAATGATAACTTTATAAGTGTCGGCCACTTTATGTGCACCCTTCTTGAATATTTGATGTTATACATGTGCCGCCAAAATACTGTGATGATGACCGAAATTGTTTTGATAAATATTGCATGTCCATAGTTTGGTCCAATAACCTTTTGAGGTGGGTTACAAATGTCGGCCATAATTGTTTTGGTCTATTAAAAATTGATGGTGGGTAACATGGGGACTAGGAAGTGGCGGCTAGTAGATCTAGGGGTGCAGCCTATATGAATCAAATAAAATACTTGAGGCCATGTGAATACTTGAATGAGTATATTTATGAGGCAGACCACTAATAATTTATGGTCCAATCACCTCTTGAGGTGATTTGTAGTGGCCGACCATGACTCAATTAGTTAGATTCCTCCATGTATTACACATGTTATGGTATTTAGATGATTTATTTAAGGATTTTGTTGATGTTGATCTTGTAACTGCTGTTGTTGATGAGGTACTTAACGAAAACCCCTACCCAATGAAATCCCCATCTCAACGAAATCACCTTGGTGATTTCGGCCCAAAGTTGATTTCGGCCCAAAGGGGATTTCGGCCCATAGGTGTTTTTTTTTTAATATGTGTTTTCGCCATGTATGTATGTGATTTCGTCCACTGTTAGTTTATTTTACTTTGCTAGTTACTAACTTGGTTAAGTTATTGACACTGTTAACTTCATTAACTCCGTTAAATTGTGTAACTTTATTAGCTATTATTCCTGTTAAGTTTATAACATTACTAGTTTAGTAACTCTGTTAACTCGGTTTAGTTATATAACCCTGTTAGAATGATAACTCTGTTGATACGTTAATTCTGTGGTACATTAACTCTGTTAAACCTGTTAATTGATTTAACTGCCTACGTGATACATGACGTTAATTGCTAAGCACTTTATGACATAGATTTCATGGGAAACATTTCGAACTTGAAACTGATTTATTACACGTGCACACAATAGGACTTGACTGATTACTTGTGAGTGCATAACTTAGCATACCGAGCAAACCAAGGTGAGTTCACACTCTTACTAAGGCATGGGATTCCCGGGGCTTGGGAATGGGTTTTAAAGGAATAAGGTTGAATAGATTCGTACTGACACTATTACTAGACTACCATACCATCGTCCTCGGTTGTGCAGGACACATACGTGCAGTCTACGTACACATATACTTACTACTATCCTCGGTCGTGAAGGATACTTACACATACTACTATCCTCGGTTGTGAAGGATACCTATACATACTACTATCCTCGGTTGTGAAGGATACTTATACATACTACTATCCTCGGTTGTGAAGGATACTTATACATATTACTATCCTCGGTTGTGAAGGATACTTATACTTAATTACTATCCTCGGATGTGAAGGATACTCACGTAAGACCTACGTGAACTTATACTTACTACTGTTCTCGGATTGTGAAGAACACATATGGTTACGAATAGTCTAGTGGATATACAACATGGGAAGCCCCCACCAATAGAACGTACTTTCGGCCTAGTAGAGCCACCTGTTACAAACGAGCATACTCTTACGCATTTACTTTCCGTGAACTCGCTCAACTAGTTGTTGATCCTCTGTTACATGCCTTGCAGGTCGTTAGATACATGGAGCTTGCACAGGGAGGAGCTGGTCGTTGTGGGCTTGGATCGTGACAGTTTGTTAAACACTTATGACAATTGATACTTCATTATGATGGGTTTTATTCATACGCTTCCGCTAAACAATGATAACTTACTTATGTTTTTGGAACACCTTTCATATGGATTTGGTTTGGTTTAATGGCAATTACTCTAACTATACATATTGTTCTATATGATTGGTGGCTTGATCCTGGTCAGTCACGCTCCCAAGCGGTGATACTCCGCAGGTGGAATTTGGGGGTGTGACAAGTTCTTCTTGTTTCTCCTTCGCTCTTTGGCCTTTTGCCTCCTCTTTTCTTCTCTTTCTTCTAACATCTTTCGTCTCTTGTGTCTACCTTCAGTCATCCACCATTTCCTGTATTCTGGGTCACCATCACGCTTTCGATCCCATTTTGGAATCTTGTTTTCTACAGATTCAATTGGCGTCTGATCTGTTGGTGGCACAAACCCCATTCTTCGTCTACCCAACTCAGCAGCTCTCTTTGCTATCTCTTTGGATCTTTGGCTTCACTTGTATCTTTGCAAGAACTCATCAATTTCAATGTCTCTCCATTTGCTCTTCCAATATCTACCAGAATTGATGTCTTGAGCGAAGCAAACATCCACAATTGATTGATACTGCATTGCTTGAGCTTTGTCTCTCTTCTCATAAACGATCTTGTTAAGAAATAAGCAATCAATGTCTTTCTTCCAGCAATTAACAAGCCACATTGGATCCAATATACTGATTCTTCGGGATTTTCCGGTGGACATGTCATAAAGAGAGATAACTGCCTCAGTCGTTGACTCATTATAAAACCATCCTTGAAATAAATCATGAAAATCTTGCTCGATCGCTCTGAGAGGCATATTCTTCAGACACTTTGGCAGCTTTACATCCAGAGTTATATCTTTCTCACCATTTTCTAAAATTCTGACAAACTGCTTTGGATACTGTGGCTTCCAATCAGGATAACCATTCTTTGCTTGCAATTTGATGTAGTTCCACAAATCTTGATCATGTTGACGAACTTCAGGACTATAGTAGAACTGTTTGATATTCTTTGTCTTTACCAATTCATCCACATCCCACCATGGTAGAGAAGCAATATCAGACAAGAACTCGAAGTATTGAACTCCTTCTTCTCTCCTGATGGCATACACTTTGAGATCTTCAAGGTATCCCCATGATAGAATATCTCCCCATGATAGATTTTTACTGTGAGTGAAGTACTGAAGGGCTCTGAGACTCTTTCTTTCTTTAGGCATATTCTTGAACCACTTCTTTCTTCTACAAGAATCTCTCTCGGAACAGTTTCAGGAACACCTTCAAGTGAGATCTTTTCAACAATCTTTCTTTTAATCTCGTCTTCATTTCTGTCTTTGAACATCTCAGCAAATGAAGGAAACGTCTCATCAACCCCAGCATAATGAAAATCAATTTCATCTTCGGATGAATCTGAAGAATCTTCAACAATCACATCATCATAATGATCTGCTTCAAATGCATATCTAGGCTCAAAGTCTTTTGCTGGTGACTGAGGAATCTCATCCTCAATATCAAACTTGAACTTTCCTTCTTCTAACCCCAATTCTTCTAGCATTTCAGCTCTGGTTCTTCTAATGTAGGACCGGTTTTGACGCCATTCGATTGCGTAACGAACTTTCGATATGCGGAATCCGTGAACGTGCGTGACCGAACACACAATAACGTATAGAACCGTGATTTTATTGATGAAGATGACGTGTACAAGCAAAAATCACGTAGAGAGTACTTTCTCTCTCTAGACCTTCTCTTTCTAGACATGAATCACCAAATTCACCAAATGGAGCAAAAGTCTTAAACTTATGTCATAACTATCCTATTTATAGGTCAAGGCTTTAATGAAACTTTACATTAATTACAAGATTGCCACCTTGCCTTTTAACTAGATATGACACTATAAAGACTTGATTTCTTCGGTTTCTCGCTACGGCTCGGATTGACGAAGACGATAGGCATTTATGCACTAACAATCTCCCCCTTGGATATTGTCGCAGTCAATCTCGTAGCGTCTTGTCTTTCTCTTTCTCGAACAGAATCCCCGTGGATCTGTCTTCAGCTTCAGTTGTTCTTCCTATCGATTAGACTTCTTTTCTTCAGGCTTCCCCTTTTGTCAAGCTTCCGTGCTTTTAGGATCGACGCCTGGCTTTCCGTAGCAACAGAATCAGAAACCTACACATCTCAAACACTCTATTAACAATCAACAATGTTGTGATTCAACTTAATGAATCAACTAAACATTTGAGACTTTTTCACATTTTAAATTTATCAACTTTGAAAAATTCCAAAATCTGATTCAAATTAATGAATCATCTTAAACATTTCAAACCAATTAACCAATCCAACTGTTCATCTCGTTTAGCCTTTGAGATTTTGAATATCAGTTTTTCAACATCAGTTGTCGAAAATCTTTTTGAATTTTTCATACTATGAAACATAAATGCAATAGCAGAAATTAAATGCAGAAATGAAATATGTACAAACATATTTTTGTGAGTTTGTGCAAGAGGATCATATCAGTTTTTGAGACATATCACCAACACCGTTAAGCTTTTAAACATTTCAAGTTCTAAACAATTTACCTAGATTATCAGTATATTGGTCCACTTTAAATTTTCACACAAATTTCAATTGATTCGAGATACGATATTAATGTTTTAGAAACTTGAACTTAAATGTGTATCACTCCACTTGAATATACTCCCGTATCCAGATCCCAATGTTCAGTCTTATAGGTGAGTATACCACAGATGATATCTGTTAAGGGATAAATTGCGAGGGCCGTGAGAGCTCAGGTCGATACTTCCGTATACGCAGAGAGATGACGGCTTCGACTTTCGGTGGGTCCCCTTTAGAGGATCTTTTGTTACAACAGTAGTGACAATCAATTTTATTGTTTTATCAACTTTCTGAGGGCTGCGCTTATATTTCAAAGCATTTTGCAGAAAGTATTATTCGGGGACTAGGTCAGTATTTCCATACAGCAGAAGTCCCGCAATAATACCCCAGATATCACTAAGTATAAAGACCTAGTATCTCAGAAAGAGGGATCTTTCAAACAAGATTTCGGGGGTTACCCATATATCCAAGAATAGTTACCCATGAATTAAGCAAGTTGGAATTTAGGTTTATATCTCATTTCAATTTACTAAGTGTGCAAAAACCTATTTAGGTTTATATCTCATTTCAATTTACTAAGTGTGCAAAAATCTACCGACACGTCCGTAGTAAAATTGTTTATCACATTTAAATATTACATATCTTTAGCGTGTTGTGATAGACCACTGATGTACTATCATTTCCTCTTTTATGCAACAAAAACTCATTTTTGATTTTTCAATGTTTTTGACATTTTCAAAATTTCTAATTTTTTTTTTTTTAAATTTTTTCTCCCCCTAAAATCAAAATATGTTTCAATTTTGATTTTCTGAGAAAATTTGAAACAAACTGTACAAACTTGACAACTTGATGAGAATCACTTCAATTCTCTATCCACCTGGCATAAACAATCAGAACTCCCCCTGACGACAAACTATTTTCCCATTATGATTTCAAAACACTTAAGTTTGTTTTAATCAAAATGGTTTTTCCGGAAAATTAGTTTTGTGTTGTCATTTCATAAACTCGGGGTTTCATCACCTTGTTCTCTTCATACATATGACAGATTTTACAATTTCAGTTTTAACTCTCAAACACCATTTGTAGAAAATCAAGTACAACTTAATGTCCCTGATTTACCACATGTAAGGCGAAAAATCACCAGAGTGAAATTTCTCAAGAAATGTGCCGATTCATGTTCCACGCTTACCAACCTGGGAACTCCGGCAAGTCAGGTTTTTCATTTGAACAGTTTCACCCAAGCCTGACTGTCCTTGGGTGATTTTGAATTCTTGTTCAACAATGGTGGAAAGTTTGCATCATCCATTGTTAAACCTGAATTCTCAGTTTTTACCTCAACAACTGGCTCTTCTGGCTTTACCGTACCAGAATCATTGCCTGAATGTGGCTTGTCTGACTTTGACGAGCCAGATTCATCGCCAACATGTGGCTCCTTTGTTTCCGAAGAAACAGATTCATTGCCACCAAATGTTACCTTCTTCTTGTCCTTTTTCGTCCTCAGATTTGTATCTGATGAATTCGTCTTGCTTGACTTTGCAGTCGAGGGAGTTGATTCATCAGAACTCTTATTCGATCTGTCCGGTGAACCCGAGGACAAAATCTTCTCGAGATACTCTCTCGCCTTTTTCCTCTTCTTCCGCAGTCTGTCTTTCTGCCCTTGTGAAAGCTTCACTTTTTGTTCTTTGACTTTCTGTTCTGAAACTTTCAGTTCCTTGGGCTTTTCTTTGACTTTGACTGACTTCATCACCCTTTTCTGAGATACAGCCCTCGATCTTTCATTTGATCTCATTGGGCAATCTCTGGCAATGTGACCTTTAATTTGACATTCATAACATCTTCTCGTCTCATAGCTCCAATTCTGGCAGTTAACAGCAATGTGTCCTTGATAGCCGCATCGGTAACACACTCTGTTATCATACCAATCACCATTTTCGCACCAAACGCTCAGATCAAAGCACTGTTTGGCTTGGTGATACTCTTTTTTCCTCTTGATTGCTGGATTTGACTTTTGAGCACTGTGGTCTGACCTGCACCACTTATTACCAACAATTTTTGAGTTTTCGTTTTTCAATTTTTGTGCTTTTTGGATGCGATTGGATGATCGATCTGATGAGCTTTTATTTTCTTTGTGTACAATTTTCTCAGTTTTAATTTTTTGTTTCTGTTCCACTTTCTTCTTCAAAGGTTTTTGCTTAGAGCATTCTCTCCTTTCAGTCGATTGTAGAACAGTTTTCTGAAATTTTTCTTTTAATCTCAAAAATAATTTTTGTTTTTCAATTTTTTCTTTTTCATCATCAGATTTCTCATCACAATCTTCAACTTTGACATTGTCAAAGTTTGTGACATTGTCACTTATTGGAATAGAATTGATCGGTTCTGGACACACATATGGTGCAGAAGTTGCAAAACCTTTCAATTGACTTTCTAACTCAGCAATTTTAATCCGATCACTCTTAGCTTCTTTTTCAAGCTGAATGATTTTAGCAAGATGAGAATTGATTGCAATTTGTTTTTCAAGATTATCTTTATAAAAAATATCTCTCTCATCTTCTAAAATCTTGATTTGTTTTTGAAAATCTTTTTCCATTTTTGATTTTTCATTTTCAAAAACTTTTTCTTTTTCTTTCAAAATTTTGTTTTCCAATGTCAAACTGTCCAAATCACTTAATAGTTTGACATTGTCTGTTTCAAATTTGTCACATTTTGAGCACTTCTCGGTCATCTTTACATCGTCAGCTTTCTTCTCAACCTTGATAGCTGAAATGTCTTTAACCTGCTCTTCTTCCTGAACAATTTCCTTAGATTTGAATTTTGCTTCATCAGTTTCTGCATTACTAATCTTTTGGAGTTCAAGTTCTCGCTCTTCTTCTCGATAAACAAGCTCAAATTCAAGTTTAAATATATCTTCTTCAAATCTAACAAATACGTTCTCCACATATCACCCGGTAAAACATTTTCTAACTTGTCAACCCACTCCTCATTAGTCTTGGTTATTTTCAATCTCCCCATTTCCAAAACTAGATGGCAGTATCGGTCAATCAATTCTTTTATAGACTCCCCCTTGATACCTGTAAAATTATCAAACTGGTTTAGTGCTATATAAATTTCAGAACCCATGTTTCGGTAATGAAAAGATTCACAACAACAAATTTTCAAACAATACAAAATTCACACAATCTAAAATCCGATGAATATCCGATTGTTGAAAATCCGGCGACAACAAATTGAGTGTGGATTCGCTCGAGTGAGTGTGCGAACTGATGATGATTTTCAAACGACTTGGGTCAAAATTTGTTTTTATCTCAAAGTTCACAAAATCTCAATTTCCACAAAGCCCGCTAAACGTTTGTTTCCCAATTTAAATCCACAAACTAGCAGCCCACTAATCAAACCCGATCACAAAGTTTTCTTGACAAACTTTCAGCCCAAAACTATTACTCACTTACTCACTGCCCAAATTCGAATCAAAAGCACTATCAAAATTCACCGTCTCGGCCCAAAAACAACTTTCAGCTCAATATATTCAACACATGTGATTGGGCCTCTATAATATGCATTCAACAATTATTTTATTGATCCGACAGATGACAAATACAAAACAATGTGATAGGGCCGATAAAGTTGATTGGGCTGACCAAACACAATCTCAACTGTAAAAATGTGATTTGGCGTTTCCTTCCACTAAGCTGACAACCTCGATTAATGTATATCACATGCAATTCTTATCACACACTGATTGGATCAATTGAGTTAGTGGGTCGGCAACTTTTTAAACTATAGGACACCAGTTTTATTTGATTTATCTATTTCACCGTCTTTTGTCTCTTATCCACACATGGGCCGAACAATTTGGATATGATTGATTGGGCCGTAAACTTAAAATTCCACAACACAATTCTATTCGACCTCAAACTGAAAAAAAGGGCACTGGACATATTATCGATTTTGCATGTGATGACAACAACTTTGAGCTAACAAATGATTTTTATTGGACCGATTTAATGTTAATCATTCAAACATCATTGAACCGTTCAAATTAATTTGTGACTTTATCAACTTGATTGCAGACAACTTTAATCTTTCATTGGACCTCCAACTAGTGAGTCAGTGTATAAAGTAAATGATTGGGCCTTCACTTCACTTAGTGGATGACAAAATTGTATGGGCTGACAACTAATTAGTTACCAAATGAGAATGATTCGGCCAACAATTTTTAATCACATGCAACTTCAATTAATTCTATGTTTAATGAAGGACTATAGGCCGGCAACCATTGTTCAGACACAATGATGATGATGACTTATAAGCGAACCTATTGGACCATATAAGCGAACCTATGTATTGACCATAAGAGCGGACCTGAATTGTTACTATGAGTGGACCACACAAGCAAAACTACCTAACAAATGAGCGAACCATACTGACTAATAAGCGGACCTCACTAAAATTCACAATAAGCGAACCCTATGAGCGAAACATCCAGGTTCGTTTGAGCGGACCTGAATTTGACGCAAAAAACGAACAGAAAAATCTCGATTACTCCTAAACGACTAATAATTTGGATCTGAAACTTGGTAGGATTGTAAACCCGTTCAATTTGACAATGAAAACCCGTTCAATTTGACAAGTTTCAGTGAAAAACGTGAAAAATGGGTAGAAGATGAAGAAATGATGAAATTCGGATCTGATTTTGCTGAAATCTGGTACGAATCAATGCGTTTGATCGTGCAATCGAGCTCCTAGCTCTGATACCACTTGTAGGATCGGTTTTGACGCCGTTCGATTGCGTAACGAACGTTCGATGTGCGGAATCCGTGAACGTGCGTGACCGAACACACAATAACGTACTAGAACCATGATTTTATTGATGAAGATGACGTGTACAAGCAAAAATCACGTAGAGAGTACTTTCTCTCTCTAGATTTTCTCTCTCTAGACTTGAATCACCAAATTCACCAAATGGAGCAAAAGTCTTAAACTTATGTCATAACTATCCTATTTATAGGTCAAGGCTTTAATGAAACTTTACATTAATTACAAGATTGCCACCTTGCCTTTTAACTAGATATGACACTATAAAGACTTGATTTCTTCGGTTTCTCACTACGGCTCGGATTGACGAAGGCGATAGACATTTATGTACTAACATCTAACCTCAACCTCACCTTCTTGTGGAACATTCAAGTAAATAACAGTTGGGTTTGAGAGGAATACCTGATCAACATGTTGTTTTCCAGATGATGATGCTTCATTTTGTACGTCATCCTCTTGCTCGTTAATCTCATCATTCAATAGCTCTTCAATTCTTTCTTGAACAATTGGATCTTTGATTAACAACCCGGAAACACCTTGATCATTTTCATCATCACCTTTATCATCTTTATCATTGCTATCATCAGGCTTATCATCCATTTGATCATCAACATTATCATCATCCTCCTCTTCTTCATCTTCTCCGAATAACTCTACATCAGAGTCATCACCAACTATTTCTCCACGAGCTTTCTTTGCCTTTCTACGCCTTTCTTTTACTTTCATTTAACGTGTAACTTCTTGAACGTTGTAAGGCATAGAATAGGCATTACCAACAAGTACAAATTGTTGTGTCTTCCATTCTAGTAGCAACACTTCTTTTGCCTTTCTCTTTCTTTGAATAACATCAACCCTTCGGAGAATATTATCTATATCAACAGGCTCAGAAGACTAACCAACAATCATGAAGTCTGGTTCCTGAACTTCTTCAGCTTCAACCATTTCTTGTTCATCTTCAACTATTTCTTGTTCCTGAACTTCTACAACTTCAACCATTTCAATATCCGATGATGAACCACCAATATCAGGTTGACTTGATGATCCACCAGCTTCTTGAGTGTCATCAATCACACCTTTGTTCTTTTGAGTGGCTTCTTCAGCTAAACGTCTTTCTCGTTCTATCCTTCTCTCTTTAGTTCTTTTTACTTCTATTTCGTTGAACGCAACATGAACATCCATCTTGAAATGACTTTCCATGACAGAGTATAGCATATGAAGTTGTTCATCTTTCACAACCTTATCTGCCTTCATGGCTTCCATCTCTAGCTTCATTGCCTTCATTTCATTTGATGAAGCTTCACTCATCTCACTAAGTAGCTGATTGAGTGTTTGATTCACATCTTCTAAGTTCTTTATCTTTACATTCAACGAAGCAATCTCCGCTGTCAACAATTCAAACAACTTTGAATTATCATGAGCTTCATTCCTCATTTTTTTCATCGTTTCTTCTTGTTCTATCAGCACTTCTCTGACTTAATTATGAGCTTTCATGAGATTATCTACTTGTTTCTTCAGAATATCACATTCTAATTCTATTTTAGCTTTTTCTTTTTCCAGCTTGTTGACCTTTTGTACCAATTCTTTGACTGCTTGATCGTTGAACATGTCATAGTCTTCTTCGGGAATATCTTCTGTGTAAATTCCTGTTGCTTCTGGAAATCCTTCAAACATGTAATCAACTTTTTCTTTCTGTTGAGATGATTCTGGTTTGTCTTGTGGAGGAGGACGTGGACTAGCAGCTTTGAACCCAGTGACTTCTACGTAATCATCACCACCAGTTTCTCTTTCAGCTACTGGTTCTTTTATTGATTCCACTTCAGGTTCTTTTGGTACCTCAACACCTTGTGTCTTCTGAATGTGTTTCTCTTTCTTTCCACCTTTATCTTTATGTGGTTCAGCTCCAGATTTCTTCGCTCTAACATTCCTTGGAATTACTCCAGCTTGAACTGCTTTTCGTTTCTTTACTTGTTTCTTTGGCTGATCCGGTTCAAAAGGTGAATCTTCTTCATCAGATGTTTTCTTCTTCTTTAAAGGTTTCTTTTTCAGCTGAGCTTTCCCTCTTCCAAGAGTCGTTGGATCCAATTCAGATTCAGATTGAGTTGCTTCAGAATCATCTTCACTTGAACTTCCCTAAGCTTCAATCTCTGGTTCAACCCTTGTAACCTTCTCAACATGAGCACTCGATCCTTGAGCTTGTTGTGCTACTGCTTCCTCATTCTTTTTCAGATAACTTTCAAAAGATTGATTTAGAAGATCAGCTCCTTATTCAATGATCACAGATGGCTCCAAGACAGTTTCATCAACCAATCTCTGCTGTGGTTCTCCAGAAGACCATACAAAAACAAACATTAACAGAGACATTAGAAACATTTAATAAACATAAATTCTAACTGTCTTAAGGCTTCCCCTTTCACTATACCCTTATCTCCATCCTTTGGAATGGTAAATGCAGGAGATGACTTAGGTGTTCTCTTTCTTTTTCATCTCTCACACACCATCATCTAGTCTTCTTCTCAGTCATTTCACTCATCTTTGCGTCTTCATTGTCAGAATCACTATTGTCATGTCTCCATTTCTCATTTTCAGGAGCAACATATTTTGAATCCTTGATCTTGCATATCATCTGTTTTGTTTTTGTATCACTATCTTTAGTGATTCTCACAATTGTTTCATATGTAATGTTCCTCACTTCCATAACATCACTTCTGATCTTTGGAAGATCCTTGATCTTATCATTTATCAACATCATAACAAATCTAGGATACATGATGTATTTGTCTCCTTTAGCCTGGCAGTTCTCCTTCATATACTCAAAGATCACTTGAGAAATGTTGTACTTTCTGTTCAATACCAAGCTTGTGACAATGTTCATAATGTAATCAGAAACTTCATCATCGGTGTGACAACTCGACCTTTTGACTTTAAACGCACGTTGACTTTGACCATTGACTTTGACTGTTTGACTTGTTTGACTGTAACTGTACATGTTATGTTTAATGAAACGGGATACGATTGTGCACTTATGTGATTTGTTGTTGTTGTATATATATATAACATGGAATGATATAAAACGCTTAGACTCATTCACCATCAAACCAACTCGACGAATCAGGGTTGTGATGCGCCAATAATGACTCGACGAAACACAAGTGTGTTTCGCCAAGCCTAACCTCGACGAAATAGATTAGATTCGCTGGCCCATCTGATTCGCCAAGCCCAACATAAGCCCAACCCTTGTACGTAATTATATTAATCTAGGAGGTGCACATAAAACGGTTACAAAAAGAAAACTCTCAAACCCTAGAGCCTCCTCATCCATTCGACGGCAACTTTGTGACTGCGAAACCCTCAAGAACCATCGTGGTTAGTGCCTATTATCATTATCCGATTATGTGTTAGATCGATTATTTGAATAATATTCCTGCATGTCGGCTACTGTGTTTTCTTTTGGTCCAATAACATCTCGTAATTGTCATTGATATTAGTAGTCGTTGGTACTAAATTGTGGTTATTGGCAATTATCGGCGGCATTATCATTCTTTTTACACTGACTTATCATTCTTGCATTGTTATATGAATTAAAAATTTAGGGGATGTATGATTGTCAAACCCACTATCTATTTGGTCCAATAAAATAGTGAGATGATAAATAATGGTCAGCCTCTTGCATTGAACTGCATGAAATTATGGAGAAATTCACACAAAATGTCGGCTAGTAAATAATGGTCAGTAGGTTGCTAAGGGGCATGTGGCTTTGGGCGGCCAAGGGCTCCTATTGGTGGGATAGGGCGGCTAACAAGGGTATATTGGTTACTTTATTGAACCGAATTGGGTGGGTGACGGCTAACATTTCACATGAGCATCTCTAAGTCATTTGACTTATATAACTTTCGGTCCAATAGCATTTAGCGGTGATTACTTATGTCGGCCACTTGAGTCTTGTAACATGATTATTTAGTAAATCAGTTTTGGCTTTGACGAAACAACAGTGTGTTTCGCCAAAGGGGATCTTGACGAAACGGAAAGTGTCTCGCCAAGAATCCTTGACGAAATAGAAAATGTGATTCGCCAAAAAGTGTGTTTCGCCAAAAAGTGTGTTTCGCCAAATGTATAACCTGCCCAGTAACTCAGTCTAATCCTGTTAAATATTAACTGAGACATATAACTGCTGTTATGTTAAGTAATGTGTATGATTTTTATGATAGTGAATACATGCTAGTACTTCTGTGATTATACCTATACGTGAACAATTTGGGTATAAACTGATTGTGCATACGTGCGTATTTAGGACGTGATTGATTAACTGTGAGCACTTACTTAGCATACCGAGCAAACCAAGGTGAGTTCACACCCTTACTAAGGCATGGGATTCCCGGGGCTTGGGAATGGGTTTTAAAGGAATAAGGTTGAATAGATTCGTACTGACACTATTACTAGACTACCATACCATCGTCCTCGGTTGTGCAGGACACATACGTGCAATCTACGTACACATATACTTACTACTATCCTCGGTTGTGAAGGATACTTATACATACTACTATCCTCGGTTGTGAAGCATACTTATACTTAATTACTATCCTCGGATGTGAAGGATACTCACGTAAGACCTACGTGAACTTATACTTACTACTGTTCTCGGATTGTGAAGAACACATATGGTTACGAGTAGTCTAGTGGTTATACAACATGGGAAGCCCCCACCAATAGAACGCACTATCGGCCCAGTAGAGCCACATGTTACATACGAACTTACTATTACCCGTTTACTTTCTGTGAACTCGCTCAACTAGTTGTTGATCCTCTGTTACATGCCTTGCAGGTCGTTAGGTACATGGAGCTTGCACAGGGAGGAGCTGGTCGTTGTGGGATTGGATTGTGATTGTTTCTCTAAACACTTATGACATTATATTATTACTTATGTTGGGTTTACTTACATGCTTCCGCTACTTAAACAAATGTTGGGTTTTGAACATCAGTCATGTCTTGTTGAATTACATTATCTATTTTATTTATTAAATGCTATGTTCGATATGATTGATGGCTTGATCCTGGTCAGTCACGCTCCCAAGCGGTGATACTCCGCGTGTGGATTTTGGGGGTGTGACAGATTGGTATCAGAGCCATTGGTTATAGAGAACTTGGTTTTAATATGGGGAAAACGTTTTTATTAAAACCAGACTATAACCAGAACAGTGCTCTCAACGATCCACAACGACGCTTCGCTCCACGTGCAAGACTCGACATCCTAGGTAATAAGGTTTATGTTTATTGCCTACATGCTAGAAATGTATAGAACTTTGCTCGTAGTATGCTTAGATACACATGACACTATTGCATGAGAATACCTACGTGCTTACACTTTTCTGTCATCGCACTACTCGCAAACCATTCATACTTATGCTACCTTTACTACTCGATCATGTCTGGACGTGTTAACATGAATCAAGCCCAGTTGACGGCTCTCATTATCGAACAAGTTGCTGCGGCGCTTGCAGCCGCGCAAGCGGGGGTATAACCTGCTATTCCGAACCTATCCTAGGATGTTAGATCCTACTCTCGTGACCCAACTCTCGCGCTTAACATTGACCTATCTTTCTCGCGCAACGGGTCAGAACGCATAGCAACCTGTCTGCACATTCAAGAACTTCATGGACTGTCGTCCAAGCACATTCAGTGGCACAGAAGGAGCAGTTGGACTACTCCATTGGTTTGGGAAGCTCGAGTCGGTATTCGAGATGTGTGAATGCCCTGAGGCTCGCAGGGTCAAGTACGCCACTGGTACTTTGGAAGGAATCGCGCTAACCTGGTGGAACGTGCAAGTACAGATACTAGGGTTGGCAGCTGCTAACACCACCCCCTGGAACGAAATCAAAGAACGCATTAAAATGGAATACTACACGCGTGATGGCATCCACAAGTTGGAAGTGGAGCTTTACCATTTGAAAATGACGGGGTCAGGGATTGATGCTTATACGAAACGGTCGAACGAACTGACCATCTTGTGTCCAACCATGGTGGACCCTCCAAGCAAGCGTATCGAATTGTACCTCAAGGGTCTAGCCTCAGAGATTCAGAGCCATGCTACATCGGCTAACCTCGACAATATCCAAGACATTCAGCGTCTTGCTCATCGCCTCACGGATCAGGCAGTGGAACAGAACAGGCTACCTAGTTGTATCAGCGCTATTACTACCGCTACCACTTCTGCTACTCCCGCTACTCCTAGTGACAACAAGCGGAAATGGGATGGGTATTCCCGCAAGGGTTCTACCGTTCAGTCTCAAGCACAGCAGCAGCGCAAGAATAGTGATCACCAGAGCCCGAGCCAGCCAACTTCTGGTGGTCAGGGGCAGGGTAGATATCGGGGAATTCACCCAATGTGTATCAAATGCAACAGACACCATGGTGGTTAGTGCAACGAAGGACGTTGCCAGAGGTACCTCAAGATGGGCCATGAAGCTAAGGATTCAGGAGCCCACGTCCTGCAAATCAGAATCGCTAGCAGCAACAACAAGCAAAAATCCTATGCAAAGAGAAGATCATTCGCATTCCTCGTTCGGGTAAGGAACCTCTCGAAGTTCAAGGCGACAAGAGTGGTGTTGTGATTGGCATCACCTCTTTCTTGAAGGCTCAGAAATGTTTGCAGAAGGGCCACACCGCAATTTTGGCTCTCGTCACTGACGCATCAACGAAAGAAGAGAAGTTGGAAGACCATCCAGTTGTACGCGACTTTCCTCAGGTGTTTCCTGAAGATTTACCTGGTCTACCGCCTCATCGTCAGGTCGAATTTCAAATCGAGCTCGCTCCAGGAGCAGCACCCATAGTTCGAGCACCGTATCATTTAGCTCCAACCGAACTGGAAGAACTGTCAAAGCAGCTACAAGAGCTCTTGGAAAGGGGCTTTATTCGTCCAAGCTCTTCGCCTGGGGGAACTCCAGTGTTATTTGTGAAAAAGAAGGATGGTACCTTCAGGACATGCATAGACTACCGGGAACTCAACAAGGTGACGGTGAAGAACCGTTATCCTCTTCCGCGTATAAACGACTTATTCTACCAGTTGCAAGGGTCGTGTTACTACTCCAAGATTGATCTAAGGTCTGGTCATCATCAGCTGAGAGTCCAGGATGAGGACGTCTCCAAGACAGCATTCAGAACTCGCTACGGTCACTACGAGTTTCTAGTCATGCCATTTGGGCTTACGAACGCGCCTGCAGTCTTCATGGATTTTATGAACAGGGTGTGCAAACCCTATCTTGACAAGTTCATCATTGTCTTCATCGATGACATTCTGAACTACTCCAAGAGTCAGGAGGAACACGAGCAGCACTTACGCCTTATCTTGGAACTTCTTCGAAAGGAGCAACTGTACGCCAAATTTTCTAAATGCGACTTCTGGCTTCGTGAAGTCCACTCCTTAGGCCATGTGGTGATCAGGGATGGGATCCATGTCGATCCATCCAAGGTAGATTCGATCAGGAACTGGCCTGCACCGCGTACACCAACGGAAATACGCCAATTCTTGGGTTTGGCGGAGTATTACAGACGATTCATCAAGGACTTTTCGAAGATCGCACAGCCACTTACACTACTGACACAGAAGGGTGTCACCTACCGTTGGGGAGATTCCCAGGAAACCGCTTTTCAGTACTTAAAGGATAGGCTTTGCAGTGCACCTATTCTCTCATTGCCAGAGGGCACAGACGATTTTGTGGTCTATTGCGACGCATCGATACAAGGGCTTAGTTGCATATTGATGCAACAGGATAAAGTTATTGCTTACGCTTCTCGTCAACTCAAGGTTCATGAACGGAACTACACGACGCATGATTTAGAGCTAGGAGCTGTTGTTTTCGCACTTAAGATATGGCGACACTATCTGTACGGTACCAAGTGCACAATTTACACCGATCACAGTAGTCTCGAGCATATCTTCAAGCAGAAGGAATTGAATATGCGTCAACGACGATGGGTCGAACTGCTTAATGATTACGAATGCGCTATCAGGTATCATCCAGGCAAGGCCAATGTTGTGGCTGACGCCCTCAGTCGGAAAGACACCCTACCTAAGCGCGTGCGAGCGCTACAGCTTACGATTCAGTCCAGTCTTCCTGCACAGATACGAGCTGCTCAGATAGAAGCATTGAAACCCGAGAATGTCATGGCTGAAGCCTTACGTGGTTCGAGGCAACAAATGGAACAAAAGGAAGACGGCGCCTACTATGTAACGGGGCGTATTTGGGTCCCACTTTATGGCGGTTTACGCGAGCTGGTAATGGATGAAGCTCACAAGTCTCGCTACTCGGTACATCCAGGGTCGGATAAAATGTACCACGATATCAAAACAACATACTGGTGGCCAAGTATGAAAGCCCACATCGCCACCTATGTTGGCAAGTGCTTGACCTGTGCGAGAGTCAAGGTTGAATATCAGAAACCCGCAGGTCTACTGCAACAGCCTAAGATACCTCAATGGAAATGGGAAGAAATTTCCATGGATTTCGTTACAGGCCTACCTAGATCTCAGCGTGGGAACGATACAATATGGGTAATCGTGGATCGACTCACCAAATCTGCACACTTCCTAGCTATAAAGGAAACGGATAAGTTCTCCACTCTCGCAGGCATTTATCTTAAAGAAGTTGTTTCGAGGCACGGGGTGCCCACATCCATCATTTCGGATCGGGATGCACGATTCACGTCAGAGCTATGGCAAGCGATGCACAAAGCGTTTGGCTCTCGTTTAGACATGAGTACAGCATATCACCCTCAGACGGATGGGCAGTCTGAGCGCACGATTCAAACCCTAGAAGACATGCTTCGAGCGTGTGTTATCGATTTCGGCAACGGCTGGGAAAAGCACCTCCCTTTGGTGGAGTTCTCATACAATAACAGTTATCACACCAGCATTCAAGCCGCTCCATTCGAGGCATTGTACGGGCGTAAATGCCGGTCACCTCTCTGTTGGGCAGAGGTGGGGGATAGTCAGATTACGGGTCCAGAGATTGTAGTGGACGCCACGGAAAAGATTGCACAGATACGACAACGTATGGTGGCAGCACGCGACCATCAGAAAGCCTACGCGGATAAGCGTAAGAGACCATTGGAATTTCAGGTCGGGGACCGGGTTTTATTAAAAGTCTCACCCTGGAAGGGTGTGGTTCGATTTGGTAAACGAGGCAAACTCAATCCATGGTATGTTGGACCGTTCGAAATCACTGAAAGAATAGGCAAAGTAGCCTACAGACTAAACCTACCAGCTGAACTCGGTGCAGTTCACAACGTATTTCACGTGTCGAATCTGAAGAAGTGCCTGTCAGATGAGACCCTCATAGTTCCTTTTAAGGAACTCACTATAGACGAGCGGTTGCAGTTCGTCGAGGAGCCAGTTGAAATCACGGACCGGGATGTTAAGGTCCTCAAACACAAGAGAATCCCTCTTGTACGAGTTCGTTGGAACTCCCGACGTGGCCCAGAGTACACCTGGGAACGCGAAGACCAAATGAAAGAAAAGTATCCCCAGTTATTCGAAACCAATACATCCACTACTGAGACTGAAGCTACTACTACTGAATTTCGGGACGAAATTCCAAATCAACGGGGGGATGATGTGACACCCCAGGAAAACCAGTGAACGATGCAACCTACCTAGCTTCCTCAGTAAGTACGTACCAAATTTCGGGACGAAATTTCTTTCAAGTTGGGGATAATGTGACAACTCGACCTTTTGACTTTAAACGCACGTTGACTTTGACCATTGACTTTGACTGTTTGACTTGTTTGACTGTAACTGTACATGTTATGTTTAATGAAACGGGATACGATTGTGCACTTATGTGATTTGTTGTTGTATATATATATAACATGGAATGATATAAAACGCTTAGACTCATTCACCATCAAACCAACTCGACGAATCAGGGTTGTGATGCGCCAATAATGACTCGACGAAACACAAGTGTGTTTCGCCAAGCCTAACCTCGACGAAATAGATTAGATTCGCTGGCCCATCTGATTCGCCAAGCCCAACATAGGCCCAACCCTTGTACGTAATTATATTAATCTAGGAGGTGCACATAAAACGGTTACAAAAAGAAAACTCTCAAACCCTAGAGCCTCCTCATCCATTCGACGGCAACTTTGTGACTGCGAAACCCTCAAGAACCATCGTGGTTAGTGCCTATTATCATTATCCGATTATGTGTTAGATCGATTATTTGAATAATATTCCTGCATGTCGGCTACTGTGTTTTCTTTTGGTCCAATAACATCTCGTAATTGTCATTGATATTAGTAGTCGTTGGTACTAAATTGTGGTTATTGGCAATTATCGGCGGCATTATCATTCTTTTTACACTGACTTATCATTCTTGCATTGTTATATGAATTAAAAATTTAGGGGATGTATGATTGTCAAACCCACTATCTATTTGGTCCAATAAAATAGTGAGATGATAAATAATGGTCAGCCTCTTGCATTGAACTGCATGAAATTATGGAGAAATTCACACAAAATGTCGGCTAGTAAATAATGGTCAGTAGGTTGCTAAGGGGCATGTGGCTTTGGGCGGCCAAGGGCTCCTATTGGTGGGATAGGGCGGCTAACAAGGGTATATTGGTTACTTTATTGAACCGAATTGGGTGGGTGACGGCTAACATTTCACATGAGCATCTCTAAGTCATTTGACTTATATAACTTTCGGTCCAATAGCATTTAGCGGTGATTACTTATGTCGGCCACTTGAGTCTTGTAACATGATTATTTAGTAAATCAGTTTTGGCTTTGACGAAACAACAGTGTGTTTCGCCAAAGGGGATCTTGACGAAACAGAAAGTGTCTCGCCAAGGATCCTTGACGAAATAGAAAATGTGATTCGCCAAAAAGTGTGTTTCGCCAAAAAGTGTGTTTCGCCAAAAAGTGTGTTTCGCCAAAAAGTGTGTTTCGCCAAAAAGTGTGTTTCGCGAAAAAGTGTGTTTCGCCAAAAAGTGTGTTTCGCCAAAAAGTGTGTTTCGCCAAATGTATAACCTGCCCAGTAACTCAGTCTAATCCTGTTAAATATTAACTGAGACATATAACTGCTGTTATGTTAAGTGATGTGTATGATTTTTATGATAGTGAATACATGCTAGTACTTCTGTGGTTATACCTATACGTGAACAATTTGGGTATAAACTGATTGTGCATACGTGCGTATTTAGGACGTGATTGATTAACTGTGAGCACTTACTTAGCATACCGAGCAAACCAAGGTGAGTTCACACCCTTACTAAGGCATGGGATTCCCGGGGCTTGGGAATGGGTTTTAAAGGAATAAGGTTGAATAGATTCGTACTGACACTATTACTAGACTACCATACCATGGTCCTCGGTTGTGCAGGACACATACGTGCAATCTACGTACACATATACTTACTACTATCCTCGGTTGTGAAGGATACTTATACATACTACTATCCTCGGTTGTGAAGGATACTTATACTTAATTACTATCCTCGGATGTGAAGGATACTCACGTAAGACCTACGTGAACTTATACTTACTACTGTTCTCGGATTGTGAAGAACACATATGGTTACGAGTAGTCTAGTGGTTATACAACATGGGAAGCCCCCACCAATAGAACGCACTATCGGCCCAGTAGAGCCACATGTTACATACGAACTTACTATTACGCGTTTACTTTCTGTGAACTCGCTCAACTAGTTGTTGATCCTCTGTTACATGCCTTGCAGGTCTTTAGGTACATGGAGCTTGCACAGGGAGGAGCTGGTCGTTGTGGGATTGGATTGTGATTGTTTCTCTAAACACTTATGACATTATATTATTACTTATGTTGGGTTTATTACATGCTTCCGCTACTTAAACAAATGTTTGGTTTTGAACATCAGTCATGTCTTGTTGAATTACATTATCTATTTTATTTATTAAATGCTATGTTCGATATGATTGATGGCTTGATCCTGGTCAGTCACGCTCCCAAGCGGTGATACTCCGCGTGTGGATTTTGGGGGTGTGACAATCGGCTCCTTTCCTGTGTGATAATGAATGAACCATGCAATGCAGCAAGTATCTATAAGCCTTCGAAAAACTTGTCTTAGTTATCTTTCCATTGATATGACCAGTAAATCCCATTCTGCACCACAAACCTTTAGCAAGACGTTCAGAAATTATTATTGGATCACTGTCAGAATCTTTCAAGTCTAGAACTCTCCTTAAATCTCCAACATCAAACTTGAATTCTACATCTATGTCTTTTCCTTTTTGATCCTTCTTTCTCAAGACTGCATGAATCATCTTGTCTGATTCCTCATATCTCGCTGTGTTCCAGAAAGCTCTAACATGTGATTCATAAATAACTGTTTTATCAGATAGAGCCTTCGCTACTCTGCTTTCTCTCAAAAATTTGGCCATCTTTTCAACCACCGTACCATTCAAATTATCTGAATCAATTACACAATAAACATTGTGGCCTTTATCTGTGTCCTTTCCTCTTCCCTGTAAATAAATAACATCAATCATAAGCACAGGTCTTGATCCATGAGGATAAAAGAATGAGAATTTTTGAAAATTTTTCTAACACTGGAAATTCCTAGGTGATAGTACTAGAGAATCAAATGGCTTGTCCGATCGGTTAGCATTGCAGTCCGGTCGGTTGGCAATGCAATGAAACTTTATTAGGTAAGATTGATCGATCGGTTAGCATGTCCGATCGGTTAGCAAATGTTGTCCGATCGGCTAGCAAATGTTGTCCGATCGGTTGACAATGTGCACAGAAATCAATGTAATGAATGATGATGCTGTCCGATCGGCTTGTAATGCTGACCGATCGGCTAGCAATGCTGTTCGATCGGCTAGCAATGCTGACCGATCGGCTAGCACACTACATATCACATCAAGCATTTTAACACATTAAGGCACATATTTCAAGGCATGAATTACCCTATGCAACAATCCAAGTAAACATACTATGAATGCTGTCTGATCGGCTGGGCTAGCCGATCGGCTGGCATCTTCATTCAGGAACAGATATGAACACACAGATGATTCAAAAATTTATACGCAAAATATCACAAATTAATCACAGATCCATGTTCCTAATGTTGTAGCGATCAAAAACCCTATGTTCATCTTTGTCTAAATCATCCTAAATAGTGTCTAATTTCACAATAAACTCGCCGACTGCTGAACACATATAATCCTAGATCTATCAAGATTAAGCAAGATTTAACACAAATTGATCCGGTAAACTTGTAGATCTAATCATTCCGAACAAAACCCTATACTTGAAATTCATCAAAACTTCCTAAATCTTCTTAAATCTAAGATCAAAGAACCGACAGTGAAGAACACGAAGAACATGGTGAAATTGAACAGATTTGGATGTGAAAACATACCTTTGCCATTGAGAATGATGAGCAAACCAACAATCCAATGAAATAATTGCAAAGAGAATCAGTGAATCAAGAAAATCAGTGAAAATTTGAGAGAGAATAAGTTAGCCGATCGAACAGGTTAACCGTTTGACTGAACTCTGACCGGCTATTTATAGGCCTCCTTGACTCGGCTAGGTTGTTCGATCGGCTGGCAATGCTGGCCGATCGGTCAGCTTTTCCGATCCAAGTGATCCTTTGACTTTCAACAACTTTGACTTTTTGACCTTTTGACTTTATCAGTGTTTGAGAAATCCACTTAAGTATCTAGGTTCAAATGAATGACCCTAGGTACTTAATTTGCCTACCAAGTACAACTTAATGACCTTGGTTGATCCGAGACAAAACATACTGATATTTTGATCAATCTTTTTCTGAAAATTTACAAGTTTCAAATCAATGAACTTGCATGAACTTCACATTTTCTCTATTTTGATCAAGATTAGCTCCCAACTCATTTTCCAGGTTAGAACAACTTCCTGCATCTGCATCAGACTGTGAATCTGAAGATCAACTCTCTGCTTTGGTTTGTCATAAAATAAAGCAGAAAAGAGAAAAATCTTTTTGGATTCTCTGCTAAGGCAGTAGATTTGATGCGTCTTCTACCGAAATTAGGTGACCCGCAGAGTGAACTACTCTTGCTTCGATCCTGTATGGGCATTGACAAACTTTTCTTTGGCTTGAGGACATGCCAACCTGTACACATGGAAGATGCAGTGTTGTTCTTTGACAAAGGTTTGCGTGAGGCGATTGAGGAATTGGTGGTTTGTGGAGGTCCTTTCATTGGAGACCTCCAGTGGCGACTTGCTTCTTTACCTATTAGGTTTGGAGGTGTGGGGTTGTTTTCGGCTGTAGAGGCTTCATCCTATGCTTTTGTGGCCTCGAGGGCCCAATCGTGGGTGCTACAGGACCACATCTTAAGAGACAGTGGTATATGCGGTATGGATTCTGATTATGTTTGTGCTTTGGCTTGTCTTCGTGATACGATTCCAAGCTTTGACTTCAGGGGTTTCACTAATAAGGACACCGCCCCCCCTAAAGCCCAACATGCATTGGCGAGTGCTCTTTTTAGTAAAATTGTCCACGAAATCGAAGTGCAGTTTGACTTGACCGTTAGACAAAAAGCCGTTTTTGAGTGTCTCCGAGCACCACATGCACAAGATTTTCTTCTTGCTATACCTATAGATGGGTTAGGCCAGCATATGTCGCCGGTGGAGTACCGTACCATCCTTAAGTATTGCCTCATGATTCCTTTATTCCCAGTTGACGAGGTATGCCCAGTTTGTCATAAGGTGTGTTTGGATTCTTTTGGTGAGCATGCAGTTCATTGTAGAGAGCTCCCGGGGTTCAAATACCGATATGATTTGGTTAGGGATGTCCTTTTTGACATATTCAGGAGCGTTGGTATTTCTGCTAAGAAAGAGGCACCCATTAATTTCTTAACAGACCCGTTGGAAGGGAGATCTACCCTTCGACCAGCCGACATTCTTGTCTTTGGATGGGTAGGAGGAAAACACGCCTGCGTGGATCTAACAGGGGTTTCCCCGCTTGTAGGCTTAGGGAGTAGTGCTTTCACAGTGGGTCAGGCTGCTTTAAAGGCTGCTTCGGGTAAAGTGATAAAGCATGAGAAAGCGTGCCTTGACAACCAGCACGTGTTTATCCCATTTGCTTTTGATACTTTTGGTTTTCTGGCGCCAAAGGCTGTGGACCTACTTAGTCGAGTTCAAAGGGTCATGCATAGTAATGTTATGACCCCGAGATCTATGGACGTAGTTTTTAAAAGGCTTAGTTTTGCTATTCAAAAAGGGGTAGCGGTGCAGCTTGTTGCCCGTTTACCAACTATCTCGATGTAAATTACCTGTAAACACTTTAAAATTCTATTGTTTAAAAAATGCACACATTAAACTAGAAATGAATTATCAGAAACTATAATACAGAATGTAATGAAAGTAAACTATTTACAAACATATTTTTGGTGAGCGTGTTAGGGAATCATATCAGCTGCCGACAAGTTACAAGTACCGTTAAGCTTAAATTCATACTCAGAATTAAACAATTCACATAGATTGTCGATATACTGGTCCACTTTAAATTTTCACACAAGTTTCAATTTATTCAGGATATGATTTAGATGTCTTAGGAACTTAACTCATTCATGTGTCCCACCTCTTGAATATACTCCCGTATCCAGATCCCAATATTCAGTCTTACAGGTGAGTATACCACAGATGATATCTGTAAGGGGTTAAATGCAAGGGCCGTGAAAGCTCAGGTCGATACTTCTGTATACGCAAAGAGATGACGGCTTCGACTTTTCGGTGTGTCCCCTTTAGAGGATCTTTTGTTACAACAGCAATGACTATCAATTTTATTGTTTCATCAATTTGCTGAAGGCGATGCTATGTCTCAAGCATTTTGCGGAAAGTATTATTCGGGTACTAGGTCAGAACTTCCATTCAGCAGAAGTCCCGGAATAATACCCCAGATATCACTGAATATAAAGACCTAGTATCTCAGAAAGAGGGACCTTTCAAACGAGATTTCAGGGGTTACCTATATATCCAAGTAGTGTTCCCCATGAATTACGCAAGTTTGAAATTTTAGGTTTATATCCCGAATAAATCTACTAAATGTGTAAAAACCTATCGACACATCATCAGTGAGACTGTTTAATCCTTTTAAATCTTTACAAATCCTTAGCGTACAGTAACTGTCTAGCTGATGTACTATCATTTTCCCTTTTTACACAAGCTCTTTTTCAATTATCTATTGTTTTTGAATTTTTGAATTTTCTCATGTTTTTGGGTTTTCAATTTTTTATTGTTTTTGGATTTTCTGAAAGTATATACAAATATACCTATCTCCCCCTAAAGACCAAAACAGGTAAAAAATCGACAAACCATTGCAATTTGTTTTTCAACATCATCTACAGTGGTATCCTCATCAACGCCAATGATTCCATCCGACACCGATAAAAGCATCATACCATTTAGTGTTAAAATATATTTAAAACATGTTTCATCAAATGCTTTGGTATGTAAATCAGCCTTTTGCTCGTCAGTGTGGATTTTCTCAATTCGTATCAAATTTTTCTCGAAACAATCACGAAAAAAGTGATGACGAATTTCTATATGTTTAGTTTTAGCGTGATGTACTGGATTCTTTGTTATATTAATTGCGCCCTCATTATCAACAAAAAGAGGTGTGTTAAGAAACTGCAAACCATAGTCCCGCATCTGTTGCTGTATCCACAGGATCTGAGAGCAGCAACTGCTGGCAGACACGTACTCCGCTTCACATGTGGATAGCGCCACAGACGTTTGTTTCTTACGCTGCCAGGTAACCAAGCGAGGTCCAAAGAACTGGCATCCTGCAATTGTTGATTTTGCATTGACTTTGCAGCATCCGAAATCCGAGTCGGAATACCCTTCGAGCGTAGAGTCGCCTTTTCTAGGATACCACAACCCCAACGATGGAGTTCCCTTCAGGTAGCGTAATATCCTTTTCACAATGATCAAGTGCGAAGCTCTTGGGTTAGATTGAAATCTTGCTGCGAGGCACGTTGGATACATAATATCGGGTCTTGAAGCAGTTAAGTACATCAATGAGCCGATCATGGAACGATAAAGCGTTTCATCTGCCCTGTCTCCGGTGAGATCTGGGTGAATCCCGTGATTTGTTGCTAATGGGGTTGCAGCAGGAGTAGAATTTGACATCCCAAATTTCTCTAGAATATCATGAACGTACTTCGTCTGGTGAATGAAAATTCCCTCAGGTAGTTGATCAATTTGGAGTCCCAAGAAGAACTGCATTTCCCCCATTGATGATATTTCGAATTTTTGCTTCATAACTTGCTCAAAATCTTTGCACAAGTTCTCGTTCGTTGACCCAAAGATTATGTCATCCACATATATTTGAACTATAAAAAGATGTTCGTCGACCTCTTTAGTGAAGAGAGTGGCATCCACTGTTCCACGAATGAACCTGTTGGCTAGAAGATGTTGAGACAATGTCTCGTACCAAGCTCTCGGGGCCTGGTGTAAGCCATACAGCGCTTTGTCCAGCAAATAAACTTTGTTCTTGTGGATTGGGTCGGTAAAGCCTAGTGGCTGTCCGACATATACCTCCTCTTTGACCTTCCCATAAAGAAACGTCGATTTAACATCTAGTTGATATACTTTGAAGTTTTTCCAAGATGCAAATGCCAGGAAAATTCTGATTGCTTCTAGTCGTGCCACAGGAGCGTATACTTCAGTAAAATCGATTCCCTCCTGTTGACTAAAGCCCTGAACAACGAGTCGAGCTTTGTTTCGCACAACAACTCCTCTGTCGTCTCTCTTACACTTGAACACCCATTTGGTGTTGATTTTCCTGTGACCATCAGGCAGATCCACCAGTTTCCAGACACCCAATTTTTCAAACTGGTTCAACTCTTCTTGCATCGCATTGACCCAAGAATCTTCAGTAAGCGCCTCTTTGTAAGTTCGTGGTTTGATCTGCGAAATAAAACAACTCAATGAAAATTCAATTTGTAAAGGTGCTACTGTAGAATAAAAACTTGTAAGCCCTTGGTCAATTTGATGTCTAGTGCGAACGCCTGAATGCAACTCTCCAATGATCAGCTCCTCTGGATGATATGAAAGAGTTCTTGGCATTACTTCACTCGGAACATCTACATCGCCTTCCAGATTAGTAACATTTTGATTTGCACCTTGTTCACTGATAGGATTTGCTTGATCTAAAATCTGGATCTGCTCCCCCTCAGACTCTGAATCACCATGATCAAATGTTGGACCGATATCAGATGTTAAATCATCATTTGTTGTCGTCTGAATATCGGGAGTTTGTGGAGTATCATCATGTTCTCCAGCATTACTAGGACCTGCTTCATTGTCATTTGAAGTTTGATGTGATCGCCTAGAATACTTAGCTAGAAATCTTTCTTCTGATGACTCATAATCTCTAAGAATATCCGACTCGTCAAAGAAATCTTCTTCATCTTCAGGTTCTTCCATCACATCAAACGAATCCCACAGAGTGTCGTAGTGATAACGCCATGAATCTCCAGGGTTCTGCAGCGGCATCGTATGACCTTGACATTCAACATTTGCAGATTCAATAATCCGCTTTTCACTTGGAACGAAGACACGTCGCATAGGACTTGCATAACCAACAAATAAACCCTCAATGCACTTCGGACCAAACTTTCCAAAAGGTTCTATTACCGTACAGGGTGACCCGAACAGTTCAAGATACTTCAAATTAGGCTTGCGGTTATTGATCAACTCAAAGCACGTTTTGTTGAATTTCTTGACAGTGAGGACTCTGTTGAGCGTATAGCATGCGGCGGAAACAGCTTCTGCCCAAAAATTTATCGGAAGTTTTGAATCTGCGAGCATTGTTCTAGCCGTCTCGATTAGTGTCCGGTTTTTGCGTTCTGCGACTCCATTCTGCTGCGGAGTGTACGGAGCACTAAACTCATGCAGTATACTTTGTTCTTCACAAAATTCTTCCATCTTGTTGTTCTTGAATTCAGTACCATTATCACTTCTAATTCTTCGGATACGTCTCTGGTACAAATTCTCAATCTTTCTGAACAAAGCCATCAAACTATCAAACGTTTCATCCTTCGACTTTAAGAAAGATACCCAAGAAAATCTGGTATAATCATCAGTAACGACCAAACAGTAGTATTCTCCTGTAATGCTTTTGACATTCACAGGACCAAACAAATCCATGTGAAGTCTTTCTAGTGGTCTTGAGACTGAATTGACTTGCTTTTTGGGATGTGACTTTTTCTTTTGCTTGCCTTTAATACAGCTAATGCACTCCCCTTCCAGATGAAAACCTTTAATGTGAACTCCTGTAACCAAACCATTGTGCACTAAGTGATTCATTTTTCTTAGATGAATATGCCCCATCTTGCGGTGCCACAATCTTGATTCTTTCTCAGTCGCTCTCGACACAAAACAATGAGCCTGACCCGTGGTTGTCGTTGCTACACTCATATCCAACACGTACAGATCATTGACTCTTGGTGCCCTCATGATGATCCATTCCTCAGGGACAACAAATCCTGGTTTCAAGATCAAACACTCTTTGTCAGTGAAGTGAGTGGTATACATCTTGTCACAAATCTGCGAGATACTTAGCAGATTATTCTCCAGTTCAGCAATGTAGTTAACTCTTTCAAACGTCACAATCCCATTGGATAATGTTCCTTCACCAACAATCCTACCACCTTGATTACCCGCGAATCAAACATAACCTCCATTGACATTCTTCACGTCGTACAGCAACGCTGTCTTTCCTATCATGTGCCGAGAAGCTCCACTATCCATAATCCAACGTGAAACAGATCTTGGAAGCCCCTGCACATTTCAAAAATATTTAATTAGATTTTGATGCTACCCAAGCCTCCTTTGACTCGGGTAACTTGACATTGATGTGAGTTGTTTTTGTGTAAAGCGGTGGAAAATTTTTGTCATTTATCTTCAAGCTCTCCTCAGACCCAATCTCAACCTCTTTATATAAAGACACATCCTTTTTCGGAGGTTGACCAGATGATTGGTCTTTCTTCACCACATACTTCTTTTCAGAAGTTGACTTTTGTTTATGAAGTTTCTCAAACAAATCCAAAGCTACATACGTCTTCTTGGTCGAAGATGATGATTTTTCAGTCTCAGAAACCTTTGGTTTTGGAGAACTTGCTTTCTGCTCAACACCTTTTCGTTTCCAAGTTTGTTGAGATAAGGCAACTCTTTTGTAAAATCTGTCGTTTTTAGTTACCACGTTTTTAGCAGGTTCAGTTTTGACTTTAATGTTTTTATTTTTCAAAACATTTTTCTCAACAAACATTGGTGCTTTTCCGTTCACCTCAACTTTCCTTTTCTGAATCTCAACAACTTCAGTCTTAGGGTTCAAATTGGTACACTTTCGTGCAATATGTCCAACTTGATTGCATTTGAAACATGTCCGGGTGTCAACTACCCTGCTTGTACCCTCTACAAATCTTTTGCTTTGAACATTCTTTCTTGGATAATTCTTACCCCCCTGATAACCATTCGACCATCTGTTTTGATTATAGTTATGAAAATGCGAAGGCACAACAGGTTTTGTGTAGTAAGATTTATCTTTTTCAAAATTCTTTTGCCTCTTTGTCTGGTTCAAGCTTTTCACCTCAGACAGATTAATTTCTGTCAATTTGAACACATTTGTCAATTTATCAACGTTTACATTCTCCAGTGGAAACTCGGAATCCGAATACAACTTATTCGATCCCAACATCTTGTACATGACAAGATTAGGTTCGTCATTTAAGTTGTTTTTGGTTTTGAGTTTCGGAATGTAATTACTCAAGAAACACTCATCATCTTCATTTGAATCAGACTCCAAAACACTTTCAGCCATGCTTTTACCAATATCAGTCTGAACACTATCATCAGATGATGATGACGAAAATGTGATATCAATTGACTCTGGAAGTTTTATTTCATTTAAATCTTCTCCACCATTAACCAGCCCGGACATTTTCTTTGAATAATTGTTTAAAACTGGTGGTGGAACTTAATGATATCCCACCCCTGTTCCATCCGAAAATACATCTTCGCCTGCTTTGTTTTTCCCGATGGGTTTGGGAACAATGTGCTGCAAAACAAAGCTTGCGGAGTTGTAGCTGGTTAATTTCAATTGGATGCATTCATTTTCAATTTTTGCTTCTTGAAACTGAAGCTTCAGTTTAGCAATTTCATCCAATTCTTGATTAATTAACTCTTCTTTCACCCTAAGCACTCCTGACAGTTGAAGATTTTCTTTTGTTGTTTTACCATTTCGTTCATCAGAATCTTTAACCGTTCGTTTAAGCTTCTCAAAATTTTCGGTGATGTGACGATTTTCATGAATTAGTTTTTCACATTCTTTCCTAGTTCTTTCTATGTCACTTTTATCATTTTCAATTTTTTCAGTTAATTCTTTTGCTCGATCGTTTAAAGCTTTCAACATTTTATCCCGGTTTAAGATCTGATCTTCAACCTCTCTGACTCTTTTTGTCAGATCTTCAACCTTTTTGTTGTTAAGGTAAGTGATAGTACTACAATCTTTGTAGTTTTTCATACAATTCTTGCAGTCACTTTCAATTTTAACTTTCTTACCTGACACTTTGTTTTTATCAATCTGACTGACCTGGCTTTTTGACTCAGTTCCAGAACTAGAATCTACCTCCTGTTCCTTTGCAGCAAGAACTCTGTCAGCCATCTTCATCAGGTTTTCAGCTGTAAGCTCCTGTGATGTATCAATCAACCCATCATCAATCTTCTTTGTTTGCTGCTTCTTTTCTGCCTCTTTCTCTTTTTCTTCTTTCTCTTTCACTTTCTCTTTACCGCCTCCCCACCATTCTTTCTGTCTAGCTTCTTCTTCTTCAGCAAATTGCTGAATGAGTGCATCAACACTAATGGAATCAGGATCAACTGCAATATTTCCTTGTGGATCAAGGTAGCATTCTCTGTCGGCATCCCATCTCTTTGCCCTTTTGGCTTCTTTGTAAGTGTTGTAGATTCTGCTCATTCTTGTTTGGGCTTTCATTCTTCGGTTCACAAACTTTTCTTCCTCCGTTCTATTGTCTTTAAACGGAACAATCTTTGTTGCTGCAAACGCATAACCAACTGCGTCTTCCTTAGGCAATAGCTCACTCCAGTCATATCCTTCATCGTCATGAATGACTGCAAGAGCTCTAAACTTCTCTTTGTCTTCAATCTGCTTCATCCTGGGAGGTTCTGATTTATTCAGATGATAGATTGCTTTCTTGTAGTAATCTTCTCGGAATGGATTAGCAGAATCGTCAGCATAATCGTTTCTGCACTCGCGTTTAAAGTGACCTTTCTGTTTACATTTGAAACATGTCACCTTTGTCTTGTCAAAGCCTAACTTGGTGGTTGGTCCACCAATAGACTTTCTCCCAGTTATCTCCATGAAACGCTGTGCCCTTATTACAGCACTGGCCATACATCACCTTATATCGATCAATTCCATCTCCTCCGGATCGATTTGATCATAGTCTTCTTTCGTAAGGTTGGTGTTGCCTATCTTCTCGGCCACAAGACCCTCATAAGACTCTAGCACAGAGGCTAAGAACACCATCTGTTGTTTTGTTGACTCCTCACTGAAAGTTTGACCATTTTTCAAATCCACAGCGATGTTGCATTGAAATACATTTTTTGGTGCTGATTGCTGTTGACTTGAAGTACTAGTAGATGGTCCTTGACTTGAAGCATTGGAAGACATTCCTCCATGAAATCCACTGTTTAAACTTTCTTGATTCGTTGGTTGTGAACTTTCTGCTGTGAAGGCTGTTTTGGGAGATACTGTCTTTGGGATCATGCTCTTTGGTTAATACAGTTCCACATTTTGCTGATATAAAGAATGATTGACTTTATTTGTTTTCTTTATCTCCAGCTCATGACTCTCTAGTCTTTCAATCAGCAAATCAACCGTTAGCTCTTCTGTCTTGATTGTATTCTTGATCATCAATGCAAAGTATTGCCAGTCCATTTCATCTGGCAAAGAGTCAAACAACTTGTCAACTAGCTCTTCTTGAGAATATATCACTCCATGTCTTGCTAGCTCCAGCTTTAGATGCCCAAATCGCTCAATCATTTTAGAAACAAACTCATTTTTAGACATCCAAACAAATCAAATTCTTTTCTTAGTAATTTCTTTTTGTTTTTGATTATTTCAGCAGTACCAACACATTTAACTTTTAATTTTTCCCAAAGATCTTTTGCGTTTGAGTATTCAATCAATGAGATTATGTCTTCTCTCACTGACTGATGTATCAATGCTATGCACTTCTCCTCAGCCACAAAATTTTCTATGTCTTCACTTTCTGTCAAATTTTCATAATCTACTCTTCCATTGTTGAAGCCGTTCTTTAAACTTTTCCAGCTCGGGTATGCGAAAGCCTTTAACCATTCATCAAATCCTTTGGCCCACCAGTTATACTCTTCGATCGCCATCAGCTTTGGTGGTTTGTTATATGTTCCATACGCGCTTTCCACACTTAAGGCATCGGATAAAGTTTTCTTCGCGCTAGGAGAGTTTTCATTAGTTCAATTTGACGTGTCATCTCCAGAGTTTCCAGCGAATGCATACATGTCACTAAAAGGATTCATGAATTCATCCATTTTTAAGTACCTGAAACAATTTATCAAACACTTAGAAAAATTTTTGTGATTTTCAAAAATCTAACACAAATGCACTTGGATCGAATGACTTGTTCGATCGAACGGTATACACTCAATCGGTTAGCTTGTTCGATCGATCGGCCTGTTTGATCGAACGACCTGTTCGATTGGATATCAAATGAATGTAACAGCAATCAATTACTGTCCGATCGGTCGACTTGTCTGATCGGCTAGCAATATGACGTCAACAAAAGATATCAAATATCAACAATGCTGTCCGATCGATTAGCTTGTTCGATCGGCTAACACTGATGATGTCAGCAACACTCTCTGAATGCAATCTAACTGAAATTGTCCGAAGGGTTATCCGAACAAGTTGATGATGTCAGCAAGTCTAAAAACAGCTAGGTCGTCCGAACGGCTGACATCAGCAAACAAGAACAGTTTTTCATAGTTTTTGATGAATTTGAACAAATTTTTGGACGAATTTTGTAATGAAAATTTGAAGGATTATACTTCTGATGATTGCGAATCGATCTATAGCAGATTTATCAAATTTTAACCATAAAATCACTCTCAATTTTAAATTTTTACGATTTTATGGTGACAAAATGAAAAATAAAGCTAGATCTGAGTAGAAAGTAGAAGAATCTGTAAAATTTCCGGTGAAATTTGAGTCGAATCGGCAGAAATAACAAATTTCCGACGAAATTTGTCTCTAAATCAGCAAACATAGCTCGAATTCCGGTGAATTCGTCTTCGTAGATCTCGATTCAGCTCCCTGAACACTCTGATACCACTTGTTGGTCCCTTGGATAGGATCTTCTTCTTCAGAAAATTAGTTGAATCGGATATGATTAATGCGCGGAATTCATTGAATCACACAACAGATATACGAGAACAAATTCAACTCTGAATTACTGTCTGATCTTCTATTGATTGAATATGAAAGTATACAAGCTCCTTAGAAAGTTCAGACGGACATGAGTTTGCCAGAGAGTGAAAGTATCAAAAGTTACAAATGAGCTGATCGAACAGCTATTTATAGGCACAGTCAGGATCGAGTGAGTGCTGGCCGATCGGCTGGGCTAGCCGATCGGCTGACATTGCTGACCGATCGAACAGCCTGTCCGATCGGTTGGGCTGTCCGATCGGCTTGGCTAGCCGATCGGCTGGCATAGTCAATGAAAGTCAGCACTTAACAAAATGATGCGCCATATCCTGACTTGCTTTACAAAGATAAACTATTCACAAATATACAAAACATGACTACATGCTGACGGAAGCTACAGACGTTATTGTACTAACAATTTCTCTCTATGACTTCAATGAAATGATGGTTTTAATGTTTGGATGGTGTTGTAATGAATAAAACACACTCGGGATGGTAAAGGATAACAAGGGAAATGAGAAACACCACCCCATGCATGAAAACAGGCCATCCGACAAAAATTTCTTCATTACAGCAAGTTCAGCACGGGCTGTGTCCGCCCAACACGGCCCCGTGCTGCACAATCTGTAGAAAACACCCAGTTCAGGTAACTGGACAAGGGCCATGTTCACTGAACATGCTCCCGTGTACAGGCTTCTGTTTCTCTTTACTAAATTTTGTCACTGGCACCTGAACACGCGGCCGTGCCCGGTCACCACGGGGCCGTGTCCAGAGTGCCAGTAACATAAAATTTTGCTTTTAACACCTTTTTACACATTCAATCAACCTAAAAACTTATTTTTGGGACACATTGAGGACAATGTGTAATTTAAGTGTGGGGGGGGGTGCTAAAACTTTGAATCTTGCAAGTCCTAATTAACAAGCCTTACACAAAACTCTATTGGAACCGCTAATCACCCCAAATTTTTTCAAAAAAAAATAAAAATAAAATAAAATAATTTTCATTTTTTTTACTTGTCTAAGTTTAAGTTGGGAATTTCAAGTTCTAAAAAGGTTATATTTTTACAAGTTTACAACCGATAGCGTCGTGATAAAAAGAACCAACATAAGAAAATTATGAAACGGCATGACAAGCTTAGTTAAAATTTGATTATATATACTTGATCACATAAAAAACCCATTCCCACAGAAGTGAGTTTTGAGCCTTTATTGAGCATACAAATACATATCTTTACACTAAATGCTCATTTTTCATTTCTTGTGTGAATAGCCGCTTGGTTCGTACGACTCTAGAACTTGCCACAACAATGCATTCCCGGTCCTTACCAACTTAAACCTGAGTAAGTAAATGATGGAGGCATTAGGACTATCCCTTTTTTTTTTCTTTCTACACCATTATATTTCATTTTTTTTTACCACCTACCCAAAATCCCCCTAGTTAACCCCTTTGAGTCTAAACCTTTTCATTTCCTAACCCAAAACAATCACCCTTTTTACCCACCTAAACCTTTTTATTTTAACCCTTTCTTTTAGTAACAAAGCCCGGTTTTTCTTATGACTAAAAAAAAAAAAATTTGATGATGAAACCAAATAAACAAACAAGCTCATCAAAAATTACTTTGTTTGAAAGAAATGGTTCATCAAAATAAAATAAAAATAAAAAGTCTTTCAAAAACCGACGCTCTTTACGCTTTTCGCCCTTTTCACTAACCACTAACCCAACCACCCACCTTTAGCCCAAGCCTAACCCTTCACCCAAAAAGTCCTCTTGATATTTACAAAGGTATATAGTTAAAAAGAAGGGGGATTGATTGCTTGGCAAGCTTATGGTAGGAGTATGTTCCATGACGCTCGCAAGTGATTCACTAAAAAAATACACCTTCGGCCGAGTGTTGAGTGATCCCCCGTGAGGTATGTGAACTTGTATATAAATGGAATTTTAAAAAGGCATGTTATGCCCTAATAAGTAATTTATCTTATGAAACGTTTTTAATAAATCATGACGAATAGGATTGTAAATAATTAAAAATAAAACTTAATTTAGAATCTTGGAAATCCCGACACTCCATGACAAGTCCAAAAACCTTCTCTTCTACCCATTCCATTTGGGAGTGAAAAAGCCACATTGTAAAGAGTTTTGCTTGAGGAAAAGCAAAGATTCAAGTGTGGGGGTATTTGATGTGTACAAAATGAAACATATAAATTACATCAATTGTGGCATAAAACTAACCCTTTTTTAGTACTAATGTTGGAAAAAGTGTGCTTTTGTCTTCCTTTTGTATTTTCAGGATTAATAAAGCTCAAATGAACAAAAGAAGCAAAAAGACAGCTAAATCTAACATAAATACAAGAAAAGGAACAAAACGTGGCATGCCCGACCTCCCGACAGCATCTTCCCAAGCAAAACAAGAAGACAGAAGCCTGAACACGCCCCGTGCTCAGTGAGCACGGGGGCGTGCCCAAGTGTCAGCAGAAAAGACAAAGTGGTAAAAGCTTCTATTGCCCACCACGGGGCCATGCTCAGCGGACACGGGGCCATGGTCAACTATAAGATTCGCTAAATCTAGGCAAATCTCAATAGTACAGATATTCTTCTGCACACAGGGTCGTGCTCAGCGGACACGGGGGCGTGGTCAACTATTGCAGAAGCATTTAATGAAATTGCAATTAATAAAGAGAGAGAGAGTCGGATGGGCACGGGGCCGTGCCCAGTGGACACGGGGCCGTGCCTGAGCTTCTGTTCAGCCTGTAAATAGGAGTGCTTGGAGCTCTTGCAACTCATCCCTTGGCACACCACCTCTCTCATACTTCACTCACCACCCACCTCCATCACAACACCATCATCCACCACCATCATCCATTGTCCATCATAGAGTGTGTGAGTCGTCTCGGGATCCAAGATTGATCGTAAGAGTTCTTGACAATCAAAGGTCATGTTTGCCTAAGTCTCTTACATCACTTGGTGAAGACAAGTGTTTAGTGTAATACTTTTTATTTTTAATCTTTTGCACTTTTTAATTGGTTTTGTATTAATGACTTTAATTACTAGTTTCTTATGTTGAAGGTGATTCTTCCTTATCGTTGGTCCGTGGTGTCTTGGCATTATTTTACTGTCTATATAAAATAAAAGATTTTCACCATTCATATCTCCACGGTCTATATGGAGGTATGTTGGCTACCTGGTCGGGGGTTAAGGGAACGGTTTGGTAAGAGTCTTGCCATTGTTCAGTGTATAGATCTTGCAAAGGACCTGGGTTAAATTTAGTAGGACCTCCTTCAATACCCAACGGTATTGGATGGCGGGGTCCAAACTCTTTGACCCCCTCATAAGTTAAACTACTATTAAAACTTTAACCCGGCTACTTAGGACTGTATCCCTGCTGACTCAGACTACTTAGCCGAGGGTAACGTCGCCTTAAAAAGAGGGGCCTACCACATTATGCATTAATAACTTAATTAATTATCTTTCAATAATCCGACCCTTTAGGATTGTATCCTTGCTGACTCAAACTACTGGGTTGAGGGTAACATCACCTTCAAAAGAGGAGCCTACTACAATAACTAAGATAATCTCTTAAACAAGTACAAAAGTGCGAAAATAATCAAAGGTTACACTACACACGAGTGGGATCCAAGTGATTCATCTTGTCTATCTGATTTTTTACTTTTATTTTACTTTTCAGCATTTTAGTTAGTTTTATTTTCTAGTTTAAAAATCTTTTTTCTAACATTTTGATTAGACGTTGAGGATAAACCGGTACTAAAAGCTCTTGTGTCCTTGGACGACCTCTGTATCTTACCAACACTATACTACGTCCACGATGGGTGCACTTGCCCATATGTGTGTTTAGTGTTAGTGAATATCGTGTTTATAAATTTAAAACTTGGCTAAAAAGTGCAAAAAGGGCTTAAAATATACACCTAAAATATATACACACTTCACACGCATCAGGGGTAAACAAAAACATTAATCTTTGTTTATTGGTTATATACTTTTATTTTCGTGTTCAACTCTCAACTCAAATACGGTATTCATCATGTTTATGTGACATTTATAAGTAAATACAATAATAAGTATTATATAATATATTTATTTTTAGATTATTTTCAACAACAGTTTGATTACATGATTCTTTGATAAATTTTATAATACTAACATAAATCATCTTTATATTAACTCATTTATGTCAATTTGGTATATAAATGTCTTCGTCTTTGATTTGCATTTACAAGAAATATTTTATTAAATAGTTTAAATTATTCAACCCGTGTAACACATAGGGAACTAACCTAATACATAAATATAAGCATGCGGCAACAATATACTCAAAATCAAAAAATACGTGATAAAAGATTACACTTCAACAATTATAAAAGAAAACAAAAACTATATTTGAAAATAGCTATAATTACAACAGTTAAAAAAAGAGATTTTACTAAAAAATTAATATATGTATTGTTGATAATGCTTCAATAAAAATCAAAATAAAGCTGGGCATATGTCATTAATCGTTTATAAGCAATCAAAAAGTAATAATCAAAATAATAAATAAAAACTCTTTCATTAATCATTTAAAAATAGTCTATACATAAATAGTTGGTATAATTTTGTTTTGGAGAAGTTTTGATTCTATAATTTAATTTGATTTCTACTTGTTTAAAAACTTAAAGTAGATACAACTTAGAAAAATACAAAATAAAAGGTTTGGTTGTATTTATTTAAAGGGTTAGGATATAATATGATGTTTTTTTTTGCTAGAAAGGCTAGCAAGTAATCTTGACCATCAATTGATTTAATCAAAGCCTAAGATTAAATGAGTGAAATTGAAGAGAATAAAAGAGGCGCGTGGGTTTGTGTAAAGACATTCTAGTCAATCCAGAACAATAGTTTCTCTCTCCTCCAATTCCCACAATTTTTTAAACGTTAATAACTTTTTCATACGACATTTTTTTTTATAAAACTTGCACTAAAAAACGAGCGTTTTTTAATCTTTAAAACCAGTATACTATTGCTATATTTTCGAAAAAAAAAATTTCGAAAACACAGTTGCGTAAAACGCAATGGAAAAAAAAATCAGTTGCGTAAAACGCAATAGACAAAAAACGTAAAAAATGACTTTTTTTTTTAAAACGCAATGCACTAAAAACACAAAGAAATGTCTTATTTGTAAAACGCAATGACCAGAAACACTTAAAAATGTCTTATTTCTAAAACGCATTGGCCTAAAAACATAAAAGAAAGTGTACTTTCTAAAACGCAATGGACTGAAAACACATAAAAATGTGTTTACCTAAAACGCAATGTACTAAAAACACTTCAAAAATGTGTTTTTCTAAAACACAATGACAGAAAATACTTAAAATGTCTTATTTCTAAAACGCAATTGCCTAAAAACACAAAAGAAAGTGTACTTTCTAAAACGCAATGGACTGAAAACGCATAAAAATGTGTTTTTACCTAAAACGCAATGGACTAAAAACACTTCAAAAATATGTTTTTCTAAAACGCAATGGCCAGAAAACACATAAAATGTTTTTTTTTTCTAAAACGCAATGGCCTAAAAACACAAAAGAAAGTATATTTTCTAAAACGTAATGGACTGAAACACATAAAAATGTGTTTACCTAAAACGCAATGGCTAAAAACACTTGGATATGAGGCAATTTCTGGAAAATTAAATTTTCGGATTCATTTTTATTAAAGCAATTTAATCAAAAAAACGCCCCTTGGACCCTGCTCCCAGGGGCGCTGCCCCCGGACCCCCGCAAAGATTGTACAATGCAATGACTCAAATCAAAAACCCAGATCGTAAAAAAGCAATTAAAAAATTTCTTACATAGATCGAAGCCGATTTCTTCAGATTTCTTCAACGATTGACGAAATTTAAATGTTAGAAATACTTAACAGTGATCGAATCGAACGAATCAAGTGTTTCACTTCAAAATCACAGGAAAAAAAATGAGATATTGTATGAAATTAAACTGGGTTTCTTCAAAAAAAAGTTGAAGAACACGTTGATCGGGTGTTTGAATCATTGATTGGTGAGGAAAATCGCACTATAATGTAGTGATTATTGAGATAGAAAGTGAAGAAATGGTTGAAGATGGTGAGTTTTGAAAATGGTGGGTTTTGAAGTTACAGAGAGAAGAAAAAGGGAGAAGATTAGGTAAAATTGACTAAAATACATTTCCTATTTATTTTAAATTTTGTCACATTTTCTAATCTTATTGCTTTCTATTTTTTCCGGACAAAATAAATTTCTATTTAATTCCCACCCTTTATTCTTTAAATGGAGAGTGTAATTAGTAAAAATGAAAGAAATTAGGATCCATCTAGCAACACCCATTTTTAAAGGGGTTGGTTATTCACACATCCCTTTTGGTTATTTGCACATCCCTTGAACCCTATAGGAAGCGTATAGGGCAATACGGTTCCTCTGGGTCCAAGCGTATTGAGCAATACACTTCCTATATGTGTACTTGAAGTACAAACTTTTCAGAAGATGCTCAGCTAATGATTAGGGGACCAGGGGAAGCGTATAGGGCAATACGGTTCCTCTGGGTCCAAGTGTATTAAGCAATACACTTCCTATATGTGTACCAAACTTTTCAAAAGATGGTTAGCTAAAAGGAAGTGTATAGGGCCATACGCTCCCTTAAGGATTTTTTTTCCAAAAGACAAGAGTAATTATATAGGGCCATACGTTCCCTGGAGGAATTATTTTTTTTTTAATTTTTTTTGCAAGAACAACATATTTTTATTAGTATCTTTTTGAACTTTATTTTTTAAAACATTAATTAAGTTGTTTTTTGTTATAAAATGATGTTAGTTTTTTTTTTTGTTATAAATTTTATAAAAGACGTAGTGAAATTAAGCAATCCAAACAAATTAAAAATATCCAAATTAAACAAATATTACAAATACTTAAAATTAAATTCAATTGTTCGACAAACCTATAACCAACAATAAATTTTATAAGTACCGACTAACACTCTGGGCTATCTGGCCGATAAACGATCCTCCATATATACTACCACGACGCTGCTTTTTCCAACGTGTGACAAAATAATCCACCATGCAGAGATGGAGGGCGCACGGACGACCAGTAAATAAACAATGGAGATAGAAAGGATCGGCCTTCGTTACGTGCTCGCAACTCTTGCCACGGGCCGTGATGCCCGTGCTAAAGCAACGATGCAAGTAACGAACTAACGGGTCGCGAATCTCCGAGGATCGGACCTCCTCCGCCTTGGTGTATGGACCTTCACCGATGGTGGGCCACCAGGCAATCAACTCATCCTCGGGAATACGATCGATAGCCGTGGTATACACGTCCTGAACCAACTCCTCGTCTGTGTAAAAAACCGGTGGAAACGGCAAATTGACGAAACGACATCTCAAATACCTCGCCGAACAGACGGAATGTGATCTCGGGTGATGGTGCGGCTCCTATTCAAAATAAATGATCCCACGGCCTATCCTGCCCGATAACGTATGGTTATCATAAATATGTTTTGGGTATTAAAATAATGTATAAACGTTTTTTGACACATTTTTATAAAAAAGATTCAGATTAGGGGACCAGGGGAACCATATTGCCACATAAGCTTCCTATACATTGGCTCTAGGGGAACCATATTGCCCCATACGCTTCCTATACTTTGGGTCCAAGGGGAACCATATTGCCCCATACGCTTCCTATACTTATGGGAATCGTATTGGGCAATACGCTTCCTATTGGGTCACTTTTCAGACCATTATAGTTTTGAACTGCGTGCGCGTCAGAGAATATTGTACCAACAGGAACCGTATTGCCCAATACGCTTCCTATTGGTGTCGCATTTAATGCTTCAAACCCTATGGGAAGCGTATTGGCCTATATGGTTTCTATTGAAAGATGTACAAAAATTTTAGGGGATGTGTAGATACCATCACCCTTTTTAAATATGGAGCGATTATATGGAGCGATTCTGGTAAAGTCAGTTTGATACGATATATCATAGTCGATAGTCCTTTAGTTACTTTTTCTGTGGACTAAAATGTGCCATGTAATCACCCACGTGGCCTGATATTCCATATGTGCAGCACACTTCTAGGGCAACAACACACACATCCCCACGGGATTCGCTTGCACCAACACAAATTTGCATTATCACTCACTATTAGACCCCACTGACCCCTTTACAATGTAAATTGCAAATATAAAAGATTTGTGGTAGGATTTTTAAAACAAAGTTCATAACATATTTTATTGCTTATTTATGTAATTAATTTAAATCATTAAATCTTTGTAATGTCTATTTTGGTTTAGTGGACACTTATTTCATTCTCCTAGTGGACCATTGAGTTTATGATTAAATGTAATGGTTTAGAGTAACATTTTATATTCATGAATTTAGAGAAAGAATGATTAGATGATTGCTTTCACATCACACAACCCTTATTTATCAGTGAAAAAATCTATAAAGCTTAAGAGTGGGTAACTCAATTCAAATAAACGTATAAGGCCGGATAAACATTAAGTTGTGGTGAAACATCGTATGAAAGAATTTTATTCATCTTCTTTTAAACCATTATGATACATTTTAACAGGGTTATTTTCTTTTGTTGGCGTGTGTTACTGTTTTCATTCCGAATAAGTATTTGGTAAACAAAACAAAGACGCATAGCTTCAGAAATGTTCAGCTAACACATTTCTTTTAATGCAATTTGGATTTTAATACTTAAACTATAACTTACTGACTTATAGTAATTTATACTTCCAATTCCAATGTAACCAAAAACACTTTTGATTTTCTATAATGTATTTTCGAAAAAAAATACAACATATTGATTAAAATAAAAAAATAGTAAAATGTTTATTAAGGACATTCAAGGTTGTTTTTCTATTAGAGTGGGATTGTCATTAGTAATGAAACTGAAAGTAAGGAATTACACTCCTGGTATGAATAATTACCGTCAAATAGGTTACATTTTGGTTATTTAAAATCCAGTGTGAAAATTTTAAACGAAGTTACTTTTCTATTAGAATAAGATTATCATTAGCAATGAAACTAGAAGTAAGGAATTACATTGCTAGTATGAATAATTATGGTAAAATAAGCTACATTTTGTATATTAAAACTTCAATGTCATATTAAGTTACTTTTTGAAAATATATACCGTACAGTTAGAGAAAATATTTCTTCTGAATGAGTGCAATTATAAGAAACATGGAAAATTACTTTGAAGGAGGATATTTTTCCATGTAGGATTAGACAATCATTTTTACTCAAATCATTAACTTTTTGAAGCTAGCAAAAAAAAAACAAAAAAAACAAAAAAAAAACAAAAAGAAAAAAAAAAAAAAAAAAAAACAACCGGGCCATACACAAAACTAGCATCATGAATTCATGACAACCATATTTTCTTTGATTCCCTCTATTCGTCACTCTCATCTCATTCACAAACTCTATATATATCTTAGCTCCCAACCATCTTTCCAAACCAATTCAGTTTGGTGTTTGGAGCTAAAGACCATTGCAAGTAGCAATATCATATCTTATAGTTGTTGTTATCTTCAATTTGGTGTAACGAAGAAGGAAATGTTTCACGGTCTAAAGATGCTATGGAAGGTGCAAGATGATGACAAAGATAGTAATGGCGATGATCATAGTCATCATCTTGATATTATCAAGTATTACTTTGATGATGCCATCAATGGTGATGACAATCAGGTGCACGTCTCTCAATCCATGGATGGCGATGACGATGACGACGATGACGATGACACTGGTATTGCGCCCGCTGCTTGAGATGATCAAGAGTTAAAAACTAGGTTTCTTTTTGTTAAAAAGCCCTAGTTTTAGATATACAAAATGAAACCCTAGAATGGCCATTTTATATAGCAGATACAAATACTTATTAATTTAGAGTACAAGGAAGTGAAGCATATGTTAATTCTCCAATAAAGTTGTTGCCTATGGGGACAACGCCTGGTTATATATATGTTTTCTTTACAGAAGGATACAAGTTAATATGTTTTGTGTTATGCTATTGAGTTTTAATATATCTTGCATCATGAAGTTCCATGATGTAATCCATAATATGTAATACACACATAATAGTATATAAAAATGAATGATTGGAGATTATACATATTAAATTCAAATCCCACGTGCGAATATTGAGTAGTAGATTATTAATCAATGACGTGTTAATGAAGATATGCATAAAATTAGCTTCTATAATATAGTACAACTGTTTTATAAATGGATCAACAAACATAAAATTACTTAGATTTCCTATTAATAAGCTTATTTATATTTTTTAACTTTACTCCCATATACACCAAAAGATACAACTATGCCTATATATATCATGTGCTAAGTATGTAGTACTCACAGTATATCATGTGTTTGTGGTGAAGGGCACCACCACCGCACCACGACATATGTTTCAGACACATGTTAGACCCATTTATGTTGTATCTCCTTGGATGATAAATTGTTCACAAGGGTTTGTGGTATGCTTTTCAAGCTAGGGTTTACAAACTCTTTGATTGGCTAAATCACAATTCTGAGAACATGTGGGTCGTAATTTAGAAGCTAGGAGAATCACACATCTTGAATAATCACATGATTAAATCACAATACAAAGAATTCGTGAGTGGCTTTTAAATGAATAAAGGTGTAAACGAATACATTTAACTTGAATCAAACGTGTGTCCATGATGTAGAAAGAATGGTGTCTGGCATTGCAAACTAACACGGTTTACACCATTACTAGTTTCATTTATTTAAGCTTTTTAGTATATATTGTTAAAGGCATAATAAACTATACGTATATACAAAGGTTGAGCAAATAGAATACAATAATTCAAAGTTCTTTAGTAACATGAATTACAAAAGTTATTGTAGCGAAAAGATGAACAAAATATATCTATGAAAATTCATTGAGAAATATAACTCTGAACATATATGATATGATACCACTACAAGAATAACGGGTAATAGCGGCGACAGTCCATATGTCGCCGCTATTGGTCGATCCGGAACACGGTGTCTAGCCACTCATTCCTTATCTTGATCCAATGACTGGGGTTTTGTTAGGATCTGAGTTTGTTTGATTGTGTTGTTTAATTAAGTGAATAATGTAAGAAGGTAAAACAGAGACGAATTGCAGCGGCATATTGAAAATAAAATATATAACACAACCAAAGAAGAATAGCTTTCAGCAAACATAATTTCATTAGTCAAATGATCATATGAATTACAATGATTCAACTATGCATGCATGCACTACTAAACTCCCCCTCAGCCTGAGCTCACAGTTAGTTCATACAAGATGAATGGTGAAAGAGAGCTAATAGAACAGTACAAGTACTGTTCTATTTATAGTACAATCCTAACCACTGAGCATCTAATGCTGACGTCACCTAGAGAGTGACATCTAATAGACTAACAACCTCTAAACACTGATCTAAACAAAACATTGTTACAATAAACAACTGATAAGTAAAACACTGATATAGCTATCCGCTGTTGATGCCCAAGCACTGATGTTGCTGATCAGTGCTTTCTTCAATGGTTGATCAGGCCTTTGAATCAGCAGTGCTTAGTCTTCATCAGTTCTTTGGCAATCAGCAGTTGTTAGGTCTTCTCAGTCTTTATACCCAGTAGTGCTTTGATGAACAGGTGTTAAGGAGAACAGTCTTTAAGATGATCAGCTGATAGAAGCACTGCCATTGGAGGGAACTTCGAACATGCAAGCTTATTGTGGATCAACTGTTGAGAACCAGTTTTGGCTTTTAGTATCATTTGTTCTTCTAGGTTTGATTACATGGGCCAACAATCTCCCCCTAGAACATATGATGCCAAAACACTTCCTTATTCTTGATCTTTTTCTCTCATCAGTTTTTCCCTGATTTACCCTTTGAATTATAGTTCAAAGTTCAGGGAATCTTCATCAACCTCATCCCTGTGAAGTTGAAGTTCCAAAAGATCTAGGAGATCAGCTGCATCTAAACCTAATGCATCCTCCCTTGAAATGTGTTCAACTCTACCATTGGACTTGAGCAGAGTCAATACATGGGTCTTTTTATCAGACTTCCACTTTAGTATTTTTGAGTCCAATGGGTTTTTTGGGAGAGGTTTTATTTGTGATGAGTTTGGAGATGGAGGTCTGCTTGTCAGCCTTTGAACTGTTTCAGCACGTTAAGCTTGAAGCTTTAATGAGGCATCATCCAAGCCACACAGGATCTGATTCTTAATAGCCTGTTTCATGATTTCAGCTTCTCTCTTTTCATCTTCCTCATCCATCTGATTCTGTCTTTTTCTTTGATTTAAGACATGGGTGGATAAGTCAGAGGATGTGAACATTGGTTTAAGAGAGAGGGCCTGCTGTTGTGGCTTATTAGTGGTTTGGTCTTTATACACTGGCTTCTTTGGAGCTGTTTCTCTTAGTTTTTCCAGCTTATCATATACTTGATCAATATACTGCCTAGACTATCTTGCAATGGTCCTTGAAGACCCATACTTTGCAGCTACCAGCTCAACTGTTTTCCTCTTGTATTCCAAAGTAAGCTCTGCACTGGATTTCTTGAACTTGTTCCCGTTTGGTACGGTCTTCTTTATCTGAGGATCATTCTTCATCCTTTCAATTCTGTTTGCTTCTTCTTTGAGAGCTGTGAGAGGCCAATCTTTGAACTAGTATTCTTTGGCAGGGTATGGTTTGTCACTCATGATAAGCTCTAAGAGATCTTTTCTCCGCTTTCTTTGAAGATCAACATTTGGTGGCAGATTTGACATCTCCTTGCTCAAGTCTCTTGCAAAGTCTTCCAGTTTCCTAACTTTACTTAACCCATGCTGCATTCGACTTGACAAGTTGGTGTCACCATTCCCTTTACTCTCTTGCTTAGCAATATATTCAGCTTGCTTTTAAGTTTCAGATATTCATCCATGTTTCTTGGAGTTCTGAAGCCATGAAGAGATGGGAAGGTTCTTTTGGATGGATCATCCTCTGTATAGAATTGCCTCATTTCATCTTTCAATGCATGCAATTCCAGAGTATAACTCACTGCCAATGGTATGTCTCTTGAAGGGTCTTGACCCATGAGTGGATGTGGTTGAACAAGTGGATTTGATGTTGGTGATGGTGGAGGTCTAAATGGCTCAGGGTTTGTTTGGATAAATGGTGAAGATGATAAAGGAGTTGGTGCAGGTATATCATCATTATTTACTTGGAACTTTCTTTTCCTTGTATAAACAGATTTAGGAGAAGGAGTTTTTGTTGGGGAGTTGGAAATTGGAATGAAATTGCTTGAGAAGGAAATTGGAAAGTGGTGGAAGTGGTTGATTGACTAACAACTGTTGAAATAACTGGTGTCTCAACCGCTGCTGTCTTAACAACTGTTGAAGTGTCAACATTTGTTGTAGTGGAGGATGGTAGTGGTGAAGATGGTTTTGTTTTCTGCTTTTTGGCAGGTTATTTTTGTGGTGGTGGTGCTAGTTTGGGTGTAGAAGTGGATGGCTTTTTGATACCAGCAGTGGTTTTGAGACCAGCAGTGGTTTGCTTTTCAGGCTTGTCAGATGTTTGTTTCGGTGGTGAAGGTGATCTTGGATATGTGGCAAGAGGTGGTTATGTCACACCCCCAAAATCCACCTGCGGAGTATCACCGCTTGGGAGCGTGACTGACCAGGATCAAGCCACCAATCATATAGAGCAATGTATATAGTTAAAGTAATAGCAATTAAACCAAATCAAATCCATATGAAAGGTGTTTCCAAAACATAAGTAAGTTATCGCTGTTTAGCGGAAGCGTATAATTAAAACCCATCACAATAAGGTATCAAATGTCGTAAGTGTTTAACAAGACAATCACGATCCAAGCCCACAACGACCAGCTCCTCCCTGTGCAAGCTCCATGTATCTAACGACCTGCAGGGCATGTAACAGAGGATCAACAACTAGTTGAGCGAGTTCACAGAAAGTAAATGCGTAATAGTAAGTTCGTTTGTAACATGTGGCTCTACTGGGCCGATAGTACGTTCTATTGGTGGGGGCTTCCCATGTTGTATAACCACTAGACTATTCGTAATCATAAGTGTTCTTCACAACCGAGAACAGTAGTACGTACAAGCTTTACGTAGGTTTACGTAAGTATCCTTCACAACCGAGGATAGTGGTAAGTATAAATACACGTAGGATTTTACGCGAGTATCCTTCACAACCGAGGATAGTAGTAAGTATAAGTATACGTAGATTTTACGTAGGGGTCCTGCACAACCGAGGACAGTAAGAAGCATATGCATATGTAGGCTTTACGCCTGTGTCCTACACAACCGAGGACAGTAAGTAGTATAAGCATACGTAGGTTTACGTATGTGTCCTGCATAACCGAGGACGCTGGTATGGTAGTCTAGTGGTAGTGTCAGTATGAATCTATTCAACCTTATTCCTTCAATCCCGTTCCCAACCCTGGGAATCCCATGCCTTAGTAAGGGTGTGAACTCACCTTGGTTTGCTCGGTGTGCTAAGTTAAGTGCTCACAATTAATCAGTCAAGTCCTATATTTATGCACGTATGATTCGTCAGTACACGTTCATAAATTTTCACATATAACTAACACCACAGTAATATCACAGTGTGCCTAGCAGTTAGCATCCTTTATCATGTAACAACCAATCTAATTCATGCAAATTCATCTTTCACAACGTAGCTTTCTCAGTCCATTCTGACAAGGTTATCCACTAACAGACTCAACAGAAGTAATAGGCTTAACAGAGTTTATATCAACAGAATTAATGAGCTGAGTGAATAAACCAACATGGTTACTTACTTAACAAAGTTACTTAGTTAACAGGGTTAATAAACTAATCATCATTTACAACTTTAACAGAGTTAACCATCTAACAGAGTTTACAACTAGTAGAGTTAACGGACTAACAGGTAGCAACTAACAGAGTTAGCAAGTGATAGACTTAACATACAAGTTACAGATCCATAGCCGAAAACCCTTGGGTGGCGAAATCACCTTGAGCCGAAAACCCTTTGAGCCAAAAACACTTGGGCCACGAAATCCCTAAGGTGTTTTCGTTGAGATGGGGTTTTCGTTGGGTGAGGTTTTCGTCGACTATGGGCATGGCGAAAACACTTGTGTTTTCGCTAGTCTTGTGTTTTTTTGTTAGATGAGATATCAGTTAAGCAAGATCCTTTGATAACCCTAATCATCGCTGTTAACAACAGTTACACATCACAGCATAATCAACGGTTACGACATCTATAATCATTCAGCTACACCAACTCATGTAATCATGTGAGTTACTAAATCATTATCATCATCGATCAATCATCTGCAAGTTATAGTGATTATCTAGAACTCTAACCATCATTAACTATTACATGATTAAATCATCATCATCTTCATTATACAGGAGCATCAATCACGAGAAAGGAATGAATACAAATCATGAATTCATAGATAACCCTAACTATTAACAGATTCACCAGAATTTCAGATCATAACCATCGTATCACAGTATATAACATTTATCAGGAACCCTAGTTTCTGCATCGCATAACCGAACACCATTAGTAAGTTTCCATGCTTTTACCGATTCTGATTACGTTCATATCATACAAGATAAACCATTCAAACATATCATGCTTCTCATACAATTAAATAACTGATCAATTCATGCATAATCGAACTCGAAACATTATGAACATCCAATTGGACTAAAGTTACCTTAACTGTGGAAAACACCAAAAGTGAATCACAACAGGGAATCAACTTCGAATGAAAGGAAGGCGGCCGTCGGTTTCAAAGGGTAGCGAGAGGAGGTGAGGAGTGATTAGGGTTGTTGCCGAAAACTGATCTTGCGTACAGGTTAAAACTAAAACGCTACTAGCCGATACTGGGCCAAGCCCACTGTTGTTTCCATTGGCCTGAAGGTGGACGAAAACACCTAATGTGTTTTCATCCAAGGGTGTTTTCGTGAGGAAGGGATTTCGGGTGGGGGTGTTTTCGTGAATTCCATGTTTGTTGCTTTTAAATTTCTCAAACACAATATAAATACCACACATTATTATTAACATGCATGCTTATATTGCACATCAATATATAAAACACACTTGTAAGGCACACCATATATACATATAAATCACAAAGCGATTCAACATAACACAAGCATGTACAGTTGTGAAACAAACAAGTTGTGTAAACAAACAATCTAAACAATTAACGTGCAATAAATGCGAATAAGGAATCTTGGAAACTCAAGTTGTCACATTATCCCCAACTTGAAAGAAATTTCGTCCCGAAATTTAGCATGCGGTTACTGAGGAAGCTAGGTAAGTTGCATCGTTCACTGGTTTTCCTGGGGTGTCACATCCTCCCCCCGTTGATCTGGAATTTCGTCCCGAAATTCCGTAGTAGTAGCTTTAACCTCAGTAGTGGTTGTATGGGTTTCGAATAACTGGGGATACTTTTCTGTCATCTGGTTTTCGCGTTCCCAGGTGTACTCTGGGCCACGACGGGAGTTCCAACGAACTCGAACAAGAGGGATTCTCTTGTTTTTGAGGAGTTTAACATCCCGGTCCGTGATTTCAACTGGCTCCTCGACGAACTGTAACCGCTCGTCGATAGTGAGTTCCTTAAAAAGAACTATGAGGGTCTCGTCTGACAGACACTTCTTCAGATTCGACACGTGAAATACATTGTGAACTGCACTGAGTTCAGCTGGTAGGTTTAGCTTGTAGGCCACTTTGCCTATTTTCTCAATGATCTCGAACGGTCCGACATACCGCGGGTTTAGTTTGCCCCGTTTGCCAAAACGAACCACACCCTTCCAGGGTGAGACTTTTAGTAAAACCCGGTCCCCGACCTGAAATTCCAACGGTTTCCTACGCTTATCCGCGTATGCTTTCTGACGGTCGCGTGCTGCCGCTATGCGTTGTCGTATTTGTGCAATCTTTTCCGTGGCGTCCACTACAATCTCTGGACCCGTGATCTGACTATCCCCCACCTCTGCCCAACAGAGAGGTGACCGGCATTTACGTCCGTACAATGCCTCGGATGGAGCGGCTTGTATGCTGGTGTGATAGCTATTATTGTATGAGAACTCCACCAAAGGGAGGTGCTTTTCCCAGCCGTTGCCGAATAACACATGCCCGAAGCATGTCTTCAAGAGTTTGGATCGTTCGCTCAGACTGCCCATCCGTCTGAGGGTGATACGCTGTGCTCATGTCTAACCGTGAGCCGAAAGATTTATGCATCGCTTGCCATAGCTCTGACGTGAATCGTGCATCCCGATCCGAAATGATGGAGGTGGGCACCCCGTGCCTCGAAACAACTTCTTTAAGATAAGCGTCTGCGAGAGTGGAGAACTTATCCGTTTTCCTTAATAGGCAGGAAGTGTGCAGACTTGGTGAGTCGATCCACGATCACCCATATAGTATCATTCCCACGCTGGGATCTGGGTAGGCCTGTAACAAAATCCATGGAAATTTCTTCCCATTTCCATTGCGGTATCTTGGGCTGCTGAAGTAGGCCCGCTGGTTTCTGATACTCCACTTTGACCTTTGCACCTGTCAAACACTTGCCGACGTAAGTAGCGATGTGGGCTTTCATGCTAGGCCACCAGTATGTAGTTCTGATGTCGTGGTACATTTTATCCAAACCTGGATGTACCGAGTAGCGAGACTTATGAGCTTCATCCATCACAAGTTCTCGTAAACCGCCGTATAGTGGTACCCAAATACGCCCTGTTACATAGTAGGCACCGTCTTCCTTTTGTTCCATTCGTTGCCTTGAGCCGCGTAAGGCTTCAGCTTTGACGTTGTCGGGTTTCAATGCTTCGATCTGAGTAGTTCGTATCTGTGCAGGGAGACTGGACTGAATAGTGAGCTGCAAAGCTCGTACACGCCTAGGTAGAGTGTCTTTCCGACTGAGAGCGTCAGCCACAACATTGGCCTTGCATGGATGGTACTTGATGGCGCATTCGTAATCGTTGAGTAACTCGACCCATCGTCGTTGACGCATGTTCAAATCCTTCTACTTAAGAATATGCTCGAGACTCCTGTGATCGGTGTAAATTGTGCACTTGGTACCGTACAGGTAGTGTCGCCATATCTTAAGTGCAAAAACAACAGCTCCCAGCTCTAAATCGTGCGTCGTGTAGTTCCGTTCATGAACTTTGAGTTGACGAGAAGCGTAGGCAATTTTATCACGCTGCATCAATACACAACCAAGACCCTGTATCGACGCGTCACAATAAACCACAAATCATCCGTGCCCTCTGGCAATGAGAGAATAGGTGCGCTGCAAAGCCTATTCTTTAGGTATTGGAAAGCAGTTTCCTGATTGTTTCCCCAGCGGTGGGTGACACCCTTCTGTGTCAGTAGTGTAAGTGACTGAGCAATCTTTTGAGAAATCTTTGATAAACCGTCTGTAGTAACCCGCCAAACCCAAGAGTTGGCGTATTTCCGTTGGTGTACGTGGTGCAGGCCAGTTCCTGATCGAATCTACCTTGGATGGATCAATATGGATCCCGTCCTTATTTACTACGTGGCCTAGAAAGTGGACTTTACGATTCTTCACCCGGACTCCCAGCTGATGGTAATCTGACCTCAAGTCTATCTTGGAGTAGTAGCACGACCCTTGCGACTGGTCGAATAAGTTGTCACTTCGTGGAAGAGGATAACGATTCTTCACCGCCACCTTGTTGAGTTCCCGGTAGTCTATGCACATCCTGAAGGTACCGTCCTTCTTTTTCACAAATAACACTGGAGCTCCCCAGGCGAAGAGCTAGGACGAATAAAGCCCTTTTCCAAGAGCTCTTGTAGCTGCTTTGACAGTTCTTCCAGTTCAGTTGGAGTGAAACGATACGGTGCGCGAGCTATAGGTGCTGTCCAGAACTATAGGAGTGAGGTCGATAGGAAGCGTCTGACCAGCGAGGATAAGATTACAACCCTGAACTATGTGTGGCCTCTAGACTTTTACCGTTAGCTAGTACTACGACAAGTTTGGTGTTCAAGGTAGTTGGTGCACATTTTAACATCTGACTAACTTTCAAGGACATATAATTGGTATCCACACCCGAATCAAACAAGACAGTAACATAAAAGTCGTCGAGAAGAAACTTACCCATTATTACGATAAGATCGTTCCTTGCGTCACCCTGACCAATCATGTACACGCTGCCCCGGCGTCATTGTTTCCATTGCTTCCCCCAACGCTATCCCCGTTGTCGTCCCTGTTTCCATGGTCGTGGTTCTGAGTCTGGTCCTGGTTTAATTGAGGGCAATCGCGTTTAAAATGACCTTCAGCCCCACACTGGAAACATCCCCGGTTTCCACGCTGTGGCTGCTGCTGTGTGTTCTGTGGAGCTGGTAGTTGCAGTTGCTGGTTCTGTGAAGATTGAGGCGATCGTTGTTGTTCTTGAGTTACAGGACGTGAGTTTCGACAATCCTTAGCTTCATGACCAATCTTAAGACACCGCTGGCAACGACCCTTGTTGCACTGGCCACCGTGGTGTCTGTTACAATTGTTACACCAAGGGTGAATTCCTCGATATCTTTTCTGCCCATGATTACTAGAAAACTGCTGTCTGGGGCTCTGGTAGTCATCTATCTCTTGCTGCTGCGTCAGAGGCTGGACCAAAATTAATCCCTTGCTCAGGTTTTCATCCCACTTGCGTTTGTTATCACTAGAAGCACATGTAGTATCAACTTTAACACGTTTCGGTAGTTTGTTTTGTTCTACTGCCTGGTCTGTAAGACGATGAGCAAGACGAGTGACTTGCTGGATAGTACCAAGGTTAACTGCGGTCAAATGACTCTGAATTTCGGGCACCAGACCCTTGAGATACAGTTCGATGCGTTTGGTGGGAGGGTCTACCATAGTAGGACAAAATGTGGCTAATTCATTAGATCTCTTCGTATAAGCTTCAATTTCAGACCCCACCATCTGTAGGTTGAGGAACTCTACCTCTAGTTTGTGGATGTCTTCTCGACTGCAAAACTCTTCCTTAATTAGGTCCTTGAACTCGTTCCAGGGAGTGGCATTAGCAGCCGCCAGTCCTAACATTTGAACCTATGCTTCCCACCAAGTTAATGCAGCACCTTCGAGTGTCCCAGTAGCAAACTTTACTCTACGTGACTCAGGGCAATCATGCACCTCGAAGTCAGTTTCGAGCCTCTCGAACCAATGGAGGAGGCCTACAACTCCCTCAGTTCCACTGAAGGTACTAGGTCGACAATCCTTGTGATTTTTGAAGGTGTAAACAGGTGGTTGAGCGTGTTGACCTCCTGCTTGTATGGCTGCAAGTGCCGCAGCAATTCGTTCGTTAATGAGAGCCGTCAACTAGGCTTGTGTCATGTTGATATATCTGGCCATGATCTTCATAGCAAATGCAACGTAAGTGAGAATGGTTCGCGAGTAGTGCGATGACAGAAGAGTGTAAGCACATAGGTGTTCTCAAGCAATAACATATAGTGAGCAGTGTAATCTAAGCATACTACGAGCAAAGTTCTATGCAATTCTAGCATGTAGGCAATAAACATAAACCTTATTACCTAGGAGGTTGAGTCTTGCACGTGGAGCGAAGCGTCGTTGTGGATCGTTGAGAGCACTGTTCTGGTTATAGTCTGGTTTTAATAAAAATGTTTTCCCATATTAAAACCAAGTTCTCTATAACCAATGGCTCTGATACCAATCTGTCAAACCCCCAAAATCCACCTGCGGACTATCACCGCTTGGGAGCGTGACTGACCAGGATCAAGCCACCAATCATATAGAGCAATGTATATAGTTAAAGTAATAGTAATTAAACCAAATCAAATCCATATGAAAGGTGTTTCCAAAACATAAGTAAGTTATCGCTGTTTAGCGGAAGCGTATAATTAAAACCCATCACAATAAGGTATCAAATGTCGTAAGTGTTTAACAAGACAATCACGATCCAAGCCCACAACGACCAGCTCCTCCCTGTGCAAGCTCCATGTATCTAACGACCTGCAGGGCATGTAACAGAGGATCAACAACTAGTTGAGCGAGTTCACAGAAAGTAAATGCGTAATAGTAAGTTCGTTTGTAACATGTGGCTCTACTGGGCCGATAGTACGTTCTATTGGTGGGGGCTTCCCATGTTGTATAACCACTAGACTATTCGTAATCATAAGTGTTCTTCACAACCGAGAACAGTAGTACGTACAAGCTTTACGTAGGTTTACGTAAGTATCCTTCACAACCGAGGATAGTAGTAAGTATAAATACACGTAGGATTTTACGTGAGTATCCTTCACAACCGAGGATAGTAGTAAGTATAAGTATACGTAGATTTTACTTAGGGGTCCTGCACAACCGAGGACAGTAAGAAGCATATGGATATGTGGGCTTTACGCCTGTGTCCTGCACAACCGAGGACAGTAAGTAGTATAAGCATACGTAGGTTTACGTATGTGTCCTGCACAACCGAGGACACTGGTATGGTAGTCTAGTGGTAGTGTCAGTATGAATCTATTCAACCTTATTCCTTCAATCCCAGTCCCAACCCTGGGAATCCCATGCCTTAGTAAGGGTGTGAACTCACCTTGGTTTGCTCAGTGTGCTAAGTTAAGTGCTCACAATTAATCAGTCAAGTCCTATATTTATGCACGTATGATCCGTCAGTACACGTTCATAAATTTTCACATATAACTAACACCACAGTAATATCACAGTGTGCCTAGCAGTTAGCATCCTTTATCATGTAACAACCAATCTAATTCATGCAAATTCATCTTTCACAACGTAGCTTTCTCAGTCCATTCTGACAAGGTTATCCACTAACAGACTCAACAGAAGTAATAGGCTTAACCGAGTTTGTATCAATAGAATTAATGAGCTGAGTGAATAAACCAACATGGTTACTTACTTAGCAAAGTTACTTAGTTAACAGGGTTAATAAACTAATCATCATTTACAACTTTAACAGAGTTAACCATCTAACAGAGTTTACAACTAGTAGAGTTAACGGACTAACAGGTAGCAACTAACAGAGTTAGCAAGTGATAGACTTAACATACAAGTTACAGATCCATAGCCGAAAACCCTTGGGTGGCGAAATCACCTTGAGCCGAAAACCCTTTGAGCCGAAAACACTTGGGCCACGAAATCCCCAAGGTGTTTTCGTTGAGATGGGGTTTTCGTTGGGTGAGGTTTTCGTCGACTATGGGCATGGCGAAAACACTTGTGTTTTCGCTAGTGTTGTGTTTTTTTGTTAGATGAGATATCAGTTAAGCAAGATCCTTTGATTACCCTAATCATCGCTGTTAACAACAGTTACACATCACAGCATAATCAATGGTTACGACATCTATAATCATTCAGCTACACCAACTCATGTAATCATGTGAGTTACTAAATCATTATCATCATCGATCAATCATCTGCAAGTTATAGTGATTATCTAGAACTCTAACCATCATTAACTATTACATGATTAAATCATCATCATCTTCATTATACAGGAGCATCAATCACGAGAAAGGAATGAATACAAATCATGAATTCATAGATAACCCTAACTATTAACAGATTCACCAGAATATTAGATCATAACCATCGTATCACAGTATATAACATTTATCAGGAACCCTAGTTTCCGCATCGCATAACCGAACACCATTAGTAAGTTTCCATGCTTTTACCGATTCTGATTACGTTCATATCATACAAGATAAACCATTCAAACATATCATGCTTCTCATACAATTAAATAACTGACCAATTCATGCATAATCGAACTCGGAACATTATGAACATCCAATTGGATTAAAGTTACCTTAACTGTGGAAAACACCAAAAGTGAATCACAACAGGGAATCAACTTCGAATGAAAGGAAGGCGGCCGTCGGTTTCAAAGGGTAGCGAGAGGAGGTGAGGAGTGATTAGGGTTGTTGCCGAAAACTGATCTTGCGTACAGGTTAAAACTAAAACGCTACTAGCCGATACTGGGCCAAGCCCACTGTTGTTTCCATTGGCCTGAAGGTGGACGAAAACACCTAATGTGTTTTCATCCAAGGGTGTTTTCGTGAGGAAGGGATTTCGGGTGGGGGTGTTTTCGTGAATTCCATGTTTGTTGCTTTTAAATTTCTCAAACACAATATAAATACCACACATTATTATTAACATGCATGCTTATATTGCACATCAATATATAAAACACACTCGTAAGGCACACCATATATACATATAAATCACAAAGCGATTCAACATATCACAAGCATGTACTGTTGTGAAACAAACAAGTTGTGTAAACAAACAATCTAAACAATTAACGTGCAATAAATGCGAATAAGGAATCTTGGAAACTCGAGTTGTCACAGGTTTGTTGTGTTTATGGGATTTTCTTCTATCAGAAGTGCCAAGATCCTTTGTTTTTATCTCCCAATTTTTCAATTCCTTTTGTTCCTTCTTCCAAATCCTTTCCTTTGTTACATTCTGATTTTGAATAGTCTTTTTGTTTGCAATCTCTTCATCTGCTTGAATGTTCAGGGTTTCATCAATTCCTTTTTCCTTTTCTTTGACAGATGTTTCAACAGAGGTTGCAGAAGACTTCTTTTTAGGCTCTGCTGGCTTTTGTCTTGGTGTAGCTTTACCAAAGTTCTTCATATTATGTTTCTCCCCCTTTTTGGCATCATCTTCTTCTTTTTCAAAGACAGGTGCAAGAGTAGTGCCAGTCAATTTTATCAGGGCTTCTGTGATGCCCCTCATATCAGCCTGAGTATCCTTGTATCTTGCCTCAACCATGATTCATATAAATTCCATTTCTACTTTGTGTTAGCAGCAAGAAATTCCCTTTGATGAGATAGAATTGGTTGTACAGCATTCGAGAGCTCTTAGGAGTATTGTTGTGGAGTGGGTTGACTTTTGGAAGCTTCTACTAAAAACTTGAGTGAATCATTCATTGTAGCAACAATGTTTTCAATATTTGTGAGCCTCTCCGTCAAATCCTGGTATTTTAAACCATCATCCAAATGAGTGGGATCATCTGATTTCCCACCAGTGGTGGTTGTTTCAGCTGTGGAAATAGGAGGATTCTCCAAATTTTCATCAACTGATGCCCCTTTTTTTCTTGGTACTGGGGAGTTCCCTTTGCAGTGGTTACCTTGGAAATCTCACCAGTGTTAGCTTGAACACACCAGTGGATACCTTGATAGCATCAGCAGTGGTTGCCTTCAAGGGAGTCTTAAGTATGCAACTACTGCCCAGATGTAGATCAGTGGATCCAACAGCTGTAGTAGCTGCTCCACTTGAACTACCAACAAGAATTTCATGAAATTCTTGTAGTGTAGCCTCCTCCGCTGTTTGTGGGATAACCAATTGAGGTGGTTCAGACACAGCCATTGTGGAAGTTGTACTCTCAATAATGTGTTTGTGAGAGGGGCTGCTTTGAGTCTGAATCTCAATGGCATCAAATAGGGGTATGATGGATTGTGGTATTTGAGATGTGGAGAGTGGTGTTTAAAGAGAATTTTCCCCAGGAGAAGGACTGTAAAGCATACTCTCAAATGAGGGTAATGCTTCATATTGAGGTGTCCCTGTGTATACAACATGTTCCTTTTGTGAGGAAGCATGAGGAGTTTAGGCTTTGGGTGACGATCTTTCCAACTGTTATGAGGAAGTAGCAACAGTGGTTTTTGGTGACATTTGTGTTGTCACTGGGTTAACTTCTGGGATCTCATCTTCAAGAAGGCCCTTTTTTGTGGGTTTGGGAGCTTGGTGGATTTCATTTTGGCCTTTTTAGTAGTTTTTGGTGGGGTTTACACATCAGTGGTTATGCTGATGTGGTCACCATGAGCAGTGGGCTCAGCAGCTGAAGTCTGAGGAGCAGATGTGGACTCATCCAAAATTTGCTCAGACTCCCCTGCTTGTGTTTTTGAACTTTTTGACTCTTTGGCCATTAGGCGAGTAAAAGTTTCAGCAGACAAGCTGTTTGTTTGAAAATGTGACAGATTGGTATCAGAGCCATTGGTTATAGAGAACTTGGTTTTGATATGGAAAAACGTTTTTATTAAAACCAGACTATAACCAGAACAGTGCTCTCAACGATCCACAACGACGCTTCGCTCCACGTGCAAGACTCAACTTCCTAGGTAATAAGGTTTATATTTATTGCCTACATGCTAGAATTTGCATAGAACTTTGCTCGTAGTATGCTTACATTACCTTGCTCACAACTTGACATTGCATGAGAATACCTATGTGCCTACACTTTTCTGTCATCGCACTACTCGCGAACTATTCATACATATGCTACCTTTACTGTTCGATCATGTCTGGACGTGTTGACATGACACAAGCCCAGTTGACGGCTCTCATTAACGAACAAGTCGCTGCGGCGCTTGCAGCCGCACCAGCAGGAGGTATAACCTGCTATTCCAAACCTATCCTAGGACGTTAGATCCTACTCTCGTGACCCAACTCTCGCGCTTAACCTTGACCTATCTTTCTCGCGCAACGGGTCAGAACGCATAGCAACATGCCTGCACATTCAAGAATTTCATGGACTGTTATCCAAACACATTCAGTGGCCCAGAGGGAGCAGTTGGACTACTCCATTGGTTTGGGAAGCTCGAGTCGGTATTCGAGATGTGTGAATGCCCTGAGGCTCGCAGGGTCAAGTACGCCACTGGTACTTTGGAAGAAATCGCGCTAACCTGGTGGAACGCGCAAGTACGGATACTAGGGTTGGCAGCTGCTAACGCCACCCCCTGGAACGAATTCAAAGAACGCATTAAAAGGGAATATTGCACGCGTGATGACATCCATAAGTTGGAAGTGGAGCTTTACCATTTGAAAATGACGGGGTCAGAAGTTGATGCATATACGAAACGGTCGAACGAACTGGCCATCTTGTGTCCAACCATGGTGGACTCTCCAAGCAAGCATATCGAATTGTACCTCAAGGGTCTAGCCTCAGAAATTCAGAGCCATGCTACATCGGCTAACCTCGACAGCATTCAAGACATTCAGTGTCTTGCTTATCGCCTCATGGATCAGGCAGTGGAACAGAACAGGCTGCCTAGTTGTATCAGCGCTATTACTACCGCTACCACTTCTGCTACTCCCGCTACTCCTAGTGACAAAAAGCGGAAATAGGATGGGTATTCCAGCAAGGGTTCGGCTACCGTTCAGTCTCAAGCATAGCAGCAGCGCAAGAATAGTGATCACCAGAGCGCAGCAGAAGTTAAGGATTCAGGAGTCCACGGCCTGCAAATCGGAATCGCCGGCAGCAACAGCCAGCAGAAATCCTATGCAAAGAAAAGATTGTTCGCATTCCTCATTCGGGTCAAGAACCTCTCGAAGTTCAAGGCGACAAGAGTGGTGCTATGGTTGGCATCACCTCTTTCTGGAAGGCTCAGAAATGTTTGCGGAAGGGCCACACCGCAATTTTGGCTCTAGTTACTGATGCATCAGCAAAGGAAAAAAAAAAAAAGTTGGAAGACCATCCAGCTGTACGCGACTTTCCTCAGGTGTTTCCTAAAGATTTACCTGGTCTATCGCCTCATCGTCAGGTCGAATTTCAAATCGAGCTCGCTCCAGAAGTAGCACCCATAGCTCGAGCACCGTATCGCTTAGCTCCATCAGAATCGGAAGAACTATTGACGCAACTACAAGAACTCTTGGATACCAATTATCTGTGAAAAAGAAGGATGGCACCTTCAGGATGTGAAATTGATTACCGTGAACTAAACAAGATCACAGTGAAGAACCGTTATCCTCTTCCACGCATTGACGACTTATTCGCCCAGTTGTAAGGGTCGAGTTACTACTCCAAGGTTGATCTAAGGTCTGGTTATTATCAGCTGAGAGTCCAGGATGAGGACGTCTCCAAGACAGCATTCAGAACTCACTACGGCCATTACGAGTTTCTTGTCATACCATTCGGGCTTACGAACGCACCTGCAGTTTTCATGGATTTTATGAACAGGGTGTGCAAACCCTATCTAGACAAGTTCGATCAGGCACTGGCCTGCACCGCGTACACCAACGGAAATACGCCAATTCTTGGGCTTTGCGGGTTACTACAGACGATTTATCAAGGATTTCTCGAAAGTCGCTCAGCCGCTTACACTACTGACACAGAAGGGTGTCGCCTACCGATGGGGCAACCCGCAGGAAACTGCTTTCCAGTACCTAAAAGATAGGCTTTGTAGCACACCTATTCTCTCATTGCCAGAGGGCACCGACGATTTCGTGGTCTTTTGTGACGCATCGATACAGGGGCTTGGTTATGTATTGGTGCAGCGTGATAAAGTTATTGCCTACGCTTCGAGACGACTCAAGATTCATGAACGGAACTACTCGACGCACGATTTAGAGCTGGGAGCTGTTGTTTTCGCGCTTAAGATATGGCGGCACTACCTGTACGGTACCAGGTGCACGATTTACACCGATCACAGGAGGCTCGAGCATATCCTTAAGCAAAAGGATTTGAACATGCGTCAACGGAGATGGGTTGAACTACTAAACGACTACGAATGCGCCATCAAGTATCATACATGCAAGGCCAATGTTGTGGCTGACGCCCTCAGTCGGAAAGACACCCTACCGAAGCGCGTGCGAGCGCTACAGCTTACTATCCAGTCCAGTCTTCCTTCTCAGATACGAGCTGCTCAGATGGAAGCTCTGAAACCCGAAAACGTCACAGCTGAAGCCTTACGTGGTTCAAGGCAGCAAATGGAACAAAAGGAAGACGGCGCCTACTATGTAACGGGCCGTATTTGGGTCCCACTTTATGGCGGTCTACGAGAACTTGTGATGGACGAAGCGCACAAGTCTCGCTACTCGGTACATCCAGGTGCGGATAAAATGTACCATGATATCAAAACAACATACTGGTGGCCAAGTATGAAAGCCCACATCGCCACCTATGTTGGCAAGTGCTTGACCTGTGCGAGAGTCAAGGTCGAATATCAGAAACCAGCAGGTCTACTGCAACAACCCAAGATACCGCAGTGGAAATGGGAAGAAATTTCCATGGATTTCGTTACAGGCTTACCTAGATCCCAGCGTGGGAATGACACTATCTGGGTGATCATTGATCGACTCACAAAGTCTGCTCACTTTTTGGCTATCAAAGAGACGGATAAGTTTTCTACCTTAGCAGACATTTACTTGAAAGAAGTTGTTTCAAGGCACGGGGTGCCCATCTCCATCATTTCAGATCGCGATGCACGATTTACGTCAGAGTTATGGCAAGCGATGCACAAATCTTTCGGCTCACGATTAGACATGAGCACAGCATATCATCCTCAGACGGATGGGCAGTCTGAGCGAACTATCCAAACTCTGGAAGACATGCTTCGAGCGTGTGTCATCGATTTCGGCAACGGCTGGGAAAAGCACCTCCCTTTAGTGGAGTTTTCATACAATAACAGTTACCACACCAGCATTCAAGCCGCTCCATTTGAGGCATTGTACGGACGTAACTGCCGGTCACCTCTCTGTTGGGCAGAGGTGGGGGATAGTCAAATTACGGGTCCAGAGATTGTTGTGGACGCCACAGAAAAGATTGCGCAGATACGACAACGCATGGCGGCAGCACGCGACCGTCAGAAAGCCTACGCGGACAAGCGTAGAAAGCCATTGGAATTTGAGGTCGGGGACCGGGTTGTATTGAAAGTTTCACCCTGGAAGGGTGTGGTTCGATTTGGTAAACGAGGCAAACTGAATCCGCGGTACGTCGGACCATTCGAAATCTTAGAAAAGATTGGCAAAGTAGCCTACAGATTAAACCTACCTCCTGAACTCGGTGCAGTTCACAATGTATTTCACGTGTCGAATCTGAAGAAGTGCCTATCAGATGAGACCCTTATAGTTCCTTTTAAGGAACTCACTATCGACGAGCGGTTGCAGTTCGTCGAGGAACCAGTTGAAATCACGGACCGGGATGTTAAGGTCCTCAAGCACAAGAGAATCCCTCTTGTTCGAGTTCGTTGGAACTCCCGACGTGGCCCAGAGTACACCTGGGAACGCGAAGACCAAATGAAGGAAAAGTATCCCCAGTTATTCGAAACCAATACATCCACTACTGAGGCTGAAGCTACTACTACTGAATTTCGGGACGAAATTCCAAATCAACGGGGGGATGATGTGACACCCCAGGAAAACCAGTAAACGATGTAACTTACCTAGCTTCCTCAGTGAGTGCGTACCAAATTTCGGGACGAAATTTCTTTCAAGTTGGGGATAATGTGACAACTCAAATTTCCAAGATTTCTGTTTCGTATTTATTGCACGATCATGTATTGATTGCCATGAAATTATATATATTCTGATTGTTTGATTGTGCATAGTTGTTTGTTATTTGTGAAACTTGTCAAATGTGTAAACTTGGTGGTGGAACTATGAAATAGTTATGAGATGGTGTGCATGTGTAAAATACAATACTTAGGGATGTAAATGGTAACTAGTGAAATCCTAAATACTTAACCCTAATCTCATTTTCCTAATCATTCACTAATCACTTTCACCAAAACCAAAGCACTTGTAATCTCTAATCCTCTTAGCAATCATCACCAAATCATTGGCAAGGCACCACAAGTTTGATTACTCTCTTTCTTTAGGATCATCACAAGGTAATTGTTTAATCATTGTTGTGATTAATTGTGATTGTTTATTGATTTCTTGATTCTTGTGTTCATGGAAAAAAAACCCTAGCTTCTTATGTAATATTCTGTGATTTAATCTTGGATAGTTGAGATTACAATGATGATTAGATGCATGCTTGATAGGTATCATGTGATAATGGTTGTGGTTTAGCAATTGATTGAATAAGCTTGTTGTCTGCCGTCGTATGATAGGAATTAGGGTTGTTCGTATGATTCACGTAACTGCTTTGATCTTAGTGAATGAATGATTGAAATGTGTTTGCCTGAGTTTAATTGCTAAATGAAAGTCTGAGTTTAATGAAGGTACATGGTCCGAATATAAGGATCTTCAATTGGACCGAGTTACTTGATGTTTAAGATGGTCCGAATTTAATTTCAATGTATCTTGCCCGAGTTTATCATGAAGGTATCTTGTCCGAGTTTAATTCCTTAGCATGTGGTCCGAATATAATCTCACATGTGGTCCGAATATAATTATTAGATGTGGTCCGAAGATAAGTGATGAATGTTGGTCCGAGTTTAAACATATTGAATATGGTCCGAGTTTAAATGGACTCTATTGTCCGAGTTTAATTGATGTGTAGGTTGTCCGAGTTTATTTATGTGGTGTTATGGTCCGAATATATGCATAGATATCAATGGGCCGAGTTTAATTGGACACATGTTGGTCCGAGTTTAATCAACTTAACCTAGGTCCGAGTTTAATTGGATTAACCTTGTCCGACTTTAATCAATATCATTGGTCCGAGTATATGTGATGTCTTATTGGTCCGAGCATAATTCTTTTAATGTTGGGCCCGAGTTTAATGTCTTGACATTGGACTGAGTTTAAAGAATGTATCAAGGGTCCAAGCTTGTGTGTGTATCACGACAGTCTGAGTTTAATGTATGATTACATGTGATATCCGAGTTTTGAACAGGGGAGACCCCCCCCCCCCATACTTGTCTGAGTTGTGAGAAATGCATGATCCTGTAAATGTTCGTATGAATTACGTGAATTGTGTGAATGGGTTAATTGTTTCGTGATACATGATTTATACATGATATTGGCTATCAAACATTATGTGATATTGGATTACTTGCGTATCATTGCGAACATGAACTGATTTGTATTACGTGCATACCATAGGACTTGATTAATTACTTGTGAGTGCTTAACTTAGCATACCGAGCAAACCAAGGTGAGTTCACACTCTTACCAAGGCATGGGATTCCCGGGGTGTTGGGAATGGGATTGAAAGGTTGATTAGATACTCTATTGACACTATGACTAGACTACCACTTTACTATCCTCGGTTGTGAAGGATACCTATAGTTACGAGTAGTCTAGTGGTTATACAACGTGGAACACCACCACCAGTAACGTGGAACACCACCACCAGTAACGTGGAACACCACCACCAGTAACGTGGAACACCACCACCAGTAACGTGGAACACCACCACCAGTAACGTGGAACACCACCACCAGTAACGTGGAACACCACCACCAGTAACGTGGAACACCACCACCAGTAACGTGGAACACCACCACCAGTAACGTGGAACACCACCACCAGTAACGTGGAACACCACCACCAATAACGTGGAACACCACCACCAATAACGTGGAACACCACCACCAATAGAACATACAAACGGCCCAGTAGAGCCACCTGTTACAAACGAACTTACTATTACGCATTTACTTTCTGTGAACTCGCTCAACTAGTTTGTTGATCATTCTGTTACATGCCTTGCAGATCGTTAGGTACTTGGAGCTTGCACTGGAGAAGCGGGTCGTTGTGGACAAGGATCGTGGCTTTTCTGTTGAGCTATTATGACACTTAAAACTGTTAACTATTACTGGTTTATTTACTATGCTTCCGCTACATTTTGAAACGATGATTTGTTTGATCACCTTTTGTATTGAATGGATGGTTTTCAGTTATTTTACTTAATGTTAAATGCATGTTCAATATGATTGGTGGCTTGATCCTGGTCAGTCACGCTCCCAAGCGGTGATACTCCGCAGGTGGATTTTGGGGGTGTGACAGAAAAGGTATTCCCTGTTCCAAAACTTTAATCTTTTCTTTTGGAATTTTTTGTTGTAAATAATAGCCAAGGAATCTAGGGAACAACAAGAAGGCCTGTGGCTTCTTTTCTTTAATATTTTTCACATTATTAACCATATCATTAAAAATTGCTTGGGAGTAATTGAAATCAGTTTTAGACATGCTAGCATACACCAAGTATTTTTAGAGGAATTTCATTAAAAGCAGTTGTTTTATTTGAAACACAGGTGAGCAGGGTATGAAACAGGAATTTAATAGGAGGTGGGAATTCTCCTTTTTGCATAGTAGCTTTTGACAATTTTCCTGCATACCCTCTTTCGATCAAATCAATTTGATACTCATCCTTAGGAAAGAGGTTTTACCTGCTAGATCGTTCATCTATAAAACTTCTGATATGGTTTGTGGTGTTATTAGGACCAAGATTCCTCCTACTTCTGGTGAGATTGCCCAAGCCTTTTTATCTTGAATTTCAAGTTTTTCATTTGCCCAGAAATCTCGTAGGGTATCTTGTTAGATGGGAGCATTGCAAGTTAACAAAGTTTTCTACTTTGATGATGATAGGGCGTCAACGATGGAATGGAAATCTGTATTTTTGCTTGATTTTTCAAAAGTACAGAGATAGTTGTGTGGGTGTTTGATGTAACATTTATGCTTGTAATCACTGTGAACAGTTCAATTATCAATAAAACAATGTTATTTGGTCCCAATGTTTGTTTGGTTGTGTTTTACATTTTTCATGTTTTGACTTTTGATTGATTTTAAACTCTACATCGCTTTCTGGAGAATTATACGCAAACTGGTGTGTAAACGTACTCAGTTTAATGCGACAAATACTCCGAAACATCAACATATACTCAACATACCTTAAATAACCTTTACATAACTTAGAAATAAGTTTTGAAGGCTTTGGTACGGCAAAAACAAGTTAACTCGCTTACAGGGACTAAACTTGACAAACTGCGAAAGTATGCCAATTTAAACTGTAACAAACATTCCGGAACATGACCATAAGTTAAACACACCTTAAATATCCTTTACATAGCTTAGAAATAGGGTTTGAGAGGTTCGGTGTGCTAAAATAAACTTTTGGGTCATTCAGGGGCTAAAAGTGTCAAAAAGTGCACAAGTTTGCACTTTCGCGCTACCTTACGTTCTGAATACATCCGGACATCCAAAAATTTATGTAAGCATCCTAATATTATGCCTTAGTGTTTGGCATGAGAAAAACCCATTCGTCGCGCAATTTGGATTGTTTTTCGCGCTTATGCGCATTCCGTCGTAATTAACCGAACATCGCGATCGTACAGCCAAACGAACCAACATCCGGCATATTTTTGAGCATGTTTCATGTCCTCAATGTTAAAGCATCATTTTAGGGCCTTAAAGATGGCTTAACGGGCCTTAAACGTGTCGGAAATGGCCTTAAACCACAACAGGGACCTAAACTGTCATTTCTGAAACTTATTTTCTGATCTGGACTCCCAGGCGGGGCGCGTAAGCCCTGTCTAAATCTTCACGCGGCCCGCGTCAGCCCTGCAGATGCAGAAACTCGTTTTTCTTGCAAAATTTGGCCTTTCAAGCACCCAAGGGGCAATGCCTCTTCACAATCTCTGGGGTTAGGGTCACATATTGATACCCCAACATCTTGACAAGTGTACGAATGAGATCAAGGCACGATATTCAAGAAACGATCCTAACGGTCTTGCTTTTCCTATAAATACCCCCCATATGTGTTAAAACCCACAAAATCTGATCTAAAGCTCTAAGTTGAGGCCTTTGCTTCATACCTGAGCTCCTGGATCGAGATTAGCTTTCGGGGACCCTTCGTAAGTGTTCTTTCATTCTTTTTATCGTTTCTAGTCCTAATGTCAAACTATGTTTGACTTTCTGCGTTGACCAGCCTATGGTCAACACGAAGTTCGTTTGAACTTCATAATGTGAGCGTGATCACGATGGTTATAGTCCCTAGTGACTACACCAACTGATCACCACGTTATCTAGGCTCAGTGACGAGTCGTAGTTTCGGCCAAAATACGCATTCTTGTGTATTTTGTAACCAAACTACTCATAGGTATCAAAACCGTTTGTTTTGATGCCAAACCTGTTTTCTAAACTTAGTTAAGCATGTTCTAACATGCTTAGCTCGTCACTTTTAGTTTAGTGCTTATATAGGGTCGTAAGGTAAGCAATCTAAACAATCGCTTATGCTTTCGAACCCGACCCATTTGGTCGATCTTTAGGATCCGACCAAACACATTAGGTGACGATAGTATATAGGGAATAACCTTCCGAGGTTATACCTTATGGTCACGATGTTATGTCACACCCCGACCACGCAAAACAACAAAACGTGGCGGAATTGTCGGGGAGTGTTGTAACAGAATCATAGTTTCATAACACATGGAAAATTGATATATTGTTTTATTGATTAAAAGAGTTACAATGTCTTGACAAACAAATAAGTATAACATAATTAACTAGTCTTGCATCTTTTATTGTCACTAAGGCCCAAGTCCGCCTATGTGTATCTTGATCAATCCTATGCATCATCTCCTGAAACACATGTGAAAATAGGTACGTCAGCATAAAAATGCCGGCGAGTAACATAGGTTTTGTGAAAATAGGATTCATGACTTATAAGTTTAAGAAAAGTGTTTAATAAAAGTTAGTCATGAACCTTGTAAAATGTTTTGTTTTGTAAATCATTTGAAAAGCGATAAAATTTGATGATATGTATAAATAAAAGAATTATGTGTGGTTAAGGAATAACCAAGTAAAATAAGTTGTATAAAGCAAGTTTGTTTTTGTAAAACGAAGTCTTGTAAAAATGTATTATTTGTGTAAAAATGTATAAGTCCAAACCAAATGATTTAAATAACGCTATCACATGTAGTACAATACAAGCACTTATATATAGGAAGTACCAGCGGCATATCCACCATGCTTGTAGCATACTACACACATGTCGTTACTTAAGTCACTTAAACAAACCACCAAAGCATATAGTTCATGTTCAAACCAATCATCAAATGTTCTTGTCTAAACCATTGTCAATGTTTAAAACCCAAAATGTAGACATGTAGTTATGTGTAAACAAAAGTTATGTATGGTAAGTAACAAAATGAGAATACTTAACCATAAGTAAAAAGGAACAAAACAAAGTATTTTGAATGAATCAAAAAGTTATGTTTTGCCAAGTAGAAAACTTGTTTTATTGATACAAACATTTATGTGGTAAGATAACGCATTACATTCAAGCCTTGAGACAGCAGGATAACCTTAGAGTAAAGGTTATCAAAGTAAAATGTTTTCGGATTCAGTCATTCCTTACACCCAAACAAACCTAGGGTGTCAGGAACGGGATTTGTCAAGTCCTATGGTACCATTACTTACTACCGAGCGGCGTAGCTAATGTTAATGAATGTAGTAAAGAACCGTTTATGCAAACCAAATGTCATACCAAATGTAAACAAATTATGTGAAAACAATGTACTAAGTATGCTAAGTAAACATACGAAGCAGAAATGTTCATGTAAATCAATGTGCCCATATGCTGAGTAAACATATGCAGCAGAAATGTAATGTAAATCAATATGTCCATATGCTGAGTAAACATATGCAACAGAAATGTAATGTAAATCAATATACTAAGTATGCTAAGTTAACATACATAGGAAAACAATGTAATGTAATCAATGTACTATAAGTGTACTAAGAACATAGCAAGCATATGTTGTGAAAACAAGAAAGCACGAAAGTAACAAGTAGGCACATGTGTTTCACCCCAAAATGTTTGAAAAACAGTAAAAGGGGGGACTATGTACTCACATAGACACCTTGAAAGCATTTGAAAGATGGGGTTCTATGTACTCACCTTGGGTGCGTTTTTAAATGTTAACACAATCCCTCAAATTGTTTATGCGTCCTAAATAAATAAGGATGATTTTTAATAATCAACATTCACATAAATACCGAAGTTTCTCCGATACTTAGAATTTTCACATAACTTTGAGTTTTCTCGAAAAGTTATTATTTTTGATTATTTTGGTGTATTTGTATATATACATATACTCAAGCGTAATACTCATAATCTTGTTAACACTAACACATCATCATACACATATTGTAAAACACATAGCACATTGTAACACATAAATTTACCCATGAACAACCCATTCTAGTGTATGTGGAAAAACACTTATTTTAGCGATTCGGTAACATTTTTGAGCGTCGGAGGCCACGTATGACTAACCAAACACAAAGTAAACTTAATATAAGTTAAAATACTTATTTTTATACCAAAAATATCAGTTTGGTTACTGATCTAAAATAGTTTTGTAAAAGTCCTCCGAAAAGGCGATTTTTTTACCGTTTTACCGTATAGTTTTGCATCAAACGTTACCCGAACCATCCGAAATCGAAACGACTTGAAATTTTGACACAACCCATGTTATTTGCTGAATAAAATAATGGTTATACTCACAATAGTGCAGGTCTTAAATAGAGCATATAAATCATGCAAATTTCACATATTTTATCACTTTTTAAGCTATATGTACAACATGCAATGCTACCAAACCTATGTCAAAGTTTTATGCCATTATATTACACCAAATAATGTTATTTTTAGTGTTTATAACCTGTTCAAAAACATTTTTGTCATACAACCATTTTTTATCACTTCTTGAGCTTTAAATCAACATGTATTCTCATGTACAAGTGTCTAAAGCATATCAACATTTTATATGAGTTTAGATGCATCAAATATGTGCTATATTCATACTTATTTGCTGATATACTTGAACACTTAACATATCATATATAGATCATCAACTATTATTCAAGAACATGCAACAACATAAACAAGTACTTAACAAGGAATCAAACTTCAAGACTCATACACACATATATATATATACGGTTATACACACACATATATATACATCACCATTTTTATTTTGAATCAAGACCCATTTCTTTTTAGATCTCAAGTTTGTGAAAAATTCCAAGATTCAAGAGAAACTTCAAATCATCAAGAACAACCAAGAATCAAGAGTATGATTTAAACATAAATTTTATACCTTCAAGATTCAAGTAAGTTGTTCATGAGATTTTGATGATATGGAGCTTGAAATCACTTGAAAATACCTTGGAAACTTCTTTGGATCTTCACACCAACTTGAAGTTGGCTTGGAATGGGGTTAAATCTTGAAGAACAAAGTTGTAGAAATGAAAATGGTGAGGGTGGTGGTGCTTACGGTTTTGGGGAGGGAGGAGAGAAGGAGATGGAGTGGATTGAGTGTTGTTGTAGTGAAGATGGTGTATTTATAAAAGAAAAAAAAAACCCATAAAATCTAAACACAATCTAAATAAAATCTAAAGAAATCAAAAGAAATCCAAGAAACATCAATTTAAATCTTGAAAAATCTTGACAAAATATATGGTGGGGTCCCCATAATATTTGAACCGAAAATTATATGGGGGAGGGGGTCCAAGTGTAATTTTGATGGTAAATTAGATAGAAGTAGGTGTTTAATCGGGTACCGGGTATTTTATCTAGCGTTTAAATCCCGATTTATGGCGTTCCAATTTATTTTTATTATTCTATAAAAATAAATTCGCCAAAATATTACTGAAATAAATTTCAGTTGCCAAGACTGGCTGCGTTGTCCGCGTTTCGCAGTAAAAGCACTGTGTCGCGCAGAAACACGCGGTACATGCTTAAACTTGGAAAATAACGTTTTTAAGCGTTTTTAATTTATATTTCAATACGAACCTGATTAAAAATAAAATTTCAATCATAACAGAATATCTTCTGGATTTAAATATTATCCGGGCGGTCACCAACGTTCGCTTCGCAGTTTTGTCGTAATTAGTTCTTTAGTTTAAATAAACATGTTTTCGCCATACCGAATCCTTCGAAACTTATTTCTAAGTTATGAAAGGGATATTTAGGGTATGTTTAGCTTTCGTCACAGTTCCGGAATGTACGTCGCGTTAAACTGATTGCGTTTAAGCACCAGTTTGCGTATAACCTTCCAGAAAGTGATTTAAAGTTTGAAGTCGAAATCGAATCAAATTGTAAAATCATTAAACACAAGAACACATATAATAACACCAAAGCGTATTGTTCTATTGATAACCAACATTGTTTTACATTATACGGTGCTTACAGAACACAGTTGTCACATGTTAGGCGTTCCAAACGCGTTTTACGCGAACGACGTGTTAAGATAGCATAAGCTACCTAAACGGGTCGTAATGGGTCGTAAGCACTTAAGATAGGTTTCATTTTAAAATGTAGGCGTTGTTAAACCATATTACATGAGTCTCTATACTCGTTTGGTTTACGAACCCTCATTCTATCCAATCTTCTGAATTTGGTTCGCTATATTAATATAGCTACCTATTAGGTGCCGTTTGATATTCCGTGATCTCTAGCATTGTGTGATTATTACACAAGGACTTCTAAGCAATCTCAGGTGGGTACATTGAACCCCATCTATTACTGTTTTCTAAACTGTTTTGGGGTGAAACACATGTGCCTACTTGTTACTTTCATGCTTTTCATGCTTTCACATCATATACTTGCTATGTTCATTAGTACATTTATAGTACATGATTTCATTACTTTCTAAGCTATGTATGCCCATTGTGTGCGTACTTAGTACATTGTTTCACATTACATTTTATGCTATGTATGCCCATTGTGTACGTATTTAGTACATTGTTTTACATTACATTTTATGCTATGTATGCCCATTGTGTGCGTACTTAGTACATTATTTTACATTACACTTTATGCTATGTATGCCCATTGTGTGCGTACTTAGTACATTTATTCATCACATGCTCACATTTTGGTATGACATTTGGTTTGTTCAAATTATACAATGTACATTCATTAACACCGATCATGCCGCCCGTTAGTAGGTAATGGTACCATAGGACTTGACAACTCCCATTCCTGAAATCTCGGGTTTGTTTGGATTGTAAGGAATGACCAAATACGATAAGCATAACACATATAGACCTTTAATTTGTTTAAATGTCTATCACCACAGTCACAAAAGCTTAAATGTATGCATTTTCACAATACCACATAAATGTTTGTATCAGTATAGCATGCAATTGTTCCACAAAATATAACTTTGACTTAAACTATGTTTAATTCAATACCCTGTTTTTGTGCATTTTTACCTATGGCCTAGTTGATATATTTCACATGTCATACATGGTATTTTTGATACACATTATATGATTTACAGTAAACATAAACAATTTGACATTTATATACACACTTGGTGGTTTACATTAGACATGAACATTTTGATATGGCTTACACAATAACACTTGACAATTGATTTATACATGAACAATTTACATGGTGGTTGGTTTGGGTAAATGGTTTAAGTAACGTGGCGTATGTAATATGATACAAACATGGTGGATACGCCGCTGATACTTCCTATATATAAATGTTTGTATAATATTACCTATCGTAGCATTATTTAAATCATTTCAGTTTAGACATATTACGTTTTACACAAATAACATATTCTTCACAAGACATTATTTTTACAAACAACTTATCTTATACAAACTCATTTTACTAGGTTATTCATTTAACCTTACATTTTATTTATACATATCATCTGATCTTATCATTTTTCATATGATTTACAAAACAAAACAATTTACAAGGTTCATGACTGACTGTTATTAAACGTTTTCTTTAAACTTAAGTCATGAATCCCATTTTCACAAAACCTATGTATCTCACGGGCATTTTTATGCTGACGTACCTACTTTCACATGTGTTTTCAGGAGCTGTCGCTTAGGATGATGATTGTGATACTAGGGCGGACTTGTGCCTTAGAGACATAAAACGAAGATAGACATAGTTTAATTATGTTTTATACTCTTTATTTCCCGTTTAAAGACAATGAAACACGCTTGTTGATAAATAAAATATAACTTTGTATGCCATAGTTGTGAAACAACTAATTCTGTCTCAACACTCCCTGACGTTTCCGCCGCAGTTGCATGTTATACGCGGTCGGGGTGTGAAAGAAGAGTTGGTATCAGAGCCAATGGTTATAGGGAATTAGGTTATTAGTAATGCTTTGACCTAGACTATAACTTTCTAAGACCTTAACACAAGTTATCTTGTGTTTAGATTTTAAAACATGCACTATCCTTAGGTGATAACCACAACGAGAACTTCGATTCCGAATCCGCTTTGAAAATTAATCATCTGTTCTAGGATGATTGATTACTAGGTTTTGAACCCTCTGTTATAAGGTTTTGAACCCCTTTGAATTTTCAAAAATCTCGTCAAGGTTTTCAGGTTTTAATAGTGTGAACACGTGCAAACTGGAAGAGTGAATGCATGTACCCTGAGTTTTCTGTCTATGGCTAGAGTGTTCGTACAAATCCACATAATCGGACCAGTCACTCTTACCTGGGAACTCTTGGGGTGAGTGTTCACTTATAGGCGAACATGTCTTCGCGATACATTATTTTTGACCCATTTACTTTGACTAGACATTGCGTGTCGCTTGTTTGCTTTGCGATGCATAACCACCATCTTTGCTTTTGTTGATTTTGCTTCATCTCATTCTCTTCATCCAATCATCTCACTCGTTTCCTTTCATGTTTTCCTCTTTTAGAATGCCTCCTCGACGCGAAAACCAAATAGCGACTGCCGAACTGGCAGAAATTATTGTGCAGCAAATGGCTGCTCAATTCCCAAATCTCTTTGCTCAATGGAACCAAGCCAACAACAACGACAATGCTCCATGCAATTTCAAGAGTTTTAACTCGGCTAAACCAATCAAGTTTAGTGGTTGCGAAGGAGCAACTGGGATTCTTCAATGGTTCGAGAGCATTGAGAATACATTCCGGCACGTGCAGTGTCCTGACAATCGCAAGGTCGAGTTTTCTTCGAGTGTGTTTCAGAAGAGGGCTCTTACGTGGTGGAACGGGGTTATGAGGGATCGCGGTGTAGAAGTTGCTCTAGCTCAGACATGGGCTGAACTTAGGGCACTGATGATGAGGGAGTTCTGTCCTCGTCATGAGCAGCGAGCTTTGGAGAAGGAGTTTGATGACTTAAAACAATACAGTGGCGAGCACCGGGCATATACTGATAGGTTTGAGGAGTTGAGTCTGCCTTGCCCGACAATGGTTGCCCCACTCGACAAGGCCATCGAAAGGTACACCGACGGCCTACCTGACTCGGTACAAGACATCATTACTGGTAGTAACCCTACCACACTCCGTCAGGCGATCGAGTTATCAGCGACACTGACTGAGTCGCAGATTCGAAAGGGAAAGCTGCACAAAAAGGGTGACAAGGGTAAGAAGCAGGCAGCTGACAATGAAGATAGCAAGAAAGGTCAAAACAAGAAAGGAAATGATTCTGGTTCTACAAGGGGGTCTAGGAAGCGGAAGGCTTCCCAAAACTATGCCGTTACTGCACAGGCTCAGATTGCACCAAATCAGCCTGCGCAACCACTGGCCAAGAAGCCTTATCTTGGCAATGCACCTTTGTGCAACAGGTGTAACGGCCATCACCCACCACATGTGCAGTGTCGTCAATGCACCAACTGTGGAAGAAATGGTCATCTTGCTGCCACCTGCCGCATTCCTGCTAACCAGAACCAAGCTCAACAAATTGCTCAGCTTCTTGCTCAGCAACAAGGTCAAGCTACACGACTTCATTTTCCTCCTGGTTCGTGCTACAATTGTGGGGATCTGACCCACTACAGAAACCGGTGCCCAAGGCTAGCCAACCAGAATCAGAATCAGGCTCAGGCTCGAGGTCAAGTCTTCAACATGAACGCACAAGAGGCACAAGCAGATGATAATGTGGTGAACGGTACGTTCCTTATTAATAATCAGCCAGCATCTGTTCTTTTTGATTCGGGTGTCGATAAGAGTTTTGTGTCGTTATCTTTTGAACCATTACTTCGCGTGTCTAGAACGAAACTAGGTAAACCATTGACAATAGAAGTGGCTAGTGGTGAACCCATTGTTCTTGATTCTGTTCTCCGCAACTGCCAGTTGAACCTTAACAACCATCTTTTTCCTATTGACCTCACGCCTATGCAACTTGGGAGCTTCGACGTTATTGTGGGTATGGATTGGTTAGCCAAGTATCGCGCAGAGATAGTTTGTTTTGAGAAGACCATTCGCATGCCGCTTTTGTCAGGTGAGATCCTACAGGTTCGTGGTGAGAAACCTGCTGGTGGTCTCAAACTCATGTCTTGTTTTAAAGCTCGGAAGTATCTGCGGAAGAACTATGTGGCCTTTTTGGCACATGTTGTAGCAGATAAGGGCAAAGGTAAATCCATTCAAGATATTCCTGTTGTTCGGGATTACTCTGAAGTATTCCCTGAAGATTTACCTGGTCTACCCCCAGCACGCCAAGTCGAGTTCCGTATTGATCTCGTACCTGGTGCAAATCCCATTGCCAGAGCTCCATATCGTCTTGCACCGTCTGAGATGCAAGAGTTGTCTAAGAAGCTTCAGGAACTCTCTGACAAAGGTTTTATCCGTCCTAGCTTTTCACCTTGGGGTGCTCCCGTTCTTTTTGTCAAAAAGAAGGATGGATCTTTTAGGGTGTGTATCGATTATCGTGAGCTTAACAAGCTCACCATCAAAAATCGATATCCCCTACCTCGCATCGATGATCTCTTTGATCAATTGCAAGGCACTTCTTATTTTTCAAAGATTGATCTGCGATCTGGATATCATCAACTCCGTGTAAATGAAGAAGATATTGACAGCGTTCCGCACTCGTTATGGACATTATGAGTTCACAGTCATGCCATTCGGTTTGACTAATGCTCCTGCTGTTTTCATGGACTTAATGAATAGGGTCTGCAAGCCTTATTTGGATAAGTTCATCAGCGTTTTCATTGATGACATTTTGATATATTCTAAGACGCGAGCTGATCATGAGCAACATCTTCGTCTTACTTTGGAACTCCTAAAGAAAGAGCAACTTTTCGCCAAATTCTCCAAGTGTGAATTCTGGCTTAAAGAGGTTCAATTCTTAGGACATATTGTCAATGAACAAGGTATTCATGTAGATCCCTCCAAGATCAGTGCGATTAAGGACTGGGATACGCCTACTACTCCTACTGAAGTTCGTTCTTTTCTTGGTCTTGCGGGTTATTATCGCCGCTTCATTGAAAATTTCTCGAAGATTGCAGTTCCTCTAACTGCTCTAACTCAGAAGAACAAGCCCTTTGATTGGGGATTCAAACAAGAGGAAGCGTTTCTGACTTTGAAACAAAAACTTTGCGACGCGCCTATCCTAACCTTGCTTGAGGGCAATGAAGATTTCGTCGTTTATTGCGATGCATCTAAATTAGGTCTTGGTTGCGTCCTGATGCAAAGAAACAAAGTCATAGCATACGCATCAAGACAGTTGAAGATACATGAAAAGAACTACACCACTCATGATCTTGAGTTGGGTGCAGTTGTCTTCGCTCTTAAGATTTGGAGACACTATTTGTACGGTACAAAATGTGTGGTTTTCACAGACCACAAAAGTCTTCAGCATATCTTCAATCAGAAAGAACTCAACATGAGGCAGCGACGTTGGGTGGAGCTTCTAAACGACTATGACTGCGAAATTCGCTACCATCCTGGTAAGGCGAATATCGTAGCCGATGCTTTAAGTCGCAAGGAACGTACTAAGCTTCATTGTGTTCGTGTCCAATCTGTTACCCAAGCTCAATCCGATATCCAAGCACGTATTTCTCAGGTTCAACAATCTTGTGTTTCACAAGGCTTGATGGATAAGGAATTTCCCTACCACATAACGCCTGATCTGGAACTGAAGGACAATGGATCGTATTACTTCATGGACCGTTTGTGGGTCCCAAGACAAGATAATCTTCGTACCTTGCTTATGGATGAAGCCCATAAGTCTCGTTATTCTATTCATCCTGGCTCAGATAAGATGTATAAGGATCTTCGTATTCAGTATTGGTGGCCTGGTATGAAGAAAGACATTGCCTTATATGTATCAAAATGCCTTACTTGTCTTAAGGTTAAGGCTGAACATCAGCGTCCTTCCGGTTTATTGGAACTAGAAATCCCGGTTTGGAAATGGGAAAACATTACTATGGATCTCATTACTAAACTCCCGCGCACAAAGAAAGGTCATGATGCCATTTGGGTAGTCGTTGATCGTCTTACTAAGTCAGCACATTTCTTGCCAATCCGTGAGGATTTTTCTGCTGACAAACTTGCTAAAATCTATGTGGATGAAATTGTAGCTCGACATGGTGTTCCTTTGAACATCATTTCTGACAGAGATGCTCGTTTCACTTCCCATTTTTGGAGAACCATGCAATCTGCTATGGGGACCCAACTTAATCTGAGCACAGCTTATCATCCGCAAACAGATGGTCAATCCGAAAGAACAATCCAGACTCTGGAGGATATGCTTAGAGCTTGTGTGATCGATTTTGGTGGTAGTTGGGATTCACATCTTCCGTTGATCGAATTCTCCTACAACAACAGTTATCACTCCAGCATCAACATGGCTCCTTTCGAGGCTCTCTATGGTCGAAAATGTCGTTCACCAGTCTGCTGGAATGAGATCGGCAAGGCTCAGCTTGCTGGACCTGCCCTCATTTTAGAGACAACTGATAAGGTTAAGAAAGTTCGTGATAACCTTCAGACAGCTAGAAGCCGTCAAAAGAGTTACGCGGACCTAAAATGCAAGCCCTTGGATTTTCAAGTCGGTGATCGTGTATTACTTAAGGTCTCACCTTGGAAAGGTGTGATCAGATTTGGGAAGAAAGGAAAACTTGCACCTAGATACGTTGGACCATTCAAGATCGTCGAAAGAATCGGTAAGGTAGCCTACAGACTTGAGTTACCTCCTGAACTTGGAAATGTTCATCCAACCTTTCACGTGTCCAATCTCAAGAGTTGTTCAGCTGATGAGAACCTCCACATACCGCTTGATGAAATTCGTGTTGATAAAACACTGAAATTTGTTGAGAAACCGGTGGAGATCATGGAACGTGAAGTCAAGTGGCTTAAACGCAAGCGCATTCCTTTGGTCAAGGTTCGCTGGGAATCTAAACGTGGACCCGAGTTTACTTGGGAACGCGAAGATCAAATGAAGGCGTATCCGCATCTTTTTCCTCGAGTTTCCTCTAAATAAAACTTCGGGACGAAATTTCCTCAAGTAGGGGAGACTGTAACATTTGTGCTTGTAATCATTGTGAACAGTTCAATTATCAATAAAACAATGTTATTTGGTCCCAATGTTTGTTTGGTTGTTTTTTACATTTTTCATGTTTTGACTTTTGATCGATTTTAAACTCTACATCGCTTTCGGGAGAATTATACGCAAACTGGTGCGTAAATGTACTCAGTTTAATGCGACAAATACTCTGGAACATCAACATATACTCAACATACCTTAAATAACCTTTACATAACTTAGAAATAAGTTTTGAAGGCTTTGGTATGGCAAAAAAAAGTTAATTCGCTTACAGGGACTAAACTTGACAAACTGCGAAAGTATGCCAATTTGAACTGTAACAAACATTCCGGAACATGACCATAAGTTAAACACACCTTAAATATCCTTTACATAACTTAGAAATAGGCTTTGAGAGGTTCGGTGTGCTAAAATAAACTTTTGGATCATTTAGGGGCTAAAAGTGTCAAAAAGTGCACAAGTTTGCACTTTCGCGCATAACTTACGTTCTGAATACATCTAGACATCCAAAAATTTATGTAAGCATCCTAATATTATGCCTTAGTGTTTGGCATGAGAAAAACCCATTCGTCACGCAATTTGGATCGTTTTTCGCGCTTATGCGCATTCCGTCGTAATTAACCGAACATCGCGATCGTACGGCCAAACGAACCAACATCCGGCATATTTTTGAGCATGTTTCATGTCCTCAATGTTAAAGCATCATTTTAGGGCCTTAAAGATGGCTTAACGGGCCTTAAACGTGTCGGAAATGGCCTTAAACCACAACAGGGACCTAAACTGTCATTTCTGAAACTTATTTTCTGATCTGGACTCCCAGGCGGGGCGCGTAAGCCCTGTATAAATCTTCACGCGGGCCGCATCAGCCCTGCAGATGCAGAAACTCGTTTTTCTTGCAAAATTTGGCCTTTCAAGCACCCAAGGGGCAATGCCTCTTCACAATCTCTGGGGTTAGGGTCACATATTGATACCACAACATCTTGACAAGTGTACGAATGAGATCAAGGCACGATATTCAAGAAACGATCCTAACGGTCTTGCTTTTCTTATAAATACCCCCCCCCCCCCATTTGTGTTAAAACCCACAAAATCTGATCTAAAGCTCTAAGTTGAGGCCTTTGCTTCATACCTGAGCTCCTAGATCGAGATTAGCTTTCGGGGACCCTTCGTAAGTGTTCTTTCGTTCTTTTAATCGCTTTCTAGTCCTAAAGTCAAACTATGTTTGACTTTCTGCGTTGACCAGCCTATGGTCAACATGAAGTTCGTTTGAACTTCATAACGTGAGCGTGATCACGATGGTTATAGTCCCTAGTGACTACACCTACTGATCACCACGTTATCTAGGCTCAGTGACGAGTCGTAGTTTCGGCCAAAATACGCATTCTTGTGTATTTTGTAACCAAACTACTCATAGGTATCAAAACGTTTGTTTTGATGCCAAACCTGTTTTCTAAACTTAGTTAAGCATGTTCTAACATGCTTTGCTCGTCACTTTTAGTTTAGTGCTTATATAGGGTCTTAAGGTAAGCGACCTAAACAATCGCTTATGCTTTCGAACCCGACCCATTTGGTCGATCTTTAGGATCCGACCAAACACATTAGGTGACAATAGTATATAGGGAATAACCTTTCGAGGTTATACCTTACGGTCACAATGTTAGGCGTTCCAAACGCGTTTTACGCGAACGACGCGTTAAGATAGCATAAGCTACCTAAACGGGTCGTAATGGGTCGTAAGCACTTAAGATAGGTTTCATTTTAGAATGTAGGAGTTGTTAAACCATATTACACGAGTCTCTATACTCGTTTGGTTTACGAACCCTCATTCTATCCAATCTTCCGAATTTGGTCCGGTATATTAATATAGCTAGCTATTAGGTGTCGTTTAATATTCCGTGATCTCTAGCATTGTGTGATTATTATACAAGGACTTCTAAGCAATCTCAGGTGAGTACATTGAACCCCATCTTTTACTGTTTTCTAAACTGTTTTGGGGTGAAACACATGTGCCTACTTGTTACTTTCATGCTTTTCATGCTTTCACATCATATACTTGCTATGTTCATTAGTACATTTATAGTACATGATTTCATTACTTTCTATGCTATGTATGCCCATTGTTTGCGTACCTAGTACATTGCTTTACATTACATTTTATGCTATGTATGCCCATTGTGTGCGTATTTAGTACATTGTTTTATATTACATTTTATGCTATGTATGCCCATTGTGTGCGTACTTAGTACATTATTTTACATTACATTTTATGCTACGTATGCCCATTGTGTGCGTACTTAGTACATTTATTCATCACATCTCACATTTTGGTATGACATTTGGTTTGTTCAAATTATACAATGTACATTCATTAACACCGATCATGCCGCCCGTTAGTAGGTAATGGTACCATAGGACTTGACAACTCCCATTCCTGAAATCTCGGGTTTGTTTGGATTGGAAGGAATGACCGAATACGATAAACATAACACATATAGACCTTTAATTTGTTTAAAGGTCTATCACCACAGTCACAAAGGCTTGAATGTATGCATTTTCACAATACCGCATAAATGTTTGTATCAGTATAGCATGCAATTGTTCCACAAAATATAACTTTGAGTTAAACTATGTTTAATTCAATACCCTGTTTTTGTGCATTTTTACCTATGGCCTAGTTGATATATTTCACATGCCGTACATGATATTTTTGATACACATTATATGATTTACAGTAAACATAAACAATTTGACATTTATATACACACTTGGTGGTTTACATTAGACATGAACATTTTGATATGGCTTACACAATAACACTTGACAATTGATTTATACATGAACAATTTACATTGTGGTTGGTTTGGGTAAATGGTTTGAGTAACGTGGCGTATGTAATATGATACAAACATGGTGGATACGCCGCTGGTACTTCCTATATATAAATGTTTGTATAATATTACCTATCGTAGCATTATTTATATCATTTCAGTTTAGACATATTACGTTTTACACAAATAACATATTCTTCACAAGACATTATTTTTGTAAACAACTTATCTTATACAAACTCATTTTTCTAGGTTATTCATTTAACCTTACATTTTATTTATACATATCATCTGATCTTATCATTTTTCATATGATTTACAAAACAAAACAATTTACAAGGTTCATGACTGACTGTTATTAAACGTTTTCTTTAAACTTATGTCATGAATCCCATTTTCACAAAACCTATGTATCTCACAGGCATTTTTATGCTGACGTACCTACATTTACATGGAGACCCAAATGGCTCCAGAAATTTTAGATTGGGCTTATATCGGTGTAGCAACTCAAAACTTGTTTTCTTGTATTTCTTGACGGTGAGCACACGGTTCAAAGTGTAACACGCTGCAGCCACTGCTTCACTCCAGAAGAAAATCGGTAACTTGGAATCGGCTAACATCGTTCGAGCAGTTTCTATTAAGGTGTGATTCTTTCTTTCAGCTACGCCGTTCTGTTGTGGAGTGTAAGGAGCGCTGAATTCATGAAGAATCCCCTTTTCATTACAAAACTTAAGCATTTTGTTATTCTTGAATTCTGTTCCATTATCACTTTGTATTCCTCTGATCGACAGCTTATACAGCGTCTCCATCTTTTTTAACAGAACCATCAGCCACTCAAACGTCTGATCTTTTCTTTCCAAGCAGACTACCCACGAAAACCTTGTAAAGTCATCAGTGACTACCAAGCAGTATAAATCACCACTGATGCTCTTCACGTTAACCGGCCCAAAGAGATCCATGTGGAGTCTCTCAAGCGGTACTCTGATTGAATTCAGCAACTTTTGTGGGTGTGATTTCCTGGTCTGCTTTCCTTTCTTGCAAGCTACACAGTCATCATTCAAATGAAAATTCTTTAAATTCACACCTTCAACCAAATCATTATGAACAAGAAAATTCATTTTTCTAACATGAATGTGGCCCATCTTTTGATGCCACATGATTGACTCCTTTTCAGTAGCTTTGGTTTTCGACACAAAGCATTGTTTTTGATGATTTGCTGGTGTTGCGATACTCATGTCAAGAATGTATAAATCGTTTTATCGTGGAGCTCGCAACAGCACCATATCCTCAGGGATTTTAAACCCAGGTTTTAAAACAAAACATTCATTTTTCGTGAAATGTACGGTAAAAGATTTATCACAAATTTGTGAAATACTGAGCAAGTTATTTTCCAGTTCAATTATATAATTCACTTTCTCAAACGAAATCACTCCATTTGTCAAGGTTCCTTGACCGACAATTCTTCCTCCCTGGTTTCCAGCGAATCCGACGTATCCACCATTTATAGATTTCACATCATAGAGTAACGCCAGCATTCCAGTCATGTGTCTAGAGGTTTCGCTGTCCATTATCCATTTTGAAATTATCGACCTGGGCAGCCCCTGCAAACATTATAGCAAATCATTCAAACAATGATGCCCATGACTTTTTAACTGCTGAAACACTACCAAAAACTATGTCACACTTCACATCAACCTTTGGAAAGTTAAACGTGACATTTGGAACATCAGTTTTTACGTTTGGTTTTAATTCCTTTTTGATCGGTGGAAACTCTTCAAGAAGTTTATCAAGCTCAAACTCAAGTTTTTCTACATCATCATTAAAACCTTTTGTTTCATTTTTCAAAATGTTTTCCATCTTTTTCTCCTCGACCGATGGTTTTGATTTCACAACCCATGATTGATTTTCAAAAAGTTTCGTTTTTGGATATATCTTTGAAGTCTTGTGAGTCTTTGAAGATTCACCAACCTCAAAGGTCGATTTTGGCTTATCTTCTGACTCCAAAGATTCACCCCTCTTCAAGATGCGAATTGGTGAAACCATTTGTTTTTTTACCCTTTTTGTTAGTTGGTGACCTAGGTCGAGGTTTTTGCACAACAGGTTTTACAAAGACAGGTTTTTCAAAAACTTTCTTGCATTGTTTTGCCATGTGACCGATCTCATTGCAGTGATAGCAAACTCTTTTTCATACTCGACAAACGTTGATTTGAACGACTCTTCTTTTAGTTTCTTCGCCGCATTGAAATCATCAATGGCTTTTTGACTAAAGATGTATTCTTTTTCAGTATCTACACTTGGTCCAGCGACAAAAACATCTTTCATGTTATCTTTTGGCTTGACAACCTTCTTAGCCATCTTTTTCTCAAAACCAATTCCTTTGTTTTTAAAGTTGTTTCTATTTTTCTTGTTGTTACCATTCCCTTCCCACTCTTTCTTACCCGAGTTGTTAGATCGTGACGACAAACGACTTTTTGGGTTTTGAAAAGAACTCTATGTCGTTTACCACAACAATGTCAATTTCGGCCAATTTGAACACTTTCTCAACATTTTCAATCTTAACATTCTGAAGCGGATACTCAAAATCAGAGTAAAGCTTGTCAGTTCCAATCATTGTGTAAACCACCATGATCGGATCATCATTCAAGACTTTGTCTGATTTCGGTATGAAACGGTCTAAAAAGTTACCCTCATCTTCAGAATCACACACAGACTTCTCAGAATGAGATTTCATGATTTCAGTTTCAGAGTTATCACTCTCTTCATCTAACACTTGGTCGACAACAGTCTTGATGACCTAGCAACTCATCCTCAATTGTCCTCAGTTTGAGGTTCAATGCAGCTTCCACCCCATCTGGATACTTTTGAGTATAATGATTCCACATTGGGGGTGGAACACTGTTAAAGACAGGTGTTGCATTTGGCTGTTGTGTAACAATCTGCTCAATGACATAGGACGATGCAACATAGCTCATCAACTTTTTATCGATTCTTTCATTTTTAATTTTAGTTAATTCCAACTCTTTCTTCAATGATGCAATTGTGTCAAGATGAAAATTTACCTCTACTTGTTTATCAAAAAGTGTTGCTTTTAATAATTTCGTGGCTTTATCATTCTCGACACTTTCTTTTTGAATCATCTTAATGGATCTGGTCAGTGTATCATATGCCTCTTTGACTTGACCTAGATCAAATTTTAACATATCAGCGTATTGTTTCAATTCCTGAAACTTTGTGTCTTTTTCAAGACACTCCATGCAAGGTTTTAAACAGTTTTGGCATGGGGTTTTAGTCATTGAATCCACTTTCTCCACAACCTTTTCTTCACAATCAGTTTTAACTTCCTGTTTACCGATATCTTCCGACTCTGACTCAGACACTTTCTCAGATTTGACCTCCTCAATCCCAGACTCCTCATCCGACTCCTTTTGTACTGACTCGGTACCGACAGACTCTGGTTTACAGGCATTGTGTCTACCTCTTTCAGTTTCCCAATGAGAGCCCTGTCAGCAATCTCTTTCAAAGTGTCTTCGGTCATCTCTTTGGTTACATCGATAATTTCTTCGACAGACTCTTTCTTCTCCTCATACCGTGGACATAAACCAGTTGTCGGCTCTTCAAAGAAACCCGCAAAAGACTCAAAAACTTTAGGAGGCATGATAGATTTCAAAGAACTGCCTAATACCTCTTGTTCAGACTGATAGTAATACACTTCTGCAGCAATCTCCACAATATCAGCCACACTATCCATAGAAACATCGTCACTAACCACTTCAGGCTCAACAACATTTTCTGGCTCTTCTACAATCTCAGCCATCATTGCCTGTCCTTCACTACTCGGGATGTATTTATCCCAGCTGAATCCCTCAGCTACCTTCTCATCATCCTGGTTTACAATGAGAGCTTTCTCGGGTTTGTTCTCAATTTGAGGTCTTTGAACGACAGGTTGTTGATTTGGCCTGTGATAGATCGCCTGTCTGTAATAATCGTTGGTAAACGGATTCTGGTGATTCTTGACCTCTCTGTTTGGACACTCTATTTTAAAATGCCATCTCTCTTTGCACTTGAAACAAGTTACTTTGGACTTGTCAAAACCTAACTTCTGATCTGGTCCAGAAAGACTGTTTCTACCAGTAATTTCCATAAAACACTACGCTCTTCTCACCAAACTTGCCATACCCCACTTTATGTCAATAAGCTCAAGCTCCTCTGGATCTATTTGATCGTAATCCTCTTTGGTCATGTCAGGATTTCTGATCTTACCTGCAACTAAACTCTCGTATGACTCCAACACGGAAGCTAATAATGCAATATGTTGCTTTGCAGCCGATTCAGTAAACTCATTCCCGTTCTTGATGTTGACTGCAATATTGCATTGGATCCCAGAAACATATGCCTGATTGTTCGAGCTAGACGAGCTTTGAGGTGGTGTCTGGTCAGAAGCTTTGAAATTTGGCTCGTAGCTGGCAAATGGTGAAGACTTGTTGTTACTTGGAGTATTCGACGGAGCACCTGATGTTGTGTCTGCACTAAACCCAGTTTGAATCTTCGGGCTTTGATTTGTTGGTGCTGGAATGCTTCCTTTGTAGTAAAGAGACACATCCTGTTGAATATCTACAGAATTCATCTTCTTCATCTTTATTAACTCAAGTTCATGTGCCTCGATTTTCTCAATGAATGCACTGAGGTTGAGATTAACAAAGTCTGAGTTGTTCTTCAACACTAAAAGATAAGTTCCCCATTTGTCATAGGGTAAGACATCTGCTAGTTTATCAATCAACTCTTCATTGGTTTTCTCAATTTTCATACGATTCATTTCAACAACAAGGTGACAGTATCTTCAATCAATTGTCTTGTTGTTTCACCTTTCATTCCCCTAAAAATGTCAAAAAAAATTTTCATCAATGTAGTCTTGCTTTTTATCATAGAAACACTTCCTTTAAACTTCGCCTCCAAAGCCTGCCAGACTGACTGTGAATTATCTTCGTGTTGCAGTAATATCAAGATATCTTCTTTAATTGCCTGCTGAAGAATACTCATCATTTTCTTCTCGGCCTTGAAACTGTCTTGTTCAGTTTGTGATAAACTGCCAATCCCCTTCACAAGACCCAACCCATCCTTAGGTGGAACATACTTTGATTCAATCTTCATCCAACTCTCAAAGTGATTTGCTTGTACCCACTTTTTGAATCTCACAGACCAACCTGCATATTCATCTAGACTCATCAGCTTGGGTGGTTTCTGCATCGTTCCCAACTCATTCTCCATATTGACATTCTGAACAATACTTGTTGGGTTCTGTCCTACTGTCGTACCACTGCTGGCAAACATGTTGTAAAAATCTTGGTTGTCCATTTTTACGAAATCAAATTTCCGGAAAATTTTTCAAGTTTTAAAACTGATCTTTTTAAATGAAAACACTTTCTACACGAAATGAACTACGAACGAAATGGACTTTCACAACCGAACCCTAATTTCAAGCTGAATTAGGTTTTTCAAGCAGAATCAAGCTTTTAAGTTTCAAGCGAAATCAAACTTTTAACTTTCAAGCGAAATTAGTGACAATTCAAGCGGAATCAAATGATGATTCAAGCGGAATCACCAGCTCAAGCGAAATCAGATAACACTCAAGCAGAATCACTTATTTCGCCTGAAATGACTTCAATTTTCGAGCGGAATCAGGACTTTTCAAGCGGAATCACTTATTTCGCTTGAAATAACACAACTTTTCAAGCGGAATCAGAAAAGACTCGTTCAAGCAGAATAAGGTTTTCAGTCCATTTTTACCAGTTTTAGGCCGAATTTTAAGCTGATACTTTCAAGGGTTTGTTAAAACTCACTTTTACACACAATACTAAAAACTCAGTCCATTTTGTCTGTTCAAACGTCCAGAAATTCAAAAGGTGTAGGAAAATGCTCTGATTCAGGTATATTGGTTCATAACTGGCTCTGATACAAATTGTAGGACCGATTTGATGATCTAGTGAGTCAATTAAAGTCAATATACCACTGTTTGAGTGGCGGAAACAAATAAACAGTGTTGAATCAGAGAGAATTGAGTAGAAATAGACAGAATATCACTTTAATACTTGTTTCTCATTAAAATATCACTTGAAAATCCGGCAGCAGTTCGACTACAACTTTCTGATTTCGTGCAAAAATGAGAAACACAACTACCTATATAGAGGACTGGTATTTCGCTTGAAATGACACCTTGTCATTTCAAGCAGAATCACTTCTTCTGATTTCGCTTGAAATGACAAAGTGTCATTTCAAGCGGAATCACTTACAATAACACATAAATTTACATTTCAGCCCCTGAACTATACATACTTGACACATTTAGACCGCTAGACTTAAGACATAGGCTTTAGACATCGTGCACTAACAAGGGGACCTTAAAAACTAGCTAATGGTATCAGAAAACCTTCTACAAACCCAGAAAATGAGCTGATGTTTGCTAAAACTAGATTCTGCAGAACTGGGCATCTGTCGCGCCCCGCATAAACTCACACTGAGTCTTACACGCCCCGCCAGAGATACTTTGACAGATTGTCAAGTTTAGTCCCTGCAAGTGTAAAACTTGGTTTTTGGTGCATTTTTGATGCGTTTATGCCCCGTTAAGCCATTTTCAAGGCTCTACAATGATGCCAAAGTGTAAGGAACATGAAATATGCTTGAAAACATCTCGGAGGTCGGTTCGTTTGATCGTACGGTCATGATATTCGGTTAATTACGAAGAAACAAGAACAGACCTGAAAAATGACACAAGTTGCACGACGAATGGAATTTTAGCATTCCAAGCACTAAAATAAAATACTTTAATGATTACAAAAATTTTTGGATGTCCGGATATGTTCAGAACGTGAGATATGCGCGAAAATGCAAACTTATGCACTTTTTGACGCTTTTAGTCTCTATTGATCAATTAAGTTTATTTTCGCATACCAAACCCCTCAAAGCCTATTTCTAAGATATGTAAAGGATATTTAGGGTATGTTTAACTTATGATCAAGTTCCGGAATGTTCGTTGTTATATGAATCAGTAGACTTTTTCAGTTTGACGCAAATAGTCCCTATGATCAAATAAACTTGTTTTTGACACACCAAAGCCTTCAAAACTTATTTCTAAGTTATATAAATGTTATTTAAGGTATGTTAAGCCTATGTCACTGTTCTGGAGTGTTTGTCGCATTAAACTAATTAAGTTTACATATCAGTTCGCGTATAACTTTCCAGAAAGCGATTTAAAGCTTGAAATTGAATTTTAAATCAAAAAGTGAAATTGTCAAACGCAAATAAACAAATTTTGAGACCATATAACATTGTTTCTTTGATAAAATATTTTGTTCTACATCGTGCGGTGTTTACGGAGCACAAGTGTCACAGTTGACGTTATAGATTTACCACGAAGGCGAATCTATTTGGTGTAAACTTGGTTTCTGACATTCCCTAATCAAACTTCCAAATAAACCTTGGAAGCAGGAATGGGGTGTCACGTCCTATAGCGCTATATCATACTACCAATCGGCTTGATCATTGTTAATGAATGTACTTTAGGCATGAATACAAGTGCACACCAACAATAGTCTTACAAACTTTGAAAATCATTATTTAAGCCATATGTAATACTTTCAAATCGTTTGTGAATAAGTACTATGTATATAAAATCATATAGTTTTGAGATTATGAAAATAATGATAGGCACATATGAATCACCCCAAAACATTTGCGAAAGCGTCCTTGAATCAATAGAGATAACAAAGCTCAAATGTGTCCTAATGTGTCGGATAAATTATGTTAGTGTGCCGAGACTTTAATCGGAGGATTCGGGTAGAATGAAGTCTTATAAACCAAATGAGTGTTGGAACTCATATGATATGATTTAACAAACTTAACATTCTGAATTGGAAAGGAACCTAAGTGCTTTTGACCCGTTATGAATCGTTAATGTAGTTTACGCTACTTTAACAGGTCATTTGCGTAAGTATACATTCGGATGGTTAAATATGCCCTATGATAAGTCTTATATGCCAAATCATGTTCATAATGTTGTAACATCAGTTTACATGTCAAAAATTGGCTTACATATGCTTAAAATGGATTTATGCGCAAAAAGGGCATTTTGGTCGTTTTTAAGAACATAGAAGCGACCTATCATTGTGACACCCGGCTATTTAGGTTGTACCGTACAAATGTAACACGTGTCATGAATGAATAAAAGGCTGTATTTGACTGATATTAATGTTTATGTCTGATGTTTGGTGTGTTAATAAATCCAAACTTTGATAAAAATTATGTTGGCAATAATAAAATAAACGCTTATCGCGTAACGAACAAAATGCGAAACGAACGTCGATGACCGCCCGATTAATGTTAAAATCCAAAAAAAAAATCATTATGATTAGAATGGTAATTTTAATCATGTTCGGAAAGAAAAATAAATTAAAACGCTAAAAAACTCTATTTTTCGAGTTTAATCGCTTACCGCACGTATCTGGCAAAATACTGTCAAAGCAGCCAGTCAAGGCAACTGATAATTATTTCAGTAATATTTTGGTGAGTTTATTTTTAAAGAGTGATAAATATAATTTAAAACGTCATAAAACGGAATTAAAACGCTAGATAAAATACCCGGTATCCAGTAAAATACCTGTTTTTAACTATATATATTATATGTATATGTAAGTATGCATATGGTATGTGTGTGTGGGTACATGTGGCGGCCAAGGGTGCCACCATCTTTGCCTCATTTGTTTAAATTGGACAAGTGTCTAGCCTACATGATTTCTAATCATTAGAATTTGCATGTAATCTCCAAATTATGCCATTTTCAAGAATTAACCACAAATTCTTCCACTTTTGCTCTCACTCTCAACCATATACACACATACAAATTCTTCCACTTTTGCTTTCAAAATTTAAATCTTGTTCTTGAAGATTAAAGCCATTCCAAGTTGGTTTGAAGATCCAAAGGTGTTTTCAAGTGATTTCAAGGAAGAATAAGCTTCATATCATCAAAATATCATCGAAAACCCAGTAAATTCTTGTGAGGTATAAACTTATTTTTTAAAAATTTATATTCTTAGTTCATGATGATGATGATGATAGAAAGTTTCTAAAAAGCTTGGAGTTATTCACAAACTTGAAACTAAAACAAATGGGTTTTTAAATAACATTAAAATGGAAGTGTATATATATATATATATATATATATATATATGTAGCCGTGGGTGTGTATATATGAGTTGGAGGTTGTGTCTTGATTAATAGTTGATTTATGTTGATGTGATTCTTGAAAGTGAAATGCATGCATGATCAAAAGGTGATTTATAAAAGTTTGTATGATTAAAAGATGAACATGATAAAGTGAGTTTTTGGATGTATATATGCACATGTGTGGGTGTGCCGTGAATGTATATGTATGTATGTGTACATGAGTATTTTTGTTAGTTAGTGTATAAATGAAAGAATGTTGCTAGCATTTAAGTCAAATGATTAGATGATGAATATGTCTTTGATTATTTGAAACAAATATATGTCATATGCATTTAAGTTCATGTAAAATGATGAAGATATGATATGGGTGCATTAGATGCTTGTACTTAATCATGCATGTTGATTTATGGTCATGAAATGATGATTTAGATATGATTTGATAAAAATGAATTTTAATCATAATCTAAACACTAAAACTATTAATATTTGAAGTGTTATAATAGCATGAAACTTTGTCATAAAGTTTACTAGCTTTGCATGTTGTAATTGGTGCTTAAAAAGTTGTAAAATACGTGAAATCACATGATTTATGTGACTTACATAAAAACTGCAATAATCTGATTATAACCATATTTAATCAGTAAATAACATGGATTATGTTAAAATATCAAGTCATTACGATTTGGGATGGTTATGGTAACGTTTGATGCAAAACTATGCGGTAAAACGGTTAAAAATCGGCTTTTCGAAGGATTTTTACAAAACTGTTTTAGATCAGTAAGTAAACGGATATTTTTAGTATAAATATAAGTATTTTAACTTATATTAAGTTTACTTGGTGTTTGGTTAGTCATACGTGACTTCCGACACCCGAAAACGTTACTGAATCATAAAAATACGCGTTTTACAATGTAAACTAGCATGGGTTATTTATGGGTGAACCTTATGTGTTAAAATGTGTTATGTGATTTAGATATGTTTATATGATAATATGTTAAGTGTTGACATGATAGCGGGAATTTAGAGTATGCTTGTACACTTGTGCGCTTAAAGCGGTAGAATCTGTAAAATCTCGTTAAATGTGTAACTTGTTTTTCGAGCATGAAAATTGATACATAGGTTAAATGGATAAGTTATTTTATGTATACATGCTTTAAAAATGATAAAATATATAAGTTAACGAGATTTTGCGTGTTATGATATTAAGTATATGCTCACGTTTATGTATATATATTACGGCACGCAAATCGTAGATATATTACGTATAAATGGGAGTATTAACGAATTTACATGATAAGGGTCACCAATAAAATCGTTCAAGTCCCAAAATCTTATATATATATATATATATATATATATATATATATATATATATATATATATATATATATATATATATATATATATATATTAATGTGCCAACATAATAAAAAATAATGACTTTTTGAGAAAATCTCAAAGTTATGTGAAAATTCTAAGATACGGAGAAACTTAGGAATTTTGTGATATATATATTGATTGATAAATCGTTCCTACGTATATTAGAACGTCTAGAAATCAATTTGTGGGATTGCGCTATTTATAATAGGCACCTAAAGGTGAGTGTCACTAAACCCCCTCTTTTTACTGTTTTGTATATGTTTTGGGGGAAGAACACGCCTTAAAAAGTTTAAAGATGTACTCGAATAAAACATATCTTTTGATATATAAAATGTATATTTTCATGGAAAATATACGGATTTGTTAAATATATTTATGTTTTGGGTAGAAATGGTTTTTGTGAATAAATATGTTTCGGGGAGAAACAAGGATTACTACGGTGTTTCAAAGAAAATGAACGTGTAGATTTTAAATTTCTTAAATCTAAAGTTGCGATGAATTTGCTTGATCTCAAGAGAATAAGTATCGGTTTATAGGCTTATATTTCGGTGGGGACTTCTGGAAATTCGTACAACATGATATATTAAATTTATCGGTATTAGTAGGATATATATATATTGTTCATGAGGTACGCATTATAGATGGCCTCGATATAGGCCATGCGCAAGTAATGTCGTTTAATCATTTAAGTATTGCACGCGAGGAATTGTTGGTAGATCTATCGGGTGGACAACCCCGTCATGACTGGTCGCTCCGTGTCAAGTCAAACGACGAATTGATATTCTGTTATAGTCTAACTTTGATTATACCTTCATTGTTAATATATAGTTTGTACTGTCTCGCTAACTTACGAGTCCGAACATTTGATGCTATCAATTTAATATGTAAACTTGGGAAGATGTTTATGGGCGGAGGTTCTTCGGAAATGCTTGCGACAGCTGACCCTTGAATTTTTATAAAGGAAATAAATTAACTTTCTTAAAAATTATATGGATGTTTTGATAATAAACACATAATTAGAAAGTTTTTCCTTGGATCAAATTATTTAAATTTGGATATGTGAACTCACCCTCCTTTGTGTTGACACTTGATTTTTAACGTGTTCTTCAGGTACTTGAGTTCGGCTTCGGGAATTATGGCGTATCTTATGGTTGTTGATGCATTTTTGGTTTGATAATGTTTTGTACAAACTTCTAAAACAATTCGGGACCTATGTAATAAGATCCATAAGGATCAAAACAACTTAACTATGGTGTGGTTGTGATGTACTTTCTAAAACTGTAAGTTTTAAACTATATTTTAATTAAGTTGAATGTCCAACATTACGATGCATCGTTCAGCAAGATATTTATGGGCACCAACTTCCGTCACCACTACGTTTTATATTCCGCTGCGACGTTTTTGGGGTGTAACAGAAGTTGGTATCAGAGCCAACGGTTGTTAGCGAACTAGATGTTTTCTGGGGAAAAATCTAGACTTCAACCAAAGAATTTTGAGATTAAAGTCCAAAATTCGCAAAGCCGAAAAATTTAAATAAACATGGATTTTTATCATGTATTAAAAACATTGCGTGTTTTTGTGCATACATGTTAATCTGTTTATTGGGCCTTATGTATTATTTTTCATTTGAACACACACTTACTTTGTACGGTTATATATGTCACAGATGTCGCACGAGCACGAGGTCATCGAGATTCATGACTCAGGTAGTGAGACTGAATTCGAGACTTCACCTAGATCCGTTTTTTTCCAGAGATACCCCTCACAACTCCACAGACTATTCATATGGCTGGATTTGTTTCGTTCTTCCATGTGGACCCAGCTACGTTCGTCAGCCAGGTTGACCCCCGTTATGCTTTTACAAGCAACGGTTGGATAGACGACGATGATGATGTTCCTCCCTCGATCCACGAGACGAGACAGGACAATCATCAGGTACCGTGCCAGTTATCGATGACGTGGATAGAGGTGTCCCTTTGATCGGAGGATGTTCGTTATCCACTAGTGGTGGACGCCACTATCGTTACGGCTCAACCATTAGAGCCATTGGTCGTCCCACCTACTGTTGTTGTCGAGCCCACTACTGAGATCCCTCCACCCGTTGTTACTGAGTCTTCTTTTCCGTTGATCAATATTGTCACTGCGAGCGACAGTTCGCTACTCTACGCGAAGACTTGGACTCAGCGAAGGATCAGATGAAGAACTTAGAGGGACAGATGAACTGATAGTAGAGCTTGAAGAGCTTGTTAGGAAACTGTTGGACTTCCTGGGTTTGAAGTGATGGTTGTTTGTTGTTTTTATTGTTTGTTTCGTATGTCTCTTTTGATGAACCCTTTTATGGCTTGCATGCCAAATTTTTGGATATTTAGGAGGAAATTTCAAATAGACTTGTTGTGGGTGTCGATGTAGACACGCCAAATTTTGATTAGTCGTTGTACTAAAAACAAGCCTTGTAATTTATGTGATAAATATCAAATGGGTTTCTTTTGGTTTAAAAATTGTTCTCATTATTATGTGGATGTGATTACATGCGCAATGTTTGGTCCACTAGTATTTATTGATTGAATTACTTTTGGATATCGTCTTATGTTGTAATAATTGTTGTAATAATAGAAACGACGAAATACCGCCAAAAGCGAGACAGGGTCCTACCACCGATGGTATTGGATTACCTACCACCGCAGAGGAGTTGGCATAACTCATAGCCCAACACGTTAATACTGCCATGGAACAGCGCGATGCTAACCCGAATAATGGCCAGGGACGTGGATGTGGTAATCATGGGCATGGTTTTGGTGGAGCACAGATCGGAAATGTGACACCTGTGCCTCTGCAACCATCAAACAAATACCAAATTTATGAAATATTGTGTTTCATACTTGGGATTTGTAAAAATATGTGTATCGTTTGCACATATCAATTCATGTTCGATTTCAAGCTTTAAATCGCTTTCTTGAAGGTTATACGCGCACTGATGCGTAAATATAACCAGTTTAATGCAATGAAGACTCCGGAATAGTGAAATAGGCTTAACATACCTTAAATGACCTTTACATAACTTAGAAATAAGTTTTGGAGGGTTTGGTGTGGCGAAATCAAGTTTATTCGCTTACAGGGACTAATTTCGACAAACTGCGAAAGTATGCCGATGTGTTCTGTAACGAACATTCCAGAACTTGATCATAAGTTAAGTATGCCCTAAATATCCTTTACATAGCTTAGAATAGTCTTTGAAATGTTTTGTGCGCAAAAATAAACTTTCTTGATCAATAAGGGCTAAAAGCGTCAAAAAGTGTACAAGTTTGCATTTTCGCGCATATCTTACGTTCTATATATATCCAGACATCCGAAAATTTATGTAATCATTAAAATATTTTATTTTGGTGATTGGGATGATAAAATTCCATTCGCCGCTTAATTTGGATCGTTTTTGCGTTCGTTACGACTTCCGTCGTAATTAACCGAACAACGCAACCGTACGACCAAATGAACCGACATCCGAGATGTTTTTGAGCATATTTTAAAAGTGCCAAAAATCAAGTTTTACAAGTGCAGGGACCATTTTTGAAATTTCTGACCAGATTCAATGAACCTAGTCCAATTTTGAAGTGTTGATGGTTTTAATGGCTGGTTTTGGATGCTATGGGCTCAAATTTGTTGGTTTTAAACATTCCCATGGTTTTGAAAACCATGAGCCCAAGTGGAGGGCCAAGATCAAAGCACGAAATGCGAGGAACGATCCTAACGGTTTACCGAATCCTATATAAACCCATGCCTTCACTTCATTTCAACTCACACTTTGGTTCAATCAGCTCTAAGTTGAAGTTATTACTTCATGCCTGAGTTGTTTGAATCAAAACTTCCTAGCTTGAACCCTTTGTAAGTCTCTTTCGTGCTTTTTATGTGTTTTTAGCACGAAAGTCAAATAGTGTTTGACTTTTTGCTTTGACCATGAGTTGGTCAACACAAAGTTCGTTGAATTTCACCACGTGAGCGTAATCACGATGGTCATAGTCCCTTGTGACTATACCTACTGATTACCACGTTGATTAGGTGTAATGACGAGTCGTAGTTTCTGTCAAAATACGTATTCTTGCGTATTTTGCAACCAAACTACTTTTGGGTATCAAGACCCTTTATCTTGATATCAAACTTGTTTTCAAACTTCGTTAAACATGTTCTAACATGTTTAACTCGTCACTTTTGGCTTAGTGCTTATATAGGGTCGTAGAATAAGTGGTCTAAACAACCGCTAAGAGTTTCGAACCTGACCCGTTTGGTCGATCATTAGGATCCGACCAAGCATATTATGTGACCATAGTTGCATGGGGAATAAGCTTTCGAGGTTATACCTTATGGTCACTTCGTCTAAGTAGTTATATGATAGGTAGTTTATATGCCTTAGGTAAATGACCAAAATGCCCTTTTTACGCATAATATCATTTTAAGCATATGTAACCTAAATTTTGACATCTAAACTGATTAGGTAACATTATTAGACATGTTAAGGCATATATTACTTGTCATAGGACTAGTTAGGTGGTCCGAACGTGTTTTACGTGAACGACGCGTTAAAGTAGCGTAAGCTACCTAAACGGGTCGTAATGGGTCGTAAGCACTTAGGACAGGTTTCCTTTTAGAAAGTAGGCTTTGTTAAACCATATTACATGAGTTCATATACTCATTTTGTTTACGAAACTTCATTCTATCCGATCTTCCGATTTAGGTCCGGTTTATTTACATAGTTACCTATATTAGGTGCCGTTTGATTCTGTGATCCCTCTAGCTTTGCTTGGTTATTGTTCAAGACTTCTAAGCACCCTCAAGTGAGTACATAGTCCCCTCTTTTACTGTTTTTCAAACGTTTTGGGGTGAAACACATGTGCCTACTTGCTACTTTCATGCTTTCCACGTTTTCATATCATATACTTGCTTTGTTCATTAGTACACTATTAGTACATGATTTTATTATGTTTTGCTATGTATGTTTTCATATCATATGCTAGCCCATTGTTTTACATTTTGAACTGTTCGAACCATTTGTAACCATTTGATGTATGTGAACCATTGGTAATCATTTGATATATGCGAACTATTTGTAACCATTTGATTGATGTGAACCATTTGTAACCATTTGATATATGTGAACCATTTGTAACTGTTTGAACCGTTGGGTTAGGGAAGTGATTAGGTAACGGGGCGGGTGTAATGTGTTAAAAGCATGGTGGATACGCCGCTGGTACTTCCTATATATAAGTGCTTTTAACACATTATATATCGTTGCGTTATCTAGATCACTTGGGTAAACGATTTTGAAACGATGTCACACAATGATGTTTTCTGAATAATATAAACCATACGAGTTTTGTTAACGAGTTTCTACGATATATTTTACAATTTGATTTCATAAAACAAATGTTTTGGAGTTAAGAATCATGGCTACGAGATTTTATAAGTCATATCCAACTTGATTTGAGTTGGTTAATTATGTCGCAATACTATACTTTTCAAAATAAGGTTTTTAAATAAGTATTGCAACATGTAAAACGAGCCATGAATCTGACACTCACATAAAACCTATGTACTTGCCGGCATTTTTATGCTGACGTATTTTCACATGTGTTTCAGGTACCATAGTTGATGATGTTTGATGATGATACTTGTGTACGCTCACATAGGAATGGACGAGGCCTTAGTGACTTAACAACAATGAAAGTTTATTTGTTCCTGTTTTGTTTCTAATTCCAATGTAATGCAATACATTTAATTCAATAAAACGAAACTATTTACTCCATGGTTGTGAAACAATGATTCTGTTACAACACTCCCCGACGTTTCCGCCACGTTTTGTTGTTTTACGTGGTCGTGGTGTGACAGAAAAGTTGGTATCAGAGCCAATGGATATAGGGAATTAGGTTATTGGTAATGCTTTGACCTAGACTATAACCTTCCTAGGACCTGACGCGAGTTTACTTGTGTTTAGTTATAAAACAATACCGTTGCCTATCTTTAGGCAGCAACCACAATAAGAACACAAAAATCGAATCTGCTTTGAAAACTAATCATCTGTTCTAGGATGATTTATTATAAGGTTTCGAACCTTTAAAGTTTTCAAATTCTCGTCAAAGTTTAGGGCCACATAATGTGAACACGTGCAAACTGGAAGGGTGGGTGCCTGTACCCTGAACTTTCTAAGGCTAGAGTGTTCGTACAAATCCACAATATCGGACCAATCACTCTTACCTGGGAACTCTTGGGGTGATTGTCCACTTATAGGAGAGCATGTCTTCGTGATACATTATGAGGACCTATTTACTTTGATTCAGCCTTTGTGTGTCGTTTGTTTGCTTCGTGGTTCAAACAATGACCATCACCCATGATTTTGGTCGGTAATTGTAACATCCTATTCTTACCCAATGCCATTTCATTTGTTTTCTCTCTTGTTTCCCATTTTTAGAATGCCTCCCCGACGCAAAAATCAGGTACCTATTGAAGAGCTGGCAGGTGTCATTACACAGCAAATGACTGCTGCATTCCCAAACATCGTCGCTCAATGTAACCAAGCTCTCAACAACAATAATGCCCCCAGCAACTTCAAGACGTTCAACTCGGCTAAGCCATCAAAGTTTTCTGGGTCTCAAGGAACGACTGCACTTCTGCAATGGTTCCAGAGTCTAGAGAGCACCTTCAGGCATGTTCAATGCCCAAATGAGCGAAAGGTAGAATTCGCATCTAGTGTCTTTGAGAAACGAGCTTTTGCATGGTGGAATGGTGTGATGAGAGATAGGGGTGCCGATGTGGCACTGGCTCAAACGTGGGAAGAGCTTCGAGCTCTGATGATGAAGGAATTCTGTCCTCATCACGAGATCAGGGCCTTGGAAAGGGAATTCGACGATCTTAAGCAAGATAGCGGTGAGCATCGAGCCTACACGGATTGTTATGAGGAGTTAAATCTGTTATGCCCGAATATGGTTACGCCTTTGGATAAGGCAATCGAAAAGTACATTGATGGCCTCCCTGACCCAGTACAAGACATTGTGACTGGTAGTAACCCCACTACAGTTAGGCAGGCCATTGAGCTATCTGCTACCTTGACTGAATCTCAAATCAAGAAAGGTAAACTTTTCCGAAAAGGTGATAAGAAACCAATCGAGGAATCGAAACCCAAAGATGAACAGACTGGATCCTCCAAGAAGTCAAAAAAGCGAAAAGCTTCCCAGAACTGCGCCGTGGTTGCTCACAATGATCAAGCTTCCCCCGACCAACCAGCTCACCCCCCTGCTAGGAAGCCATACAACGGAACTGCACCCTTGTGCAACCAATGTAACCTTCATCATCATGCTAGTGTGAAGTGCCGCAAATGCCAAATTTGTGGACTTATAAGTCATACAGCAAGAGTTTGTCGAGCTGCAGTTGCACTAAATCAAGCTGACAACAATCCTGCTCAAGCTCGTTTTCCACCAGGTTCTGGCTACAACTGTGGCGAGATGGGTCATTTCCGAAGAAATTGCCTAAAGCTTGCTAATGCAAATCCAGCACAGGGATGAGCATCTGACCGACTAGAAGACAACATTGTTTAGAAATAATAACGTCTTATGTATTACTTTCTTTTGTTGTTGTCAATGTCCATGAAACAGTTGTTATCGTTGTTTATAAATAAATCTTTTATTTATATTGCAATGTATTTATGTGGTTGCATGTATAAACAACATATCCCCTACAATACCGACAATCAAGGAATTGTATTCCTTGTAGAGCAGACTACCCCCAAAATTCTTCCATTTTATGATCTCTTGCGTTTTCCACGAAAATCCTAAGTACCCGTTTCTTCCAAGAAAACAAAGTACAAGGCGCAAGTTACAACTCTGGACGAATACCCAAAGTACCACTATAAATCCTTAATAGGTTACCTAAGGGTATTTCCGTAAATCCTAAAATTGTTGTGTTCCTTAATTCGAATATTAAGTTTCTTTGAAAACAAAATCAAATTTTTGGAAGATCATCCTATCTTTTCAAATAGATTCTTAAGGACATTGAAGTCCATCAGCTGGTTTCCTGGTGTACCTTGAATATCCATGTTCAATCGACAACAAGTTAATAACAAATCAATAATCAAGTTAAACAATTATGTGATTATGTGCTTATGTGTTCCCTTTTATGTTTTTATGTGATCCAAATTTTTGTTATCCAAATCCTCGTAGAATCTTCCATATTTTCGTATAAGGGATTCATAGTAGGACATCCAAAGGTACTTCCTTAAATCCTTAATGGGCTTCTACGTAATAGTTAAGACCCTTGGATTATAAAGTACTATTCCATAATGTCACACCCCGACCACGTAGAACATACAAAACGTGGCGGAAACGTCGGGGAGTGTTGTAACAGAATCAATTGTTTCAAATCCATGGCAAATGAGGTTTCGTTTTATTAATCAAATATGAAAGTATACATTGTTTAAACAAGAACCAAAGAGTACATAACATAAATTAACTAGTTCTTGTCTCGTTTTAAGTCACTAAGGCACAGGTCCACCTAAGTATGTCTTGATAAGTCCTATGCATCATCTCCTGAAAACACATGTGAAAATAGGTACGTCAGCATAAAAATGCCTGTGAGATACATTGGTTTTGTGAAAACGGAATTCATGACTTATGTTCAAGAAATGTTTAGTCATGAACCTTGTAATTTGCTTTGTCTTGTAAATCATTTGAAAAACGATAAGATCAGATGATATATACAAATAAGAGAACACTGTATGGTTAAACGGATAACCATGTAAAATGAGTTTGTATAAGATAAGTCGTTTGTAAAACAATGTCTCGTGAAAAGTGTGTTATTTGTATAAAATGTCATATGTCTCAAATTGAAATGATTCAAATAACGTTACGATATATAATACCATACAAACACTTATATATAGGAAGTACCAGCGGCGTATCCACCATGCTTGTATCATATTACACACGCCTCGTTACTTAATCACTTACTCAAACCAAACCATCGAGATGAAGTGTTAATCAATTGTAGAAATGTTCATGTATAGTCAAATGTCTATTGTCAAATGTAAATCATGTCAACGGATACAACTGGTTCACACGGTTCAATGGTTACAAACGGTTCATATACTCGAAGGGTTAAGACGGTTCACATAGTCAAATGGTTACAACGGTTCAAAATGTAGCATAATGTGTTCATATGCTGGATGAGCATGTGCAACAGAAATGCTATGTAAAACAATGTACTAAGTATGCACATAATGGGCATACGTAGCATGAAATGTATTGAAATAATGTACTATAAATGTACTAATGAACATAGCAAGTATATGATGTGAAAACAGGTAAGCATGAAAGTAACAAGTAGGCACATGTGTTTCACCCCAAAACAGGTTGGAAAACAGTAAAAGAGGGGTTCAATGTACTCACCTGAGATTGCTTTGATTTCCTTGTGTAATAATCACACAATGCTAGAGATCAGGGGATATCAAACGGCACCTAATAGGTAGCTATATTAATATACCGGACCAAAATCGGAAAGATCGGATAGTATGCGGGTTCGTAAACCAAACGAGTACGGAAACTCATGTAATATGGTTTAACAAAGCCTACATACTAAAATGAAACCTAACCTAAGTGCTTGCGACCCATTACGACCCGTTTAGGTAGCTTATGCTACCTTAACGCGTCGTTCACGTAGAACGCGTTTTGAACGCCTAACATCGTGGCCATAAGGTATAACCTCGGAAGGTTATAGCTATGGTCACCTAATCTGTTTGGTCGGATCCTAAAGATCGACCAAATGGGATCGGGTTCAAAAGTATAAGCGATTGTTTAGATCGCTTACCTTACGACCCTACATATGCACTAAACTAAAAGTGACGAGCTAAGCATGTTAGAACATGCTTAACTAAGTTTAGAAAACAGATTTGGCATCAAAACAAACGACTTTGATGCTTACGAGTAGTTTGGTTACAAAATACGCAAGAATGCGCATGTTGGCCAAAACTACGACTCGTCACTGAGCCTAGATAACGTGGTAATCAGTAGGTATAATCGCCATGGACTATAACCATCGTGATCACGCTCACGTTATGAAGTTCCATAAACTTCGTGTTGACCACAGGCTGGTCACACAGAAAGTCAAGCAAAACTTTGACTTTCGGACTCGGAAAGCGAATAAAAGAACGAAAGAACACTTACGAAGGGTCACCGAATGCTAATCTAGATCAAAATGGCTCAGTTATGAAACAAAGGTTCCAACTTAGAGCTTTTGATCAGATTTTTGTGGGTTTTACTCAAAGGGGGGGTATTTATAGGAAAAGTAAAGCCATTAGGATCGTTTCTTGAATATCGTGCCACGATCTTAAGCGTACACTTGTCACAAAGTTGTGGTGGCTCAAAATGACCCTTAACTCCTCAGATGGTGAAAGGGCATTGCCCTTTGGGATGTTCGAAAGGCCAATCTTATCCAGAAAACAACTTTTCTGTTACTGAAGGGGCCATGCGGCCCGCATCAGGATATGCACAAACTCAGGCGGGCCGCCTGGGCCTCTCTGATCTCCACATACTTTCAGAAATGGCAGTTTTGGTCCCTGTTGCGTATTTAAGCCATTTCCGACACTTCTAAGGCCCGTAAAGCCAACTTTAAGGCCCTAAAATGATGCCTAAACATTATGGACATGAAACATGCTCAAAAATGTGTCGGATGTTGGTTCGTTTGGCCGTACGATCGCGATGTTCGATTAATTACGGCGGAATGCGCATAAGCACGAAAAACGATCCAAATGACGCGACGAATGGATTTTTCTCATGCCAAACACTAAGGCATAATATTAGGATGCTTACATAAATTTTTGGATGTCCGGATGTATTCAGAACGTAAGTTATGCGCGAAAGTGCAAACTTGTGCACTTTTTGACGCTTTTATCCCCTGAATGATCCAAAAGTTTATTTTAGCATACCAAACCCCTCAAAGCCTATTTCTATGCTATGTAAAGGATATTTAGGGTATGTTTAACTTATGGACATGTTCCGGAATGTTCGTTATAGTTCAAATTGGCATACTTTCGCAGTTTGTCAAGTTTAGTCCCTGTAAGCGAATTAACTTGTTTTTGCCATACCAAAGCCTTCAAAACTTATTTCTAAGTTATGTGAAGGTTATTTAAGGTATGTTAAGTATATGTTGATGTTTCGGAGTATTTGTCGCATTTCAACTGAGTACGTTTACGCACCAGTTTGCGTATAATTCTCCAGAAAGCGATGTAAAGTTTGAAATTGAACAAGAATTGATATGTGCAAAAGATACACATATTTATTCAAGATCCCAAGTATAAAATACGATATTTCATCGGCTTGGTATTTGTTTGATGGTCGTGGTGACACAGGTGTTACACATAATTAGACCCCTTGAGTGGTCTAGTTAAACAGATTGATCCAAAAATTCGGTTAGGAATATTTATGTGATGATATAGCTGAAAAGACTCCTTGGCGATCTAATTAAAGAGATCATTTGTCGATCTAATTAAAAAGGGCCCTATGGTAGTCTAGTCACACTCATCACAGGATTGATTTTCTTCCCCTTTACATTACAAAACGAACTGTGCGGACTGTGCAAGGAATTACGTAATCATGGATGCATACATAATTATGGAATTCAGTGCACAGAAACCACAACAAGTTTTGTCATGTGTCTAGAGTTGACTCAATTCATTTCCATTTCTTTAGAATACCCATTGAGGAAAATGACTCATTCCGTTCATTTTCGTTTCTGAAGAATATCCATCAAGGGAAATGAATATCCTTGATTCTTCCTTCATTTCCATTTCTGAAGAATACCCATTGAGGAAAATGACTCATTTTGTTCATTTTCGTTTCTGAAGAATATCCATCGAGGGAAATGAATATCCTTGATTCTTCCTTCATTTCGATTTCTGAAGAATACCCATTGAGAAAAATGACTCATTCCGTTCATTTTCGTTTCTGAAGAATATCCATCGAGGGAAATAAATATCCTTGATTCTTCCTTCATTTCCATTTCTAAAGAATACCCATTGAGGAAAATGACTCATTCCGTTCATTTTCATTTCTAAAGAACATCCATTGAGGGAAATGAATATCCTTGATTCTTCCTTCATTTCCATTTCTGAAGAATACCCGTTGAGGAAAATAACTCATTCCGTTCATTTTCGTTTCTGAAGAATATCCATCGAGGGAAATGAATATCCTTGATTCTTCCTTCATTTCCATTTCTAAAGAATACCCATTGAGGAAAATGACTCATTCCGTTCATTTTCATTTCTAAAGAACATCCATTGAGGGAAATGAATACCCTTGATTCTTCCTTCATTTCCATTTCTGAAGAATACCCATTGAGGAAAATGACTCATTCCGTTCATTTTCGTTTCTGAATAATATCTATCGAGGGAAATGAATATCCTTGATTTTTCCTTCATTTCCATTTCTGAAGAATACCCATTGAGGAAAGTGCTGTTCATTTTCGTTTCTGAAGAATACCCATCGAGGGAAATGAATATCCTTGACTTTTCCTTCATTTCCATTTTGAAGAATACCCATTGAGGAAAATGACTAATTCCGTTCATTTTCGTTTTAAGAAGAATGTCCCTTGAGAGAAATAACAGGATTATGCCTTGCATATCTTTGATGGGTTATTCTATGCAAATAGATAAAAACCCTAGATTCCATGCAAGACAATTATTTAACACAACGTCACAGACAGACTCCTACGAATAAATTTCGGGACGAAATTTCCTAAAGTAGGGGAGACTGTGACACCTGTGCCTCTGCAACCATCAAACAAATACCAAATTTATGAAATATTGTGTTTCATACTTGGGATTTGTAAAAATACGTGTATCATTTGCACATATCAATTCATGTTCGATTTCAAGCTTTAAACCGCTTTCTGGAAGGTTATACGCGCACTGATGCGTAAATATAACCAGTTTGTTGGTGCACTACGTCTATTGACTTCGTCTTGTATCATGTAATAGATTAGAATAGAATAGGATAGAATATTGTGTGCACGAGGTTCGAGACATGAAATATGGTGGATAAGTATGGAGGTCCGCTTTTATGGACATTGTCCATAAAAGCGAACTAGATCAAGTCACCAGGTCCGCTTTTATGTGCATGACCACATAAGCGAACCTCAATCATTCACACAGGTCCGCTTTTAGGACAGTCCTTATTAGCGAACCTGATACTCTAAATATAGTGCATAGGTTGTTTCATTTGGCACGGATCTGATTTTGTAACGAAGTGCTGCCAAATTGCTTCCAGGTGAGTAAAGATGTCGGACTATGGTGAAGAGTTTTACAACACATTTTATAATGCATTCACTTTAGAAGATACACCAATTACACCAAAGAATGCTACGAAAGTGATATCGTCTGAGTTACGATAACGTGTACGGAAATCACCAAAGACCACCTAAGCTCATGAATATCGAAGACTATCATTGGTGGTTTGAAAGATTTGAAAATTGGGTGCAAGCTTATGCGTACGATAGCTGGATTTGTTTAACTTTGGGATATGTAAAACCAAGAAATGAAAGACGTGAGTTGATCACACTAAAAGATTTCACAGCAGATGATAAGAAAGAGCATTCAGCAGAACTAAGAATGAAAACTTTACTTCAACAATCTATCAGAGAGGATATTTTCTCACTGCTTCAGTATGGTGAAACATCTAAGTCAATTTGGGAAGCATTAAAAGTGAAAGCTGAAGGAGGGAAAGATATCAAGAAAAACAAAATTTCGTTGTTGAAAAAGGAGTTTGACATGTTTAGCTGCATGAAGAATGAAACGGTTCGTCAAATGATTGAACGTTTTTGTCACTTAAAGATTGAGCTGGAGAGATTCGAAATTAACAAAGAAAGAGAAGAGATGGTAGATAAACTGGTTGAAGCTTTACCTCATGAAGATGATTGGAAAACATATGTGATTGTGTTGAAAAATGATGTCAATTTTGATAAACTGACATTAGATCAATTGATAGAGAAGATAGAGGGGCATGATCTGTTAATTCAAAAACAAAACAAGATGTCAAGTTCTAACTATCAACACAATGTTGGTTTGTACTATCGAAGAGGGTTGTTACAAAACAATGAGTCTTCAAGAATCAATGAGTCTCCAAGAATCAAAACGGGTTTTACAGCAGAAAAGACCAGTGACACATCAAAGAATACTTCTTCAAGTTATGATCCAGGTTCATGCACTATCTGCATCTGGATCATCAACTGCAAATTCCAACTCCGATTGGAAAAACTCTCCATTGCTAAACAATGAATTTGCTCAACAGCATATGAGTTTCTTAGCCTCCATTCTGGTATCTTACGAAGGATTAATCGCAGGAAAGATCGGAAATCCTAACATGACGAAAGAGGATTACGATCAGGTAGATCCAGAAGAAATGGAACTCATGGATATTCGTTGGTGCATGGTAAGTGTCATTCGAAGAGCACAACGATTCATGGAGATCACTGGTAGAAGATGTTTGGAAGGACCTGAAACGAAGATGGGTTTTGACAAGAACAAAGTAACTTGCTTCAAATGTAAGGAAAAAGGTCACTTTAAAAGAGAATGTCCAAACAACAGAGCTGATGAAAGTGTAAATCCGTTTCGTGAGGATTATTACAAAAAGGCAATATATCACAAGAATACTGATCAGCCAATCAGAAAACAAATTGATGGAGTATCATCCAAAGAAAAGAGAGCTGCTTTGTCATTTTGTGATCAAAATGTGGATAATATAGATGGTGATTATGAATCTATGGTCCAAAATCTTAATTGGAAAGAGGAGTTGATAGAGGCAAAATCACCTGGTTTAATCATCTATGATGATGTATGATTGGAGTCAACATGACGAAGAGGTTGCTGAAGTAGAAGCTAAAGCAATGGTGGCTGAAGTAACACTGACTCGAGAAGAAAGACATGCTCGTATGAGATTGGATGATGTGTATAATGCTTACAGAGAAGCAACATGGGCAGGTAGGTGGAGCAAAGATAAAGAATGCTATGTTGATCCTCAAGGAAACCCAACTGTTGATCCAAAGACAGTTGACCTTGATGCATTAGTTGCGGCTATTCATACTGTGAGTGTTTGGTGCAAAGGCCTTAGGGAGATTCCGAGGTACAAAGAGCAGATTGAAGAAGGTATTCGGAAGGTGATATTTGCTAGCCTGGAGAAGAAGAAGAAGAAAACAGTTGAAGAAATTGTGAATGAAGTGAAGAAGGTTGAAAAGAAAGCCGAGGAAGGTGTTGAAGACAAAGTGCAAGTCGCTGAAGAAGATCAGATTCAGAAGACTGAGGAAACCAAAGTGCCAGTCATTGAGGTAATTATTCAAACTGATACTTCTGATAAAATTGATAATGAAGCTGAACAGCAATGCAAGAAATGCATGGATACGTGCAGTGCTTGTATTGAGAAAGATGAAAAACTCAACAACAGAGACATTGAATTTACTAAAATAAATAAAATTTTCAAAGAAAAATGTCATGAGATGAGTGAAATTGAAAAGTTTTTGAAACAAGAAAATGAAAAATTGAAACAAAAATGTGATGATCTTGAAATAGAAAACAAGGTTTTCAAAGAAAAGTGTTCAGCTGTTTGCAACGAATGTGTTCCAAAAGACATCAAAATTCAAGAGTTACAAAAAGAATATGATGTAATGAAACTGTCATATGAAACTGTAAAAGAAGCGTATGAAACTTTAAAGAGTAAAGTCAAAAGTCTAGATGATAGATTGTGTGCTTGTCAAAGAAACACTAAATTTCTTGAAGCTAGATTTGAAGATAAACAAAGAGTGGTAAACCAATATATTGATGATGTTGCTAAGCTTAAACAAGAATTGGCAGACAAAGAAAAGTTGGTCAATAAATTGCAAAGCTATCATTCATCTTCATATATTTCTGGAACGTATTTTCAACATCACACCCGATGAGAAAGTGTCTGAAAAGAACAAAAAGGGAAAAGGGTCTGAATACCATCAAGTTCCACCACCGTTGGAGAATAATTATACATTCTATGATGGCGAAAAAGTGGAAAAAGTAATCAACATGGTTGATCAGTTACCCGACAACATCGATGTGACTTACACCAAATCTGATGATAGCAGTGATTCAGAGGTGGTAGGTAAGGTTGTTGAAAGCGTTTTTCAAGAAAAGTCGGGTGATACAGGTAAAACTGAATCACAGGATGAAGATGAGGGAAACTTTCATGATGGATATCTGCAAAACACAAAATCCAAGAAAAATTTGAATGATGATTCAAAGGGATTGGTTTATACCATGATTGGATCAGACAAATTATTCTTAGATGTTGTATTCCCGATTCAGGATGTGATTTCAGATAAAATTGATCAAGTTTTCAAAATGGTTGAGATTGAAAAATCTGAAATTTCAAAATTTGCTGGTAAAGGTCACAAAACTTTTTATAACAAACCGGGTGTCAAAAAGAAGAACATGAAGGCTGGGTTGGGTTATAAAAAGAAACAAAATTGGAAGAAAAATGTGACGTCAAATTATCAAGAAAAAATGAGTTTTGTTCAAGGAGATAGTTTAGCAAAAGAAAAAGAACTCAAAATGAGACAGTCTAATGCTGAGTTTGAGGCACAAAAGAAAAAAACGACAACCACAGGTCAAAGATGTGTCCATGAAAACATGTTTTAAATGTGATCAAAAAGGTCATCTTGCACGCAAGTGTCAAAATCTAAAATCTGTGGATGTTGACAACAAGAAGATTGATTCTGAGAAACAAAAATCTGAGACTGTGAGACAAAGGTCAACCAAATTTGATTCGAAACAAACTTGGAGGTATAACACAAATAAGTTTGCTTCAAATCAAAATTGGAAATCAAATCCGAACAGGTTTAATTCAAAACAGACCTGGAATTTCACACACCCAGATTCAGAACAACACAAAGTTGGAAAACATCAGTTGATATGACAAAACCCCAAGAGGTTTGGAAACCAAAAGTTGTTGTTCAAAACCAAAGTGTTCAAAAAGATTCACATTTTTACAAACGTGGAATACCAATTGGTCAAGCATGGAGTGTTAAGAAACATGTTGATTTGGTTAAAAATGAGAAACAAAAACAAATTTGGAAATCGAAAACAGAAATAGAAAGTTCATTTTCTATGGTGAAGAAAGCTGAGGATTCAATTTCAATTGCTTATGATGCAAATTTTCCACCACTCAAGGCTGAAAACTTTAAGATTCAGGTTGCTAGAGTCAAGGTTACACCCAAGGCTGATGAGGCTTGGGTGGACACAATGTTTGATTAAATAATTGGAATTGCCGGAGCTTCCTTTATCGCGAAGCATGAATCGGAATCTATCTTTATTGATTGAAATTTTGTTTGTGTCAAATTGGTTGCGTATTTGATAAAGCTTGAATGTGCAGGTACTCAATGGTGCAGAAGATTGTCAGAATGCAAATAAGAGTAGCCTGGCACTAGAGTAGGAAGAAGATGAACTCTGGTTTGGTCAGACAGGGAGTTTGTGTGTTGTTTTGTGAAAATTTGAACAATATGTGATGTTTGTTGTTTGTTTGTTTGTTGTTTGTTCGTTTGGTTGATGTTTGTGATGGTTGTGGTTAATTTTGTTAGAATAAGTGCTGATAGACTATGCCGAAACCCTCACGACTGAACAAGCATGATTACTGTCACCGGTTGATAACTGTCAAAATCAATGGGTTGTAAATCATGGGGGTACGTTATATTTTCTGCAAAACAGAGCATGAGATGCAGAAAATGGATGGCGAGACAAAGCTATCAGTATCGGTTTGTCAAATTTCTTTAATGATTTTGCATTTTAGGGGGAGAAGTATTGTCAGAAAATACAAAAACATTAGAAAATTTGAAAAAGTCAAAAACATGATAAAATTCAAAACATGATAAAATTCAAAACATGATAAAATTCAAAACATGATAAAATTCAAAAATTTGAGTTTTGCGTAAAAAGAGGAAATGATAGTACATCAGTAGACAGTTACAGTATGCTAAAGAATTGTAATGATTAAATAGCGTTAAACAATCTCACTGATGATATGCCGATAGGTTTTTGTACATTTAGTAAACTTTTTCGGGATATAAACCTAAATTCAAACACTTGCTTATTTCGTGGGGAACACTACTTGGATATATAGGTAACCCCTGAAATCTCGTTTGAAAGGTCCCATATTCTGAGATACTAGGTCTTTATACTCAGTGATATCTGGGGTATTATTCCGGGACTTCTGCTGTATGGAAGTACTGACCTAGTCCCCGAATAATACTTTTTGCAAAATGCTTGAAACACAGCATCGCCCTCAACAAGCTGATGAAACAATAAAATTGATAGTCGCTGCTGTTGTAATGCTAAAAGATCCTCTAAAGGGGACACACCAAAAGTCGAGCCGTCATCTCTCTGCTGAACGGAAGTTCTGACCTGAGCTCTCATGGTTTCGCATTTTATCCCTTACAGATATCATCTGTGGTATACTCACCTGTAAGACTGAATATCTGGGATTCTGGATACGGGAGTATATTCAAGAGGTGGGACACATGAATGAGTTTAAGTTCTTAAAACATCTAAATTGTATCCTGAATTAGTTGAAATTTGTATGAAAATTTAAATGGATCAGTATATCGACAATCTAAGTGAATTGTTTAATTCTTAATGTGTATCTAAGCTCAACGGTACTTGTGACTTGTCAAGAACTGATATGATCCTCTGACGCATACTCAATCAAAAATATTAATTGTAAATATGTTTGTACATATTTCTTTTTACAGCTTTATATTTTCAGAAAATACAAAAAGATTTTGATTTCTGCTTTATTTTCGATAAACCGATGTCTGAGCTGCTGAGTTTCAAAATCTAAGTAAGCTGATTGTGTTTCTGAGAATAAAACAAGTTCATTAATTTGAAATTTGAAATTTCTAGAAAACTTCAAAAACTAGTTTGTGATATCTTCAAGGTCATTAACTTGAACTTGAATGATAATTTGTGGGGGAGTTGGATTCTTTATATTGTCAAAAACTGTAAAGATTGTTGATAGGGGAAGTGATATAGAGAGTTGAATAGAGCCAGATTACGGTTTCTGGTTAATGATTTTTAAAATGATTATTACGTATCATTTGTTTGAGAATTGCAGATGTTATACAGGACTACGATCCCGAGAGCAGAGTTTAAGGGGGAGTCTGAAGTCTGAAGAGCTTGTAGCTGAAAAGCAAGGTGTCTATCTCTAAAAGCACGGAAGCTTGACGAGAGGGGGAGCCTACTGATGATGAAGTTGTAAAGATGATCAAAGAGAAAGATTGAAGGATGCTTATATTGTTACAATCTGAACAAGTTGGCAAAGATGATCAAGACTGAAGAGGTGGCATAACAGAGAATGTTCACTGAAGACTTCGTCAATATCCGAGGGGGAGTCTGTTGGTGCACTACGTCTATTGACTTCGTCTTGTATCATGTAATAGATTAGAATAGGATAAAATATTGTGTGCACGAGGTTCGAGACATGAAATATGGTGGATAAGCATGGAGGTCCGCTTTTATGGGCATTGTCCATAAAAGCAAACCAGATCAAGTCACCAGGTCCGCTTTTATGTGCATGACCACATAAGCGAACCTCAATCATTCACACAGGTCCGCTTTTAGGACAGTCCTTATTAGCGAACCTGATACTCTATATATAGTGCATAGGTTGTTTCATTTGGCATGGATCTGATTTTGTAACGAAGTGCTGTCAAATTGCTTCCAGGTTGTAAACATTTTCAAGAATCAATATAAGAAGCATTATATTTAGTTTGAGCGTCTGATTCATCGATTCCGCCTTTGAATTAGATAACCGACTCTTCTGATCGACTCATTCAGGGTCAACGACGATCCAACACAGTTTAATGCAATGAACCACTCCGGAATAGTGAAATAGGCTTAACATACCTTAAATAACCTTTGCATAACTTAGAAATAAGTTTTGGGGGGTTTGGTGTGGCGAAATCAAGTTTATTCGCTTACAGGGACTAATTTCGACAAACTGTGAAAGTATGTCGATTTTGTCACACCCTGACTTTTGCGGAAGCGTGATTATGGTGTGACTTTCTTAATATCATTGCATTCAATCATAACATCAACTATATGATAAAACCATAGGTTTGTCATCCATTAAATAAGTTTAAAACATAACAACATCGTTTTAAAACATAGACTACAAATTCTAGTTTTACAAATCGTACAAAATGTTTTTGAGTTCATTAAAGACTCGACAAAAGATATTGAAAAATACCAAGGTTTGGAAGACATGTCTCGTCCAGGAATAAGACACACCGTCCAAACTCAAAGACCATGGATGACTTCTTTATTCTTAACGTAGCATAAAAACTTCCAACGCCCGCCAGATCCATTAAAATTTCCTGAAATACATGTAGTTTGAAAACATCAACAAAAGTTGAGCGAGTTCATGTGTTTATTTGTGTGTATGTATAAACCTTTGAAAATGTTGTAAGTATGTATGTAAGTCCCTGGTATGTAGCAATAAGGAAAAAGAGATCACCAATGGTTTGCAAAGCCATTGATATGTGTGAAGTGATGCAGGAAGACTCAAACCTAGCAGATTTTGGCGTCAGGCACATAGTCACCTCATGGTCCACTCAGCGGACTCAGGAGTGGGGCTCGCTACACCCGAATAGATCTATCACTCATGTCCCTCGGTCCTACAACGAGGATTAATGGCCTTAAGTTCCACCTACCCACTCACATGATCTAAGTAGTAAAAACCCTCCCTACGCTAACCATACCATATAAGTAAAAGTTTGTAACAATTGTCGCATGTATTTCACCCTCGAAGTATAAAACTGAAAGTAGTAAGGAGAAAAGGGGGACATGAACTCACTGTATTGCGTCTTCAGTATGTGTAACCCAAGTCTCCTCAGCCAACACGACTACCTACAGTGTACTAACGTCTATTAGACGAACGGGTCGTGCTTTGTCTTAGTATTTTTGTTTTTGAGTTACGTTTCTGATATTATTTCAAGTTATAATACTTATATTTAGTTTTGGAATAATTGTTTATGCAATATCTCTGTATTAATACTTCTCAAGTATTTTAACTTCGTACATTCCTTCCCAAGGATGGGGGTATCTCATTCATGTATTTTCGTATTTGTATTTGTATATCTCGCCAAGTAATGACGTCGTATTTCGGTGTATTGTTCTAAATAAAAATATGTTAATATATTCCCAATATATATTTCTAAAACCATATATTTCATGTCTCACATAAAAATATAAATAAACCTTGTTTTGTTTAATCATGTATTGTCTTAGAAAATATATGTTTTTTCTCAAAAATTATATATTTTCTAAATATACTAGGAAAATATATTTTTAACTCCCAAAGATAATATATTTTCTCGTTGTCAAAAATATGATAGACTTGGTAATATTTACACAATCATATTTTCACTTCTTTCATTTTCAAAATAATATTTACCAAAAATATAGTGTAATGGTATATCCCAGAATATTTCAAAAGTTACGTTTTCTTGTTCGGTTTCTCAATATTACGCGTGTAACTTAAATATTTTATTCCTTGTAATTTTTGGTATTATTTTGGAGTTGTAATTTCCATGGTATTTTGTTAAGTTATATTATTTTACCCTAATATAACCAGTTCACAAAATATACAAATAATCACACAAGCGTTTTAGTATGAAATATATATTCTAAATATATATTTATCAAATTTTACTTATGAAAATCAACCTCCGGCACTTAGTATTTTTTTGTAATAAAAATCATGGCGAAGTTTATTTTGAAAATAAAGTTAAAATATATTTGTAAACACTTACTAGAAAAATATTTTCTAAGTGTTGGATTTTTAGGAAAATTTCGCCAGAGTTTCCTTTGTAAATGGAGGCGTCCATGCTTACTAGCATATCAATTTCTTTTGTAAAATCATTCAAACAATTAACAACCAACAATATACAATCTCTAATCACCATTCTTGACATAAATAAGTATAAACCGTAAACTTATGAACTTGAAAAATTTATAAAAGCAAGTAGTAACTTACTAGCATAATTAGTGCGTCTTGTTACCTTTAAAAATGTGATTGGTTCTTTAAAAACCTTATTTTTAAAGACTTTGTATTTTCACAACTTATAGTCAAATTTTTCAAAAATATTTCTTTGTGAAATTTTCTTTTTACACAAGTGTTCCTACACTTGTTTATCCACTAAAAATGCGCTTAGTTTATGTAAGACTCAAGTTTTAACAAAACTCTTCCTTTTCACTTGGTTCTTTCGAAAAACCACTCGTAGATCTTTAGATCTACAAGTTCACAACCCATTTTGATCTTTATTTTTCAAGAAAACATGTAAGTAATCAAGTTCATAGCTTATGTGTGGATGATTTCATCATCCACAATATTCTTAACCTTCACATCTTGCTAGTTCATGTCTTTAAACATGATCTAGCAAGCCTATGTGATGAACCATAACGTTTTTGCTAACAAACAACATTCAATAAGCATAACAGCATAAGAACAACATGGTTTCTTCATTAATATAACATTACTTCATCTCTAGTTAGTTTATACTTCAAGACTTTGATTATGTTCTTTAGAGTTCTTAACATTTCACCATTCTTTTTGCTATTAACCAACAAAAATATGAACAAGATGAAGATCTAAGGCACTTACTACTAGCACAAGGCTAGGGGAGTTCAAGAGTTTAAAAGTGGTGGTTAAAAGAAATCGAGAGTGGTCCTTGAGCTTCCGAACACACCAAGCTTCGTTGTATGATCACTTACACCTTTGGATGCCTTTAGATTGCTTGGAAGAGCTTGAATGATGGTGGTGGTGTGTGTGGTTGTTTTCGGCCGAAACCATGGGAGAAAGGAGAGAGAAAGTTGATGTTGGTGAGGATGAGAATGAATAGTTATGACATTCTAGGTTATACTTATAACCAATTCAAGAGTTTGTCCAAAGTATAAAATGCTCCCCACTTACCAACACCCTCTAATAAAATAATGGAAGATATCCATTGGTGGGTCACCCATGTAACCGTCCCCATGGGGGGGGTGTGCTTGGTTGAGTTTCAATGGTTAGTTAGTGATTTAGTTAGGATTCAAGTATTAAGTTTGTGTGTTAAGGTGTGTTGTATAATATATAGTATGTTAGGGTGTTCGGGGCCCTAACTAGCTCAGAAAAATAAAAACAATGTGTTTGGCAATATTTTTGTGTTCCGGGTAAAGTCCGGTTGTTTGGTTGGGTGTTGTCCGTTAAAGTGCTAAATTAATCCGTAAGGTGTCTTTTATAATGCTTTATGTGACACATTTAATTCCCAACACTTTGGAAACTACCTAGGACTATTTTGCCAAGTTTTCGCACATTACTAGCATAGTTAAATGCTGAAGTTTGTTTATTAAGTGCAGAATTCCACATTTAAGGTGTGTTTTAGGCACTTCCCGGCACTATAACTATCACCTAGTGACGCATTTTTATGGTCCTCACCTCCCTACACTCCCTACTAGTGTAGTACCCTGTCTCTGGCTCATACTGGCCTCAAGAACATTATCTGTCTAGGTGCTGGCATTGTCAGCATGTTTTCTGGGTTATCCGCTCACTGTGCTAACTGTGCTTTGTGCATCAAGTTTGTCACTAATGTTTGTATGTAATAAATGGAGTGACAGTATGAATGTGATGCATGTGTATGTATGTAACAGAAATCAGAAAGCAGTTTAAATCAACAGTTGAAATTAAGCACAATTATTAAGCATAAGTCAATATTAATTAAACGTACGGATGCATGCAAATTTGACAGTTGTCACATTCTCCCCCTGTTAAGAAAATTTCGTCCTCAAAATTTGTACTACCTTAACTCCTTACAGTTACATCATGCATGTATGTATATGAATAACACTGAAGTAAATAATCACTAAACCGAATCAAACCTTACTCACCTCAGGTGAGTCCAAGAATATATAGCAATCCGAATCTTATGGTTAAAAGGTATGTACTTTTGACCTTAGATGTCAAAGGTACAAGACGTAATTGACGTATAGTCTAGTGTAATCCAGCCGGCAGGGGGTTTCGCAAAAGAGGAGTTTTGGCTAATAAGATTCTCAAACGATCAGTCGCAATATGCAACGAGTTTTCACAAACCATAGCATCTGCTCCATGAATTTCAAAATCAATAACTCGAATATAATAGTAAAATGGTCTGTTAACTACCGAGTAAATGGATGGTAAGGTTTAGTTTGTTGACATTCTTAAATTTCGAAAGTACACCGAATGAAATACAAGCGAATCTGGTGTATTATTGTCGTGATTCGTAGTTGCATCAGAAATGTTTAAATGACAAGTCAAACGAAAGTATATGCAGTTTTGTGTGAAATGGTTGACCATGATTAGCACAAGCTACAAGTTTGTAATGACACCACGAGGTGTCGTAATGACATAATTCAAGTATAGTGGTGACTGAACATATTCACCATGTTAGAAATCAAGTGATTATGTATCGAACAAGCCTGAAGGTTTGATTTACACAATGTCAAAGTGTTTTCAGTCGAATATGGAACATCAATGAGCCACTGTTTTTGGTTGAAGGTGGGAAAACAAAGAGTACCGCAGGGTGTTCAATTTATTACAAAAGAATCGTTCGGATGTACATTGGGATATGAAATGAGTCTATGTACCATTGTTTTGACACGCAACTGTGTTGAGATCGTTTTAATCGTGTTGAACGGAACGGATCTAGAGCAAGTCAATAAACAACTAAATCCGTATATATATATATATATATATATGTATATATATATATATATATATATATATATATATATATATATATATATAGGGTGTGTAACTTAAATTAGCGCAAGCTTCAATTCTATGTAAGTATCACCGCGAGGTATCAAAATCAATCAAACGATTTAGTGGAGTCGTAGATCAACCAAGTCTACCACGACTCGAAACGAAAGAATCTTTTCAAAATATTTGAATATGATGCCCTCAATACATCATATGACGTCTTAAACTGAATATATGAAATGGATGAGTTCAAGCAATTGAACTTGGTTTTAGCGTAACCCGGCAATAAACGTATGTATCAATAAAGGAATCTCGTCATGGTTGCAAAGATAAATCATGAATGTAACTTGAAATGAAGGAAGTTTCAAGAGGGTGTGTTGGCTTGATAGCAAAAGAGCCAACAATCACAATAATGCAGGTCATTCGAATTCACAAATCGGTAATTAAATTTAGCGTCCTAATATTTGAACTCAAATAAAGCGCTTGTAACGAAGTGAAGTCGCACTCGTAGCAAATGGTGCATGCGTGACAAATAAGTTTCCATGAAAAAGGAATAATGAGTATCTGCTAAAATGAAGAAATGACCAGAAATCGAAGCAAATATGTGTTCGCTCTTTGCGAAGAAAATTAACATGATGCAACTACCATTATGGGGAGTAGAGATGCAAACGTCTACTCGCTAGAAGTGAAAGAAATTCAAGTACTTTCGGTTTGGTCAACGGAACTGGTATATGTGTCAGGTTAATGGTGTCTGCTTGAGTTAACGGACGTGGTTCCTAATTAACGACCTTTGTGAATTTGGACCTGGCTCCCGATGGTCCTAAGTACATGTTTCCTAGATTCTCAGAGTTTCCTATTCGGTGTAGGATCATTCTGTGTATCGTGTAGGAAGCACCTTTCTTGCGTGCGTTTAAGAACAAGTTATTGTCCCACAACTTTCCCCCAGTATACATTCTTCCTGAATTTACAGCTACTCGATCATCGATCAGTCGGGAAATGCTGGTTGGATACTTGCAATTAGTCAAATAAGTAGTTTGCCAATCCTTAGCAAGAGTCACTGACTCTTGTTGGCTAGCTCATCCGGCTCCTGGTAGTTTGATGTTCTTTTGAAAGTCATCGTCCTTTCTTTTGACAAGCAGAACTGAGGTTACCCAAAACGGAAATTTTGGTCTGTTATCTTCCTTCTCTATCTATTGCTGAAACTACACTGCCAATCCTTGCATTTCCGAAGGTGTAAGTCGCTAAGGTGCATTGACTGCAGGCGTGACGCCTGGAATCAGACTGATGCGAAATTCGACTAGTTGATGAGGAGATAATTCTGGTAAGTCTTCGGGGAAGACTTCGGGGTATTTCCTCATCACATGGGTATCTTCGAGTTTTGGTTCTTCGGCTCCCCCTGTCCCCGAGATGAGCCAAGAAAACAACACATTCTTTACGCAACATCCTTCGTGCCTTCAAGCAATTAGTAATTTGCAGAGGCGTATCCCGCTTCATGAGTCAAGATTGTTTCCTCGTTCCCATCGCGGTGCGGATATCAATCTCCTATTGATCATTTGTCAACCAATCCATCCAACTACCTTGTTGAAGTCTCCCAATTCACTGGCAGTAGATCAAGCGTGAACTCACACTCTCCGGGTCCTATCTTGCCATGTCCCATTTACTTCGCTGGCTTCTACTAGCTTCCCATTAGCTAGTTCTATCAAGTGCGGGTTATTTAACTGACTTACTACTAAATCAAGTATTCTCTCAAACCCTAGAGATGCGAAGCAAAAATTTACAACAGTATCTAGCAGCGCAAATGCATAGCGTTGAGTAATAGGGAACGTACCGATATCCATGCTTAGATTCCTAGGGTGCTCCCCTAGCTCTGCTACTGGGCTTTTATCCTTGTGCCTAGTTCTTCTTAGGGCAGTATTTTCTGAAATGCTTCTTGCTTCCACAGTTAAGACAACCTTCAACATGTTTTTGTTTGTCACTCGTCCTGCCTTCATCGTTGTCGTTGTTTCTTCGTGATTCTTGCTATCATCTTGACCTTTATTTCCACTTTCAATACCTTGTCTACAAGTCTCCTTGGGATGCCCCCTCTTACCACAGTTATCACATTTTCCATATTTACATCGCTCGACATGATAACGTAGACAATTGTCACACTTAGGTAGGACACCCATGTAGTCTTTTCCCTTTTTGGACTTCTTCTTGATACTCGCCCGAGTAATCATTTTGAAATTTGCGAGCTTTCTCTTGTTATCTCCAGATGACTCTACAGGAGTCTCCTCTTTCTCTTCCATACTGGAAAATTTTCCTTGTCTAATTGCTTCTTCAGTGAGTGCCACGCTTATGCTGATAGCCTCGGTGATAGTTGAAGGTTTAGATGTTGTTACCAGGCTTAGAATCTGAGGTGCCAATCCCCCGATGAAACGTTCGATCTTCCTAGATTCTGGTTTCACCAAACGCGATGCAACTTGTGATAATTCGCCAAATCTCTACACATATTCAGCTATCTTTGGACCTTCCATTTTCAGGTTCCACAATTCTGTTTCCAACTTCTGGACTTCCGCCCTAGAGCAATATCTCTTGCGCAATAGTTCCTTCAGTTCGTCCCACGTCAAAGCATACGCAGTAGTCTCGCCCATTGCCTGAATCTGAAAGTTCCACCATGACAGAGCCCCATCTATTAATAGCCCATCTACGTACGTGACCTGATGTTCTAGGGTACATTTGCTCAACCGTAAGACAGAATCTGTCTTCTCAACCCAGCGTACGAAGGCTAAGGCACTCCCAGTGCCGTCGAATCCTCGAGGTTTGTGGTTCAAGAACTGCTCGTAGGTGTAGCCGCTGGGTGGGTTATTTACTGAGGCACCTCCGCCGTGTTCGGAGCGAAGGGCCTCGAGTTGTGCGATGGCTCGTGAGATGCGCTCTTGTAGTTCTGACTCTGCTGTTGCGGAAAAAAGGGTTGTTGGTATTGACGTTCCCTGGTATCGACATCTTATGAGAAGAAGTTTGGTTATGTCAGGTCTTATTCGTTTGCGGAGTGCATACAATTGTTTAGAGATCATATGCACATACACATGATAGGTTACCAACCAATCAAGCAATAGTATAATCATAGTATAACCAAGAAACTTGGTAATTATATTTATAGCAAGTAAACACGTAGCATTATAATTATAGCACACACATATAGGTCAATAACGCGCTTAACGAAGACATAGCGACTGCGATTTTGTTGGTCATTGGTCACAAAGTATTGTTGCATGCTTAATGATGATTGACTTCTCATTATTCCCTGGCCACAATCGTATTGTCTTCCAAAATTTATTACATCGTCAGGGGCACAGGGTCACCCTACCCTTGTCCATTAAATATATTAGTGTATCAAAATTACGTAGTCAGATGTGGTCTTCAAAAGTCTCCATAATTCCGGCTTATCATTGATGTCCTACCCAAATGTAATGCAATCCGCATAATCCAGAAACCAAATTATACTGGTGACTGAGGTGGAGGAGGAAAGAAAAGTAAACTATCGTCGTGCATGACCTCCTCGAGTTTGAATATACGTCGAAGTAATTAACTGATTTGTTGCCCGACAGTAAAGAGACGAGCATCAAAAACCTGGGAAAAATGTAATAGCAGCAGGTGAGAGCGCGAAAGGAATCTTGATGAAAGTATACTGGCAATAGACAGGGTGGAGGACGTGGTGTCAGCTCAAGCTCCAAAAACTCTGTGGCTTATATTCTCAAACTCTAGCTGATGTTACAGGAGCATCCATTTCGTGTGTAGCCTCCATAATGTGAGGGATGGTAAGGGTCTAAAATTATTATAGTGTATGATAGAGACCATCGAAACGGTTCGTCCAGCGATGTAGAGATGAATGCATCAGACGGTGCGGCCTGTGAGGTCATAGAAAATGCTGTTGTAGCAAAAGGGATTGTTACACGGGTGCTGACCTGGAGTACCTTCCCGGGGTGCGGGTATGATTTGAAAGAAAGCGATAGGCATGTAGGCGCAATGGACGTCGGTCTTCATAAGAGCAACATCAGCGGGTGAAGGTGCAGGTACAAACGTCTCAATCGATAGGAAGATTATTAGGTGCAGGCACTGGGTCGGGTATAAGGGATGCATTTTCTGGTAAGTCAGAAGAAACAAGGTCATGATCAAGTAAGAGTGCAGGATCAGTAGGTACAACATCAGGCTGACCCCAAAAGAAACAAGGCTGTCTCAATAGCAGGTTCTGGGTCGCGTAACGGTGTGGTGCCTCGAGCAGGTGATATTTGCAGTAGTTGTAACGAAGTCGTCGTCTGTGTCAGTAGTAGAAAGTTGTAATCTGGCTGTCCGTAAGGCTGCAGATGTTACAGACTCAAAGGGGTCTGAGATCAAATGTATGCTAGACTCGGAGGATAGCTTGTTAACAGGGGTTTTAAAAAGTGAAATTTGTAACAACGTGCTCGTCAAACTTTCCATCGTCATAGGTGTTATCAGAAGGACCATCAATAACACGCCAATGTCATCATCAATTGTTCGTTGAGTAGCCAACCTTCGGAAGAAATGTCCACAGGAGGCGCATTGTCGAGGTTTGGAGTCAAGAGGTGCTCTCCACCGAAGTGTCCAAATGGTGAGGCGGTCGTGGACCAAATCAAGAATGACAGGAAGAGTCTCGTCAAGGAAACCATTAGCAGGGGTAATTCAGCACCAAAGTCTGGCAGCGCAGACGGTTGGAAATTGTCCTCGTCCTTGGTCAGCATGTCAGGGTCACTCTCAGTGTCTGTCGTAGATATCTCCGGCGCAGGTATCGTCTCATCATCTGTAGCGGTGGCCGTAGGGTCATCATTATCTGACAATTCGTTCCTAGAGGAAGGTGACGTGTGTGCCGGTACATAGTAGTCATAGCACATATATCCATAATAATCATTAGAAATCAGCATAAATAAGAGTAATTTATCACGTAGTCATGTATTCACATTATCTTTCCTAGTCTCTCAGACAAATGTCCCAGTCTCTCAGACTAAACCACCCAGTCTTTCAGACTAACACATCCCGTCTCTCAGACTAAACCTCCCCAGTCTCTAAGAATGAACTCCCTAGGCTCTAAGACTAAGTCCATGGCCTCTAAGACCAACTACTAGTCTCTAAGACTGAACTCCCTAGTCTCTAAGACTAACTCCCTGGCCTCTAAGACCAAACATTCCCAGTCTCTAAGACTAATTCCCTGGTCTCTAAGACCAACTCCCAGTCTCTAATACTAACTCCCTGGTCTCTAAGACCAACTCCCTGGCCTCTAAGACCAATCTTCCCAGTCTCTAAGACTGAACCTCCCTCAGTCTCTAAGACTGAACCTCCCTCAGTCTCTAAGAGTGAACCTCCCTTAGTCTCTAAGACTGGATTATAAATATGAATTTTGGATTGTGTATTTGTGCCTTTTGTTTGTAAAAAAATGTTTGTTCTCTGGATCTGGACGTTTTGTGTATGCAATGAAAAACATGTTGTGAAAACATTTTCGTGAGAGCCCAAATGATCGTAGTCTAGACTCGCGAAAGAATCCTAGTTCGCTACGATCGATGCTCTGATACCAAGATGTCACACCCTGACTTTTGCGAACGCGTGATTATGGTGTGACTTTCTTAATATCATTGCATTCAATCATAACATCAACTATATGAAAAAACCATAGGTTTGTCATCCATTGAATAAGTTTAAAACATAACAACATCGTTTTAAAACGTAGACTACAAATTCTAGTTTTACAAATCGTACAAAATGCTTTTGAGTTCATTAAAGACTCGACAAAAGATATTGAATTATACCAAGGTTTGGAAGACATGTCTCGACCAGGAATAAGACACACCGTCCAAACTCAAAGACCATGGATGACATCTTTATTCCTAACGTAGCATAAAAACTTCCAACGCCCGCCAGATCCATTAAAATTTCCTGAATACATGTAGTTTGAAAAGATCAACAAAAGTTGAGCGAGTTCATGTGTTTGTTTGTGTGTATGTATAAACCTTTGAAAATGTTGTAAGTATGTAAGTAAGTCCCTAGTATGTAGCAATAAGGAAAAAGAGATCACCAATGGTTTGCAAAGCCATTGATATGTGTGAAGTGATGCAGGAAGACTCAAACCTAGCAGATTTTGGCGTCAGGCACATAGTCACCTCATGGTCCACTCAGCGGACTCAGGAGTGGGGCTCGCTACACCCGAATAGATCTATCACTCATGTCCCTCGGTCCTACAACGAGGATTAATGGCCTTAAGTTCCACCTACCCACTCACATAATCTAAGTAGTAAAAACCCTCCCTACGCTAACCATACCATGTAAGTAAAAGTTTGTAACAATTGTCGCATGTATTTCACCCCTGAAGTATAAAACTGAAAGCAGTAAGGAGAAAAGGGGGACATGAACTCACTTTATTGCGTCTTCAGTATATGTAACCCAAGTCTCCTTAGCCAACACGACTACCTACAGTGTACTAACGTCTATTAGACGAACGGGTCGTGCTTTCTCTTAGTATTTATGTTTTTGAGTTACGTTTCTGATATTATTCCAAGTTATAATACTTATATTTAGTTTTGGAATAATTGTTTATGCAATATCTCTGTATTAATACTTCTCAAGTATTTTAACTTCGTATATTCCTTCCCAAGGATGGGGGTAACTCATTCATGTATTTTCGTATTTGTATTTGTATATCTCGCCAAGTAATGACGTCGTATTTCGGTGTATTGTTCTAAATAAAAATATTTTAATATATTCCCAATATATATTTCTAAAACCATATATTTCATGTCTCACTTAAAAATATAAATAAACCTTGTTTTGTTTAATCATGTATTGTCCCATAAAATATATATTTTTCTCAAAAATTATATATATCTTCTAAATATACTAGGAAAATATATTTTTAACTCCCAAAAATAATATATTTTCTCGTTGTCAAAAATATGATAGACTTGGTAATATTTACGAAATCATATTTTCACTTCTTTCATTTCCAAAATAATATTTACCAAAAATATAGTGTAATGGTATATCCCGGAATATTTCATAAGTTACGTTTTCTTGTTCTGTTTCTCAATATTACGTGTGTAACTTAAATATTTTATTCCTTTTAATTTTTGGTATTATTTTGGATTTGTAATTTCCATGGTATTTTGTTAAGTTATATTATTTTACCCTAATATAACCGGTTCACAAAATATACAGATAATCACACAAGCGTTTTAGTATGAAATATATATTCTAAATATATATTTATCAAATTTTACTTACGAAAATCAACCTCCAGCACTTAGTATTTTTTTGTAATAAAAATAATGGCGAAGTTTATTTTGAAAATAAAGTTAAAATATATTTGTAAACACTTACTAGAAAAATATTTTCTAAGTGTTGGATTTTTAGGAAAATTTCGCCAGAGTTTCCATTGTAAATGGAGGCGTCCATGCTTACTAGCATATCATTTTCTTTTGTAAAATCATTCAAACAATTAACAACCAACAATATACAATCTCTAATCACCATTCTTGACATAAATAAGTATAAACCATAAACTTATGAACTTGAAAAATTTATAAAAGCAAGTAGTAACTTACTAGCATAATTAGTGCGTCTTGTTACCTTTAAAAATGTGATTGGTTCTTTAAAAACTTTATTTTTAAAGACTTTGTATTTTCACAACTTATAGTCAAATTTTCCAAAAATATTTCTTTGTGAAATTTTCTTTTTACACAAGTGTTCCTACACTTGTTTATCCACTAAAAATGCGATAAGTTTATGTAAGACTCAAGTTTTAACAAAACTCTTTCTTTTCACTTTGTTCTTTCAAAAAACCACTCGTAGATCTTTAGATCTACAAGCTCATAACCCATTTTGATCTTTATTTTTCAAGAAAACATGTATGTAATCAAGTTCATAGCTTATGTGTGGATGATTTCATCATCCACAATATTCTTAACCTTCACATCTTGCTAGTTCATGTCTTTAAACATGATCTAGCAAGCCTATGTGATGAATCATAACGTTTTTACTAACAAACAACATTCAATAAGCATAACAACATAAGAACAACACGGTTTCTTCATTAATATAACATTACTTCATATCTAGTTAGTATATACTTCAAGACTTTGATTATGTTCTTTAGAGTTCTTAACATTTCACCATTCTTTTTGCTATTAACCAACAAAAATATGAACAAGATGAAGATCTAAGGCACTTACTACTAGCACAAGGCTAGGGGAGTTCAAGAGTGTAAAAGTGGTGGTTAAAAGAAATCGAGAGAGGTCCTTGAGCTTCCGAACACACCAAGCTTCGTTGTATGATCACTTGCACCTTTGGATGCCTTTAGATTGCTTGGAAGAGCTTGAATGGTGGTGGTGGTGTGTGTGGTTGTTTTCGGCCGAAACCATGGGAGAAGGGAGAGAGAAATTTGATGTTGGTGAAGATGAGAGTGAATAGTTATGACATTCTAGGTTATACTTATAACCAATTCAAAAGTTTGTCCAAAGTATAAAATGCTCCCCACTTGCCAACACCATCTAATAAAATAATGGAAGATATCCATTGGTGGGTCACCCATGTAACCGTCCCCATAGGGGGGGGGTGTGCTTGGTTGAGTTTCAATGGATAGTTAGTGACTTAGTTAGGATTCAAGTATTAAGTTTGTGTGTTAAGGTGTTGTCACACCCCGACCGCGTATAACATGCAACCGCGGCGGAAAACGTCGGGGAGTGTCGTGGACAGAATTAATTGTTATACAACCATGGAAATTAAAGTTATATTTTATTTATCAAACACGGGTGTTACATTGTCTTAAAAGGAAGTACAGAATTCAAAACATAGTTATATTAGTTCTATCTTCACTTTTAGTCTCTAAGGCACAGGTCCGCCCTAGTATCGTGATCAACATCTTATGGAACAGCTCCTGAAAACACATGTGAAAGTAGGTACGTCAGCATAAAAATGCCTGTGAGATACATAGGTTTTGTGAAAGTGGGATTCATGACTTGAGTTTTAAAGAAATGTCTAATAACAGTCAGTCATGAACCTTGTAATTTGTCTCGCTTTGATACCATTTGAAAAACGATAATATCAGATGATATGTATAGATAAACGTAAGGTTAAATGAATAACCTAGTAAAATGAGTTGAATAAGATAAGTTGTTTTGTAAGACAATGTTTTATGAAAAGTATGTTATTTGTATAAAATGTTATATGTCTAAACTGAAATGATTTAGATATCGCTAAGATATGTAATATTATACAAACATTTATATATAGGAAGTACCAGCGGCGTATCCACCATGTTTGCATCATAATACATACCCCACGTTACTCAAACCATTTACCCAAACCATCCACCATGTAAGATTGTTCTTGTATAACTCAATTGCCAAGTGTTATTGTGTAAATCATGTCAAATGTCTATGTTCAATGTAAACCACCAAATGTGTATGTCAATGTCAACGTGTTTATGTTTAATGTAAATCATGTAATGTGTATCCCAAAATGTATCATGTACGGTAAGCGAAATGTATCAACTTAAACCATATGTAAAATGCACAAAACAAGTCGTTGAAGTAAAACGTGGTTTAAATCAACGTTATGTTCTGTGGAAAAATGCATGCTCTATTGATATTAACATTTATGCGGTATTGTGAAATATGCATACATCCAAGCCTTGAGACTGTGGCGATAAACCCTTAAACAAATTAATGGTTTATCTAAGTTATGTATATCGAATTCGGTCATTCCTTACAATCCTATCAAACCCAGGATTTCAGGAACCGGAGTTGTCAATTCCTATGGTACCACTACCTACTAACGAACGGCGTGATCAATATTAATGAATGTATTGTCCCATGTTAAACAAACCAAATGTCATAACAAAATGAAGGCATGTGATGTAAACAATTGTACTAAGTATGCTAAGTAAACATACGAAGCAGAAATGTTCATGTAAATCAATGTGTCCATATGCTGAGTAAACATATGCAACAGAAATGTTCATGTAAATCAATGTGTCCATATGCTGAGTAAACATATGCAACAGAAATGTTCATGTAAATCAATGTGTCCATATGCTGAGTAAACATATGAAACAGAAATGTTTATATAAATCAATGTGTCCATATGCTGAGTAAACATATGCAACAGGAATGTAATGCAAATCAATGTACTAAGTACGCACACAATGGGCATACATAGCATGAAATGTAATGAAATCGTGTACTATAATGTACTAAGAACATAGCAGGCATATGATGTGAAAACATGGAAAGCATGAATGTAACAGATAGGCACATGTTTCACCCCAAAACAGTTTGGAAAACAGTAAAAGAGGGGTTCAATGTACTCACCTGAGATTGCTTTGGAGTTCTTGTATAATAACCAGATAATGCTAAAGATCACGGAATATCAAACGGCACCTAATAGGTAGCTATGTTAATATACCAGACCAAATTGGAAGGATCGGATAGTATGCGGGTTCGTAAACCAAACGAGTATGGAGACTCGTGTAATATGGTTTAACAAAGCCTACATACTAAAATGAAACTTAACCTAACTGCTTACGGCCCATCACGACCCGTTTAGGTAGCTTATGCTACCTTAACGCGTCGTTCGCGTAGAATGCGTTTGGAACGCCTAATATCGTGACCACAAGGTATAACCTCGGAAGGCTATAGCTATGGTCACCTAATGTGTTTGGTCGGATCCTAATGATCGACCAAATGGGTCGGGTTCGAAAGTATAAGCGATGGTTTAGATCGCTTACCTTACGACCCTATATAAGCACTATACTAAAAGTGACGAGCTAAGCATGTTAGAACATGCTTAACTAAGTTTAGAAAAAAGGTTTGGCATCAAAACAAACGGCTTTGATGCTCACTAGTAGTTTGGTTACAAAATATGCAAGAATGCACATTTTGGCCGAAACTACGACTCGTCACTAAGCCTAGATAACGTGGTAATCAGTAGGTATAGTCACTACAGACTATAACCATCGTGATCATGCTCACGTTATGAAGTTCTAATGAACTTCGGGCTGACCATAGGCTGGTCAATGCAGAAAGTCAACAAAACATTGACTTTCGGACTCGAAAAGCGAATAAAAGAACGAAAGAATACTTACGGAGGGTCCCCGAATGCTAATCTAGATCAAAGAGCTCAAGTATGAAGCAATGGCATCAACTTAGAGCATTTTGATCAGATTTGTGTGGGTTTTACATCAAAGGGGGGGGGGTATTTATAGGAAAAGTAGAGCCGTTAGGATCGTTTCTTGATTTTCGTGCCACGATCCTAAGCGTCCACTTGTCAAAATGTTGTGGTTACTGAAAATGGCCCTTGGCTCTTGATTGGGTGAAATGGCATTGCCCTTTGGGTTGTTTGAAAGGCCAAGTTGTGCAAGAAAGACAAAATTCTGTTACTGAAGAGGCCATGCGGCCCGCTTCAGGATGTGCACAAAACTAATACGGGCCGCCTGGAGGTGCTGGTCAGACAACAAGTTTCAGTTTTGGCAGTTTGGTCCCTGTTGCGTGTTTAAGCCATTTCCGACACTTCTAAGGCCCGTAAAGCCAACTTTAAGTACCTAAAATGGTGCCTAAACAATGTGGACATGAAACATGCTAAGAAATATGCCGGATGTTGGTTCGTTTGGCCGTACGATCGCGATGTTCGCTTAATTACGACGGAATGCGCATAAGCGCGAAAAATGATCCAAATGACGCGACGAATGGATTTTTCTCATGCCAAACACTAAGGCATAATATTAGGATGCTTACATAAATTTTTGGATGTCCGGATGTATTTAGAACGTAAGTTATGCGCGAAAGTGCAAACTTGTGCACTTTTTGACACTTTTAGTCCCTGAATGATCCAAAAGTTTGTTTTAGCATACCAAACCCCTCAAAGCCTATTTCTAATCTATGTAAAGGATATTTATGGTATGTTTAACTTATGGACATGTTCCGGAATGTTCGTTACAGTTCAAATTGGCATACTTTCGCAGTTTGTCAAATTTAGTCCCGGTAAGCGAATAAACTTGTTTTTGCCATACCAAAGCCTTCAAAACTTATTTCTAAGTTATGTAAAGGTTATTTAAGGTATGTTGAGTATATGTTGATGTTCCGGAGTGTTTGTCGCATTAAACTGAGCATGTTTAAGCACCAGTTAGCGTATAACTCTTCAGAAAGCGATGTAGAGTTTGAAATTGAACAAAAGTCAAAACATGAAAAATGTAAAACACAACCAAACAAACATTGGGATAAAATAACATTGTTTTATTGATAATAGAACTGTTCACAATGATTACAAGCACAAATGTTACAGTCTCCCCTACTTGTGGAAATTTCGTCCCGAAATTTATTTAGAGGAAACTCGCGGAAATAGATGCGGATATTTCGCCTTCATTTGATCTTCACGTTCCCAAGTAAACTCGGGTCCACGTTTAGATTCCCAGCGAACCTTGACCAAAGGAATGCGCTTGCGTTTAGGCCACTTGACTTCACGTTCCATGATTTCCATTTGTTTCTCAACAAATTTCAAAGTTTTATCAACACGAATTTCGTCAAGCGGTATGTGGAGGTTCTCATCAGCTAAACACCTCTTGAGATTGGACACGTGAAGTTTTGGATGAACATTTCCAAGTTCAGGAGGTAACTCAAGTCTGTAGGCTACCTTACCGATTCTTTCGACGATCTTGAATGGTCCAACGTATCTAGGTGCAAGTTTTCCTTTCTTTCCGAATCTGATCACACCTTTCCAAGGTGAGACCTTAAGTAATACTCGATCACCGACTTGAAAATCCAAGGGCTTGCGTTTTAGGTCCGCGTAACTCTTTTGACGGCTTCTAGCTGTCTGAAGGTTATCACGAACTTTTTTTTTGGGTAAAGGGTTACCCCGGTAAATTTTATAAATAACCAATAAGAACAAAGCATGTGCCTGACATAGCACACACAACTAGACTTGGCATACCAAGACTAGGACAGCAAGAAAAACAAGACCAGCAACAAACGTTCAACCAACAAGACACAAAGCCCAAACACTACCAAAACAAACAATTACTAGAAACAATAAACACTAAGCCTCTTCCTTAGCCTGGGTCTTCATCCGATGCCCTACATAGGATCTGCCACTTTGTAAGAGTCCGTCGATAATCCACATCACCCCTATGTTCGAAGCCCATTAGCCGAAGTCGGACAATGCTTTTGATTTTCTCGCTCACCTGTTTAGGCCTACACTCCATAGACGTGAAAAGCCGATTATTCCGCTCTTGCCATATGTAGTAAGATGACGCCGCTAGCACTAGTTTACACATGATGTGCTTCAAACTTTTGGATTCCGAGTTGTGTTCCATCCAATCCGCAATAGAGATCCACGAGTCATTAACATTATCCATATCTACCAGCATCTTTATGTTTGACCAGACTTGTGAAGCAAAACTACACACGAAAAATAAGTGATCTCTAGAATCCGTACCATGCTTACAAAGGGGACAACACATGAGTCTTCGGTTTGTTTCGCTGCCCGCTTCCCAAACCGCCAACCGATCTTGTGTTTTGAGCTTGTTTTTAATCACCAACCATAAATGGAATGAGTGTCTCGGGATACATTAACTAAACCAAATCATGCTAGCCCACTTAACTGGACTGTCACGTGTCCGTAAGGTGTGCCACACTTCCAATGAGCTAAAGTGCTGATCATGACCCTCCAAGTCCTTCCAAACCATTCGATCCGCTAACTGGGAGTTCTGTTGATTATGTCACACCCTGTCTTTTGCGGAAGCGTATGATGTGTGACTAGCTTGTTATCATTGCATTCGATCATAATAAACAACTACATGATTTAAAACGATGTTCATCCATTCGGAAAATTTTGAGGATCACAAACACTTATCATTTAAGTTTTAAAACACAACCTTCATCTAGGTTACAATTCAACAAAAGTGGATGACATCTAAACTTGTAGTCTACTTCTAGTTACAACACTTGCGCCCAAGATCCATCCTGTCACCTGAAATACATGTAATTTTGGAAAACATCAACATAAAGTTGAGCGAGTTCATGCGTTTTGCATACCGAGTATGAAAACATGGTATGTATCTTGTATAAATAAAGTATTCTTGCAAAAATCAAGTTTTCTTGTGTACACCACGTACTAATTGAATGTTTGTACAAAGACATTTCGGCATGTGAGGACATATGGAGCATTAGTGTTGGCTCCTTTAAGGCATGTGAGGACTTATGGAGCATTAGTGTTGGCTCCTTTAACTATGTCGATTACCCTCGACTGTGTCGATTAACCTCGACTGTGTCAATTTCCCTTGACTGTGTCGATTACCCTCGACTATGTCGATTTACCTCGACTGTGTCGATTTACCTCGACTGTGTCGATTTACCTCGACTGGGACACCGAAGCACTCAAGAGGTCACATAAGGACCATGAGTGGGGCTCGGCCGTACCCGTTAGATCTAACCCTCGTCCCTAATTACTGAATGTTTTTAATGGCTTGGTACTAGTTTTCACCAAGACTTTATGGCATTTTTAGTATTAAGTCTATGCTCACATGATCTAGTAATTTCTAGGCATTTCTTAAAGCACATCATACTTGGTTCTCGTTCTCACCAAGTGTGCTTCTCGTATTTTTGTATTCTCGATTCGTATTGCACTCGGTACTCGTTCTCACCAAGAGTGCTTCTTGTATTTTTACTACTTGTAAAAAAATTATAATATTTGTAACATGTATTTCACCCCCGAGAGTTATAAAACCAAAAACAGTTAAAGAAAAGGGGGAGCATGAACTCACAACTTTGCGTTCCTGCGTCGTAAACTTCACCGGAGTTGCTTATCTAGCGTCGTGACCTAAACGCGTTTTATTAACGTTAGTCACTAGACTTGTATCGCACAAGTGCAAGTCACTATCTTTTGTATTTGTGTTCTTGTGTTAAAAATATTTATATTTTTAACTATTTGTCTTATATCATTTTCTCAAAAATAAATATACGTATCTTGTATTTTGCACCCGAATTATGTATTTTGTCCAAGTAATATATTTTCATAAATATATCCTCTTGTATGTGTCTAAGCATGTTGTATGTGTATTTTCATGTTTATACTCCTCATGAGTATTTAGTGTATCTTTACGTCTCAATACGCTAGCACGTATAACACATACTATATACACTTAGCACAAAAGTTGGTGATAAAATAATATATATTTTTCTCTCAAAAATATACATATTTATATCCACTTTTATTTTTGAAGAAATCCTCATTTCTTATCACCAAAAATTAGGGAAACCTTGGTAATACCTTTAAATACATTTTTAGGGAATAAGTTCTTCAAAAACTTATATTTTTCTAAGTGTCAAAATTTATAAAAATTTTGACAGAGTTTCCCCTAAAAATGGAGGTTTCCCATGTTTTCAAAACATGTGTTTATTTTCTTTTAAATCGTCAACAATCATCAACAACAATTATCAACAATAATCATCAACTACAATTATCAACAATAATCATCAACAACAATCACTAATTTTCCCCATTTCATGAACTTGCATATTTACAAAAATGTGTAGTAATTTACTAGCACATTTAGTAAGTCTTGTTATCTTTAAAAATAAGTTTAATTTCTTAAAAAAAAAACTTTATTTTTAAAGAATATGAAGTTCCACAACTTCTAGTCGGTTTTTACGAAAATTATTTCTTTGTTAAAACTTTTGTTACACTAGTGTTCGCACACTTGTTTGATCACAAAAAATCACTTTTGTTTGTGTAAGATCCGGATTAGAACATGTGATTTCTTTTGACGCTTGATCTTTTGAAAATACCACTTGTGGACACATAGATCGGCTAGTTTTAGACACTATTTCATAAGTAAAAATACTTTTACACAAGTTCATGTTTCTTGTGTGGTAGAGTTTCACCTTTTAACCCTTGCACCATTTCAAACAAGCTTATGTCAAGATCCATGATCTTAACCAAACAGGGTTAAATGATGATCCGAGCTACCACAACGTAGATCGGGCCTAAATAATCACAAATTTCAATTACTACAACATTTACACAACTAGTGAGCTTTTAACCATCATTTTTCATGTTTTTAGTAGACTTTAATGCACCATTTTGTAAGATTTCGAGTTTTAATCATTACACATCACATTAACCACTTCAAAATAGCTCAAGAATGTGTTTTAAGCAACATACCACTAGCTCGAGGCTAGGGAAGTATCTAGACGCGAATGTGGTGGATAAAAGCTAGAGAAAGAGGTCCTTCGAGCTCCGAGTGCACCAAGCCTTCTTATGCGTGACACTTGACACTTGTATGATGTTGGAATGTGAAGAACAAAATCGAAAAATACGATGGATGATCAAGGGGTGTTCGGCCGAAAGTTTTTGAGGGAGAGGAGAGAGTAGTTTTGTGGTGTTGGGTGGTGAATTGTCTAGTGTGCCATCTCAAGGTATTTATAGACATCCCATATGGCATATTCCTAGCATATTCCTGGCATATTCCTGGAATATTCCTAGCATATTCCTAGCATATTCCTGAAATATTCCTAGCATATTCCTGGTATATTCCTGGCATATTCCTGGAATATTCCTAGCATATTCCTAGCATATTCTTTGGAATATTCCTAGCATATTCCTAGCATATTCCTGGAATATTCTTAGCATATTCCTAGCATATTCTTGGAATATTCCTAGCATATTCCTAGCATATTCCTGGAATATTCTTAGCATATTCCTAGCATATTCCTGGAATATTCCTAGGTTTTCTGCGTTGTCTGCGTTTTGCAGTGTAAGCACTGTGTCGCGTAGGAACACACGGTACGTGCTTAAACTTGAAAAATAACGTTTTTAAGCGTTTTAATTTATTTTTCAACACGAACCTGATTAAAATAAAATTTTAATCATAACAGAATATTTGTGGGATTAAATATTATCCGGGCGGCCATCAACGTTCGTTTCGCAGTTTTGTCGCAATTAGTTCTGCTCTTAAAGTGTGTTTCGGGTGCTTTTTAGTGCTTATTTTTGCTTTCATATAGCATATATATTAAACCCTTGTATGTACTCTTGGGTTTTAATGTATTCTTGTTATTGGACCTACACCTAGGCTCCAATTTTATTGTCTGACTGCTTTCTGCAGTTCCGTTGACAAAGTGTGTCTTACCGGTGAGTTTACTAATATTTTTGACGCAACGCTCTCGTTTTTGCATAAAGCAATATTTTGTAGTATAAAACGTACATGAATTCACTTGTATGGAATTCAGAAACTTATTTCTCTTGTAAACTAGATCATGTATGTTCATTAAGGCACAGATCACTGTTCATTTAGTGTACGGAATGTACGGAAAAGTGACGGTTGTCACAGTCTCCCCCCGTTAAAAGAATTTCGTCCCGAAATTCAAGCGATGCCATCGGTCGCAGGGGAGTTGTGAAACCAATATGGTCACTTATATTTGAAACACGTCTTTGTGTTCTCATGTCATGTATTTTATCATGCTCAAGTAAATCAATCATGTCTTTTCTGCATTTTGTGGACTCTTGGTCCGAAACCTCAACAGGTTGTATAGTATATCATTGACGTGAATCTTATTTGTGGGAACTATGACTGTTCCTTGCGTCAGACTCCTCTAAAGACTAGACACATGAATGTGTCGCGATCACTACTGATCTTTTTCTGGAAGCTTCATCTTGTGAACAATGGTTCTGATCCCTACACCGGGGATTCAATCTTTTCGTTTTCCAATTCACACTACGCCCTTTCTAGGCGCGGCTCTCAATTTAGTCGTGCTTCTTGTCTCAAATTCTTACGATTTCTGCCTCTCATCGGCGTAATCTTTCTGTGTTCTGCGGGCTGTCTTGATATAATCGCATATATGAACGACCTTGCCTCTAGATTTTTCCTTGACCATCTCGGCCAGTTGATCCATTATTCCCGGTCTCCGTTCAACACAACGGGAATTGACTCATTACGTTCCATCTAAAGCTTTACACAAAGCGGTTTAGACGGCGGCGTGATAAATACTGTTGTAGGAAGACTCTACTAAGGGTAAGTGAGTGTTCCAACTTTTTATCAAAGTTTATCACACAAGCACGCATCTTGTTCATATAGTCTGCATCGTTCAACAGCTCAGTTCATATTCGAGTTCTTACGATCATCGGTGTGCTGCAATCCCTTGCGATCAGTAAAGATCGTGCAACGTTTTCTTTCAGGTAATAACGCCCAGTTTGCTGCGCGCAATGACTGTACCTATCTCAAGGGTTCTTCTCATGATTCCTTAATCAATGTGCCACGTATGTAATGTCGTGGTCTTGTTGCATCGGCGTACAATCGAGACTTTGTCGAGAGGCGTCACATAATTGCAACTCTAGCTCCTTAGCTCTTGGTTGCAGGGTTGGCATGAATCTCGTTCTTATCCATCATGGATCTGAAAGTTCTCACTTCGCGAATTCGAAATCCGCTTTTCGTCATCATAGCGCTTAACTGTTCTTTCTCTAAGAGTTGCAAGGTAAATTGCAGTTGTTGCTCACGACCTTCCTTGGTCATTGGCCATATGAGAATGTAGTCGATAAGTATATGGCTTATCTAGGTATGGCTTACACGTTCGATTTCATGAGGTCCATGAATATTGTCAATGCATGTGTTAGGCCAAATGGTACGACAAGGAACTCGTAACTTCCAAAGCGAGTCCTAAAGGTCGTTTCAGGGACACTTCCTTCTGGTATACACAGTCATGGACATCCTGTCCTCAAGTTGATCCTTGGGTGGCAACTAGGATCTTATGATTTTGTCTGTTTATGTTGCCAGCCGATGGCAAAGGATTCTGATTCTCAATTCTCAGGAATTTACGCAAAATGGAACTGCCAACTTTCTCCTCATATCCCTAACTAAAGGCGTCATGTCCTTAACTTCCTCTGTCTGGTAGCTCTTGCAGTTACGTCCGGAGCTCATGCTTTACGGACGAAGTTAGTCGGTAAGACATTATTCGACACTGGTGCTGCTCTTGGCACGTGGTTTATCCTAAACTTCTCTTGACGCTGCGAAGGGGCATTTCTGGCAAGTCTTTTGAAAAGGCTACTAGAACTTCTTCCATCGCGGGGATGTTCCCAGGTTCTGCAGTCTACTCAGAGGCATTTCTATGCCTCTTCGACCAATGAAGGATGTCGTAGATCTGCCGCCTTATGGGGTCTAGCATCCTTGCGCCTATTACAGTAAAGTTGGGTTTCATCATTCGCACGAGGGATGCGTCTGATTTTCTCGTATTGACGACTTCAGCTGCATACTTGGATTTCCGATCCATGCTGATTATTATGACCTCACGAGTCAATGGTAACAGAAGGTTACGGCCCTCTGAGTGCCTAATCACGATCCTTAATCGCTTCGACTGTTTAAGCTATCCTTCTATATGCCCATTTCTAAAGAATACGGGACGTCTATCTTACTTGAGACTAGGCCAAGAAGTTTCTTAAGTTCTAAGCATGCAAGGTTAAGGTTGATGCCAGTATTAGAAATAGATGCATAAGGGTGGTTAATAGGGAACGTACCCGTAACCGCATCTGGATCCTAGCGTGGTTCACGAGTTCGATCGTGAAAACCCTTCCTTGCTTGTTTCTTCTTTGGGCAATCTTTCCTAAAGTGCCCTGCTTCACCACATTTGTAGCAACCGGGTATTCTCTTATTTCTTCCATCTGGGTCCTTCGCCCAACAGGCGTCCCTGTTGTGCCCTTCTTTTCCACACTTTCCACACCTAGGCTTCAGACATCGACCTTTATGGTGAAAAGTGCATTCTCTGCACCTAGGCTTAGTCCCCGAGTAAACATTACCACCTGCCCTATTAATGGCTCCATCAGTGCTCCTGCCATGTGGCGAATTCACTTTCTTTCTTTTGTTTGCTTTAGAGCTTCCATAGTTGAGTTGGGTGCTCATCTTTAGGTTTGAGGACTTCCTCTTCTTGTTGCTTGACGACTCCACATGAGTCTCTTTCTTGTTATCCTCAGATTCCGAAAATTTTCCCGCACGTAGAGCCTCTTCAGTAAGGGTGACACTCATATCGATAGCCTCTGCGATGGTTGAGGGTTTTGAGGTAGTAACCATGCCCCTAATCTGGGGTGCAAGTCCCCAAATGAATCGTTCTATCCTCTTGAATTCCGGTTTGACTAGGTAGGGGACGACCCTAGACAAGTCGTGAAATCGCTGGACGTATTCAGGAATCTTCGGTCCGTCCATTTTCAAATTCCAGAACTCCACCTCAAGCTTCTGGATTTCAGTCCTAGAACAGTATTTCTTTTCCATCATTTCCTTGAGCTCGTCCCAGCTCAGTGCATAAGCAGCATCTGCACCAAGGGTCTGAACCTGAAGGTTCCACCATGAGAGTGCGCCATCCAGAAATAACCCTGAGATATAGGTAACGCTTTGTTGGGGTGAACGGTTACTCATTCTTAGAACTGAGTCCGTCTTTTCTGTCCAACGAACAAATGCAACGGCACCTCCTGTGCCATCAAAATTCAAAGGCTTGCAGTCCAGGAACTGTTTATAGGTGCAGCCAGTTGGAGGGTTATTCTCAGTCGTGCCATTGATGTGCTTAGAGCGGAGGGCTTCATGTCGTGCAATTGCCTGCGAGATGCATTCTTGCAGCTCGGCTTCTGTTCTTGGTAGCGTACTGGTGTTTGTGTCTCGCCTGGGCGGCATTCCCTTCTGCCAAAACGGTATGAAGTAGGTTAGGCAACATTCCAGGTGTCTATGAGGTACATAGCACCATAAGCCATTATGTAATCACCCAATTTCACATGTATACATAAATACTCAATGTATGAGCGGGAAACAGTTACCGAGCCTTCACTTAGGCTTGCCAACTTGGCTTAAAACGAACTTGAGGTTACATTGCCTCGGTCATTTAGGTTTCAGTTATCTCCCGCTACATTGGTTTTCTTAGGTTTTTGGCTTTACTGGGGCGTACATTTTCCCTTAGAGGGGGGTTGCTCGTGTATGGGTGATAGAGAGTGCAAAGTCGCTGAATCTCTTGAATGTTTCTCATCTTCACTTGCTTAAATGTCGTTTTCCTCAAACGTCTCGTACGCAGGTAGAAGTGTCAGTCACGAAGTAGGCTGAGACAGGCTTCCTACTTTCTTACGTGCTAAAGCACTGATCTATGTGATGTTCTACCAGATGAAGGTGAGGACACCTATACATTGAATTTGGTGTGGTTTTCATTAGCTCGACCCGTAGAGTCCACCAGGATTTCTGTGCACTACAAGTCGTTATTACGTGGGCCCCCGTAATAATAAATTGTCTTGCACAGTTACCCCAATTTTCTCTCGTCCAAGCAGATGATTGATCTAGGAGGGGACACGACTGTCCTTACACTCCTTGCCATGGAAAGGACCATTGCGGAGGTCCATGCGCTAACATTCGTTACTGTTATGCGCGTATAGGCACGATGATTAGATGGAATAGGAATGGAGAGAATTCCTAGTAGTTGGAGGGGCACCTTCGTGATGAATACTTCATCTCCCTTTTCTAGTCAAGTATGTTGTCAATTTTGCTTCACATAATCCGGAGGGATCTCGTCCCGTTGATTAAGAGTTCGTTCAAGGTCGCCGCCTCTGCCTCGTCATCACCACCGTAGTTTGGCATCTTCACGTTCGAGAGGGAAGAGCAGCCATCTCCTACGGAAGTAAGCTCAGAGTCTTGTCTGGTAATCACTCCCAGCCACGAGCTTTGCAAAGGACGCGAGGTCGATAGCTTCATCGTGCGAGTCACGTACCGTAATAGGAGTCGGAGTCGAAAGAATTTTATTCACGTCAATAATCATTCCGTACACTTATTCGTATGCATGAATACAAATAACAAATATGCTACTTAGCATAATCAAGTAACTTAATGCATTATACCACGTATAACTCTCGTTTTGGGGGGGGGGTCATTTTGTCAAGTCTAACTTTTGTAGACTATGCCTTGGTTGGCACCTTACTCTATGGGTATTCCTCACTAATGTCCTTGCCTTGTCCTTTCTTTGAAAAGTGTCTGACTCGTGGATCTTGGTGCTTTCGTGAATGCAATGAAAACCATTTTGTAAAATGTTTTTGTGAAAGCACTTTAGTGATTGTAGTCTAGACTCGAGAAGGAATCCTAGTTCACTACAATCGAAGCTCTGATACCAAACTGTCACACCCTGTCTTTTGCGGAAGCGTATGATGTGTGACTAGCTTGTTATCATTGCATTCGATCATAATAAACAACTACATGATTTAAAACGATGTTCATCCATTCGGAAAATTTTGAGGATCACAAACACTTATCATTTAAGTTTTAAAACACAACCTTCATCTAGGTTACAATTCAACAAAAGTGGATGACATCTAAACTTGTAGTCTACTTCTAGTTACAACACTTGCGCCCAAGATCCATCCTGTCACCTGAAATACATGTAATTTTGGAAAACATCAACATAAAGTTGAGCGAGTTCATGCGTTTTGCATACCGAGTATGAAAACATGGTATGTATCTTGTATAAATAAAGTATTCTTGCAAAAATCAAGTTTTCTTGTGTACACCACGTACTAATTGAATGTTTGTACAAAGACATTTCGGCATGTGAGGACATATGGAGCATTAGTGTTGGCTCCTTTAAGGCATGTGAGGACTTATGGAGCATTAGTGTTGGCTCCTTTAACTATGTCGATTACCCTCGACTGTGTCGATTAACCTCGACTGTGTCAATTTCCCTTGACTGTGTCGATTACCCTCGACTATGTCGATTTACCTCGACTGTGTCGATTTACCTCGACTGTGTCGATTTACCTCGACTGGGACACCGAAGCACTCAAGAGGTCACATAAGGACCATGAGTGGGGCTCGGCCGTACCCGTTAGATCTAACCCTCGTCCCTAATTACTGAATGTTTTTAATGGCTTGGTACTAGTTTTCACCAAGACTTTATGGCATTTTTAGTATTAAGTCTATGCTCACATGATCTAGTAATTTCTAGGCATTTCTTAAAGCACATCATACTTGGTTCTCGTTCTCACCAAGTGTGCTTCTCGTATTTTTGTATTCTCGATTCGTATTGCACTCGGTACTCGTTCTCACCAAGAGTGCTTCTTGTATTTTTACTACTTGTAAAAAAATTATAATATTTGTAACATGTATTTCACCCCCGAGAGTTATAAAACCAAAAACAGTTAAAGAAAAGGGGGAGCATGAACTCACAACTTTGCGTTCCTGCGTCGTAAACTTCACCGGAGTTGCTTATCTAGCGTCGTGACCTAAACGCGTTTTATTAACGTTAGTCACTAGACTTGTATCGCACAAGTGCAAGTCACTATCTTTTGTATTTGTGTTCTTGTGTTAAAAATATTTATATTTTTAACTATTTGTCTTATATCATTTTCTCAAAAATAAATATACGTATCTTGTATTTTGCACCCGAATTATGTATTTTGTCCAAGTAATATATTTTCATAAATATATCCTCTTGTATGTGTCTAAGCATGTTGTATGTGTATTTTCATGTTTATACTCCTCATGAGTATTTAGTGTATCTTTACGTCTCAATACGCTAGCACGTATAACACATACTATATACACTTAGCACAAAAGTTGGTGATAAAATAATATATATTTTTCTCTCAAAAATATACATATTTATATCCACTTTTATTTTTGAAGAAATCCTCATTTCTTATCACCAAAAATTAGGGAAACCTTGGTAATACCTTTAAATACATTTTTAGGGAATAAGTTCTTCAAAAACTTATATTTTTCTAAGTGTCAAAATTTATAAAAATTTTGACAGAGTTTCCCCTAAAAATGGAGGTTTCCCATGTTTTCAAAACATGTGTTTATTTTCTTTTAAATCGTCAACAATCATCAACAACAATTATCAACAATAATCATCAACTACAATTATCAACAATAATCATCAACAACAATCACTAATTTTCCCCATTTCATGAACTTGCATATTTACAAAAATGTGTAGTAATTTACTAGCACATTTAGTAAGTCTTGTTATCTTTAAAAATAAGTTTAATTTCTTAAAAAAAAAACTTTATTTTTAAAGAATATGAAGTTCCACAACTTCTAGTCGGTTTTTACGAAAATTATTTCTTTGTTAAAACTTTTGTTACACTAGTGTTCGCACACTTGTTTGATCACAAAAAATCACTTTTGTTTGTGTAAGATCCGGATTAGAACATGTGATTTCTTTTGACGCTTGATCTTTTGAAAATACCACTTGTGGACACATAGATCGGCTAGTTTTAGACACTATTTCATAAGTAAAAATACTTTTACACAAGTTCCTGTTTCTTGTGTGGTAGAGTTTCACCTTTTAACCCTTGCACCATTTCAAACAAGCTTATGTCAAGATCCATGATCTTAACCAAACAGGGTTAAATGATGATCCGAGCTACCACAACGTAGATCGGGCCTAAATAATCACAAATTTCAATTACTACAACATTTACACAACTAGTGAGCTTTTAACCATCATTTTTCATGTTTTTAGTAGACTTTAATGCACCATTTTGTAAGATTTCGAGTTTTAATCATTACACATCACATTAACCACTTCAAAATAGCTCAAGAATGTGTTTTAAGCAACATACCACTAGCTCGAGGCTAGGGAAGTATCTAGACGCGAATGTGGTGGATAAAAGCTAGAGAAAGAGGTCCTTCGAGCTCCGAGTGCACCAAGCCTTCTTATGCGTGACACTTGACACTTGTATGATGTTGGAATGTGAAGAACAAAATCGAAAAATACGATGGATGATCAAGGGGTGTTCGGCCGAAAGTTTTTGAGGGAGAGGAGAGAGTAGTTTTGTGGTGTTGGGTGGTGAATTGTCTAGTGTGCCATCTCAAGGTATTTATAGACATCCCATATGGCATATTCCTAGCATATTCCTGGCATATTCCTGGAATATTCCTAGCATATTCCTAGCATATTCCTGAAATATTCCTAGCATATTCCTGGCATATTCCTGGCATATTCCTGGAATATTCCTAGCATATTCCTAGCATATTCTTTGGAATATTCCTAGCATATTCCTAGCATATTCCTGGAATATTCTTAGCATATTCCTAGCATATTCTTGGAATATTCCTAGCATATTCCTAGCATATTCCTGGAATATTCTTAGCATATTCCTAGCATATTCCTGGAATATTCCTAGGTTTTCTGCGTTGTCTGCGTTTTGCAGTGTAAGCACTGTGTCGCGTAGGAACACACGGTACGTGCTTAAACTTGAAAAATAACGTTTTTAAGCGTTTTAATTTATTTTTCAACACGAACCTGATTAAAATAAAATTTTAATCATAACAGAATATTTGTGGGATTAAATATTATCCGGGCGGCCATCAACGTTCGTTTCGCAGTTTTGTCGCAATTAGTTCTGCTCTTAAAGTGTGTTTCGGGTGCTTTTTAGTGCTTATTTTTGCTTTCATATAGCATATATATTAAACCCTTGTATGTACTCTTGGGTTTTAATGTATTCTTGTTATTGGACCTACACCTAGGCTCCAATTTTATTGTCTGACTGCTTTCTGCAGTTCCGTTGACAAAGTGTGTCTTACCGGTGAGTTTACTAATATTTTTGACGCAACGCTCTCGTTTTTGCATAAAGCAATATTTTGTAGTATAAAACGTACATGAATTCACTTGTATGGAATTCAGAAACTTATTTCTCTTGTAAACTAGATCATGTATGTTCATTAAGGCACAGATCACTGTTCATTTAGTGTACGGAATGTACGGAAAAGTGACGGTTGTCACAGATTAACAGTTAACCCAATCAGAACCGGGTAAATATCATACCATGCTTGGGGCCATTTCCATTGCCCATTCTCATCAAGTAACTCTGCCACCATAGATTGAAGATTAAAACCCGCGTTCGCAATATGTCTTGGTGTTATAAAAGACCTAAGAGGGCTCAAATGACACCAATTATCACTCCACGCATTCGTTTGCATACCACTCCAAATAATGCTCCAAAAGAACGGCCGAACCGCATTCCGAATAGATAAAATCTTCCTCCAACCCCACGTCATACTACCTTTACACTGGACTTCCCAAAAATTCTGATTCTTCAGTTTATGAGTATAGATCCACTACACCCATAGAGAGTTTCTTTTCGAGAGAATACTCCAAATATGCTTAGTAATTAAGGCCCTATTGACATGCGCAATTCGTCTAATACCCAATCCACCTTTCGCTTTTGGCAGGCATATATCGTTCCACGCCACCTTCGCTTTAACTCTCCCATTATTACCCGCATTCCAAAGAAAACGACGCATACACTTTTCTAACTCATTGGTTACACGGGCCGGAATCATGAAAACCGACGCCCAATATAAATGCATGGCTGAAAGAACAGAGTTTACGAGCTGCAACCTACCGCAAAAGAAAGAGTCTTTGTCATCCAGTTATCGATTTTCTTCTCCATTCGATCCACCAACAACTTACAATCCTTAGCCGCTAACCTCATGGTAATCAGCGGCACACCAAGATACCGAACAGGCAAGATGCCTTCCTGAAACGGCATAATGTTGAGAATGTGCTGCCTTACCTGCTGACTAACATTACAGAAAAAAACCGTACTCTTTGCAGGGCTCGGAACCAGTCCTGAAACATTAGTAAACAACTCTAACGCCTCCTTTATTTTGCTTACTGAAGAGACACTCTCATGAACAAAAATAAACAAATCATCAGCGAAAGAGACGTTAATAATTTTCTGCTTCACACAATTTGCATGATACTTAAAAGATGTGCTTGAGCGAGCATTATGTTGAAGTAGTAAGGTGAGCACCTCCATAACAAGAGTGAACAAATAAGGAGACATCGGATCTCCTTGACGAAGCCCCCTTCTCCCCTTAAAAAAACCATGAAGATTACCGTTTATACTCAATGAATAAGTAGCCGTGGTAACACACGCCATAATCCAGTTCACCATCTTCCTATGCAATCCAAACTGACAAAGAATCTTTTCCAGAAACGACCAACTAACAGTGTCATACGCCTTTTAAATATCAATTTTGAAAGCACACCTTGGCGGACCTTTATTCAAATGATAATTATGCATCAGTTCTTGCGTTAAGAGGATATTATCCGAAATCCTCCTACCAGGTACAAACGCAGATTGATTAATGCTAACCAGAGTCTCCAAACACCCCTTTAATCTCTCCGTTATAATTTTACTTATACACTTGTAGAGAACATTGCAACAAGAGATTGGACGGTAGTCCAAGACCGAATCCGGGGTCTCAACTTTGGGAATCAGAGCCAAAATTGTATGATTTAACTGTTTCAGAATTTTACCGTTATCAAAAAAATCCAGAATCGCTTTTGTAACTTCAGTCCCCACGATATCCCATGCATGCTTGAAAAGGCAGACGTGTATCCATCCGGACCAGGAGCTTTGTTCTCACCAATGCTGAACATAGCATTTTTAATTTCTTCAGGAGTAATTTGTCTGACCATATTACTCGCCACTTCCGGACTAAGAGTATTAATACATATGTCTGTCAAGTCCATGCTAGAGACTTGATCCTCCGTGCCTAAAAAACTCGCGTAGTGATTAACTAACGCGTCCGTAGCCTCATCCCCTTCATATCGGGTTCCAGCCAAATCCCGAATACAATGAATTTTGTTTCTAGCGTTTCTGCATTTTAGGCTATTATGAAAAAAAACCGTATTCGAATCCCCAGCACAAAGCCACTCAACCTTTGATTTTTGTTTCAAGAAACACTCCTCATCATACGCCGCAATCTGGAACTCCTTTAGGCAATCAGACTCGTTATTACGAAGCACCACATCAAGAGGGTTCTTGTCTAGCAGTCTTTGGATCTCATCAAGCTTTTTACGCAGCTCACTCACCTTTAAATGCAAATTCCCTTGCTGGTTCAGGATTTTCCTAAGACCTGGCTTCAAGTTCTTTAGCTTAGTGATAACCGAGAACATCGAGATCCCATCCACCGTCTTCACCCACTCACGCTCAACACAAATTCTGAAATCCGGTTTAGAAGTAAGGAAATTCGCGAACTTGAACGGCTTCGGCTTAGACACTTTAGGCTCCTTGGTTAGCTTTAAAATACAAGGGGTGTGATCAGAGACACGATACGCGTGATACATAACATAAGCTTCTGGAAACATATCAAGACCCTTAACGTTACACATAACCCTATCAATCTTACGAAGTAAGCCAATCCCCTCCTTCGGCTTCTGGTTCCAAGTGTATTGCATACCATGACCCTTAACATCAAGCAGGTCTGAATTTTTGACACAATCATAAAACTCTCGCATACCTATAGTTTGAGTTGACGCACCAAACAACGAATCCTCCATATGAAGAGCCGAGTTAAAATCGCCCATGACAAACCAAGGCTTATCCCTACACAAAATTGCATGGCCACATAAGTTCTCCCAAAGAGCCCTTCGGTCTTGATATTTATTCTTTGCATAAACAAAAGAGTGTTATCAGTTTTTGACCATAATTGAGCATGAATGACTTGATCAGACTGTGACAGAATCATGACATCCACAATATCACTATTCCACCCTAGAATAACTCTAGCACCCCGATCACAAAGGCCCCCATTAGAAGTCCAACTCCAGTTTCTAAACACCTTCTTACAAACCCTATCCAGATTAGCAACCTCCACATGCGATTCTAAAATAGCACAAACAGACACCTTATTTTCTGAAAGCATAAGACGAACCTCATTTTGTTTCAGGGGTTGGTTCAAACCCCTTATGTTCCATGTAAGAATACTATCCATCAATACCACTCCGACCGGGAGTGCTTGCCCCCTCAGCAACCTTTTCATGTTTATCATTCCGCATAAATCTGCCTGTTTCCATTGGTATATAATCGACCACCTCCTCATTGTCATTAGCGTGCTTCCCTGAGTTCTTTTCCACGTTTTTCCTGTTATCAATCTCAGTATCCAATTCCTGCCCATCAAGTTTCGATAAAGTTTCAAACGAGTTCCTCACTTCGACGTTATCCGATGTCTTCTTGATCCCGTGGCCATCGTTTGTTCCAGAAGTACTTGGGTCAGCCTTGCTAACCTTTGGCCTATACATAAACTTTTGTTTTTGCTTCATTGGTACCCCTCCCATACGAGCTGTCTTCCTCTTATCCATCCTGAAACCCTCCTCATCAACGACCACATGCTTAGCTTTTTTATTTTCATTCTTCCCACACACTTGATCATTGTGTCCAAAGACACAACATAACGAACATCTTTGAGGTTTCCATTCATATTCCACATCTACTATTTCAGTAATGTATCCATCATCATCAAGCTTCGGAAAGGCAACTACAATCTGGTCTTTAAGCTCTTTATCCGCGGTTATTTCAATCAACGCCCGAGCAAAGCTGCTTCTCCCCCAGTTTTCCGTGCACATATCGGCTGTATAGCATCCAGCCGTTTTGGCACACCTAACTTGGACGCTAATAAGCTAAGGCCATCGTCGGTGTAAATTGCAATAGGAACATTATGGAGTTTTACCCACACCGGGACTGACTTAATACCCTCTTTCTTTAAGCTAACTGATGGAGACCACACATTTAAGAACAAGGGCACTTTCCGGATCAGCCACGGTCCTCCTTCCAGAACTTTCGCCATACCCTCTTTAGAATCAAATTTAAAGAAAAAGAAGCCCTCTGAATTCATCATAAGTTTAGCAAACCCGTATTTTGCCCAGACATTCTTAGCATAATATTCCACAACAGGATAAGGAAGCCGATTACCCAGAAAATAACCATATAAAACGTTCTCAAACTTTTCCTGAACTTTACGAATTACCTCTCGAGGAATGACCACATCAGCATCCGGCTTAGTCTCAGTCAAATCCAAACTTCTAAAGTTAACTTCCCATTTCTTTGAGGACGTGTTCTTGACCTTATCGGCATAAGACATCGTATTAGCACACTTCACATGCTCCTCCCCCCTTGTGTGATCAGCCGTATTTATGTCCTCATGAACTGGAACAGTAACTTTTTCCAGTTCATCAATGATATTAATCATCTTAGGCTCCTGTTGAACAACCCCACGTCTTAGTAATAACGGATTGCCATCAATTTTTAGAGGCTTGGAAAACAAAGACGATTTGTCACGCATGTCCTGGACATTCGATAACCTAGGGCCCTTCGAACTAATAAAGATATCCCCATGCAGCCTTTCAGTAAACGATTGAAACCCTAAGTCCTCCAAACCCTGCTCGCTAATAGGATTTTGAGAACTACCCACAGTTCCAGACACATTGAAAGAATTAGACGTCATAACAAAACATGCAGCGTAAATGAACGATCGGAAAACCAACAGCCAAAGCAAAACGACTATGAACCCTAGACAGAAAAGAAACGAAAAAACCCTAATCCGGACTTCAAAAGATTAGAAACCAGGGTAGAGTCAAGAAAACCTTACTCAGAAGGATTGACAAACCCCAATACCTAACCCAGATCGATCAAGATGAGGATTAGCAAGCAAGAAATCTAGGGTTTCTTCAGAATCGCCGAAATCGCCTAGGCAGCCAGAGAAAAGCCACAGTCCTACGTTTCCTAGTTATCACGAACTTTCTTAACCTTATCTTTTGTCTCTAAAATGAGGGCAGGTCCAGTAAGCTGAGCCTTGCCAATCTCATTCCAGCAGACTGGTGAACGACATTTTCGACCATAGAGAGCCTCGAAAGGAGCCATTTTGATGCTGGAGTGATAACTGTTGTTGTAGGAGAATTCAATCAACGGAAGATGTGAATCGCATCTACCACCAAAATCGATCACACAAGCTCTAAGCATATCCTTCAGTGTCTGGATTGTTCTTTCAGATTGACCATCCGTTTGCGGATGATAGGCTATGCTCAGATTAAGTTGAGACCCCATAGCAGATTGCATGGTTCTCCAAAAATGAGAAGTGAAACGAGCATCTCTGTCAGAAATGATGTTCAAAGGAACACCATGTCAAGCTACAATTTCATCTACGTAGATTTGAGCAAGTTTGTCAGCCGAAAAATCCTCACGGATTGGCAAGAAATGCGCTGACTTGGTAAGACGATCCACGACTACCCAGATGGCATCATGACCTTTCTTTGTGCGCGGGAGTTTGGTAATGAGATCCATAGTAATGTTTTCCCATTTCCAAACTGGGATCTCCGGTTGCTCCAATAAACCGGCAGGACGCTGATGTTCAGCCTTAACCTTAAGACAAGTAAGGCATTTGGATACGTATAAGGCAATGTCTTTCTTCATACCAGGCCACCAATACTGAATACGAAGATCCTTATACATCTTATCTGAGCCAGGATGAATAGAATAACGAGACTTATGGGCTTCATCCATAAGCAAGGTACGAAGATTATCTTGGCTCGGGACCCACAAACGGTCCATGAAGTAATACGATCCATTGTCCTTCAGTTCTAGAGCAGGAGTTATGTGGTAAGGAAATTCCTTATCCATCAAACCTTGTGAAACACAAGCTTGTTGAGCCTGAGAAATACGGGCTTGGATATCGGTTTGAGCTTGAACAACAGATTGGACACGAACACAATGAAGCTTAGTACGTTCCTTGCGACTCAAAGCATCGGCTACGACATTCGCCTTACCAGGATGGTAGCGAATCTCGCAGACATAGTCGTTTAGAAGTTCAACCCAACGTCGTTGCCTCATGTTGAGCTCTTTCTGATTGAAGATATGCTGAAGACTTTTGTGGTCTGTGAAAACCACACATTTTGTACCGTACAAATAGTGTCTCCAGATTTTAAGAGCGAAAACAACTGCACCCAACTCAAGATCATGAGTGGTGTAGTTCTTCTCATGTATCTTCAACTGTCTCGATGCGTATGCTATGACTTTGTTTCTTTGCATCAGGACGCAGCCAAGGCCTAATTTAGATGCGTCGCAATAAACGACGAAATCATCATTGCCCTCAGGCAATGTTAGGACAGGCGTGTCGCAAAGCTTTTGTTTCAAAGTTAGAAACGCTTCCTCTTGTTTGACTCCCCAGTCAAATGGCTTGTTCTTCTGAGTTAGAGCAGTTAGAGGAACTGCAATCTTTGAGAAGTTCTCAATGAAGCGGCGGTAATAACCCGCTAGACAAAGAAAAGAACGAACTTCTGTAGGAGTAGTTGGTGTATCCCAATCCTTAATCGCACTGATCTTGGAGGGATCTACATGAATACCTTGTTCGTTGACAATATGTCCTAAGAATTGAACCTCTTTAAGGCAAAATTCACACTTGGAGAATTTGGCAAAAAGTTGCTCTTTCTTTAGGAGTTCCAAAGTAAGACGTAGGGGTTGCTCATGATCAGCTTGCGTCTTAGAATAAATCAAGATGTCATCAATGAAAATGATGATGAACTTATCCAAATAAGGTTTGCAGACCCTATTCATTAAATCCATGAAAAAAGCAGGAGCATTAGTCAGATCGAATGGCATGACTGTGAACTCATAATGTCCATAACGAGTACGGAACGCTGTCTTTGAAATATCTTCTTCATGCACCCGGAGTTGATGATATCCAGATCGCAGATCAATCTTTGAAAAGTAAGAAGCGCCTTGCAATTGATCAAAGAGATCATCAATGCGAGGTAGGGAATATCGATTCTTGATGGTGAGCTTGTTAAGCTCACGATAATCGATACACATCCTAAAAGATCCATCCTTCTTCTTTACAAAAAGAACGGGAGCACCCCAAGGTGAAAAGCTAGGACGGATAAAACCATTGTCGGAGAGCTCCTGAAGCTGCTTAAATAATTCTTGCATCTCTGATGGTGCAAGACGGTATGGAGCTCTGGCAATGGGATTTGCACCAGGTACGAGATCAATACGGAACTCGACTTGGCGTGCTGGAGGTAGACCAGGTAACTCTTCAGGGAAAACTTCAGAATAATCCCGAACGACAGGAATATCTGAAATAGACTTACCCTTTCCTTTATCTGCTGTAACATGTGCTAAGAAAGCCACATATTTCTTCCGTAGATACTTCCGTGCTTTAAAACAAGACATAAGTCTGAGACCACCGGCAGGCTTCTCACCACGAACCTGTAGGATCTCGCCTGTCGACAGCGGCACACAAACAATCTTCTCAGTACAAACTATCTCTGCGCGATGCTTAGATAACCTATCCATTCCCACAATAACGTCGAAGCTTCCAAGTTGCATTGGCGTGAGGTCAATAGGAAAAATATGGTCGTTAAGGTTCAACTGGCAGTTGCGTAGAACAGAATTAAGAACAATGGGTTCACCACTGGTAACCTCTACTGTCAAAGGTTTACCTAGTTTCGTTCTAGACACGCGAAGCATTGTCTCAAAGACAATGACACAAAGCTCTTGTCGGCACCCGAATCAAAAAGAACAGATGCTGGCTGATTATTAATAAAGAACGTACCGTTCACCACTTCGTTGTCTGCTTGTGCTTCTTGTGCATTCATGTTGAAGACTCGACCTCGAGCCTGAGCCTGATTTTGGTTTGCATTCTGGTTCTGGTTGGCTAGCCTTGGACACCGATTTCTGTAGTGGGTCAGATCCCCACAGTTATAACAAGCACCTGGTGGGTATTGTGGTCGTGCAGCCTGACCCTGTTGCTGAGCAACTTGTTGAGCAGGGTTCTGAACTGTGCGATTTTGAGCAAACCGACAAATATCAGCAAGATGACCTGACTTCCCACAATTGGTACAGAAACGGCACTGATATTGCGGCTGATGGTGACTGTTGCATCGATTGCACAAAGGTGCACTTCCTGAATAGGGTTTCTTTGCTGGAGGCTGGTTGGGAGCTGCCTGGTTAGCTTGGGCAGTGACAGCATAGTTTTGGGAAGCCTTACGCTTCCTTGACCTTTTTGATGAACCAGAATCCTTTCCATTCTTGTTTTGACCTTTCTTGCTATCTTGCTTGTCAGCCGACTGCTTCTTGCCCTTGTCACCCTTCCTGTGTAATTTATTCTTTCGAATCTGCGACTCAGTCAACGTCGCTGATAACTCGATTGCCTGTCGGAGTGTGGTAGGGTTGCTACCAATAAGGATGTCTTGTACCGAGTCAGGCAGGCCGTCGATGTATCTTTCGATAGCCTTGTCGAGTGGGGTAACCATAGTCGGGCAAAGCAGACTCAACTCCTCAAACCTATCAGTATAAGCCCTGTGCTCGCCACTATGTTGCTTCAAAACATCAAATTCTTTCTCCAACGCTCGTTGTTCATGACGAGGACAAAACTCCCTCATCATAAGAGCTCTCAGTTCAGCCCATGTCTGAGCTAGAGCAACTTCTGCACCTTGATCTCTCAAAACCCCGTTCCACCACGTAAGAGCCCTCTTCTGAAACACACTCGAAGAAAACTCGACCTTGCGATTGTCAGGACACTGCACATGGCGGAAAGTGTTCTCGATGCTCTCGAACCACTGAAGAAGCCCAGTTGCTCCCTCAGAACCACTAAACTTGAGTGGCTTAGCCGAGTTAAAATCCTTGTATTTGCATGTACCATTGTTGTTGTTGTTGGCCTGGTTCCATTGAGCAAAGAGATTTGGAAATTGAGCAACCATCTGCTGCGCAATAATTTCTGCCAGCTCGGCAGTAGCTATCTGGTTGTCGCGTCGAGGAGGCATTCTAGAAGAGAAAAACATGAAATGAAACGAGTGAGATGATTGGATGAAGAGAATGAGATGAAGCAAAATCAACAAAAGCAAAGATGGCGGTCATGGATCGCAAAGCAAACAAGCGACATGAAATGTCTAGTCAAAGTAAATGGGTCAGAATTAGTGTATCGCGAAGACATGCTCGCCTATAAGTGAACACTCACCCCAAGAATTCCCATGTAAGAGTGACTGGTCCGATTATGTGGATTTGTATGAACACTCTAGCCTTAGACAGAAAACCCAGGGTACAGGCATTCACTCTTCCAGCTCGCACGTGTTCACACTATTAACCCAAAACTTTGACGGGATTTTTGAAAATCCAAAGAGGTTCAAAACCTTATAACAGAGGGTTCAAAACCTAGTAATCAATCATCATAGAACAGATGATTAATTTTCAAAGCGGATTCGGAATCGAAATTCTCGTTGTGGTTATCACCTAAGGATAGGTGAAGTGCATGTTTTAAAATCTAAACACAAGATAACTTGTGTTAGGGTCCTAGAAAGTTATAGTCTAGGTCAAAGCATTACTAATAACCTAATTCCCTATAACTAATGGCTCTGATACCAACTCTTCTGTCACACCCCGACCGCGTATAACATGCAACCGCGGCGGAAAACATCGGGGAGTGTCGTGGACAGAATTAATTGTTATACAACCATGGAAATTAAAGTTATATTTTATTTATCAAACACGGGTGTTACATTGTCTTAAAAGGAAGTACGGAATTCAAAACATAGTTATACTAGTTCTATCTTCACTTTTAGTCTCTAAGGCACAGGTCCGCCCTAGTATCGTGATCAACATCTTATGGAACAGCTCCTGAAAACACATGTGAAAGTAGGTACGTCAGCATAAAAATTCCTGTGAGATACATAGGTTTTGTGAAAGTGGGATTCATGACTTGAGTTTTAAAGAAATGTCTAATAACAGTCAGTCATGAACCTTGTAATTTGTCTCGCTTTGATACCATTTGAAAAACGATAATATCAGATGATATGTATAGATAAACATAAGGTTAAATGAATAACCTAGTAAAATGAGTTGAATAAGATAAGTTGTTTTGTAAGACAATGTTTTATGAAAAGCATGTTATTTGTATAAAATGTTATATGTCTAAACTGAAATGATTTAGATATCGCTAAGATATGTAATATTATACAAACATTTATATATAGGAAGTACCAGCGGCGTATCCACCATGTTTGCATCATAATACATACCCCACGTTACTCAAACCATTTACCCAAACCATCCACCATGTAAGATTGTTCTTGTACAACTCAATTGCCAAGTGTTATTGTGTAAATCATGTCAAATGTCTATGTTCAATGTAAACCACCAAATGTGTATGTCAATGTCAACGTGTTTATGTTCAATGTAAATCATGTAATGTGTATCCCAAAATGTATCATGTACGGTAAGCGAAATGTATCAACTTAAACCATATGTAAAATGCACAAAACAAGTCGTTGAAGTAAAACGTGGTTTAAATCAACGTTATGTTCTGTGGAAAAATGCATGCTCTATTGATATTAACATTTATGCGGTATTGTGAAATATGCATACATCCAAGCCTTGAGACTGTGGCGATAAACCCTTAAACAAATTAATGGTTTATCTAAGTTATGTATATCGAATTCGGTCATTCCTTACAATCCTATCAAACCCAGGATTTCAGGAACGGGAGTTGTCAATTCCTATGGTACCACTACCTACTAAAGAACGGCGTGATCAATGTTAATGAATGTATTGTCCCATGTTAAACAAACCAAATGTCATAACAAAATGAAGGCATGTGACATAAACAATTGTACTAAGTATGCTAAGTAAACATACGAAGCAGAAATGTTCATGTAAATCAATGTGTCCATATGCTGAGTAAACATATGCAACAGAAATGTTCATGTAAATCAATGTGTCCATATGCTGAGTAAACATATGCAACAGAAATGTTCATGTAAATCAATGTGTCCATATGCTGAGTAAACATATGCAACAGAAATGTTCATGTAAATCAATGTGTCCATATGCTGAGTAAACATATGCAACAGGAATGTAATGTAAATCAATGTACTAAGTACGCACACAATGGGCATACATAGCATGAAATGTGACATCTGTGCTTCTTCAACCATCAAACAATTACCAAACCAATGAAATATTGTATTTCATACTTGGGATTTGTATAAATATGTGTATCGTTTGCACATATTGATTCTTGTTCGATTTCGGGCTTTAAATCGCTTTCTGGAAGGTTATACGCGATCTGATGCGTAAATATAACTAGTTTAATGCAACAAACACTCCAGAGTAGTGACATAGGCTTACCATACCTTCAAAAACCCTTGCATAACTTAGAAATAAGTTATGGATGGTTTGGTATGCCGAAATCAAGTTTATTCGCTTACAGGGACTAAATTCGACAAACTGCGAAAGTATGTCAATTTGAACTGTAATGAACATTCCGGAACATGGCCATAAGTTAAACAGACCTTAAATATCCTTTACATAGCTTAGAAATAGGCTTTGAGGTGTTCGGTGTGCTAAAATAAACTTTATGCTCATTCAGGGACTAAAAGCGTCAAAAAGTGCATAAGTTTTCATTTTCACGCATATTTTACGTTCTGAATACTTCCGGACATCCAAAATTTTATTCAATCATTAAAATATTATGTTTTAGTGTTTGGCTTGACAAAAATCCATTCGTCGCGCAATTTGGACCGTTTTTGCGTCCGTTACGACTTCCGTCATAATTAACCGAACAACGCAATCGTACGACCAAACGAACCGACATCCAAGATATTTTTGAGCACATTTTAAGTTTCCTATACTTTAACTTCATTTTAGAGCTTTGAAATGGGGTTAACGGGGCTTAAATGTGTAAAAAATGCATCAAATACCAAGTTTTGGGGCTGCAGGGACCAAAACTGCCAATTTTGAAAGTTGCTGACCCGCAAGGTCCTTACGGTCCGTATGGACCTTTGATTACGGTCCGTAAGCATGTCCCAGATCAGAAAAATTGGTTTCCAGCTGTTCCACACCTTTGCTAATGGTTTTTCATCAATCTATGGGCTATTTTTGATGGTTTTTAAGTGCCCATGGTATCCAAATACCATGTGCCCACTTGTACGGCTTAGATTGAAACTCAATCTTCGAGAAACGATCTTAACGGCTCTTGCACTCATATAAATACCCACCCTCATTCATTCCTCCAACTCACACTTGATCTGATTTTGGCTCTCTAAGTTAAAGTTTATGCTTCATACTTGAGAGTAAATCGGATCAAGAGCTTGCGGGGACCTTCTGTAAGTATTCTTTCGCGTTTTTCATTCGTTTTAGCAATAAAGTCAAACTGCATTTGACTTTCTGCATTGACCAGTTTATGGTCAATGCGAAGTTCGTTTGAACTTCATAACGTGAGCGTAATCACGATGGTTATAGCCCCTAGTGACTATACCTACTGATTTCCACGTTCTCTAGGCTCAGTGACGAGTCGTAGTTTCGGCCAAAATGCATTTACTCGCGTATTTTGTAACCAAACTACTCTAGGGTATTAAAACCGTTTGTTTTAGTACCAAACCTGTTTTCTAACTTTACTAAACATGTTCTAGCATGTTTAGCTCGTCGCTTTTAGAATTGTGCTTGTTTAGGGTCGTAAAGGTAAGCGATCTAATCAATCGCTTATACTTTCGAACCCGACCCATTTGGTCGATCATTATGATCCGACCAAACACTTTAGGTGACCATAGTTGTATAGGGAATAACCTTCCGAGGTTATACCTTATGGTCACGTCGTTTAAGTAGTTGTATGATAAGTAGTTCTTATGCCTTAGGTAAATTACCAAAATGCCCTTTTTGGCGCATAAATTCATTTTAAGCATATGTAACATAATTTTTGACATCTAAACTGATTTGGCAACATTATTAGACATGTTAAGGCATATAATACTTGTCATAGGGCTAGTTAGGCGGTCCGAACGCATTTTACGCAAACGACGCGTTAAAGTAGCATAAGCTTCCTAAACGGGTCGTAATGGGTCAAAAGCACTTAGGATAGGTTTCGTTTTAGTACGTAGGCTTTGTTAAACCATATTACATAAGTTCCCATACTTATTTGGTTTACGAACCCTCATACTACCCGATCCTCCGATAGCTCCGTTTATTAATGTAGATACCTATATAGGTGCCGTTTGATTCCGTGATCTTCTAGCTTTGCTTGGTGGTTATCCTAGGACTTCTAAGCAATCTGCAGTGAGTACATAGACCCCTCTTTTACTGTTTTCCAAACATTTTGGGGTGAAACACATGTGCCTACTTGTTACTTTCATGATTTCATGCTTTTATATTATATACTTGCTATGATTCACTAGTACACTATCAGTACATGATTTTATTATGTTTTTGCTATGTATGCCCATTGTGTGCATACTTAGTACATCATTTTACATAACATTTCATGCTATGTATGTTCATCATACTTAGTACATTTTACATCACATGTTATGTATGTCCGTTGTGTGCATACTTAGTACATCGTTTTACAAGACATTTTATGCTTTGTATCATGCTATGTATGTTCATCCGTCGCATACTTAGTACATTGTTTGTGCATTCTTACCTATGGTTTGGTTATTACATATTTCACTTGCCATACATGACATTTTGTTTACACATTACTTGATTGACAATCGACAACGGTTTAGACATGGGCAATTTACATTGGTGGTTTATGTGGGTAAGTGATTTGAGTAACGAGACGTGTGTAATGTGATACAAGTGTGACAACCCTCACTAAACCAGGTATCCGTACGATCTAATTAATAAATAATTGCTGCTTAATTACTGTGCTTAACTGAAATTGCTGACGAACTACTACTTGATTTCTAGTACTTGTATATTCCTGCATCATACTTTGATTGCCGTGACTACATTATTTGCAAGTTGAACCTTAGTGACAAACATGATGCACTAAAGCACAGTAGCATTAGAACGGATAACCTATTGAACATGATGATAAAGCCAGCATCAGGCAGACACTGCCTCTAAGGGCCTGTATGAGCCAGAAATATTTACTACACCCATAGTGAGTGTAGGGATACAAGGGTTGTAGAACTGCGTCCCTAGGAATAAGATATAATGATTGGATGTGCCTAAAACGTACTCTAAGCACGAAACACAGCACTTTTATTTATATACTAGCTTCTGGTTAACTAATAAAGTGCCAAAACATGGTGAAAGTATTCCTGACACTTTGCAGAATAAATAGTGTCACTAAAAATATTATTAACGACGCTTAAAAGTTTACTTAAGCACTTTAACGGATTACTATCCAAACGAACAACCGGACTATACCCGGAACATAAAAATATTGCCAAAAATATTATTGATCTTTTTCTGAGCCAGTTAGGGTCCCTGATTACCGTAACACCCGCGTTAAACCGCAACACTTAACTAACCGAGTTAACCCCTATCTAACTTGGTTTAAAGTAACCAAACTCTAACTACATGATTGAAATCGAACCAAAGGACCCCCGCCCTCCCCCTTGGCCGATCGGTCACATTGTGACCAAGTGAAGTACAAGTTTGATTATTTAATTCTCCTATGTCTAGTATCAAGAGGACATTGGAACCATTGGACACTAATCTCATGTTTACCTATAAGTAACCTAGCTTAGCACAAGAGATCTCACACTTCACTTAACCACCCAAAATCACTCTCTCTCTCCCTCCAAGAGCTCTCGGCCGAACCCCCTTGGGTCACCACCACCATTGTCGAGTCTTGTTCATCCATTCCAAGCATACACAAGTATTCAAGGTCACGTATTGGGAGTCTTGGAGCAAACGGAAGCGGAAGGACCTCGTTACCTTGCTTTTATTCATCACATTTTCGCCTAGATTCTTCCCTAGCCCTAAGCTAGAGGTATAATGCTTAAAACTCATTCTCGAACATATCTAAAGTGGTTAATAAGAATTGTAACGGTTAAAAGTCGGAAACTTATCTTTTGAATCTTTAAAGTTTACTAAAACATGAATCTTGTTGTTTAAAAGATCATAAGTTGTGTAAAAGTTGTAGTGTTCAAATATGGTGATTATTTAGGCCCGATCTGCGTTGTGGTGGCTCGGATCATCATTTAACCCGACTTTGTTAAGATCATAAATCTTGACATAAGCTTGTTTCTATCAGTACAAGGGTTAAAAGGTGAAACTCTACCACACGAGAAACATGAACTTGCGTAAAAGTGTTTTTACTTGTAAAATAGTGTTTAAAACTAGCGGATCTACGTATGTACAAGTGGTATTTTCGTAGAACCAAGTGTCGAGAAAATCATGTTTTATAAAAGTCGGATGACACACTAACATATATGATTTTACAACCCACAAGTGTATAAACACTTGTGAAATGAAAAGTTTCGACAAAATAACAATCTTTGAGAAAGATGACGGGAAGTTGTAAAGGATGATTTATTCTAAAAACGAGGTTTTTACAAGATTTAATTACTTTACACATAGATCCACAAAATATAACGGGATCTACACTATAGTTTTTGGAAAAACCACAAGTTCATGTGATTATGCGATTTTACATACTTGCCGACTAGTTTGATGTGTCGGAAATTGATTGATTGATTTAAAGAAGTGTTGAAGTGATTTTGTAAAAGAAAATGATACGCTAGAAAGCGTGGCCACCTCGAGTTACAGAGGAAACTCTGGCGAAATTTTTCTAAAAACCTAACACTTAGATTATTTACAAGTGTTAGAATTATTTGATATGTTTTCAAAATATATTTTGCCACGACTTTATTTACAAATATTCGGAGGTGGGATTTTCACAAAACTAAACGTGATAAATATATATTTGGTAAATATATTTTTCACCACACTGTTTATGATTATTTTGTGAAAATACATAAATATTATTTTTAGAGTGAAAATAATATTTCGAACGATAACAGCTCCAAATTAATACAAACGCTTACACGACAAACATATAAGTTACGCCGGTAATTATTATTACCACTTAATCGTTAGAACGTAACTTACGCATTATACGAAAATATTCATGAACGCGTATTTTGTCGACGCATTATTTTGGGAATATTATGTGAAGTGAAAATATAATATTTTTGAGAAAAATATTTGTATTTTGAAAGTAGAAGTAAAATATATTAAGTGGGACTTAATGATATAATACAAATACACATGTATTAAATCCCCCAATCTTGGGAAGGAGATTAACTACCAAGTACATGCAAAATATAAACACGAAATAGTTGTCTAACTATTTCCCAAAAACCTAAACTATAAAGCTAAGGCACGGCCAGCCGTCTAATAGTATTAGCACATGTAGGTCGTTGCACAGCTGCCTGACATTCGGAGTACTTGGTATAGCGACGCACTGACTGTGAGTTCATGTCCCACTTTTCTCTTAACTGTTTTCAGTTTTCTAAACTGCGGGGGTGAAATACATGTTACATTGATTATGAATACTTTATACATGGTATGGTTAGCGTAAGGAGGTTTGTTACTTAAGATCATGTGAGTGGGTAGGCGGAAACTTGAGGCCATTAATCCTCATGGTAGGACCGAGGGACAGGAGCGGTAGATCTATCTGGGTGTAGCGAGCCCAGCCCCAGGTCCAGTATAACGGACCTCGGGGTGACTTAGTGCCCGACGCATAAATCCGCTAGGTTTGAGTCTCCCTACTTGCACTTCACACATATCAATGGCCTTGCAAACCATTGGTGATCTCTTTTTTCCTTATTTGCTACATACCAGGGTTTTTGATAAATACAATGGTTTACTTACTCACTTTCGCATGAACTCGCTCAACATTATTGTTGATTTTTCAACTTACATGTATTTCAGGGAATTAAAGATCTGGCACGGTATGGCATGTTTTCCGCTGCATTAGTCACCGAGGTCATCCAGGGTTTGGGGAATGTGACTCTTTCCTGGACAAGTCACAGTCCTTAAACCATGTTTTTGTTATGTTTGAGTTTGTAATGTTTGAACAAGATTATGGTTGTTAGGGGGTTATCCCGTTAAAACAATGTTATGGTATTTTTATTTTAATGGATGATCTTGCATATTTTTAATTCATATAGCTTTGTTATGATTAAGCTATGGTATTAAGAAGTCACACCAAATTAACCACACTTCCGCAAAGCCAGGGTGTGACAGCTTGGTCTCAGAGCTCTGATCATAGCGAACTAGGATTCCTTCTCGAGTCTAGACTATGATCACTAGGGCTCTCACGAAAACATTTTTACTGCATACCACTTAAGTCCAGATCCAAAACCTTTTTATAAACAAATGTTGAGCGCATTTTATTTATTATTTTTAGGCTCAGTCTGGGAGGCTGAGGCACGGTCTGGGAGACTGAGGCTCGGTCTGGGAGGCCGAGGCTCGATCTAATGGATCGAGGTAGTTGTCTAGTGGGACTAGGGAGTCAGTCTGGGAGGCTGGGAGAATTGACTAGTGGGACTATGGAGTCAGTCTGAGAGACTGGGAGGCTAGTGGGACTAGGAAGAGCAGTCTGGGAGGCTGGGAAAATTGGCTAGTGGGACTAGGAAAAGCAGTCTGAGAGGCTGGGAAGCTAGTGGGACTAGGAGAATTATGTGATATTTTACTTGGTGACTTATGTGATTACCTGATTGTATGACTGATTATTTGTGCATATTTGTGCTTGTGTTACAGACACATGGACTCACCAGGCACAGGTGACTCGGACTCCACCGGACCCCTACCTATCATATCTGATGACCTCCCATCTTCGGAGCATGAGGTGCATACATCTGATTCCACCAGCACAGATGACGACGATTTCCAGCCCTTCGCACTACCCGAGGGTGCTGATGAGCCTGCGGATGGCCCCCCTGCTGAGTACATACCCCTAGTTGTGATTCCGGCTCCTATTCCTTTAGCCGTCTATCCCGCATATGACTTGCTACTCGACGCCGAGGCTGACGGCGATATCGATTTGTTTGAGGACGAGCCTATTGAGGATGAGATTCCGGATGCAGCCCTTCTTCCCGCTGGCGATCTTCTGATGATCGCTGACGCCCCTGCTGAGGACTCACCCGCACATTCACCAGTCCCAGACTCCTTTGAGTCTGTGGCATCCGCACCTTCTCACGAGGTGAGCGCACAGCACTTTGCACACGACTCGGATCCTGACCAGGCATCCTCAGCAGCACCTATTCCGAGCTTTGCATTTGAGCATGACGACATAGAGGATTCTGATCCCATTTTTCCTCCGGGATTCGACCCGGATCATGACATCGAGTTTATCCCGATGGACCAGCTCATGGAGGATCCCGCTGATCCAGTTGACCCTATTGATCCTGAGTTCGACTTTGATATGGCTTTTGATGACCATGAGCCTGCCTTGGCTCCTGAGCAGGCAGCTGCTCTAGATCCTATGCCCGAGCATGACCCCGTACATGCTGGCATCCCAGTTGAGCCCGTTTTAGCTGACCCACCTGTTGGTGATCTTCCTGTAGATGTTCCTTCGGGGGAGCAGGTCATTGCCGCCGATCATGTTGATCCACTTTTTGTTGCTGATATACCAGTTGACCTCCCTGTTGATCACATTGCACCAGTTGACCCTGTCGTTGTTCCTCCATTTGATCCCATTCCACTTAAGCCTGAGCACGCACTGTTTGCTGACCACATGGATCCACCCGATGAGGATGCTCAACACGGTTGGATACCTGCTGATGAGGACGTTCCACCCTTGCCCCCACAGATCCCTGTTACACGACCTGTTGATTTTACTTTTCAGGTTCCTCAGTTTGTACCTCCAGCGAGGCCTGGAGAGGGCTCTTCAGCCCATCCTTTTGGGCACGTACCGATGTCTATTCCCTTCATGCCCCAGATGTCATCTGTTCCACCCTCTACTTCACCATTTCATGTGGCACCATTTGACCCCACCAGTGAGCCTTTGCTTCGGTCGACGCCACCAGCCATGCCACCTACTGATCCATACCATCCGTTTCATGTGGGACACACTATAGAGGACGTTTTGATGTCCTTCGTTTATCAGCATGAGTCACACACGCAGCGCCTCCAGGAGCTCGAGAGAGCTCAGCTGCCACCATGTTCATGCCATGGTCAGATACACTCTCCTCTTCAGCCATGTCGATCATTACCCCCAGATTTTGCTGCTCGTCTCTTTACACTAGAGCAGCAGGTTGCCTCTGTCATTCGCACTCAGCAGGCTATGGAGGAGGACTGGCTTCAGCTACGCCGCTTGCTTTACACTTACTTTCCCCCTCCTCCGCCGCCATCTGTATAGAGCTCATCAGTACTGCTTGTGTAGACGTTGGTGAGAGGACCGCGATTGCTTTTGGTTGCATAGCATTTTGGAAACTACATGATGATACTGACTTTTGACACATACTTGATGTATTTGATGTATATGACACTGATTTGATATAGCTTTTGGACAGGGGTGATGTAGCCCCTAGTTGATTGATGATTGTATGACACAGTGATGTACTGATACACTTACGTTGTGGTCTCGATATATATGGTAATCGCAGTATTCTCATCATATTTGATTCGCTTGATTGCTTATTTTTATTATGACATGGGATGTTGTGTATATTTTATAACATGGGATGTTGTGTGTATAATATTTGTGACATGGGATGTTGTGTGATTAGTATTTGAAGTATTGATAACATGAGATGTTATGTGCTATTACTATTACTATATACCTACACGTTACTATGGCCTGACCGACGTAAACACATCTTTAGAAGATGCCGCCAAGACGTCAACCTCAGCCAATGCCTACGACTCAGGACGAACTACAGCAGGTCATTGCTGCTGCCATTGCTCAATATGCTGCCTCTCAAGGAGGAATGAGTGGAAGCAACTCTGGCAACACGGGCAACAACAACAATCCACCTCATGGTAACCCTAAGTCATTAAGACATACCATGACCTAAATGGATCTCCCTAGCAAGAATGCTAATGCCAATCATATGTTATAATGTACGTGCAGGGTGCACTTACAAACAGTTCTTGGACTGCAAGCCCGTAAACTTTGATGGCACGGGAGGTGCAGTCGCTTTCATCCGCTGGGCTGAGAAAACCGAATCCGTACTTCGCATGAGCAAATGCGCGCTGGATCAACAAGTCACTTACATCTCAGGGCTATTTTTGGATGGAGCCCTATCATGGTGGAACCTACAAGTCCAAACACTTGGCGAAGCTGCTGCTTACGCACTGACGTGGACCGAGCTGAAAGAACTCATGCGCAAGAAGTACTGTTCTCACGCTGAAATTCAGAGATTGGAGACCGAGTTTTGGCATCTAAAAATGGAAGGTCCTAAGATAGCTGAGTATGTTCAAAGGTTCCACGATTTGTCGCATGTGGTACCCTACATGGTTACACCTGAGTTCAAGAGAATTGAACGCTTCATTTGGGGATTAGCTCCTCAAATCATCAGCATGGTGACCTCCTCCAAACCTGCAACTATCACTGAAGCCATTGATTTGAGTGTGGCTCTTACGGAGGAGGCGATTCGTTTGAACAAGTTTGATGAAGCGGAGCCTAAGAAGAAGGAGACTCATGTGGAGTCATCTGGAGGAAACAAGAGGAAGTTTTCAAACTTCAAGCAGGGCACCGGGGTGGTGGTTAAGAAAGGAGAGCAGAACGCGCCAGCTCAAGATACAGTTGGTAGGAAGAAAGGAAAGGGATATATGGGTGCACAACCCAAGTGCAACTCATGCCAACGACATCACTCTGGTCGTTGCAGCCTAAGAGTTTGTGAATCATGAGGGAAGACTGGTCATACGAAGGATTTTTGTTGGGCTAGTGCTGGCTGGAGAGGCCAGGGAGGATCTGGGAATAGGAATAACCGTGGTGGTAATGGGAACCGCCCCCAAGGAAACCGTGGAGGTGATGGAAATCGGGTCAATCATGCAAACCAAGCGGGCACCATGAATCGAAATCAGGGAAACAATCAAGCAGGAAACAATGGTGGGAACGGGCAGAGGCCCGGATGTTTCAACTGCGGTGATGTTGGGCACTACTAGAGGAATTGCCCGGAATTGAACCAAGCCCGCGGAAGGGTTTTCAACATAGAAGCAAGGGAAGCGCGCCAGGATCCCAATGTTGTCACTGGTACGTTCCCTGTAAACCAACGCTATGCATCCGTTTTATTTGATACTGGCGCCGATTATAGCTTCGTGTCGTTAGAATTTAAGAATATGCTTGGTTTAGCCGCTAGTAAGTTAGATGTTCCGTACTCGATCGAATTAGCGAATGGGAAGTTAGTGGAAGCTAATGAAGTGATTCGAGGTTGCGTAATCGAATTGGGAGAGCATGAGTTCGCTCTAGATCTACTACCAGTCCAGTTGGGAAGCTTTGACGTGGTAGTAGGGATGGATTGGTTATTAAGTAACAAGGCCGAGATAGTTTGTCATGAGAAGGTCGTTCGTATCCCGACCAATGATGGTGAGACCATTATCATTCACGGAGAGAAGCGTGAGACGCCGTTGAGGATTATTAGCTGCCTGAAGGCAAGAAAGTGTTTGCAAAAGGGATGTGCTGCCTTTCTGGCACACATTGTAGATAAGAAGGCTGCTGAGCCAAAGATCGAAGACATCCCTGTCGTGAGGGAATACCCAGAAGTCTTTCCAGAAGATTTGCCTGGCTTGCCGCCTCAAAGGCAAGTGGAGTTTCGCATTGACTTAGTTCCAGGCGCCGCGCCTGTGGCTAAGGCACCCTACAGACTTGCTCCGTCTGAGATGCAAGAACTGTCGACACAACTTCAAGAGTTGTTAGACAAGGGATTTATCCGACCAAGCTTCTCGCCTTGGGGAGCTCCAGTTTTGTTTGTCAAGAAGAAGGACGGTAGTTTCCGTATGTGTATTGACTACAGAGAGTTGAACAAGCTGACGATCAAGAATAGGTATCCCCTGCCAAGAATTGATGATCTGTTTGACCAACTTCAAGGTTCAAGCTTCTATTCAAAGATCGATCTTCGATCTGGATACCATCAGCTACGGATACAGGAGGAAAGTATCCCAAAGACAGCCATCAGAACTCGATATGGACACTACGAGTTTCTCGTTATGCCGTTTGGTCTGACAAACGCACCTGTAGTATTTATGGATTTGATGAATCGAGTTTGTAAGCCGTACTTGGATAAGTTCGTGATTGTGTTCATCGATGATATTTTGATTTATTCAAAGACGAAGGCTGAGCACGAACAACATTTAAGAGCCATTCTGGAGCTGCTAAAGAAGGAACAGTTGTACGCCAAGTTCTCTAAGTGCGAGTTTTGGCTAAGAGAAGTGCAATTCCTTGGGCACGTGATAAACGGAGATGGAATCCACGTGGATCCCACCAAGATCGAGGCGATCAAAGATTGGGAAACGCCAAAGACGCCAACCGAGATTCGGCAATTCTTGGGTTTGGCTGGCTATTATCGAAGGTTCATTGAGAACTTTTCAAGGATCGCCCAACCATTGACGCTCCTCACACAGAAGGACAAGAAGTTTGATTGGGGAATCAAACAGGAGGAAGCATTTCAGATATTGAAGGATAAGCTTTGCAACGCGCCAATCTTAGCTCTACCGGAAGGTACAGATGATTTTGTGGTATACTGCGACGCATCGCGTCAAGGTTTGGGTTGTGTGTTGATGCAACGCCAAAAGGTTATTGCTTACGCGTCACGCCAACTGAAGATACATGAAAAGAACTATACCACACATGATTTGGAGTTAGGCGCAGTAGTTTTCGCCTTGAAGAGCTGGAGACACTACCTTTATGGTACGAAGTGCACAATTTTCACAGATCACAAGAGCCTCCAACACATATTCAACCAGAAGGAGTTGAATATGAGGCAAAGACGATGGGTAGAACTGTTGAATGACTACGACTGCGAGATTAAGTATCATCCAGGGAAGGCGAATGTGGTCGCCGATGCCCTAAGTCGAAAAGAGAGGATCAAGCCCATAAGGGTTAGGGCTTTGGAAATGATTATTCAGACCGATCTTTCTTTGCGCATTCGTGCCGCGCAGAAAGAAGCTCTCAAGGAAAGAAACCTTGAAGAAGAATATCTTCGTGGGATGGAGAAGTTATTGGTACCAAACAGGGAAGGAACATTGTGTTTTGAGAAAAGGATTTGGGTTCCTCTGTTTGGTGGTTTAAGGAAGGTTATTTTCGATGAAGCTCACAAATCGCGGTACTCTATCCACCCTGGAGCGGATAAGATGTACCAGGATCTTAAAGATTACTATTGGTGGCCTAGGATGAAAGGCGATGTTGCTGTTTATGTGAGCAAATGTTTAACATGCGCCAAGGTTAAGGCAGAATACCAGAAGCCTTCGGGACTTCTGCAGCAACCAGAGATTCCCAAGTGGAAGTGGGAACAAATCTCTATGGATTTTATTACGAAGTTGCCAAGAACGCCAAGAGGCCATGACACTATTTGGGTAATAGTGGATCGATTAACGAAGTCAGCACACTTCCTACCTATCCGAGAGAAGGATAATACGAGCAAACTGGCGAAATTTACATGAGAGAGATTGTTACACGCCATGGAGTACCTCTCTCGATTATCTCTGATAGAGACGGAAGGTTCGTGTCAAGGATATGACAATCCTTCCAGGAAGCTTTTGGCTCAAAGTTGAATCTGAGCACTGCGTTTCACCCACAGACCGACGGTCAAAGTGAGCGGACGATTCAGACGTTGGAGGACATGCTGAGAGCATGTGTGATGGATTTGGGCGGTAGCTGGGATAAACATCTGCCCCTGGTTGAGTTTTCATACAACAACAGCTACCACACCAGTATTGGTGCCGCGGCATTCGAAGCTTTATATGGGTGCAAGTGCAGATCACCGCTTTGTTGGGCTGACGCAGGTAATAGACAATTGGTTGGTCCTGAAGTAGTCCAGGAAACCACCGACAAGATCGCACAAATCCGAGATCGCATCAGTGCGGCTCGTGACAGGCAGAAAGCCTATGCGGATCGAAGCAGGAAACCTCTAGAGTTTGAGGTTGTTGAGATGGTTTTGTTGAAGGTATCCCCTTGAAGGGTGTGGCACGCTTTGGGAAACGTGGAAAGTTGAACGTGAGGTATATTGGACCATTCAAGATCTTGGAGAGAATCGGGTTAGTAGCATACAAGTTGGACCTACCTGCCGAACTAAATGGTGTTCACGATACATTTCATGTATCCAATCTGAAGAAAAGTCCAACTCAAGAAACCGTTGCCATTCCTACCGACGAAATTCATGTTGACGACACGCTCCATTTCGTTGAAGAACTTGTTAAGGTCACGGATTGGAAAGTTAACAAGACCCGCCGGAGCAGTGTCAAGGTCGTCAAAGTTCGTTGGAATGCTAGACATGGTCCTGAATTCACCTGGGAGCGTGAGGACCGAATGAAAGAGAAATACCCCCACTTATTTCCTGAGAACCCTGCTTCTACAAGCAGAGCTTAAAATTTCGGGACGAAATTTTTCTAACGGGGGGAGAATGTGACAACCCTCACTAAACCAGGTATCCGTACGATCTAATTAATAAATAATTGCTGCTTAATTACTGTGCTTAACTGAAATTGCTGACGAACTGCTACTTGATTTCTAGTACTTGTATATTCCTGCATCATACTTTGATTGCCGTCACTACATTCTTGCAAGTTGAACCTTAGTGACAAACATGATGCACTAAAGCACAGTAGCATTAGAACGGATAACCTATTGAACATGCTGTTAAAGCCAGCATCAGGCAGACACTGCCTCTAAGGGCCTGTATGAGCCAGAAATATTTACTACACCCATAGTGAGTGTAGGGATACAAGGGTTGTAGAACTGCGTCCCTAGGAATAAGATATAATGACTGGATGTGCCTAAAACGTACTCTAAGCACGAAACACAGCACTTTTATTTACATACTAGCTTCTGGTTAACTAATAAAGTGCCAAAACATGGTGAAAGTATTCCTGACACTTTGCAGAATAAATAGTGTCACTAAAGATATTATTAACGACGCTTAAAAGTTTACTTAAGCACTTTAACGGATTACTATCCAAACGAACAACCGGACTATACCCGAAACATAAAAATATTGCCAAAAATATTATTGATCTTTTTCTGAGCCAGTTAGGGTCCCTGATTACCCTAACACCCGCGTTAAAGCGCAACACTTAACTAACCGAGTTAACCCCTATCTAACTTGGTTTAAAGTAACCAAACTCTAACTACATGATTGAAATCGAACCAAAGGACCCCCCCCCCCTTGGCCGATCGGTCACATTGTGACCAAGTGAAGTACAAGTTTGATTATTTAATTCTCCTATGTCTAGTATCAAGAGGACATTGGAACCATTGGACACTAATCTCATGTTTACCTATAAGTAACCTAGCTTAGCACAAGAGATCTCACACTTCACTTAACCACCCAAAATCACTTTCTCTCTCCCTCCAAGAGCTCTCGGCCGAACCCCCTTGGGTCACCACCACCATTGTCGAGTCTTGTTCATCCATTCCAAGCATACACAAGTATTCAAGGTCACGTATTGGGAGTCTTGGAGCAAACGGAAGCGGAAGGACCTCGTTACCTTGCTTTTATCCATCACATTTTCGCCTAGATTCTTCCCTAGCCCTGAGCTAGAGGTATAATGCTTAAAACTCATTCTCGAACATATCTAAAGTGGTTAATAAGAATTGTAACGGTTAAAAGTCGGAAACTTATCTTTTGAATCTTTAAAGTTTACTAAAACATGAATCTTGTTGGTTAAAAGATCATAAGTTGTGTAAAAGTTGTAGTGTTCAAATATGGTGATTATTTAGGCCCGATCTGCGTTGTGGTGGCTCGGATCATCGTTTAACCCGACTTTGTTAAGATCATAAATCTTGACATAAGCTTGTTTCTATCAGTACAAGGGTTAAAAGGTGAAACTCTACCACACGAGAAACATGAACTTGTGTAAAAGTGTTTTTACTTGTAAAATAGTGTTTAAAACTAGCGGATCTATGTATGTACAAGTGGTATTTTCGTAGAACCAAGTGTCGAGAAAATCATGTTTTATAAAAGTCGGATGACACACTAACAAATATGATTTTACAACCCACAAGTGTATAAACACTTGTGAAATGAAAAGTTTCGACAAAATAACAATCTTTGAGAAAGATGACGGGAAGTTGTAAAGGATGATTTATTCTAAAAACGAGGTTTTTACAAGATTTAATTACTTTACACATAGATCCACAAAATATAACGGGATCTACACTATAGTTTTCGGAAAAACCACAAGTTCATGTGATTATGCGATTTTACATACTTGCCGACTAGTTTGATGTGTCGGAAATTGATTGATTGATTTAAAGAAGTGTTGAAGTGATTTTGTAAAAGAAAATGATACGCTAGAAAGCGTGGCCACCTCCAGTTACAGAGGAAACTCTGGCGAAATTTTTCTAAAAACCTAACACTTAGATTATTTACAAGTGTTAGAATTATTTGATATGTTTTCAAAATATATTTCGCCACGACTTTATTTACAAATATTCGGAGGTGGGATTTTCACAAAACTAAACGTGATAAATATATATTTGGTAAATATATTTTTCACCACACTGTTTATGATTATTTTGTGAAAATACATAAATATTATTTTTAGAGTGAAAATAATATTTCGAACGATAACAGCTCCAAATTAATACAAACGCTTACACGACAAACATATAAGTTACGCCGGTAATTATTATTACCACTTAATTGTTAGAACGTAACTTACGCATTATACGAAAATATTCATGAACGCGTATTTTGTCGACGCATTATTTTGGGAATATTATGTGAAGTGAAAATATAATATTTTTGAGAAAAATATTTATATTTTGAAAGTAGAAGTAAAATATATTAAGTGGGACTTAATGATATAATACAAATACACATGTGTTAAATCCCCCATCCTTGGGAAGGAGATTAACTACTAAGTACATGCAAAATATAAACACGAAATAGTTGTCTAACTATTTCCCAAAAACCTAAACTACAAAGCTAAGGCACGGCCATCCGTCTAATAGTATTAGCACATGTAGGTCCTTGCACAGCTGCCTGACATTCGGAGTACTTGGTATAGCGACGCACTGACTGTGAGTTCATGTCCCCCTTTTCTCTTAACTGTTTTCAGTTTTCTAAACTGCGGGGGTGAAATACATGTTACATTGATTATGAATACTTTATACATGGTATGGTTAGCGTAAGGAGGTTTGTTACTTAAGATCATGTGAGTGGGTAGGCGGAAACTTGAGGCCATTAATCCTCATGGTAGGACCGAGGGACAGGAGCGGTAGATCTATCTGGGTGTAGCGAGCCCAGCCCCAGGTCCTGCATAACGGACCTCGGGGTGACTTAGTGCCCGACGCATAAATCCGCTAGGTTTGAGTCTCCCTACTTGCACTTCACACATATCAACGGCCTTGCAAACCATTGGTGATCTCTTTTTTCCTTATTTGCTACATACCAGGGTTTTTGATAAATACAATGGTTTACTTACTCACTTTCGCATGAACTCGCTCAACATTATTGTTGATTTTTCAACTTACATGTATTTCAGGGAATTAAAGATCTGGCACGGTATGGCATGTTTTCCGCTGCATTAGTCACCGAGGTCATCCAGGGTTTGGGGAATGTGACTCTTTCCTGGACAAGTCACAGTCCTTAAACCATGTTTATGTTATGTTTGAGTTTGTAATGTTTGAACAAGATTATGGTTGTTAGGGGGTTATCCCGTTAAAACAATGTTATGGTATTTTTATTTTAATGGATGATCTTGCATTTTTTTAATTCATATAGCTTTGTTATGATTAAGCTATGGTATTAAGAAGTCACACCAAATTAACCACGCTTCCGCAAAGCCAGGGTGTGACAACAAGCATGGTGGATACGCCGTTGGCACTTCCTATATATAAGTGCTTGTATTATATTACATGGCGTAGCGTTATTTAAATCATTCATTTGGACTTATACATTTTTACACAACTAACATATTTTTCACAAGACATTGTTTTACAAAATAGTTTGTTTTATACAAACTCCTTTTTACTTGGTTATTCACTTAACCTTACATCATTCTTTTTAACTATACCTATCTATCATCGATTTTCAAACGTTTTATAAAAGCAAACACTTAAACTGGATTTATGACAAGTTTTTGGTTAAACATTTTCTTAAACCTAAGTCATGAATCATGTTTTTCATAAAACCTATGTACTCGCCGGCATTTTTATGCTGACGTACTTTCACATGTGTTTCAGGTACAGTAGTTGGTGTTATATGATGATGATGTTGGTGTATGTTCACATAGGAATGGACGCGGCCTTAGTGACATTAAAAGATGCAAGACTAGTTAATTATGTTATGTTTCATTATTGTTAAGACATTGTAACTCATTTAATTCAATAAAACGAAATTTGTTTAATCCATGGTTGTGAAACAATGATTCTGTTACAACACTCCCCGATGTTTCCGCCACGTTTTGTTGTTTTACGTGGTCGGGGTGTGATAGAAAAGTTGGTATCAGAGCCAATGGTTATAGGGAATTAGGTTATTAGTAATGCTTTGACCTAGACTATAACCTTCCTAGGACCCTAACGCGAGTTTACTTGCGTTTAGTCATAAAACAATACCGTCACTTATCCTTAGGTGACATCCACAACAAGAACATAAATTTGATCTGCTTTGAAAACTAATCATCTGTTCTAGGATGATTGATTACTAGGTTTTGAACCCTTTGTTATAAGGTTTCGAACCCTATAAATTTTCAAAATTCCGTCAAAGTTTGGGTCTAAATAATGTGAACACGTGCAAACTGGAAGAGTGGGTGCCTGTACCCTGAGTTTTCTGTCTAAGGCTAGAGTGTTCGTACAAATCCGCTGTATCGGACCAGTCACTCTTACCTGGGAACTCTTGGGGTGAGTGTCCACTTATAGGCGAGCATGTCTTCGCGATACATTATGGGGACCTATTTACTTTGATTCAGCCTTTGTGTGTCGTTTGTTTGCTTCGTGGTTCAAACAAATGACCATCACCCATGCTTTTGGTCGGTAATTTCCTATTCTTACCCAATGCCATTTCACTTGTTTCTCTCTCTTGTTTCCCTTTTAGAATGCCTCCACGACGCGACAATCAGATACCTAATGAAGAACTGGCAGCTATCATTACGCAGCAAATGACTGCTGCAATCTCGAACATCGTTGCTCAATGCAACCAAGCTCTCAACAACAATAATGCCCCCTGCAACTTCAAGACGTTCAACTTAGCTAAGCCATCAAAGTTTTCTGGGTCTCAAGGAGCGACTGCACTTCTGCAATGGTTCGAGAGTCTAGAGAGCACCTTCAGACATGTTCAATGCCCAAACGAGCGAAAGGTAGATTTCGCATCTAGTGTCTTTGAAAAGCGGGCTTTGACATGGTGGAATGGTGTTTTGAGAGATAGGGGTGCCGATGTGGCACTGGCTCAAACGTGGGAAGACCTTCGAGTTCTGATGATGAAGGAATTCTGTCCTCGTCACGAGATCAGGGCCTTGGAAAGGGAATTCGACGATCTTAAGCAAGATAGCGGTGAGCATCGAGCCTACACGGATCGTTATGAGGAGCTGAGCCTGTTGTGTCCTTCCATGGTTACGCCTTTGGATAAGGCAATCGAGAAATACATTGATGGTCTCCCTGACTCAGTTCAGGACATTGTTACTAGTAGTAATCCTACCACAGTTAGACAGGCCATTGAATTATCTGCTACCCTAACCGAATCTCAGATCAGAAAGCGCAAACTTTTCCGGAAAGGTGACAAGAAACAAGCAGCTAATGTTCAGGAGGAAACCAAGGAAAGAAAAACCGAACCCTCTAAGAAGTGTAAGGCTTCGCAAAATTGTGCAATTGCTGCACAACCCAACCAAAATACCCTTAACCAACCAGCTCCACCTCCTGCGAGGAAACCTTATGCCGGTACTGCACCGATATGCAACAAATGTAATGCACACCACTTAGCTCACCTACAGTGTCGTTTGTGTGCATCATGTGGGCGACTCGTGTTGGATCGTCGTTGACCCTGAATGAGTCAATCAGAAGGGTCGTTTTCCAATTCAAAGGCGGAATCAGTGAATTAGATGCTCAAACTAAATATAATGCTTCACTTTATTGATTCTGACAATGTTTACAACCTGGAAACAAATCGGCAGCACTTCGTTACAAGTTCCAAGCCGTTACAAATGAAACAACCTTGCACCTATTTATAGAGTTCTTGGATCGCTTATACGGACCTGACATAAAAGCGGTCCAGAAACTTTTTTAGTTCGCTTATATGAACAATGTTCATATAAGCGGTCCAGGTGAGTTAATCTGGTTCGCTTATATGGACAATGTCCATATAAGCGGTCCTCAATTCTAAATCACCACTTCCTGTTTCTCGAACCTCGTGCACTGGTTATTCTAACCTATCTTATCCTATTACACGATACAAGACGAAGTCAATAGACGTAGTGCACCAACAGACTCCCCCTCGGATATTGACGAAGTCTTCAGTGAACATTCTCTGTTATGCCACCTCTTCAGTCTTGATCATCTTTGCCAACTTGTTCAGATTGTAACAATATAAGTATCCTTCAATCTTTCTCTTTGATCATCTTTACAACTTCATCATCAGAAGGCTCCCCCTCTCGTCAAGCTTCCATGCTTTTAGAGATCATCACCTTGCTTTTCAGCTACAAGCCCTTCCTCACTTACAACTTATCTTCAGACTCCCCCTTAGACTCAGCTCTTCGGGATCGTAATCTGGTTCTTTCCTGTAATCACTCATACAAATGATAAGTAACAATCATTTTAAAATCATCAACCAGTAACCGTAAACTGGCACTATCCAATTTTCTAAAACACTCCCCCTATCAACAATATTTCTTATTTTGACAGTGTTAAAGAAACCAACTCCCCCACAGATTATCATTCAAGTTCAAATTAATGACCTTGAAGATATTCACAAACTGTTTTTTGAAGTTTTTTTTAAAAAAAATTTCAAGTTTCAAATTAATGAACTTGTTTTATTTTCAGAAACACAATCAGCATACTTAGATTTTGAAACTCAGCATCTCAGACATCAGTTTATCGAAAATAAAGTAGAAATCAAAATCTTTTTGTATTTCTGAAAATATAAAGCTGTAAAGAAATATATACAAACATATTTACAAACAATATTTTTGTTTTTGAGAATGCAACAGAGGATCATATCAGTTTTTGACAAGTCACAAGTACCGTTAAGCTTTAAATCATACTCAGTATTAAACAATTCACATAGACTGTTTCTAAATTCTCACACAATTTTCAATTTACTCAGGATACTATTTAGATGTCTTATGAACTTAGCTCATTCATGTGTCCCACCTCTTGAATATACTCCCGTATCCAGAATTTCAATATTAAGACACACATGTGATTGTACTAAAATGATGTCTGTACATAATTTAGGGAATGCGAGAACTGAGGGATCTCAGGTCAGAAGTTCCGTTCAGCAGAGAGATATCATTTTCGACTTTGCAGTATGTCCCCTTTAGAGGATCTTTTAGCTACAACAGATGATTATCAATTTTATTGTCTAATCAATCTGAGGGCTATAATGCTATGTTTCAAGCATTTCAGGCAAAGCATTATCTAAGGACGAACTTCCGTTCAGCAGAAGTCCCGGAATAATACCCCAGACATCAAATAGTAGAAAAACCTAGTATATCAGAATAAGAAACCTTTCAAACGAGATTTCAGGGGTTACCTATATATCCAAGTAGTGTTCCCCACAAATTTCGCAAGTTTGAAATTTTAGGTTTATATCCCGAATAAATCTACTAAATGTGTGAACATTTATCAACAATCATCAGTAAAACTGTTTAACACTTTATAATATATAAATCTTTAGCGTACCATAACTGTCTACTGATGTACTATCATTTCCTCATTTTATGCAAACACTCAAATTTTTGAATTTTATCATGTTTTTGGCTTTTTTCAAAATTTCTAATGTTTTTGTATTTTCTAACAATATTTTCTCCCCCTAAAATGCAAAACCATTAAAGAAATTTGACAAACCGATACTGATAGCTTTGTCTCGCCATCCATTTTCTGCATCTCATGCTCTGTTTTGCAGAAAATATAACATCAAGTACCCCCATGATTTACAACCTATTGATTTTGACAGTTAGAAAACCGTTCTTCAACTTGTGAGTAATCATGTTTGTTCCGCCATGAGGGTTTCGGCATAGTCCATTACCACTTATTCAAAGTAGACTAACATCAAACATCACAATCATCAACCAAACAAACAAACAACCAACAAACAAACAGCAATCATCAAACACAATTCAAATTTATACTAAACAACAAACAAGCTCCCTGTCTAACCAAAACCAGGGATCTTCAACCTCTTCCCGTGCAACACTCTCACAATCTTCATCAGCATTTAGCACCTGCACATTCAAACTTTATCAAATACACAAACAATTTGTCATAAAAATCTCAATCAATAAAGATAGATGTCGATTCATGCTTCGCGATAAAGGAAGCTCCGGTAATTCCAACCGCTTAATCAAACATGGTGTCCACCCAGGCTTCATCAGCCTTAGGTGTAACCTTGACTCTCGCAATTTGAATTTTAAAGTTTTCAGCCTTGAGCGGTGGAAAATTTGCATCATAGGCAACCAAAACTGAATCCTCAGATGTTTTCACCTCAGAAGTTGAATTTATTGTTTCAGTTTTTGGTTTCCAAATTTGTTTCTGTTTCTCATCTTTTATCAAATCAACACGTTTCTTAACCAACCATACTTGACCTTCCAGAGTTCCACTTTTGTAAAAAATTGTTTCTTTCTGAATCTTTTGAGTTTGAACAACATTTTTAGGTTTCCAAATCTCTTGAAGTTTTGTCACACCAACCAATGTTCTCTGACTCTTTATCGTTCTCAATCTGGGTGTGTGAGAATTCCTGGTCTGTCTAGAATTAAACCTGTTCGGGTTTGATTTCCAATTTTGATTTGAGGCAAACTTGTTTGTTGTATACCTCCAAGTTTGTCTCGAATCAAATCTGGTTGACCTCGGTTTCACACTCTCAGATTTCTGTGTCTCAACATCAACAGACTTTGGGTTTGGACACTTTCGTGCAACATGTCCAGTTTTATCACATTTAAAACATACTTTCTTTGAAACATCCTTTGCCTGTTGTTGTTTCTTTTTCATAGCCTCAAACTCTGCATTAGATTATTTTCCAATTTTGAATTTTTCTTCTTCGGTAAAGCTTTTTCCTTGAACAAAATTCATTTTTGTCTGAAAATTGGACCTTTTAGTTCTTTTTCGATTATGTTTCTTCTTATACCCCAAACCAGACTTCATGTTTTTCTTCTTAGAACCAGGTTTGTTATAAGACCCTTTGAAACCTTTACCAGCAAACTTCAACATTTCAGACTTCTCAATTTCAACCATCTTGAAAACTTTGTCAATTTTCTCTGAAATCACATTCTGAATCGGGAAAACCACATCCAAGAATAGTTTGTCCGATCCAATCATGGTATAAACCAATCCTTTTGAATCATCATTCAAATTCTTCTCAGATTTCGTGTCTTTCAGATATCCATCATAAAGATTTCCTTCACCTTCATCCTGTGATTCAGACTTACCTTTCAAAACACTATCACCCACCTTACATACCACCTCTGAATCATCAGCATCATCAGATTTGGTGTAAGTCACATCGATACTTTCAGGTAATTGGTCAACTATGTTCAAACCCTTTGCCACCTTTTCCTCATCATAAAAAGTATAATTGTCTCTCAAAGGTGGTGGTACCTGATGAAATTCTGAACCAATACCCTTTTTACTATTATTAGTATCTTTGTCATCTGGTGTGATATTGAAAATACGTTCGAGAATGTACGAAGAGTTATGATAACTTTGAAGTTTTGTAACAATCTTTTCTTTTTCAGCCAAGACTTGTTTAAGATTAGCAATTTCATCAACACGCTTGTTTAATTCAATTTGCTTTTCTTTAAACTGTCTTTCATACAATTCTTTGGTTGTTACAGTTTCAGACAATCTCTGATCAAAACTTTTGACTTGGCTCTTCAAAGTATCATAAGCTTCTTGTACTTTCTGACTTGACCATTTTAAAGAGTCATACTGTTTTTGTAACTCTAGAAACTTGGATTCTTTCTCAATGCAATCAACACATTTTGTGTCACATTTTTCTTTCAAAACCTTATTTTCTTTTTCAAAATCATGACATTTCTGTGTTAATTTCTCAACTTTTAATTTTAAGCTTTGCTCTGTGTCAATCCTTTCTTTACATTTCAGTTTTAAAGCATTTTCAAGTTTATTCATTTCATTATCTTTTGTTTTTATTATTTCTTCTTTTTCAGTACAAGCTTTGCACTTTTAAATGCAATTCATGCACTTGTTTTCTTTTTCAACAACCAATTCAACATTTGATAGTTCAGAAGATTTTATTACCTCAGTGATTGACACCTCGGCATGCTCAGCTGCTTTTGTCTCCTGTATCTTCTCAACTTTTTCTTCCATCTCTTTCGGCTTTTGTTCTTCCTCAGCTTTTTGATTCTCTTCACCAGCAAGCTTTGCAACAGTCTTTACCTCTTCAATCATCTTCTTCAACTCTTCTTCTTTTCTCTTCTTCATCTCTACCACTTTCGATAGACTAGCTTCAAAAACTTCTCTCAACTTGTTCATCAAATCTGGCAGATAACTTTTATCAGAAAGCCTTTTTGTATTGAAAATACGCTCACTTGGAAACACATTAGTTACAGCATCAAAATCAACTTTTGACGGATCTACCACTGGATTCCCCTGTGGATCCAAGTAACACTCCAACTCTTCATTCCATCTATTGGCTCTCTGTGCTTCTTGAAATGGTTCATACAGCTTGCCAATCTCCCATCTTGCACTGTCCCTTCTCCACCATGTATCATGATCATCTTTTGCAACAAATGCATAAACAACAGCATCTTGTTCTGGAAGAACTTCTTTGCTCCAGTCATAACCTTCGTCATCATAAATGACTGCAAGAGCCCTTGATTTTTCTTCCTGCTGCTTCAACCTTAGTGGTTCAGACTTATTTTGATGGTAAATCGCTTTCTTGTAATAGTCTTCGTTGAACGGATTTTCAGAATCATCAGCAACATACGAATTTCTGCACTCGCGCTTGAAGTGACCTTTCTGTTTGCATTTAAAACATGTCACTTTGGATTTGTCAAAACCCAGTTTAGTAGATAGCCCTCCAATTGACTTCCTCCCCGTAATTTCGATGAACCGATGTGCTCGACGAACTGCACTGGCCATGCACCATCTGATATCCATCAGTTCCATCTCTTCGGGGTCGATTTGATCATACTCTTCTTTTGTCAAATTGGTGTTTCCAATCTTCCCTGCGACGAGGCCTTCATACGATTCCAATACAGATGCTAAAAAGATCATCTGTTGTTTTACCGATTCTTCGCTAAAATTCTGTCCATTCTTCAAATCAACTGTGATATTACACTGGAATATATTCTTTGAATTAGTTTGATCTGAAGTGTTTGAAGAAGAACCACTGTGAAAACCACTGTGAAGACTTTCATTGTTGACTGATTTCGAACTTTCAGCAGAAAATGGTGTTATTGGAGAACCAGCATTTGGTACATTTCCTCTGTAATAAATCTCTACATTCTGCTGATACGCTGGACTGTTGACTTTAGATCTCTTTAACTCCAATTCATGGTTTTCAAGCCTTTCAATCAGCAAGTCAACCTTTAGATCATCTGGCTTAATTGTATTCTTCTGGCTTAAGAGCAAAATATTGCCAATCTTGATCATTTGGAAATGCATCAAACAATTTATCCACCATCAATTCTTCAGAATAGTCAATTTTATATCTAACCAATTCCATTTTCAGATGTCCAAATCTCTCTAACATCTTACAAACAGATTCATTTTTCATGCAATTGAACACTTCAAACTCTTTACGCAACAATTTCTTCTTATTCTTGACAATCTCGTTACTCCCAACACACTTTCTCTCCAATGCTTCCCACAATTTCTTTGACGTTTTTTCTTGTTCAAGCAATGAAATAATATCCTCTCTCACTGACTGTTTAATCAAAGTTATCATTCTGTATTCTGCAACAACATTCTTTACATCTTTTTCTGTAAAATCTTTCTCCTCGATTAACTCTCCCTCTGCTTTCTCTGGTGCTTGATATTCAATTACTAACTTTAACCAGCTTTCAGGAGCGAAAGCTTTCACCTATCCTTCAAATATGTTTTTCCACCAATTATAATCCTCAACTTTCATCAATTTTGGTGGCTTCTGTTGACTTCCGTACATGTTTTCGAACTTCAGATTATCCGAAATCTCTTTTGAATATTCTTTCAACTCAGCTCTTCTAACTGACGATTCAGAAGTGAACGCGTTGTAGAATGTATTGTAGAATTCTTCACCGTTGTTCGACATTTTTGATCTCCTGAAAATCAATAACCTGGAAGCAAACAAACAAACTTAATCAGTTTAAACAATATCAAGTAAACTGAAATACACTAACACTCGATTGTCGTGAAATAATCTTGACACTTGAACGAAATCAGATTGATCGTATGAGCGAAAACCAATTTGGACAAATAAGCGGAACTGGTTGCACAGATAAGCGAACCAACAACTTTGACCAAAAGAGCGAACTGGATTGGACCAAATAAGCGAACCAGTTATCGTTCGAACGAGCAGACCAGAACTTGTCACTCGAGCGGTCCAGAAATTGTCACTCGAGCGGACCAGAAATTGTATGTTCGAGCGGACCACGATTGTCTTATGAGCGGTCCAGATATCGTAACTCAGGCGGACCAGGAAATGTTCGTAAACGCGGACCAGATGATGTATGCTCGAGCGGACTAAGCTTGTTTTTGGAGCGGTCCAGACGCAAAAATGTACAAATGAGCGGACCAGAATTGTTCGGATGAGCGGACCAAACTTATTTTTGGAGCGGTCCAGATGAAATAATGTACGAATGAGCAGCCCTGGACCTCTCAGATGACCGAAAACGCGGACCTCAATTCGAAGGCTATTTTGTCCATTTTTAGTTCGAGTTTTAGTCTGAAAGTTTCAAGGGTTTGTTATTGTACAATAATACACGTCCTGTGAAAAATTCGTCTGATTTTAACCGTGGAAACTTGTCTAAATCGAAAAAGAAGGTGTAGAAGACAGAAAACGGATCAAATTTGAGCTGAACTCTTCTTCCTGAGCTCTGATACCACTTGTTGGATCGTCGTTGACCCTGAATGAGTCAATCAGAAGAGTCGTTTTCCAATTCAAAGGCGGAATCAGTGAATTAGATGCTCAAACTAAATATAATGCTTCACTTTATTGATTCTGACAATGTTTACAACCTGGAAGCAAATCGGCAGCACTTCGTTATAAGTTCCAAGCCGTTACAAATGAAACAACCTTGCACCTATTTATAGAGTTCTTGGATCGCTTATACGGACCTGACATAAAAGCGGTCCAGAAACTTTTTTAGTTCGCTTATATGAACAATGTTCACATAAGCGGTCCAGGTGAGTTAATCTTGTTCGCTTATATGGACAATGTCCATATAAGCGGTCCTCAATTCTAAATCACCACTTCTCGTTTCTCGAACCTCGTGCACTGGTTATTCTAACCTATCTTATCCTATTACACGATACAAGACGAAGTCAATAGACGTAGTGCACCAACAACTCGGTCATCTGGCAAATGCTTGTCGATTTACCCCAAAACAAGGTGGTCCAAACCAACCTCAAGTAAATCCTGCTCAAGCTCGTTTTCCCCCAGGATCTTGCTTCAACTGTGGCGAAATGGGCCATTTCCGAAGAAATTGCCCAAAGCTTGCTAATGCGAATCCAGCGCAGGGATGAGCATCGGACCGACTAGAAGACAACGTTGTTTAGAAATAATCAAGCCTTATTTACTATTTTCTTATGTTGTCAAGGTCCATGAAACAGTTGATTGTTGTTTATAAATAAATCTTTTTATTTTACAATGCAATGTACAAATGTGATGGCATGTATAAACAACGTATCCCCTGCAATACCAACAATCAAGGAGCCGTAATCCTTGAAGAACATACTACCCCCAAAATCCTTCCATTTTATAATCTCTAGCGTTTTCCCAAATACCCGTTTCTTTCAAGGAAACGAAGTACAAGGCGCAAGTTACAACTCTATACGAATACCTAAAGTACCACTATAAATTCTTAATAGGGTACCCAACGGTATTTCCGTATACCCTAAATTTTTCGTACCTTAATTCGAGTATTGCGTTTTCTTGGAAACGAAATCGAATTTTTGGTAGATCATTCTATCTTTATAGATAGATTCTTGATAATGATTTATGTGCCAAATGAAATCCACGGGTTGGATTCCTGGTGTGCTTTAAGTATCCGCGTCCAAAGATAACAATTTAAAAGTCAAATTAAACAATTATGTGATTATGTGCTTATGTTCTCTCTTTTATATTTTTGTGATCCAAAATTTTGTTATCCAAATCCTCGTAGAATCTTCCATATCTTCGTATAAGGGATTCATAGTAGGATATCAAAAGGTACTACCTCAATCCTTAATGGGCTTCAACGTTATAGTTAAAACCCTTGGATTATAAAGTACTATTCCAATATTTAAAGACATCATGTACTGATGTAATTAAAGATTCCTCTTGGGTAGTTTAGTTAAAGAGATCATTCGTTGATCTAGTTAAAGAGATTGTTTCGGCAATCTAGTTAAAGATATCATGCGTTGATATAGTTAAAGAGGCCCTCTGGTGGTCTAGTTAAAGAGATCATTCGTTGATCTAGTTAAAGAGATTGGTTCGGCAATCTAGTTAAAGATATCACGCGTTGATATAGTTAAAGAGGCCCTCTGGTGGTCTAGTTAAAGAGATCATTCGTTGATCTAGTTAAAGAGATTGGTTCGGCAATCTAGTTAAAGATATCATGCGTTGATATAGTTAAAGAGGCCCTCTGGTGGTCTAGTTAAAGAGATCATTCGTTGATCTAGTTAAAGAGATTGGTTCGGCAATCTAGTTAAAGATATCATGCGTTGATATAGTTAAAGAGGCCCTCTGGTGGTCTAGTTAAAGAGATCATTCGTTGATCTAGTTAAAGAGATTGGTTTGGCAATCTAGTTAAAGATATCATGCGTTGATATAGTTAAAGAGGCCCTCTGGTGGTCTAGTTAAAGAGATCATTTGTTGATCTAGTTAAAGAGATTGGTTCGACAATCTAGTTAAATATATCATGTGTTGATATAGTTAAAGAGGCCCTCGGGTGGTCAGGTTCAAGAGATTGTTTGTTAATCTAGTTAAAAGATCCTTTGGTGACCTAGTTAAAGGGACTCTATTGAAGTCTAGTTAAATCACCACAGGATTACTCGTTTGATCATTTCAACTTCGTGTTTCAAGCCCTCACAAGTTTCCCCCTAAATAAATTTCGGGACGAAATTTCCTGAAGTAGGGGAGACTGTGACATCTATGCTTCTTCAACCATCAAACAATTACCAAACCAATGAAATATTGTATTTCATACATGGGATTTGTATAAATATGTGTATCGTTTGCACATATTGATTCTTGTTCGATTTGGGGCTTTAAATCGCTTTCTGGAAGGTTATACGCGATCTGATGCGTAAATATAACCAGTTTAATGCAACAAACACTCCAGAGTAGTGACATAGGCTTACCATACCTTAAAAAACCCTTGCATAACTTAGAAATAAGTTATGGATGGTTTGGTATGCCGAAATCAAGTTTATTCGCTTACAGGGACTAAATTCGACAAACTGCGAAAGTATGTAAATTTGAACTGTAATGAACATTCCGGAACATGGCCATAAGTTAAACAGACCTTAAATATCCTTTACATAGCTTAGAAATAGGCTTTGAGGTGTTCGGTATGCTAAAATAAACTTTATGCTCATTCAGGGACTAAAAGCGTCAAAAAGTGCATAAGTTTGCATTTTCGCGCATATTTTACGTTCTGAATACAACCGGACATCCAAAATTTTATGCAATCATTCAAATATTATGTTTTAGTGTTTGGCTTGACAAAAATCCATTCGTCGCGCAATTTGGACCGTTTTTGCGTCCGTTACGACTTCCGTCGTAATTAACCGAACAACGCAATCGTACGACCAAACGAACCGACATCCAAGGTATTTTTGAGCACATTTTAAGTTTCCTATACTTTAACTTCATTTTAGGGCTTTGAAATGGGGTTAACGGGGCTTAAACGTGTAAAAAATGCATCAAATACCAAGTTTTGGGGCTGTAGGGACCAAAACTGCCAATTTTGAAAGTTGCTGACCTGCAAGGTCCTTACGGTCCATATGGACCTTTGCTTACGGTCCGTAAGCATGTCCCAGATCAGAAGAATTGGTTTCCAGCTTGTTCCAGCTGTTCCACACCTTTGCTAATGGTTTTTCATCAATCTATGGGCTATTTTTGATGGTTTTTAAGTGCCCATAGTATCCAAATACCATGTGCCCACTTGTACGGCTTAGATTGAAGCTCAATCTTCGAGAAACGATCTTAACGGCTCTTGAATTCCTATAAATACCCACCCTTATTCATTCTTCCAACTCACACTTGATCTGATTTTGGCTCTCTAAGTTGAAGTTTATGCTTCATACCTGAGAGTAAATCGGATCAATAGCTTGCGGGGACCTTCTGTAAGTATTCTTTCACGTTTTTCATTCTTTTTAGCGATAAAGTCAAACTGCGTTTGAATTTCTGCATTGACCAGTTTATGGTCAATGTGAAGTTCGTTTGAACTTCATAACGTGAGCGTAATCACGATGGTTATAGCCCCTAGTGACTATACCTACTGATTTCCACGTTCTCTAGGCTCAGTGACGAGTCGTAGTTTCGGCCAAAATGCATTTACTCGCGTATTTTGTAACCAAACTACTCTAGGGTATTAAAACCGTTTGTTTTAATACCAAACCTGTTTTCTAACTTTACTAAACATGTTCTAGCATGTTTAGCTCGTCGCTTTTAGAATTGTGCTTGTTTAGGGTCGTAAAGGTAAGCGATCAAATCAATCGCTTATACTTTCGAACCCGACCCATTTGGTCGATCATTATGATCCGACCAAACACTTTAGGTGACCATAGTTGTATAGGGAATAACCTTCCGAGGTTATACCTTATGGTCACGTCGTTTAAGTAGTTGTATGATAAGTAGTTCTTATGCCTTAGGTAAATTACCAAAATGCCCTTTTTGGCGGATGAATTCATTTTAAGCATATGTAACATAATTTTTGACATCTAAACTGATTTGGCAACATTATTAGACATGTTAAGGCATATAATGCTTGTCATAGGGCTATTTAGGCGGTCCGAACACATTTTACGCAAACGACGCGTTAAAGTAGCATAAGCTTCCTAAACGGGTCGTAATGGGTCAAAAGCACTTAGGATAGGTTTCGTTTTAGTACGTAGGCTTTGTAAAACCATATTACATAAGTTCCCATACTTATTTGGTTTACGAACCCTCATACTACCCGATCCTCCGATAGGTCCGTTTATTAATGTAGATACCTATATAGGTGCCGTTTGATTCCGTGATCTTCTAGCTTTGCTTGGTGGTTATCCTAGGACTTCTAAGCAATCTCAAGTGAGTACATAGACCCCTCTTTTACTGTTTTCCAAACATTTTGGGGTGAAACACATGTGCCTACTTGTTACTTTCATGATTTCATGCTTTTATATTATATACTTGCTATGATTCACTAGTACACTATTAGTACATGATTTTATTATGTTTTTGCTATGTATGCCCATTGTGTGCATACTTAGTACATCGTTTTACATAACATTTCATGCTATGTATGTTCATCATACTTAGTACATTTTACATCACATGCTATGTATGTCCGTTGTGTGCATACTTAGTACATCGTTTTACAAGACATTTTATGCTTTGTATCATGCTATGTATGTTCATCCGTCGCATACTTAGTACATTGTTTATGCATTCTTACCTATGGTTTGGTTATTACATATTTCACTTGCCATACATGACATTTTGTTTACACATTACTTGATTGACAATCGACAACGGTTTAGACATGGGCAATTTACATTGGTGGTTTATGTGGGTAAGTGATTTGAGTAACGAGACGTGTGTAATGTGATACAAGCATGGTGGATACGCCGCTGGTACTTCCTATATATAAGTGCTTGTATTATATTGCATGGCGTAGCGTTATTTAAATCATTCATTTGGACTTATACATTTTTACACAACTAACATATTTTTCACAAGACATTGTTTTACAAAACAGTTTGTTTTATACAAACTCCTTTTTACTTGGTTATTCACTTAACCTTACATCATTCTTTTTAACTATACCTATCTATCATCGATTTTCAAACGTTTTATAAAAGCAAACACTTAAACTGGATTTATGACAAGTTTTTGGTTAAACATTTTCTTAAACCTAAGTCGTGAATCCTGTTTTTCATAAAACCTATGTACTCGCCGGCATTTTTATGCTGACGTATTTTCACATGTGTTTCAGGTACAGTAGTTGGTGTTATATGATGATGATGTTGGTGTATGCTCACATAGGAATGGACGAGGCCTTAGTGACATTAAAAGATGCAAGACTAGTTAATTATGTTATGTTTCATTATTGTTAAGACATTGTAACTCATTTAATTCAATAAAACGAAATTTGTTTAATCCATGGTTGTGAAACAATGATTCTGTTACAACACTCCCCGACGTTTTCGCCACGTTTTGTTGTTTTACGTGGTCGGGGTGTGACATGAAATGTAATGAAATCGTGTACTATAATGTACTAACAACATAGCAGGCATATGATGTGAAAACATGGAAAGCATGAATGTAACAGATAGGCACATGTGTTTCACCCCAAAATAGTTTGGAAAACAGTAAAAGAGGGGTTCAATGTACTCACCTGAGATTGCATTGGAGTTCTTGTATAATAACCAGATAATGCTAAAGATCACGGAATATAAAACGGCACCTAATAGGTAGCTATGTTAATATACCGGACCAAATTGGAAGGATCGGATAGTATGCGGGTTCGTAAACCAAACGAGTATGGAGACTCGTGTAATATGGTTTAACAAAGCCTACATACTAAAATGAAACTTAACCTAAGTGCTTACGGCCCATCATGACCCGTTTAGGTAGCTTATGCTACCTTAACGCGTCGTTCGCGTAGAACGCATTTGGAACGCCTAATATCGTGACCACAAGGTATAACCTCGGAAGGCTATAGCTATGGTCACCTAATGTGTTTGGTCGGATCCTAATGATCGACCAAATGGGTCGGGTTCGAAAGTATAAGCGATGGTTTAGATCGCTTACCTTACGTGTCACACCCTGGCTTTGCGGAAGCGTGGTTAATTGGTGTGACTTCTTAATACCATAGCTTAATCATAACAAGGCTATATGTATTAAAATATGCAAGATCATCCATTGAAAGTAAAATAGTAAAACATTGTCTTAATGGGTTAAACACCCAACAACCACAACTTGTCTAAACATTACAGATGCAAACTTAACATAAACATGATTCAAGGACTGTGACTTGTCCAGGAAAGAGTCACAAGCCTCGAACCCTGGATGACCTCGGGCCTAATGCAGCGGAAAACAAGCCATACCGCGCCAGATCGTTAGTTTCCTGAAATACATGTAAGTTGAAAAATCAACAATAATGTTGAGCGAGTTCATGCGAAAGTGAGTAAATAAACCTTTATCTTTATCAAAAACCTGGTATGTAGCAAATAAGGAAAAAGAGATCACCAACGGTTTGCAAGGCCATTGATATGTGTAAATGCAAGTAGGAAGGCTCAAACCTAGCAAATTTATGCGTCGGGAACAAAGTCATCCCAAGGTCCGTTATGCTGGACCTGGGACTGGGCTCGCTACACCCAAATAGATCGACCGCTCCTGCCCCTCGGTCCTACCCTGAGGATTAATGACCTCAAGTTTCCGCCTACCCATTCACGTGATCTAAAAGTAACCCTCCTTACGCTAACCATACCATGTAATAAGTAATCATAATCATTGTAACATGTATTTCACCCCCGCAGTTAGAAAACTGAAAATAGTTAAGGGAAAAGGGGGACATGAACTCACAGTGAGTGCGTCACAATACCAAGTAATCCAAATATCCAACTGCTGCGCAACGACCTACATGTGCTAATTCTATTAGACGGATGGCCGTGCCTTAGCTTTATAGTTTAATTTTCGGGAAACGGTTAGACAACCGTTCCGTGTATATACTTGGTAGAAAATCTCCTTCCCAAGGATGGGGGAATTAATACATGCGTGTTTATAACATTAAGTCTCACTTAATATATTTTATTTCTCATTCCCAAAATATAATTATTTTTCTCAAAAATAATATATTTTCTCTTCATATAATACTTTCCAAAATAATACGTTGACAATACATGCGTTTATGAATATTTCCGAATAAAGCGTAAGTTACGTTTTGGCGATTAGGTGGTAATAGTAATTACCGTTGTAACTTATATGTTTGTCGTGAAGGCGTTGGTATTATTTTGGTTTCGACAAAGTTAGTAAATATTATTTCTTTACTCGAAAAATAATATTTATACATTTTCACAAAATAATCATAAACAGTGTTGTGAAAAATATATTTATCGAATAAATATTTATCACGTTTATTTTTGTGAAAATCCCACCTCCGATTATTTAATAAATAAAGTCATGGCGAAATATAGTTTGAAAACATCTCAAAATAGTTTAACACTAGTAAATAATCCTAAGTGTTATATTTTTAGAAAATTTCGCCAGAGTTTCCCCTGTAACTGGAGGTGGCCACGCTTTCAAGCGTATCATTTTCTTTTACAAAATCATTTCAACAATTCTTCAAATCAACCAAATCATTTTCCGATACTTCAAACTAGTTTCAACACATTAAACTCGTAGACTAGTATGTAAAATCACAATATTACATGAACTTGTAGTTTTTCTAAAACTATTATGTAGATCTCGTTATATTTAGTGGATCTATGTATAAAATAGTTTAGTCTTGCAAAAACCCCGTTTTTGGAACAAATCACTCTTTACAACTTCCGACAATTTTTATAAAAATTGTTATTTTGTCGGATCTTTCGTTTCACAAGTGTTTTTACACTTGTAGTTTATAGAAATCATCTTTTATTAACATGTTATCCACTTTTGTAAAACATGATTTTCTCGACACCCGGTCCTACGAATATACCACTTGTACATACGTAGATCGGCTCGTTTTAAATACTATTTTTCATGTTAAAACACTTTTACACAAGTTCATGTTTCCCGTGTGGTGGAGTTTCACCTTTTAACCCTCGCACCGCTAGAAACAAGCTTATGTTAAGATACGTGATCCTAACAAAGTCGGGTTAAACGATGATAAGAGCCACCACAACGTAGATCGGGCCTTAACAATCAACATATTCAAATACTACGACTTTTACACGCGACATGACCTTTTATCCAACGATTTTCATGTTTTAGTAAACTTTTTAGATTCGAATGATGGGTTACCGACTTTTAACCTTCAAAAATCCTTTTAACCACTTTAGATACGATTAAAAACGAGTTTTAAATAATATACCTCTAGCTCAAGGCTAGGGAAGAATCTAGTCGAAAACGGCGTGGATAAAAGCAAATGCACGAGGTTCTTTAGCTTCCGTTTGCTCCAAGCTTCGTTGTACGTGATCCCCGACACTAGTGTGCACTTGGAATGGCAAGACTTGAACCGAAAAATGGATGGATGGTTGTGGCTATGTTCGGCCGAGAGGGAGAGCACAAGAGGGAGAGAGGGTGTGTTGGTTTAGTGTGTGTGTTCTTGTGTGAGAGAGAGGAGCATTTATAGAGAAATTCAAGTTCTTCGTCCATCGGTTCTCAATGCTTCTAGATATCCACAAAACGAATTAAATAATAAAAGGGGTGTACCCTCTAGTTCCATTCCAATGGAACCGGCCCAAGGGGGGTGGGGTCGCCCGGTTGGGTCTCGATCGTGCCGTTACTGTTTAGTTAAGTTAAGTGAGTTAACTTTAAGGTCTAACCTCGTTAGTTGTTTAATGCGTTATAAAACGGGTGTTAGGGTAATCAGAGACCCTAACTGGCTCAGAAAAATACCAATAACAATCCTGGCAATATTTTTATGTTCCGGGTATTGTCCGGTTGTTCGGTCGGATAGGAATCCGTTAAAGTGCTTAAGATATCCTTTAAGCGTTGTAAATAATATTTTTAGCGACACAATTTATTCTGCAAAGTGTCAGGAATAATTTCTCATGTTTTGGCACTTTATTAATTAGCTAGAAGCTAGTATGTTGATAAAAGTGCTATGTTCCGTGCTTAAAGTATGTTTTAGGCACATCCAAATCTCTATATCTTATCCCTAGAGACGTAATCATACAACCCTTGTATACCTACACACACTATGGGTGTAGTAAAATATTTCTGGCTCATACAGGCCTTTAGAGGCAGTATTTGCCTGGTGCTGGCTATATCAGCATGTTCAATAGGTTATCCGTTCAAATGCTACTGTGCTTTTGTGCATCATGTTTGTCACTAAAGTTCGGTAATTAAGTAATGTAGTGACGGAAATCAAAGTATGATGCAGACATGTACAGTTATCAGAAATCAAGTAGCAGTTTATCAGCAAACACAGTAAAGCACAGTGATTAAGCAATAATTAATAGTTAATTAGGTCGTACGGATACCTGGTTTTGTGAGGGTTGTCACATTCTCCCCCCGTTAAATAAATTTCGTCCCGAAATTTTAAATTCTGCATGTAGAAGCAGGGTTCTCAGGAAATAAGTGAGGGTATTTCTCCTTCATTCGGTCCTCACGCTCCCAGGTGAATTCAGGACCGTGTCTAGCATTCCAGCGAACTTTGACGAGCTTGACACTGCTCCGGCGGGTCTTGTTTACTTTCCAATCTGTGACCTCGACAGGTTCTTTAACAAAGTGGAGCGTGTCATCAATATGAATTTCGTCGGTAGGAATGGCAACGTTAACTTGAGTTGGACTTTTCTTCAGATTGGATACATGAAATGTATCGTGAACATTATTCAGCTCGGCAGGTAGTTCCAACTTGGATGCTACGGTTCCAATTCTTTCTAAAACTTTGAAAGGACCAATGTAGCGCGGATTCAACTTCCCACGCTCCCCAAAGCGTGCCATACCCTTCCAGGGTGATACCTTTAACAAAACCATATCCCCAACCTCAAACTCCTGAGGTTTCCTTTTCAGATCTGCGTAGGTCTTCTGACGGTCACGAGCCGCACTAATGCGATCTCGGATTTGCGCGATCTTATCTGTAGTTTCCTGAACTACATCGGGACCTACCAATTGTCTATCACCTGCGTCAGACCAACAGAGCGGCGACCTGCACTTGCGCCCATATAAAGCTTCGAATGGCGCGGCACCAATACTGGTGTGGTAGCTGTTGTTGTACGAAAACTCAACCAGGGGTAAATGCTTATCCCAGGTACCGCCTAAATCCATCACACATGCTCTCAGCATGTCCTCCAACGTCTGAATTGTCCGCTCACTTTGACCGTCGGTCTGCGGGTGAAAAGTTGTGCTCATATTCAGCTTTGAGCCAAAAGCTTCCTGGAAGGATTGCCATATCCTCGATACGAACCTCCCGTCTCTATCAGAAATAATCGAGAGAGGTACTCCATGGCGAGTAACAATTTCTCTCATGTAGATTTCAGCCAATTTGCTTGTATGATCCTTCTCGCGAATAGGCAAGAAGTGTGCTGACTTCGTTAAGCGATCCACTATCACCCAGATAGTGTCATGGCCTTTTGGCGTTCTTGGCAACTTCGTAATAAAATCCATGGAGATTTCTTCCCACTTCCACTGGGGAATTTTTGGTTGCTGCAGAAGTCCCGAAGGCTTCTGGTATTCCACCTTAACTTTGGCGCAAGTTAAACATTTGCTCACGTATATAGCAACATCGCCTTTCATCCTAGGCCACCGGTAATAATCTTTGAGATCCTGGTACATCTTATCCGCTCCAGGGTGGATAGAGTACCGCGATTTGTGAGCTTCATCAAAGATAACCTCTCTTAAACCTCCAAACAGAGGAACCCAAATCCTTTTCTCAAAACATAACGTTCCTTCCCTGTTTGGCACCAATATCTTCTCCATCCCACGGAGATATTCTTTCTCAAGGTTCTCCTCCTTGAGAGCTTCTTTCTGCGCTGCACGCACGCGTGAGGAGAGATCTGTTTGAATTATCATTTCCATAGCCCTAACCCTTATGGGCTTGATTCTTTCCTTACGACTTAGGGCATCGGCGACCACATTCGCCTTTCCCGGATGATACTTGATCTCGCAGTCGTAATCGTTCAACAACTCGACCTATCGTCTTTGCCTCATGTTCAACTCCTTCTGGTTGAATATATGCTGGAGGCTTTTGTGATCTGTAAAGATCGTACACTTTGTACCGTAAAGGTAGTGTCTCCAGATCTTCAAAGCAAAGACCACTGCGCCTAGCTCCAAATCATGAGTGGTATAGTTCTTTTCATGCACCTTCAGTTGGCGTGATGCGTAGGCGATAACCTTTTGACGTTGCATCAACACACAACCCAATCCTTGACGCGATGCGTCGCAGTATACCACAAAATCGTCGGTACCTTCCGGTAGAGCTAAGATTGGCGCGTTACAAAGCTTATCCTTCAACACTTGAAATGCTTCATCCTGTTTGATTCCCCAATCAAACTTTTTATCCTTTTGCGTGAGGAGTGTCAACGGTTGAGCGATCTTAGAAAAGTTCTCGATGAACCTTCGATAATAGCCAGCCAAACCCAAGAATTGCCGAATCTCGGTTTGCGTCTTTGGCGTTTCCCAATCTTTGATCGCCTCGATCTTGGTTGGATCCACGTGGATTCAATCTCCATTCACCACGTGCCCAAGAAACTGCACTTCTCTTAGCCAAAACTCACACTTAGAGAACTTGGCGTACAACTGTTCTTTCTTTAGTAGCTCCAGAATGGCTCTAAGATGCTGCTCGTGCTCGGCCTTCGTCTTCGAATAAATCAGGATGTCATCGATGAATACGATCACGAACTTATCCAAGTACGGCTTACAAACTCGGTTCATCAAATCCATGAACACTGCAGGTGCGTTTGTCAAACCAAACGGCATAACGAGAAACTCGTAGTGTCCATATCGAGTTCTGAAGGCTGTCTTTGGGATACTCTCCTCCTGTATCCGTAGCTGATGGTATCCGGATCGAAGATCGATCTTTGAATAGAAGCTTGAACCTTGAAGCTGATCGAACAGGTCATCGATTCTTGACAGGGGGTACCTATTCTTGATCGTCAGCTTGTTCAATTCTCTGTAGTCGATACACATACGGAAACTACCGTCCTTCTTCTTTACAAACAAAACTGGAGCTCCCCAAGGCGAGAAGCTTGGTCGGATAAAACCTTTGTCTAACAACTCTTGAAGTTGTGTCGACAGTTCTTGCATCTCAGACGGAGCGAGTCGGTAAGGTGCCTTAGCCACAGGCGCAGCGCCTGGAACTAAGTCGATGCGAAACTCCACTTGCCTTTGAGGCGGCAAGCCAGGCAAGTCTTCTGGAAAGACTTCTGGGTAATCCCTTACGACAGGGATGTCTTCGATCTTCGGCTCAGCAGCCTTCTTATCCACAATGTGTGCTAGAAAAGCAACACATCCTTTCCTCAAACACTTCCTTGCTTTCAGGCAGCTAATCATCCTTAGCGGCGTCTCACGCTTCTCCCCATGAACAACAATGGTCTCACCATCATCGGTCGGGATTCGAATAATCTTCTCGTGACAAACTATCTCTGCCTTGTTGCTTGATAACCAATCCATCCCTACTACCACGTCGAAGCTTCCCAACTGGACTGGTAGTAGATCTAGAGCGAACTCACGCTCTCCCAGCTCGATTACACAACCTCGAATCACCTCGTTAGCTTCTACTAACTTCCCATTCGCTAATTCGATCGAGTATGGAATATATAACTTACTAGCGGCTAAACCAAGCATGTTTCTAAATTCTAGCGATACGAAGCTATAATCGGCACCAGTATCAAACAAAACGGATGCATAGCGATGATTTACAGGGAACGTACCAGTGACAACATTAGGATCCTGGCGCGCTTCCCTGGCCTCCATGTTGAAAACTCTTCCACGTGCCTGGTTTAATTCTGGGCAATTCCTTTTGAAATGCCCTTGATCTCCACAATTAAAACATCCGGGCCTCTGCCCGTTCCCACCATTGTTTCCAGCTTGGTGGTTTCCCTGGTTTCGGTTCACTGTGCCTGCTTGGTTAGCAAGATTAACACGGTTTCCATCACCTCCCAGGTTTCCTTGTGGGCGGTTCCCAGCACCACCACGGTTGTTCCTATTCCCATTTCCTCCTTGACCTCCCCGGCCAGCAGTGGTCCAACAAGTCTCCTTCAGGTGGCCAACCTTTCCACATGCTTCACAAACTTTCAACCCACAACGACCAGAGTGATGCTTTTGGCATGAGTTGCACTTGGGTTGTGCACCCATGTATCCCTTCCCTTTCTTTTTACTACCAGCTGTATCTTGAGCTGGCGCATTATGCTCTCCTTTCTTAACCACTATCCCGGTGCTTTGCTTGAAACTTGAAAATTTTCGCTTATTACCACCAGATGACTCCACATGAGTCTCCTTTTTCTTGGGTTCAATCTCATCGAACTTGTTCAACCGAATCGCCTCTTCGGTGAGAGCCACACTTAGATCAATGGCTTCTGTGATGGTTGCAGGTTTGGAAGAAGTCACCATGCTGATTATCTGAGGAGCCAATCCCCAGATGAAGCGTTCAATCCTCTTGAACTCCGGTGTAACCATATAGGGTACCACGTGCGACAAATCATGGAACCTCTGGACATACTCAGCTATCTTGGAACCTTCCATCTTTAGGTGCCAGAATTCGGTCTCTAACCTCTGAATTTCAGCACGAGAACAGTACTTCTTGCGCATAAGCTCTTTCAACTCTGTCCAGGTTAGTGCGTAAGCTGCGGCTTCGCCAAGGGTCTGGACCTGTAGATTCCACCAGGATAGAGCTCCATCCACAAATAGCCCTGAGATGTAAGTGACTTGCTGATCCACAGCGCACTTGCTCATGCGAAGTACGGACTCGGTCTTCTTTGCCCAGCGGACGAAAGCAACAGCACCACCTGTGCCGTCGAAGTTTATGGGCTTACAGTCCAAGAATTGTTTGTAGGTGCACCCTGCACATACATTACATCATAGGAACGGCATTAGCATCCGCTAAAGGAATCCATTCAGGTCATGGTATGTCTTAATGACTAGGGTTACCATGAGGAGGATTTTGGTGGCCGTTGTTGTTTGAGCTGCTTCCGCTTGGTCCTCCTTGAGAGGCTGCATACTGAGCAATAACGGCAGCAATGACTTGTTGCAGCTCGTCTTGCGTAGTAGGCATCGGCTGAGGTTGACGTCTGGGTGCCATTTTCTAAAGATGCGTACGTCGATTAGGCCATAATAAAGCGTATGTATATAGTAATAATAATAGCATATAACATCTCATGTTATCAATATATCACACACAACATCCCATGTCCCAACATCCCATGTCACAAATATCATACATACAACATCCCATGTCCCAACATCCCATGTTGCAAATATCATACAACATCCCATGTCCCAACATCCCATGTCACAAAACATAAATAAGCAATCAAGTGAAACAGATATGGTGAGAATACGACGATTGTTATATATATCGAGACCATAATGTGGTAAGGGTATCAGTATGTCACTGTATCATACAATCACGAATCAAATAGGGGCTACATCACCCCTGTCAAAAACAATATCACATCAGTGTCACATACATCTAGTACATCAACAAATATCAACAAAAATCTGTATCGTCAGATGGTCTCCAAAAGGCTGTGCAGTCACAATCGCGGTCGTCTCACCATCGCCTACCACTATGGTACCAATGAGCCCTATGCGGATGGGGGTGGAGGAGGGGGAAAGTGAGTGTAGAGTAGGCGGCGTAAATGAAGCCAATCCTCCTCCATCGCCTGCTGAGTGCGAATAACAGATGCAATCTGCTGCTCCATAGTCGTAAGTCGGGCAGCAAAGTCAGGAGGTAATGATCGAAAAGGCTGAAAAGATGAAGATGTCTGACCAAGATATGGACCAATAGATAGCTGAGCTCTCTCAAGCTGCTGGAGTCGCTGAGTATGGGAATCATGCTGATGGACAAAGGACATCAAGACGTCCTCAATGGTATGTCCCATATGGAATGGATGATATGGATCGGTGGGTGGCATCGGTGAGGAAGATGTCCAAAGCAGTGGCATGCTGGTGGGATCGAATGGCGCTACATGAACAGTGGATGGAACAGGTGTCATCTGAGGTACGAAAGGCATAGGCATCGGTATGTGACCAAAAGGGTGGGCTGAAGAGCCCTCTCCAGGCCCTGCTGGAGGTACAAACGGTGGGATCTGAAACGTAAAATCAGTATGATGTGCCTCAGTGTGGTGTGGTGGAAGCGGTGGAACATCCTCGTCAGCCGATATCCAACCGTGCTGAGCCTCCTCGTCAGGGGGATCCATATGCTCTGCAAACAGAGCGTGCTCGGGCTCAATGGGTACAGGATCAAAAGGAGCAATGACAGGATCAACATGATCAACATGGTGGTCAACAGGGACGTCAGCAATCAAAAGTGGGTCAACAAAAGGATCAACAGCATGATCAGCATCTATCAAAGGAACATCATCAATAGGAAGATCGCCAACTGGCGGGTCAGCCAAAACAGGATCGACAGGAACATCAGCATGCACCAAGTCATGCTCATGTACAGGATCGAAAGCAGCTGCCTGCTCTGGGGCTACGGCAGGCTCCTGGTCGTCAAAAGCCATGTCAAAATCAAACTCTGGATCAAAGGGATCGATAGGATCGACGGGATCAACAGGGTCCTCCATATGATGGTCCATAGGAATATACTCAATGTCGCGGTCAGGATCAAATCCTGGAGGAAAAACGGGATCGGAGTCCTCAATAACGTCGTGCTCAAATACAAGGCTCGGAATGGGGGCGGCAGAAGATGCCTGATCAGGGTCCGAGTCATGAACAAAATGCTGAATGCTCACCTCGTGAGACGGAGCAGCAGCCACAGACTCAAAAGAGTCTAGGACTGGTGAGTGGACGGGCGAGTCTCCAGCTGGGGCATCAGCAATCATCAAGAGACTGCCAGCGGGTAAAGGGGCTGCATCAGGATCCTCGTCCTCAAAAGGCTCGTCCTCGTAGAGATCAATGTCGCCGTCAGCCTCGGCGTCCAGTAATAGCTCGTGTGCTGGGTATGAAGCAAGAGGAATCGGAGCTGGAATCACAACAAGGGGAAGATACTCAGCAGGATCGCCATCAATAGGCTCGTAGGCACCCTCGGGTAGAGCGAAGGGCAAGGAGTCATCAGCATGCTCATCAATGGCGTCGGGTAGAGCGAACGGCTGGAAGTCATCATCATCCGTGCTCGTGTAGTCTGAGGTATGCACCTCACGCTCCGATGACACAATGTCATCCGACACTATGGGTAGAGGTCCAGTGGAATCTGAGTCTCCGGTATCTGATGTATCCATGTGTCTGTAACACAATCACAAGTATGCACAAATAATCAGTAAATCAGGTAATCACATAAGCTACCAAATAATAATCACATAATTCTCCTAGTCCCACTAGCCTCCCAGCCTCCCAGACTGTCCTTCCTAGTCCCACTAGCCAATTTTCCCAGCCTCCCAGACTGACTCCCTAGTCTCACTAGCCAATTTTCCCAGCCTCCCAGACTGACTCCCTAGTCCCACTAGCAAACTTTCCCAGCCTCCCAGACTGACTCCCTAGTCCCACTAGCCAACTACCTCGATCCATTAGATCGAGCCTCGGCCTCCCAGACCGAGCCTCAGCCTCCCAGACTGAGCCTAAAAATAATAAATAAAATATGCTCAACATTTGTTTATAAAAAGGTTTTAGATCTGGACTTAAGTGGTATGCAGAAAAATGTTTTCGTGAGAGCCCTAGTGATCATAGTCTAGACTCGAGAAAGAATCCTAGTTCGCTATGATCAGAGCTCTGATACCAAGCTGTCACACCCTGGCTTTGCGGAAGCGTGGTTAATTGGTGTGACTTCTTAATACCATAGCTTAATCATAACAAGGCTATATGTATTAAAATATGCAAGATCATCCATTGAAAGTAAAATAGTAAAACATTGTCTTAATGGGTTAAACACCCAACAACCACAACTTGTCTAAACATTACAGATGCAAACTTAACATAAACATGATTCAAGGACTGTGACTTGTCCAGGAAAGAGTCACAAGCCTCGAACCCTGGATGACCTCGGGCCTAATGCAGCGGAAAACAAGCCATACCGCGCCAGATCGTTAGTTTCCTGAAATACATGTAAGTTGAAAAATCAACAATAATGTTGAGCGAGTTCATGCGAAAGTGAGTAAATAAACCTTTATCTTTATCAAAAACCTGGTATGTAGCAAATAAGGAAAAAGAGATCACCAACGGTTTGCAAGGCCATTGATATGTGTAAATGCAAGTAGGAAGGCTCAAACCTAGCAAATTTATGCGTCGGGAACAAAGTCATCCCAAGGTCCGTTATGCTAGACCTGGGACTGGGCTCGCTACACCCAAATAGATCTACCGCTCCTGCCCCTCGGTCCTACCCTGAGGATTAATGACCTCAAGTTTCCGCCTACCCATTCACATGATCTAAAAGTAACCCTCCTTACGCTAACCATACCATCTAATAAGTAATCATAATCATTGTAACATGTATTTCACCCCCGCAGTTAGAAAACTGAAAATAGTTAAGAGAAAAGGGGGACATGAACTCACAGTGAGTGCGTCACAATACCAAGTAATCCAAATATCCAACTGCTGCGCAACGACCTACATGTGCTAATTCTATTAGACGGATGGCCGTGCCTTAGCTTTATAGTTTAATTTTCGGGAAACGGTTAGACAACCGTTCCGTGTATATACTTGGTAGAAAATCTCCTTCCCAAGGATGGGGGAATTAATACATGCGTGTTTATAACATTAAGTCTCACTTAATATATTTTATTTCTCATTCCCAAAATATAATTATTTTTCTCAAAAATAATATATTTTCTCTTCATATAATACTTTCCAAAATAATACGTTGACAATACATGCGTTTATGAATATTTCCGAATAAAGCGTAAGTTACGTTTTGGCGATTAGGTGGTAATAGTAATTACCGTTGTAACTTATATGTTTGTCGTGAAGGCGTTGGTATTATTTTGGTTTCGACAAAGTTAGTAAATATTATTTCTTTACTCGAAAAATAATATTTATACATTTTCACAAAATAATCATAAACAGTGTTGTGAAAAATATATTTATCGAATAAATATTTATCACGTTTATTTTTGTGAAAATCCCACCTCCGATTATTTAATAAATAAAGTCATGGCGAAATATAGTTTGAAAACATCTCAAAATAGTTTAACACTAGTAAATAATCCTAAGTGTTATATTTTTAGAAAATTTCGCCAGAGTTTCCCCTGTAACTGGAGGTGGCCACGCTTTCAAGCGTATCATTTTCTTTTACAAAATCATTTCAACAATTCTTCAAATCAACCAAATCATTTTCCGATACTTCAAACTAGTTTCAACACATTAAACTCGTAGACTAGTATGTAAAATCACAATATTACATGAACTTGTAGTTTTTCTAAAACTATTATGTAGATCTCGTTATATTTAGTGGATCTATGTATAAAATAGTTTAGTCTTGCAAAAACCCCGTTTTTGGAACAAATCACTCTTTACAACTTCCGACAATTTTTATAAAAATTGTTATTTTGTCGGATCTTTCGTTTCACAAGTGTTTTTACACTTGTAGTTTATAGAAATCATCTTTTATTAACATGTTATCCACTTTTGTAAAACATGATTTTCTCGACACCCGGTCCTACGAATATACCACTTGTACATACGTAGATCGGCTCGTTTTAAATACTATTTTTCATGTTAAAACACTTTTACACAAGTTCATGTTTCCCGTGTGGTGGAGTTTCACCTTTTAACCCTCGCACCGCTAGAAACAAGCTTATGTTAAGATACGTGATCCTAACAAAGTCGGGTTAAACGATGATAAGAGCCACCACAACGTAGATCGGGCCTTAACAATCAACATATTCAAATACTACGACTTTTACACGCGACATGACCTTTTATCCAACGATTTTCATGTTTTAGTAAACTTTTTAGATTCGAATGATGGGTTACCGACTTTTAACCGTCAAAAATCCTTTTAACCACTTTAGATACGATTAAAAACGAGTTTTAAACAATATACCTCTAGCTCAAGGCTAGGGAAGAATCTAGTCGAAAATAGCGTGGATAAAAGCAAATGCACGAGGTTCTTTAGCTTCCGTTTGCTCCAAGCTTCGTTGTACGTGATCCCCGACACTAGTGTGCACTTGGAATGGCAAGACTTGAACCGAAAAATGGATGGATGGTTGTGGCTATGTTCGGCCGAGAGGGAGAGCACAAGAGGGAGAGAGAGTGTGTTGGTTTAGTGTGTGTGTTCTTGTGTGAGAGAGAGGAGTATTTATAGAGAAATTCAAGTTCTTCGTCCATCGGTTCTCAATGCTTCTAGATATCCACAAAACGAATTAAATAATAAAAGGGGTGTACCCTCTAGTTCCATTCCAATGGAACCGGCCCAAGGGGGGGTGGGGTCGCCCGGTTGGGTCTCGATCGTGCCTTTACTGTTTAGTTAAGTTAAGTGAGTTAACTTTAAGGTCTAACCTCGTTAGTTGTTTAATGCGTTATAAAACGGGTGTTAGGGTAATCAGAGACCCTAACTGGCTCAGAAAAATACCAATAACAATCCTGGCAATATTTTTATGTTCCGGGTATTGTCCGGTTGTTCGGTCGGATAGGAATCCGTTAAAGTGCTTAAGATATCCTTTAAGCGTTGTAAATAATATTTTTAGCGACACAATTTATTCTGCAAAGTGTCAGGAATAATTTCTCATGTTTTGGCACTTTATTAATTAGCTAGAAGCTAGTATGTTGATAAAAGTGCTATGTTCCGTGCTTAAAGTATGTCTTAGGCACATCCAAATCTCTATATCTTATCCCTAGAGACGTAATCATACAACCCTTGTATACCTACACACACTATGGGTGTAGTAAAATATTTCTGGCTCATACAGGCCTTTAGAGGCAGTATTTGCCTGGTGCTGGCTATATCAGCATGTTCAATAGGTTATCCGTTCAAATGCTACTGTGCTTTTGTGCATCATGTTTGTCACTAAAGTTCGGTAATTAAGTAATGTAGTGACGGAAATCAAAGTATGATGCAGACATGTACAGTTATCAGAAATCAAGTAGCAGTTTATCAGCAAACACAGTAAAGCACAGTGATTAAGCAATAATTAATAGTTAATTATGTCACACCCCCAAAATCCCACACGCGGAGTACCACCGCTTGGAGGCGTGACATGACCAGGATCAAGCCACCAATCATATCAAACATAGCATTTAATAATAATCAAAGATACGATTGATGTTCCAAAACCAAACATTGTATATGTAGCGGAAGCATTAAATGTAAAACCCAAAAACATAAGTATCAATGCGTGAATGTAAAAGTGTTTAATAAGCATTCACGAGTTCTTGTCCACAACGACCCGCTTCTCCTCTGGTGCAAGCTCCAAGTATGTCACACCCCGGCCGCGTATAACATGCAACCGCGGCGGAAACGCCGGGGAGTGTCGTGGACAGAATTAAATTGTTTCATAACCATGGCATACAAGTTGTATTTTATTTATAAACAAAGGTGTTACATTGTCTTGGAAAGAGAGTACGGAAATCAAAACATAATTAAGCTAGTTCAAACTTCATTTTTAGGCTCTAAGGCACAGGTCCGCCCTAGAATCATGATCATCGTCCTATGGAATAGCTCCTGAAAACACATGTGAAAGTAGGTACGTCAGCATAAAAATGCCTGTGAGATACATAGGTTTTGTGAAAGTGGGGTTCATGACTTGAGTTTTAAAGAATGTTCAATAACAGTCAGTCATGAACCTTGTAATTTGTTTTGCTTTGTAAACCATTTGAAAAACGATAACATCAAAGGATATGTATAGATAAATGCAAGGTTAAACGAATAACCAAGTAAAGTGAGTTGAATAAGATAAGTTGTTTGTGAAAATAATGTCTTGTGAAGAATATGTTACTTATGTAAAGTGTAATGTGTCTAAACTGAAATGACTTAGATAACGCCACGGTATGTAATATCATACAAACATTTATATATAGGAAGTACCAGCGGCATATCCACCATGTTTGTATCATATTACATATGCCACGTTACTTAAATCATTTACCCAAACCAATCCACCATGTAAATTGTTCATGTGTAAACCAAATGTCAAGTGTTATTGTAAACCATGTCAAATGTTTATGTTCAAATGTAAACCACCAAATGTGTATGTCAATGTCGACGTGTTTATATTCAATGTAAATCATGTAATGTGTAATCCCAAAATGTATCATGTATGGTAAGCGAAATGTATCAACTTAAACCATATGCACAAAACAAGTCGTTGAAGTAAAACGTGGTTTAAATCAGCGTTATGTTCTGCGGGAAATGCATGCTCAATTGATAATAACATTTATGCGGTATTGTAAACTATGCATACATCCAAGCCTTGAGACTGCGGCGATAAACCCTTAAACAAATTAATGGTTTATCTAAGTTATGTATATCGAATTCGGTCATTCCTTCCAGTCCTATCAAACCCAGGACTTCAGGAATGGGAGTTGTCAATTCCTATGGTACCACTACCTACTAACGAACGGCGTAGCTAATGTTAATGAATGTATTGTCCCATGTTAAACAAACCAAATGTCATAACAAAACGAAGGCATGTGCCCATATGCTGAGTAAACATATGCAGCAGAAATGTTCATGTAAATCAATGTGTCCATATGCTGAGTAAACATATGCAACAGAAATGTTTATGTAAATCAATGTACTAAGTACGCACACAATGGGCATACATAGCATAAAATGTAATGAAATCGTGTACTATAATGTACTAACAACATAGCAGGTATATGATGTGAAAACATGGAAAGCATGAATGTAACAGGTAGGCACATGTGTTTCACCCCAAAACAGTTGGAAAACAGTAAACGAGGGGTTCTATGTACTCACCTGAGGTTGCTTTGTTGTTCTTGTGAAATAACCAGGTAATGCGAGAGGTCACGGAATATCAACGGCACCTAATTGGTAGCTATGTTAATATACCGGACCAAATCGGAAGGATCGGACAGTACGCGGGTTCGTAAACCAAACGAGTATGGAGACTCGTGTAATATGGCTTAACAAAGCCCACATACTAAAATGAAACCTAATCTAAGTGCTTACGGTCCATCACGACCCGTTTAGGTAGCTTATGCTACCCTAACGCGTCGTTCGCGTAGAACGCGCTCGGAACGCCTAACATCGTGACCACAAGGTATATCCTCGGAAGGTTATAGCTATGGTCACCTAATGTGTTTGGTCAGGTCCTAATGACCGACCAAATGGGTCGGGTTCGAAAGTATAAACGATGGTTTAGATCGCTTACCTTACGACCCTATATAAGCACTAAACTAAAAGTGACGAGCTAAGCATGTTAGAACATGCTTAACTAAGTTTAGAAACGGGTTTGACATCAAAACAAACGGCTTTGATGCCCACGAGTAGTTTGGTTACAAAATATGCAAGAATGCACATTTTGGCCGAAACTACGACTCGTCACTGAGCCTAGATAACGTGGTGATCAGTAGGTATGGTTACTACGGACCATAACCATCGTGATCACGCTCACGTTATGAAGTTCCATGAACTTCACATCGACCAAAAGCTGGTCAATGCAGAAAGTCAACAAAACGTTGACTTTCGGACTCGAAAAGCGAATAAAAGAGCGAAAGAAGACTTACGGAGGGTCCCCGAGTGCTAATAAAGATCCAATAGCTCAGGTATGAAGCAAAAGCATCAACTTAGAGCATTTAGATCTGATTTGTGGGTTTTTACACAAAAGGGGGGGGGGTATTTATAGGAAAGGTGGAACCGTTAGGATCGTTTTATCGAATAACGTGCTTTGATCTCGTGCGTACACGTGTCCAGGGGTTAGATTCAGTGTACTTGACCCTTGGCCCTTCATTTGGGTGAAAAGGCATCGCCTTTTGATCGAACGAAAGGCCAGATTCTGCATTAAATGCAGAATCTGCTGTCAGACATGTTCACGCGGCCCGCGTGAAAGTGGGTGCAGGTCTTACGCGGGTCGCCTAGCCCCGTCTGATCTGCACCACTTGCAGAATTTACGTATTCAGCCCCTGTTGCGTTTTTAAGCTATTTCCAGCCCCTTTAAGACCTGTAAAGTTATCTTTAAGGCCCTAAAATGATGCCTAAACATTGTGGACATGAAACAAGCCCAAAAATATGTCGGATGTCGGTTCGTTTGGCCGTACGATCGCGATGTTCGCTTAATTACGACGGAATGCGCATAAGCGTGAAAGACGATCCAAATGACGCGACGAATGGATTTTTCTCATGCCAAACACTAAGGCATAATATAAGGATGCTTACATAAATTTTTGGATGTCCGGATGTATTTAGAACGTAAGTTATGCGCGAAAGTGCAAACTTGTGCACTTTTTGACACTTTTAGTCCCTGAATGATCCAAAAGTTTGTTTTGGCATACCAAACCCCTCAAAGCCTATTTCTAAGCTATGTAAAGGATATTTATGGTATGTTTAACTTATGGACATGTTCCGGAATGTTCGTTACAGTTCAAATTGGCATACTTTCGCAGTTTGTCAAGTTTAGTCCCTGTAAGTGAATTAAGTTGTTTTTGCTATACCAAAGCCTTCAAAACTTATTTCTAAGTTATGTAAAGGTTATTTAAGGTATGTTGAGTATATGTTGATGTTCCGGAGTATTTGTCGCATTAAACTGAGTACGTTTACGCACCAGTTTGCGTATAATGCTCCAGAAAGCGATGTAGACTTTGAAATTGAACGAAAGTTAAAACACGAAAAATGTAAAACACAATGAAACAACCATTGGGATCAAATAACATTATTTTATTGATAATTGAACTGTTCATGATGATTACAGGCACAAATGTTACAGTCTCCCCTACTTGTGGAAATTTCGTCCCGAAATTTATTTAGAGGAAACTGATTGAAAAAGATGCGGATATTTTGCCTTCATTTGATCTTCACGTTCCCAAGTAAACTCGGGTCCACGCTTAGATTCCCAACGAACCTTGACCAAAGGAATGCGCTTGCGTTTGAGCCACTTGATTTCACGTTCCATGATTTCTACCGGTTTCTCAACAAATTTCAGTGTTTCATCAACACGAATTTCGTCAAGCGGTATGTGGAGGTTTTCATCAGCTAAACACCTCTTGAGATTGGACACGTGAAAGGTTGGATGAACATTTCCAAGTTCAGGAGGTAACTCAAGTCTGTAGGCTACCTTACCGATTCTTTCGACGATCTTGAATGGTCCAACATATCTAGGTGCAAGTTTTCCTTTCTTTCCGAATCTGATCACACCTTTCCAAGGTGAGACCTTAAGTAATACACGATCACCGACTTGAAAATCCAAGGGCTTGCGTTTTAAGTCCGCGTAATTCTTCTGACGGCTTCTAGCTGTCTGAAGGTTATCACGAACTTTCTTTACCTTATCTGTTGTCTCTAAAATGAGGGCAGGTCCAGTAAGCTGAGCCTCGCCAATCTCATTCCAGCAGACTGGTGAACGACATTTTCGACCATAGAGAGCCTCGAAAGGAGCCATGTTGATGCTGGAGTGATAACTGTTGTTGTAAGAGAATTCAATCAATGGAAGATGTGAATCCCAACTACCACCAAAGTCTATCACACAAGCTCTAAGCATATCCTCCAGTGTCTGGATTGTTCTTTCAGATTGACCATCCGTTTGCGGATGATAAGCTGTGCTCAGATTAAGTTGAGACCCCATAGCAGATTGCATGGTTCTCCAAAAGTGAGAAGTGAAACGAGCATCTCTGTCAGAAATGATGCTCAAAGGAACACCATGTCTAGCTACAATTTCATCTACGTAGATTTGAGCAAGTCTGTCAGCTGAATAATCCTCACGGATTGGCAAGAAATGTGCTGACTTGGTAAGACGATCAACGACTACCCAGATGGCATCGTGACCTTTCTTTGTGCGCGGGAGTTTAGTAATGAGATCCATAGTAATGTTTTCCCATTTCCAAACTGGGATCTCTGGTTGTTCCAATAAACCAGAAGGACGCTGATGTTCTGCCTTAACCTTAAGACAAGTAAGGCATTTAGATACGTATAAGGCAATGTCTTTCTTCATACCAGGCCACCAATACTGAATACGAAGATCCTTATACATCTTATCTGAGCCAGGATGAATGGAATAACGAGACTTATGGGCTTCATCCATAAGCAAGGTACGAAGATCATCTTGGCTTGGGACCCACAAACGGTCCATGAAATAGTACGATCCATTGTCTTTCAGTTCAAGAGCAGGTGTTATGTGATAAGGAAATTCCTTATCCATTAAACCTTGTGAAACACAGGCTTGTTGAGCCTGAGAAATACGGGCTTGGATATCGGTTTGAACAACAGATTGGACACGTACACAATGAAGCTTAATACGTTCCTTGCGACTCAATGCATCGGCTACGACATTCGCCTTACCAGGATGGTAGCGAATCTCGCAGTCGTAGTCGTTTAGAAGTTCAACCCAACGTCTTTGCCTCATGTTGAGTTCCTTTTGATTGAAGATATGTTGAAGACTTTTGTGGTCTGTGAAAACCACACATTTTGTGCCGTACAAATAGTGTCTCCAGATTTTGAGAGCGAAGACAACTGCACCCAACTCAAGATCATGAGTGGTGTAGTTCTTCTCATGTATCTTCAATTGCCTTGATGCGTATGCTATGACTTTGTTTCTTTGCATCAGGACGCAGCCAAGACCCAATTTAGATGCATCGCAATAAACGACGAAATCATCATTGCCCTCAGGCAATGTTAGGACAGGCGCATCGCAAAGCTTTTGTTTCAAAGTCTGAAACGCTTCCTCTTGTTCGACTCCCCAATCAAATGGCTTGTTCTTCTGAGTTAGAGCAGTTAGAGGAACTGCAATCTTTGAGAAATTTTCAATGAAGCGGCGGTAATAACCCGCTAGACCAAGAAAAGAACGAACTTCAGTAGGGGTAGTAGGTGTATCCCAATCCTTGATCGCACTGATCTTGGAGGGATCTACATGAATACCTTGTTCGTTGACAATATGTCCTAAAAATTGGACCTCTTTAAGCCAGAATTCACACTTGGAGAATTTGGCGAAAAGTTGTTCTTTCTTTAGGAGTTCCAGAGTAAGACGAAGATGTTGTTCATGATCAGCTCGCGTCTTAGAATATATCAAGATGTCATCAATAAAAACGATGATGAACTTATCTAAGTAAGGTTTGCAGACCCTATTCATTAAGTCCATGAAAACAGCAGGAGCATTAGTCAAACCGAATGGCATGACTGTGAACTCATAATGTCCATAACGAGTACGGAACGCTGTCTTTGGAATATCTTCTTCATGCACACGGAGCTGATGATATCCAGATCGAAGATCAATCTTCGAAAAAAATAAGAAGCGCCTTGCAATTGATCAAAGAGATCATCAATGCGAGGTAGGGGATATCGATTTTTGATGGTAAGCTTGTTAAGCTCACGATAATCGATACACATCCTAAAAGATCCATCCTTCTTCTTTACAAAAAGAACGGGAGCACCCCAGGGTGAAAAGCTAGGACGGATAAAACCTTTGTCGGAGAGTTCCTGCAGCTGTTTAGACAACTCTTGCATCTCGGACGGTGCAAGACGATAAGGAGCTCTGGCAACGGGATTTGCACCAGGTACGAGATCAATACGGAACTCGACTTGGCGTGCTGGAGGTAGACCAGGTAAGTCTTCAGGGAATACTTCGGAATAATCCCGAACGACAGGAATATCTGAAATAGACTTACCCTTGCCCTTATCTGCTGTAACATGTGCTAGGAAAGCCACGTAGTGCTTTCGCAGATACTTCCGTGCTTTAAAACAAGACATGAGTTTGAGACCACCGGCAGGCTTCTCACCACGAACCTGTAGGATCTCGCCTGTAGACAGCGGCACACGAACAATCTTCTCAGAACAAACTATCTCTGCGCGATGCTTGGATAACCAATCCATTCCCACTATAACGTCGAAGCTTCCAAGTTGCATTGGCGTGAGGTCAATAGGAAAAATATGGTCGTTAAGATTCAACTGGCAGTTGCGTAGAACAGAATTAAGAACAATGGGTTCACCACTGGCAACCTCTACTGTCAAAGGTTTACCTAGTTTCGTTCTAGACACGCGAAGCATTGTCTCGAAAGACAATGACACGAAACTCTTGTCGGCACCCGAATCAAAAAGAACAGATGCTGGCTGATTATTAATAAAGAACGTACCGTTCACCACTTCGTTGTCTGCTTGTGCTTCTTGTGCATTCATGTTAAAGACTCGACCTCGAGCCTGTGGCTGATTTTGGTTTGCATTCTGGTTCTGGTTGGCTAGCCTTGGACACCGATTTCTGTAGTGGGTCAGATCCCCACAATTATAACAAGCACCTGGTGGGTAGTTTGGTCGTGCAGCCTGACCCTGTTGCTGAGCGACCTGTTGAGCAGTGTTCTGGACTGCGTGATTCTGAGCAAACCGACAAACATCGGCAAGATGACCTGATTTCCCACAGTTTGTACAGAAACGGCACTGATATTGTGGCTGGTGGTGACTGTTGCATCGATTGCACAAAGGTGCACTTCCTGAGTAGGGTTTCTTTGCTGGAGGCTGGTTGGGAGCTGCCTGGTTTGCTTGGGCAGTGACAGCAAAATTTTGGGAAGCCTTACGCTTCCTTGACCTCTTTGATGAACCAGAATCTTTTCCATTCTTGTTCTGGCCTTTCTTACTATCCTCCTTGTCAGCCGACTGCTTCTTGCCCTTATCACCCTTCCTGTGCAATTTATTCTTTCGAATTTGCGACTCAGTCAACGTTGCTGATAACTCGATCGCCTGACGAAGTGTGGTAGGGTTGCTACCAGTAAGGATGTCTTGTACTGAGTCAGGTAGGCCGTCGATGTATCTTTCGATGGCCTTATCGAGTGGGGTAACCATATTCGGGCAAAGAAGACTCAGCTCCTCAAACCTATCTGTATAAGCCCTGTGCTCGCCACTATCTTGCTTCAACACATCAAATTCTTTCTCCAATGCTCGTTGCTCATGACGAGGACAAAACTCCCTCATCATAAGAGCTCTCAGTTGAGCCCATGTCTGAGCTAGAGCCACTTCTGCACCTTGATCTCTCATAACCCCATTCCACCATGTTAGAGCCCTCTTCTGAAACACGCTTGAAGAAAACTCGACTTTGCGATTGTCAGGACACTGCACATGACGGAAAGTGTTCTCGATGCTCTCGAACCACTGAAGAAGCCCAGTTGCTCCCTCAGAACCACTAAACTTGAGTGGCTTAGCCTGGTTAAAATCCTTGTATTTGCATGTACCATTGTTGTTGTTGGCCTGGTTCCATTGAGCAAAGAGATTCGGAAATTGAGCAGCCATCTGCTGCGCAATAATCTCCGCCAGCTCGGCAGTAGCTATTTGGTTGTCGCGTCGAGGAGGCATTCTAGAAGAGAAAAACATGAAATGAAACGAGTGAGATGATTGGATGAAGAGAATGAGATGAAGCAAAAGCAATCAAAAGCAAAGATGGCGGTTATGCATCGCAAAGCAAATATGCGACATGAAATGTCTAGTCAAAGTAAATGGGTCAGGATTAGTGTATCGCGAAGACATGCTCGCCTATAAGTGAACACTCACCCCAAGAGTTCCCAGGTAAGAGTGACTGGTCCGATTATGTGGATTTGTACGAACACTCTAGCCTTAGACAGAAAACCCAGGGTACAGGCATTCACCCTTCCAGTTCGCACGTGTTCACACTATTAACCCAACACTTTGACGGGATTTTTGAAAATCCAAAGGGGTTCAAAACCTTATAATAGAGGGTTCAAAACCTAGTAATCAATCATCCTAGAACAGATGATTAATTTTCAAAGCGGATGCGGAACCGAAGTTCCCGTTTTGGTTATCACCTAAGGATAGGTGATGTGCATGTTTTAAACTCTAAACACAAGATAACTTGTGTTAGGTTCCTAGAAAGTTATAGTCTAGGTCAAAGCATTACTAATAACCTAATTCCCTATAACCAATGGCTCTGATACCAACTCTTCTGTCACACCCCGGCCGCGTATAACATGCAACCGCGGCGGAAACGCCGGGGAGTGTCGTGGACAGAATTAAATTGTTTCATAACCATGGCATACAAGTTGTATTTTATTTATAAACAAAGGTGTTACATTGTCTTGGAAAGAGAGTACGGAAATCAAAACATAATTAAGCTAGTTCAAACTTCATTTTTAGGCTCTAAGGCACAGGTCCGCCCTAGAATCATGATCATCGTCCTATGGAATAGCTCCTGAAAACACATGTGAAAGTAGGTACGTCAGCATAAAAATGCCTGTGAGATACATAGGTTTTGTGAAAGTGGGGTTCATGACTTGAGTTTTAAAGAATGTTCAATAACAGTCAGTCATGAACCTTGTAATTTGTTTTGCTTTGTAAACCATTTGAAAAACGATAACATCAAAGGATATGTATAGATAAATGCAAGGTTAAACGAATAACCAAGTAAAGTGAGTTGAATAAGATAAGTTGTTTGTGAAAATAATGTCTTGTGAAGAATATGTTACTTATGTAAAGTGTAATGTGTCTAAACTGAAATAACTTAGATAACGCCACGGTATGTAATATCATACAAACATTTATATATAGGAAGTACCAGCGGCATATCCACCATGTTTGTATCATATTACATATGCCACGTTACTTAAATCATTTACCCAAACCAATCCACCATGTAAATTGTTCATGTGTAAACCAAATGTCAAGTGTTATTGTAAACCATGTCAAATGTTTATGTTCAAATGTAAACCACCAAATGTGTATGTCAATGTCGACGTGTTTATATTCAATGTAAATCATGTAATGTGTAATCCCAAAATGTATCATGTATGGTAAGCGAAATGTATCAACTTAAACCATATGCACAAAACAAGTCGTTGAAGTAAAACGTGGTTTAAATCAGCGTTATGTTCTGCGGGAAATGCATGCTCAATTGATAATAACATTTATGCGGTATTGTAAACTATGCATACATCCAAGCCTTGAGACTGCGGCGATAAACCCTTAAACAAATTAATGGTTTATCTAAGTTATGTATATCGAATTCGGTCATTCCTTCCAGTCCTATCAAACCCAGGACTTCAGGAATGGGAGTTGTCAATTCCTATGGTACCACTACCTACTAACGAACGGCGTAGCTAATGTTAATGAATGTATTGTCCCATGTTAAACAAACCAAATGTCATAACAAAATGAAGGCATGTGCCCATATGCTGAGTAAACATATGCAGCAGAAATGTTCATGTAAATCAATGTGTCCATATGCTGAGTAAACATATGCAACAGAAATGTTTATGTAAATCAATGTACTAAGTACGCACACAATGGGCATACATAGCATAAAATGTAATGAAATCGTGTACTATAATGTACTAACAACATAGCAGGTATATGATGTGAAAACATGGAAAGCATGAATGTAACAGGTAGGCACATGTGTTTCACCCCAAAACAGTTGGAAAACAGTAAACGAGGGGTTCTATGTACTCACCTGAGGTTGCTTTGTTGTTCTTGTGAAATAACCAGGTAATGCGAGAGGTCACGGAATATCAACGGCACCTAATTGGTAGCTATGTTAATATACCGGACCAAATCGGAAGGATCGGACAGTACGCGGGTTCGTAAACCAAACGAGTATGGAGACTCGTGTAATATGGCTTAACAAAGCCCACATACTAAAATGAAACCTAATCTAAGTGCTTACGGTCCATCACGACCCGTTTAGGTAGCTTATGCTACCCTAACGCGTCGTTCGCGTAGAACGCGCTCGGAACGCCTAACATCGTGACCACAAGGTATATCCTCGGAAGGTTATAGCTATGGTCACCTAATGTGTTTGGTCAGGTCCTAATGACCGACCAAATGGGTCGGGTTCGAAAGTATAAGCGATGGTTTAGATCGCTTACCTTACGACCCTATATAAGCACTAAACTAAAAGTGACGAGCTAAGCATGTTAGAACATGCTTAACTAAGTTTAGAAACGGGTTTGACATCAAAACAAACGGCTTTGATGCCCACGAGTAGTTTGGTTACAAAATATGCAAGAATGCACATTTTGGCCGAAACTACGACTCGTCACTGAGCCTAGATAACGTGGTGATCAGTAGGTATGGTTACTACGGACCATAACCATCGTGATCACGCTCACGTTATGAAGTTCCATGAACTTCACATCGACCAAAAGCTGGTCAATGCAGAAAGTCAACAAAACGTTGACTTTCGGACTCGAAAAGCGAATAAAAGAGCGAAAGAAGACTTACGGAGGGTCCCCGAGTGCTAATCAAGATCCAATAGCTCAGGTATGAAGCAAAAGCATCAACTTAGAGCATTTAGATCTGATTTGTGGGTTTTTACACAAAAGGGGGGGGGGTATTTATAGGAAAGGTGGAACCGTTAGGATCGTTTTATCGAATAACGTGCTTTGATCTCGTGCGTACACGTGTCCAGGGGTTAGATTCAGTGTACTTGACCCTTGGCCCTTCATTTGGGTGAAAAGGCATCGCCCTTTGATCGAACGAAAGGCCAGATTCTGCATTAAATGCAGAATCTGCTGTCAGACATGTTCACGCGGCCCGCGTGAAAGTGGGTGCAGGTCTTACGCGGGTCGCCTAGCCCCGTCTGATCTGCACCACTTGCAGAATTTACGTATTCAGCCCCTGTTGCGTTTTTAAGCTATTTCCAGCCCCTTTAAGACCTGTAAAGTTATCTTTAAGGCCCTAAAATGATGCCTAAACATTGTGGACATGAAACAAGCCCAAAAATATGTCGGATGTCGGTTCGTTTGGCCGTACGATCGCGATGTTCGCTTAATTACGACGGAATGCGCATAAGCGTGAAAGACGATCCAAATGACGCGACGAATGGATTTTTCTCATGCCAAACACTAAGGCATAATATAAGGATGCTTACATAAATTTTTGGATGTCCGGATGTATTTAGAACGTAAGTTATGCGCGAAAGTGCAAACTTGTGCACTTTTTGACACTTTTAGTCCCTGAATGATCCAAAAGTTTGTTTTGGCATACCAAACCCCTCAAAGCCTATTTCTAAGCTATGTAAAGGATATTTATGGTATGTTTAACTTATGGACATGTTCCGGAATGTTCGTTACAGTTCAAATTGGCATACTTTCGCAGTTTGTCAAGTTTAGTCCCTGTAAGTGAATTAAGTTGTTTTTGCTATACCAAAGCCTTCAAAACTTATTTCTAAGTTATGTAAAGGTTATTTAAGGTATGTTGAGTATATGTTGATGTTCCGGAGTATTTGTCGCATTAAACTGAGTACGTTTACGCACCAGTTTGCGTATAATGCTCCAGAAAGCGATGTAGACTTTGAAATTGAACGAAAGTTAAAACACGAAAAATGTAAAACACAATGAAACAACCATTGGGATCAAATAACATTATTTTATTAATAATTGAACTGTTCATGATGATTACAGGCACAAATGTTACAAAGTATACCTAAGGCCCTGCAAGGCATGTAGCAAATAATCAACAAACTAGTTGAGCGAGTTCACAGAAAGTAAATTCATAACATAATGCATAGGTATAACTAGTGGGGGCTTACCATACTAGTGTGTACTAATGGTGGGGGCTTCCCATGTTTATCCTGGCTAATGAGGGCTTCTCATTAACGGTACTTACTAGACTAACTTCCGACCATGTGTTCTTCTCTACCGAGAACAGGAAAACGTACAGGGTCACGTAGGCTTTACGTGACGTGTCCTTCCCCGAGGACAGGGTACGCGTGGGGGCTACGTAGGCTTTACGCAGCGTGGCTTTCCGACCTGGAAGCCAGTGGATGGTATTGGGCTACGTAGGCTTTACGTAACGTGTCCTCCCGACCCGGGAGACATATGGCAATTAAACTGGGTTACGTAGGCTTTACGTAACGTGTCCTGACTAACCTGAGGACGATGGTCTATAGTCTAGAGAATGCGTAAGTACGAGTAACTCATTCAATTCCAACATATCCAACCCAATTCCCAACCCGGGAATCCCATGCCTTGGCTGTGTGAACTCACCTTGGTTTTGCTCGGCAGATACACAAATAAAAGACTCTTGAACTAATGGTGGTCAACCACGTCCTAACAGGGTTACCACACAAGTCAGGTTCGGTTCAAATAGTACACGTATATATCATGGCAATCACGTATGCACGTAAACACATTAAGTACACCACTTGTGAAGTTCGGATGGTTGGGCCAAAGAACTTGTGCGAGCCCAACCATCTTGTGCGATGTGAGTCTAGGCCCAAACCTTATCCGGCCCAACGAAATAACAAATCAAATATAATGTTCGTTGATCCAATAACAATCGGCCCAAAATAAATCAAGTAACAAGTATCTTGTGCGATCCGGTTCATGTTGCCCAACAATAATACCCAGCCCAATACAACCTACGGCCCAAAGTAACATGAAATAATGTTGTGCGATCCAGCTGATCTTGTACGATTCAGCTGGGTTGTGCGATTAGAGGTAGTCCGGCCCAACACACAGCCTTGTGCGATAGGCTGCCCTTGTGCGACTGGGCTGTATTTGTGTGATCAGGTTCACTTGTGCGAGTGGACCCGTTGTGCGACTAAAGGCCTTGTGCGGCCGGTTAACAACTTCCAAGAATTAAGCAATCAGTTACACATATCAAATTTGTCACACCCCCCAAAATCCACACGCGGAGTATCACCGCTTGGGAGCGTGACTGACCAGGATCAAGCCACCAATCATATTGAACATGTAATTAATATTAAGTAAAATAAATGTAAACCATCCATTCAATACGATAGGTGTTCAAAACATAACCATAGTTTCAAAGTGTAGCGGAAGCATAGTAAATAAACCAACAATAGTTAATAGTTTTAAATGTCATAATAGTTCAACGTAGAAACCACGATTCTTGCCCACAACGACCCGCTTCTCCAGTGCAAGCTCCAAGTACCTAACGATCTGCAAGGCATGTAACAGAATGATCAACAAACTAGTTGAGCGAGTTCACAGTAAGTAAATGCGTAACAGTAAGTAACGGGTGGCTCTACAGGGCCAATAGTAAGTTATACAGGTGGGGGCTTCCCATGTTATGTGACCACTAGACTATTCGTATTATCCCTGTTCTTCGTCCGAGAACAGTAGCGCGTATGGGGTGTGCGTAGGTTTTACGCACGTATCCTTCATAACCGAGGATAGAAGTAAGTAATGCGTACACGTAGGTTTTACGTGCGTGCCTGACATCTGAGGCAGTAATTGGCATGTGACCACGTAGGTGTTATCCCAACCTACGGAACCGTCCTGACATCCGAGGACCATGATAGGTGATAGTCTAGGAAAAGCATATATACGTTCTTAGTCAATGATAACCTTTAACCCATTCCCACGACCCGGGAATCCCATGCCTTAGTAGGAGTGTGAACTCACCTTGGTTTGCTCGGTATGCTAGGTTATGCACTCACAAGTAATTAATCACGTCCTATTGTATGCACGTATAACAAATCAGTTCATGTTCGCAATGATACGCATGCAATCTAATGTCACATAGTGCTTGATAGCCAATACCATGCATCAATCATGTATCACATAACAGTCAGTTTGCATATCGGCACAACACGTATCATTTCACATTTAATCATCAGCTAGTGTACACGAATACAAATGTTAACATTCATCACCAAGCATGGCATGCCAAATAAATCAAGCATACATTCCATCATTCAAAGTATGTTTATAACCCCCCATTATCTTTCGACCCAACTGTTATCTTTCGACATATTAGTTATCACAGTTATCTTTCGGACCAATTGTTATGCTTCGAACCAAATGTCATCTTTCGACCACGCTGTTATCTTTCGGTCAACACTACTATGGTTCGGTCAATGCTATCCTTCGGTCAACACTACTATGGTTCGAAGGACAAGTATCTTTCGGTCACAACAACTATGTTTCGACTAACAAGTATCTTTCGGTCACAACTATGTTTCGAATAACTAATATCTTTCGATAAATATCAGTTACGTTTACTCAAAGTTTCCAAGTTTATCCGTGATTATCAATTAACACAATTTCAAGTATTCGGTTACCTCAGAATCGATCAAACAGGGAGTTTCATATTAAACCTCATGAACCCTAATTTAACCACATGAACAATAATAACACTTAATCATATTATGTTCCGGTTCCATGAACAATAAAAATTCCGAATTGCATAATATCACAGCCGATCCACAAAACATTATCATTAAACATCATCACAACAGATCCGATTAACATACACATCCGATTAACATCCATATCCGATTAACATACATATCCGATTAACATCCATATCCGATTAACATACATATCCGGTTAACATACAAACAACATATTGCAAGACAATTGATAAATCATGAAATCATATACACTCAAAGCATCATCTATTAACATAAACAACATCACACACTAACCGGAAAAATCTGGATTACGGAACGAGATCTTCGAACAGAGAATGGGTCTGCTATGCCGTCACACACACACAATGGAACTAGGGTTTTTGAAATAACTGTCGACTTACATGCATTCACGTATATAAAACGTATCACAGGAATGGGCCAAGCCCATTAGAAAGACTGGGCCGAAAGATGTCGAAGGATCCTATCTTTGTTCGAAGGATAGAGTCCTTGGTCGAAGGATATGTTTCGTGATCCTTCGAACCGAAAGTTGATCCTTCGAATCGAAGGTTATCTTTCGTGATCCTTCGATCTGTAAGTCATGTTTCGTGATCCTTCGAAGGTTGGACCTATCCTTCGAAGGATCTTTGTGTTTCACACTAACAAGTTCACACATTTGACAAGTTTCACAAATACAACCAAACAATCAAACCATAAATAACTTCATGGTAATCAATACATGATCGTGCAATAAATACGAAATAGAAATTTTGGAAATTTGAGTTGTCACATTATCCCCAACTTAAAAGAAATTTCATCCCGAAATTTGGTACGCACTCACTGAGGAAGCTGGGTAAGTTACATCGTTCACTGGTTTTCCTGGGGTGTCACATCATCCCCCCGTTGATTTGGAATTTCGTCCCGAAATTCAGTAGTAGTAGCTTCAGCCTCAGAAGTGGATGCATTGGTTTCGAATAGCTGGGGGTACTTTTCTTTCATCTGGTCTTCGCGTTCCCAGGTATACTCTGGGCCATGCTGGGAGTTCCAACGAACTCGAACAAGAGGGATTCTCTTGTGTTTGAGGACCTTAACATCCCGGTCCGTGATTTCAACTGGTTCCTCGACGAACTGCAACCGCTCGTCGATAGTGAGTTCCTTAAAAGGAACTATAAGGGTCTCATCTGATAGGCATTTCTTCAGATTCGACACGTGAAATACATTGTGAACTCCACCGAGTTCAGCTGGTAGGTTTAATCTGTAGGCTACTTTGCCAATCTTTTCTAAGATTTCGAATGGTCCGACGTACCGCGGATTCAGTTTGCCTCGTTTACCAAATCGAACCACACCCTTCCAGGGTGAAACTTTCAATAAAACCCGGTCCCCGACCTCAAATTCCAATGGCTTTCTACGCTTGTCCGCGTAGGCTTTCTGACGGTCGCGTGCTGCCGCCATGCGTTGTCGTATCTGCGCAATCTTTTCTGTGGCGTCCACTACAATCTCTGGACCCGTAATTTGACTATCCCCCACCTCTGCCCAACAGAGAGGTGACCGGCATTTACGTCCGTACAATGCCTCGAATGGAGCGGCTTGAATGCTGGTATGATAGCTGTTATTGTATGAAAACTCCACTAAAGGGAGGTGCTTTTCCCAGCCGTTGCCGAAATCGATGACACACGCTCGAAGCATGTCTTCTAGAGTTTGGATAGTTCGCTCAGACTGCCCATCCGTCTGAGGATGATATGCTGTGCTCATGTCTAATCGTGAGCCGAAGGATTTGTGCATCGCTTGCCAAAGCTCTGACGTGAATCGTGCATCGCGATCCGAAATAATAGAGGTGGGCACTCCGTGTCTCGAAACAACTTCTTTAAGATAGACGTCTGCGAGAGTGGAGAACTTGTCCGTTTCCTTGATCGGCAGGAAGTGTGCAGACTTGGTGAGTCGATCAACTATGACCCATATTGTATCGTTCCCACGCTGAGATCTAGGTAGACCTGTAACAAAATCCATGGAAATTTCTTCCCATTTCCATTGCGGTATCTTAGGCTGCTGAAGTAGACCAGCTGGTTTCTGATATTCAACCTTGACTCTCGCACAGGTTAAGCATTTTCCAACGTACGTAGCAATGTGAGCCTTCATACTAGGCCACCAATAAGTAGTGCTGATGTCGTGGTACATTTTATCCGACCCTGGATGTACCGAATAGCGAGACTTGTGAGCTTCATCCATTACAAGTTCGCGTAAACCGCCATAAAGTGGGACCCAAATACGCCCCGTTACATAGTAGGCGCCGTCTTCCTTTTGTTCCATGCGTTGCCTTGAGCCGCGTAAGGCTTCAGCTTTGACGTTTTCGGGTTTCAGTGCTTCTAACTGAGCAGCTCGTATCTGTGCAGGAAGACTGGACTGAATAGTAAGCTGTAGCGCTCGCACGCGCTTAGGTAGAGTGTCTTTCCGACTGAGGGCATCAGCCACAACATTGGCCTTGCCTGGATGATACTTGATGGCGCATTCATAGTCGTTTAGAAGTTCAACCCATCTCCGTTGACGCATATTCAAATCCTTTTGCTTAAGAATATGCTCGAGACTCCTGTGATCGGTGTAAATCGTGCACTTGGTACCGTACAGGTAGTGTCGCCATATCTTAAGCGCGAAAACAACAGCTCCCAGCTCTAAATCGTGCGTCGTGTAGTTCCGTTCATGAACCTTGAGTTGCCGCGAAGCGTAGGCAATAAATTTATCCCGCTGCATCAATACACAACCAAGCCCCTGTATCGATGCGTCACAATAAACCACGAAGTCATCCGTGCCCTCTGGCAATGAGAGAATAGGTGCGCTGCAAAGCCTATCCTTTAAGTACTGAAAAGCGGTCTCTTGCGTATTACCCCATCTGTAAACGACACCTTTCTGTGTTAGCATAGTAAGTGGTTGCGCGATCTTTGAGAAGTCTTTAATAAATCGCCTGTAGTAACCCGCCAAACCCAAGAATTGGCGTATTTCTGTCGGTGTACGTGGTGCTGGCCAGTTTCTGATCGAATCAACCTTGGATGGATCGACATGAATCCCATCCTTGTTCACCACATGGCCTAAGAAGTGGACTTCACGAAGCCAGAAGTCGCATTTTGAAAACTTTGCGTACAATTGCTCTTTTCGAAGAAGTTCCAAGATAAGACGTAAGTGCTGCTCGTGCTCCTCCTGACTCTTGGAGTAAATCAAAATGTCGTCGATGAAAACGATAACAAACTTATCAAGATAAGGTTTGCACACCCTGTTCATAAGATCCATGAAGACTGCAGGCGCGTTCGTAAGCCCGAATGGCATGACAAGAAACTCGTAATGACCGTAGCGAGTTCTGAAAGCGGTTTTGGAGACGTCCTCATCCCGGACTCTCAGCTGATGATACCCTGACCTTAAATCAATCTTGGAATAGTAACACGACCCTTGCAACTGGTCGAATAGGTCATCTATGCGCGGAAGAGGATAACGGTTCTTCACCGTCACCTTATTGAGTTCGCGGTAGTCGATGCACATCCTGAACGTACCGTCTTTCTTCTTCACAAATAACACTGGAGCTCCCCAAGGCGAAGAGCTTGGACGAATAAAGCCCTTTTCCAAGAGCTCTTGTAGCTGCTTCGACAGTTCTTCCAGTTCGGTTGGAGCTAAACGATACGGTGCGCGGGCTATTGGTGCTGCTCCAGGAGCTAACTCAATCTGAAACTCGACTTGACGATGAGGAGGTAAACCAGGTAAATCTTCAGGAAACACTTGAGGAAAATCACGCACAACTGGTATATCCTCCAGCTTCTTTTCCTTTGCTGATGCGTCAGTGACAAGTGCCAGAATGGCAGTATGTCCCTTTCGTAAACATTTCTGCGCCTTTAAGAAAGAGATGATGCCAACCACAGCACCACTCTTGTCACCTTGTACTTCGAGAGGTTCTTGACTGGAGCGAGGAATACGAATAACTTTTTCTTTGCATAAGATCTCCGCGTGATGTTGGGATAACCAATCCATACCGATGACGACGTCGAAACTACCCAAAACTATGGGTATGAGATCAATCGAGAAAGTCTGACCCGCTAGAACAATACTACAACCCTTGACTACCTGTGCGGCTTCTACACTTTTACCATTGGCTAGTTCTACGACGTGTTTGGTGTCTAGGGGTGTTGGTGTACGTTTTAATAATTTACTCATTTTCAATGACATATAGCTTGTATCAGCACCCGAATCAAATAAGACAGTAACATAAATATCGTCGAGAAGAAACTTACCCATAACCACATTGGGATCATTCACTGCGTCACCCCGACCTAGCACAAAAGCACGACCCCGAGCTTCGTTGCCATTGTTGTTGTTGTTTCCCCCGTTATTGTTGTTATTGTTCCCGTTGCCCTGATTGTTGTTGTTGTTCTGGTTCCTGTTTAGCTGAGGGCAGTGTCTCTTGATGTGACCTTCAGCACCACAATTATAGCACCCCTTGTTGCCCTGTTGCTGATTCTGCTGTGCCGGTGGCTGCTGCTGATCCTGATTCGCAGGACGAGGGCTTCTACAGTCTTTGGCCTCGTGACCCATTTTGAGGCATCTTTGACAACGGCCCTTGTTACACTGGCCGTTGTGGTGCCTGTTGCAGTTGTTACACTTTGGAAGGTTTCCTCGGTATCCACCCTGCCTGTGGCTACCTGACGACTGCTGGTTAGGGCTTTGATAGTTGCCAGTCTTTCGCTGCTGATTCTGGGACTGAACCGAAATTGATGCTTTGCTTGAATCCCCCTCCCATTTCCTCTTGTTGTCACTGAGGGTAACGGGAGTAGCTGAAGGAGTGACTGTAGCAGTAGCGCTGACGCGCTTAGGCAGTTTATTCTGATCCACTGCCTGATCGGTGATGCGATGAGCGAGACGCTGGATTTCCTGGATGTTGTTGAGGTTAGCCGAGGTAACGTGGCTCTGTATTTCTGGTGCCAAACCTTTGAGATACAACTCAATACGCTTGTATGGAGGGTCCACCATAGTTGGACATAACACAGCCAACTCATTCGATCTCTTGGTGTAAGCTTCGATTTCCGAACCAACCATTTTCAAGTTATACAACTCGTCCTCCAACTTGTGAATGTCTTCTCTAGTGCAGTATTCCCTCTTGATCAGTTCTTTGAAATCATTCCAGGGTGTGGCGTTAGCAGCTGCCAACCCTAAGATCTGCACTTGTGCGTTCCACCAAGTGAGCGCAATCCCTTCAAGTGTGCCAGTGGCGAACTTCACCCTGCGAGCCTCAGGGCATTCACACATTTCGAAAACCGACTCGAGCTTTTCAAACCAGTGGAGGAGTCCAACTGCTCCCTCCGTGCCACTGAACGAGCTAGGACGACAATCCATGAAATTCTTGAAGGTGCACCCAGGTTGTTGCTGAGCGGGTTGACCTATTGTGTACGAATAGGGCAAAGTTAAGTACGAGAATTAATGTAGGATCTAAAGATCCTAGTGTCTATACTGCAGGGTATACTACCTGCTTGGGCGGCTGCAACTGCCGCAGCAACGAGAGCCTCTAGCTGGGCTTGAGTCATGTTAATTCGTGCGGCCATTGATCTTCACATCAAAGGCAACATAAGTGAGAAAGGTTCGCGAATAATGCGATGACAGAAGAGTGTAAGCACATAAGTATTCTCATGCAGTGACAAGTTGTGAGCAAGGTAATGTAAGCATACTACGAGCAAAGTTCTATGCAAATTCTAGCATGTAGGCAATAAACATAAACCTTAGTACCTAGGAAGTTGAGTCTTGCACGTGGAGCGAAGCGTCGTTGTGGATCGTTGAGAGCACTGTTCTGGTTATAGTCTGATTTTAATAAAAACGTTTTTCCATATTAAAACCAAGTTCTCTATAACCAATGGCTCTGATACCAATCTGTCACACCCCCCAAAATCCACACGCGGAGTATCACCGCTTGGGAGCGTGACTGACCAGGATCAAGCCACCAATCATATTGAACATGTAATTAATATTAAGTAAAATAAATGTAAACCATCCATTCAATACGATAGGTGTTCAAAACATAACCATAGTTTCAAAGTGTAGCGGAAGCATAGTAAATAAACCAACAATAGTTAATAGTTTTAAATGTCATAATAGTTCAACGTAGAAACCACGATTCTTGCCCACAACGACCCGCTTCTCCAGTGCAAGCTCCAAGTACCTAACGATCTGCAAGGCATGTAACAGAATGATCAACAAACTAGTTGAGCGAGTTCACAGTAAGTAAATGCGTAACAGTAAGTAACGGGTGGCTCTACAGGGCCAATAGTAAGTTATACAGGTGGGGGCTTCCCATGTTATGTGACCACTAGACTATTCGTATTATCCCTGTTCTTCGTCCGAGAACAGTAGCGCGTATGGGGTGTGCGTAGGTTTTACGCACGTATCCTTCATAACCGAGGATAGAAGTAAGTAATGCGTACACGTAGGTTTTACGTGCGTGCCTGACATCTGAGGCAGTAATTGGCATGTGACCACGTAGGTGTTATCCCAACCTACGGAACCGTCCTGACATCCGAGGACCATGATAGGTGATAGTCTAGGAAAAGCATATATACGTTCTTAGTCAATGATAACCTTTAACCCATTCCCACGACCCGGGAATCCCATGCCTTAGTAGGAGTGTGAACTCACCTTGGTTTGCTCGGTATGCTAGGTTATGCACTCACAAGTAATTAATCACGTCCTATTGTATGCACGTATAACAAATCAGTTCATGTTCGCAATGATACGCATGCAATCTAATGTCACATAGTGCTTGATAGCCAATACCATGCATCAATCATGTATCACATAACAGTCAGTTTGCATATCGGCACAACACGTATCATTTCACATTTAATCATCAGCTAGTGTACACGAATACAAATGTTAACATTCATCACCAAGCATGGCATGCCAAATAAATCAAGCATACATTCCATCATTCAAAGTATGTTTATAACCCCCCATTATCTTTCGACCCAACTGTTATCTTTCGACATATTAGTTATCACAGTTATCTTTCGGACCAATTGTTATGCTTCGAACCAAATGTCATCTTTCGACCACGCTGTTATCTTTCGGTCAACACTACTATGGTTCGGTCAATGCTATCCTTCGGTCAACACTACTATGGTTCGAAGGACAAGTATCTTTCGGTCACAACAACTATGTTTCGACTAACAAGTATCTTTCGGTCACAACTATGTTTCGAATAACTAATATCTTTCGATAAATATCAGTTACGTTTACTCAAAGTTTCCAAGTTTATCCGTGATTATCAATTAACACAATTTCAAGTATTCGGTTACCTCAGAATCGATCAAACAGGGAGTTTCATATTAAACCTCATGAACCCTAATTTAACCACATGAACAATAATAACACTTAATCATATTATGTTCCGGTTCCATGAACAATAAAAATTCCGAATTGCATAATATCACAGCCGATCCACAAAACATTATCATTAAACATCATCACAACAGATCCGATTAACATACACATCCGATTAACATCCATATCCGATTAACATACATATCCGATTAACATCCATATCCGATTAACATACATATCCGGTTAACATACAAACAACATATTGCAAGACAATTGATAAATCATGAAATCATATACACTCAAAGCATCATCTATTAACATAAACAACATCACACACTAACCGGAAAAATCTGGATTACGGAACGAGATCTTCGAACAGAGAATGGGTCTGCTATGCCGTCACACACACACAATGGAACTAGGGTTTTTGAAATAACTGTCGACTTACATGCATTCACGTATATAAAACGTATCACAGGAATGGGCCAAGCCCATTAGAAAGACTGGGCCGAAAGATGTCGAAGGATCCTATCTTTGTTCGAAGGATAGAGTCCTTGGTCGAAGGATATGTTTCGTGATCCTTCGAACCGAAAGTTGATCCTTCGAATCGAAGGTTATCTTTCGTGATCCTTCGATCTGTAAGTCATGTTTCGTGATCCTTCGAAGGTTGGACCTATCCTTCGAAGGATCTTTGTGTTTCACACTAACAAGTTCACACATTTGACAAGTTTCACAAATACAACCAAACAATCAAACCATAAATAACTTCATGGTAATCAATACATGATCGTGCAATAAATACGAAATAGAAATTTTGGAAATTTGAGTTGTCACAAAATTAATTCCTTTGACTAATTTCATTGGTTTCCATTCCTGTGATTATCAATCAACAACACTAACAATTTCCATTATCAACATGATCGATCAAAACATGGCAATTTAACTAACTCATAAGTACCCTAATCCAATCAATCATGAACAACATTCATATGAACAATAGTCTATCAAGTTATATGAACATGTAACCGAGAAATCCACATAACCCGTAGCACATATTTGAGCCGATTTCATGAACATCATGATTATAATTCGAACCACGTAACATCACCACAGTTTAGCAAACATCATCAAATCGATTTCTAAGTTATTCTCATGCATAACCGATCCACAAGATCGTCTATATATATCTATACGGTTCCTATTGTTCAACATAACAATCAATCTTAATCATCCTAATCAAAGCATGTAACAATAACATTATTCAATCACTAAAACACAATTAAACACTAACCGTTTGAGATAAGATGAGAGTGATTCAACCACAAGCTTCGAGAGAGAGGAAGATGATTGCCGTCGGCCTAGGGAGAGAACTAGGGTTTCTTGGTGTGTGTTCTTGTGTTGTGTAACAAATGAGAAAAGACCAAGTCCCTAAGGTGTTTACACGGTTAGAGGGGGTGGGCCGGCCCTTACATGGGCTGCCCTATTGGTCCGCGTACAAGGTGTAAAGCCCAACGGCTTTGTGCGATCCAATGTAGGTGTGTGTGTTGTGCGATTCTTGTGCGGTTCGGTACATACATACATACAATATAAGCACAACACATGTTTCACAAAGTTCACATAACACACAATAACAAGACATTTATTAAATCCCAACATATAATTTAGTCCACATAAGCACATAGCGTTACACAAAGCGAGTCTAAAGTTCGAGTTGTCACATTATCCCCAACAAATTGGAAATTTCGTCCCGAAATTTGGTATGCACTCACTGAGGAACCTAGGTAAACTGTATTGTTCACTGGTTTTCCCGGGGTGTCACATCCTCCCCCCGTTGATCTGGAATTTCATCCCGAAATTCCAAAGTAGTAGCTTCAGTCTCAGTAGTGGTTGTACTGTTCGCGAACAATTGGGGGTACTTTTCTGTCATCCTGTCTTCGCGTTCCCAGGTGTACTCTGGGCCACGTTTGGAGTTCCAACGAACTCGAACAAGAGGGATTCTCTTGTTTTTGAGGACCTTCACATCCCGGTCCGTGATTTCAACTGGTTCCTCGACGAACTGCAACCGCTCGTCGATAGTGAGTTCTTTGAAAGGAATGATGAGGTTTTCATCAGATAGGCACTTCTTTAGGTTCGATACGTGAAAGACATTGTGAACTGCCCCGAGTTCAGCTGGTAGGTTCAACTTGTATGCAACTTTGCCAACCTTTTCTATGATTTCGAAGGGTCCGACATATCGCGGATTCAGTTTACCCCGTTTGCCAAAACGTACCACACCCTTCCAGGGTGAGACTTTCAATAAAACCCGGTCCCCGACCTCAAATTCCAATGGCTTTCTACGCTTGTCCGCGTAGGCTTTCTGACGGTCGCGTGCTGCCGCCATACGTTGTCGTATCTGTGCAATCTTTTCTGTGGCGTCCACTACAATCTCTGGACCCGTAATCTGACTATTCCCCACCTCTGCCCAACAGAGAGGTGACCGGCATTTACGCCCGTACAATGCCTCGAATGGAGCGGCTTGAATGCTGGTGTGATAACTATTATTATACGAGAACTCCACCAAAGGGAGGTGCTTTTCCCAACCGTTGCCGAAATCGATAACGCATGCCCGAAGCATGTCTTCAAGTGTTTGAATCGTTCGCTCAGACTGCCCATCCGTCTGAGGGTGATATGCTGTGCTCATGTCTAACCGTGAGCCGAAAGATTTATGCATCGTTTGCCATAGTTCTGACGTGAATCGTGCATCGCGATCCGAAATGATAGATGTGGGCACCCCGTGCCTCGAAACAACTTCTTTAAGATAGACGTCTGCGAGAGTGGAGAACTTGTCCGTTTCCTTAATCGGTAGGAAGTGTGCAGACTTGGTGAGTCGATCAACTATGACCCATATTGTATCGTTTCCACGCTGGGATCTAGGTAGGCCTGTAACGAAATCCATGGAAATTTCCTCCCATTTCCATTGCGGTATCTTAGGCTGCTGAAGTAGGCCAGCTGGTTTCTGATATTCAACCTTGACTCTCGCACAGGTCAAGCATTTTCCAACGTACGTAGCGATGTGGGCCTTCATACTAGGCCACCAATAAGTAGTACTGATGTCGTGGTACATTTTATCCGACCCCGGATGTACCGAATAGCGAGACTTGTGTGCTTCATCCATTACAAGTTCGCGTAGACCGCCATAAAGTGGGACCCAAATCCGGCCCGTTACATAGTAGGCGCCGTCTGCCTTCCGTTCCATTTGCTGTCGTGAGCCGCGTAAGGCTTCAGCCTTGACGTTTTCGGGCTTCAGTGCTTCTGTCTGAGCATCTCGTATCTGTGCAGGGAGGCTAGACTGAATCGTAAGCTGTAGCGCTCGCACGCGCCGTGGTAGAGTGTCTTTCCGACTGAGGGCATCAGCCACAACATTGGCTTTGCCTGGATGATACTTGATGGCGCATTCGTAGTTATTAAGTAACTCGACCCATCGTCGTTGACGCATATTCAAATCCTTCTGCTTAAGGATATGCTCGAGACTCCTGTGATCGGTGTAAATCGTGCACCTAGTACCGTACAGGTAGTGTCGCCATATCTTAAGCGCGAAAACAACAGCTCCCAGCTCTAAGTCGTGCGTCGTGTAGTTCCGTTCGTGAATCTTGAGTTGACGAGAGGCGTAAGCGATAACCTTGTCGCGTTGCATTAACACGCATCCCAGTCCCCGAATGGATGCATCACAATAAACTACGAAGTCATCTGTGCCCTCTGGCAACGAGAGGATAGGTGCACTGCAAAGTCTATCCTTTAGGTGCTGAAAAGCAGTCTCCTGGGGCTCTCCCCAGCGATAGGTAACACCCTTCTGTGTCAGTAGCGTAAGCGGCTGAGCAATCTTCGAAAAGTCTCTAATAAACCGTCTGTAATAGCCTGCCAATCCCAAGAATTGGCGTATTTCCGTTGGCGTACGCGGTGCAGGCCAGTTTCTGATCGAATCTACCTTGGATGGATCGACATGGATCCCATCCTTGTTCACTACATGGCCTAAGAAGTGGACTTCACGAAGCCAGAAGTCGCATTTAGAAAGCTTGGCGTACAGCTGTTCTTTCCGAAGGAGTTCCAAAATCAGGCGAAGATGTTGCTCGTGTTCCTCCTGACTCTTGGAGTAAATCAGAATGTCGTCGATGAATACTATGACAAACTTGTCAAGATAGGGTTTGCAAACCCTGTTCATAAGATCCATAAATACAGCAGGTGCGTTCGTTAACCCGAATGGCATGACGAGAAACTCGTAGTGACCGTAACGAGTTTTGAAGGCTGTCTTGGAGACGTCCTCATCCCGGACTCTCAGCTGATGGTACCCCGATCTCAAATCTATCTTCGAATAGTAACACGACCCTTGCAACTGGTCGAATAAGTCGTCGATGCGCGGAAGAGGATAACGGTTCTTCACCGTCACCTTGTTGAGTTCACGGTAGTCGATGCACATCCTGAACGTACCGTCTTTCTTTTTCACGAAGAGTACTGGAGCTCCCCAAGGCGAAGAGCTTGGACGAATAAAGCCCTTTTCCAAGAGCTCTTGTAGCTGCTTTGACAGTTCCTCCAGTTCTGATGGAGCTAGACGATATGGTGCGCGAGCTATGGGTGCTGCTCCTGGAGCGAGCTCGATCTGAAATTCGACCTGACGGTGAGGCGGTAAGCCAGGTAAGTCTTCAGGAAACACCTGAGGGTAATCGCGTACAATTGGAATATCCTCCAATTTCTTCTCCTTTGCTGATGCGTCTGTAACAAGAGCCAAAATGGCTGTGTGACCCTTACGTAAACATTTCTGAGCCTTCAAGAATGAGATGATGCCAACCACAGCACCACTCTTGTCGCCTTGAACTTCTAGAGGTTCCTGACCCAAACGAGGAATGCGAATAACCTTCTCGCTGCATAAGATTTCTGCCTGGTGTTGGGATAACCAGTCCATCCCAATTACGACGTCGAAACTACCCAAAACTATGGGAATGAGATCAATAGAGAAGGCTTGACCAGCTAGGATAAGATTACAACCCTGAACTACGTGCGTGGCTTCTAGACTTTTACCGTTAGCTAACTCTACTACATGTTTGGTGGGTAAAAGTGTTGGTGTACGTTTTAGCAGTTGACACATTTTCACAGACATATAGCTTGTATCCGCACCCGAATCAAATAAGACAGTAACATAAATATTGTCGAGGAGGAACTTACCCATAACAACGTTGGGATCGTTCACTGCGTCACCACGACCTAGCACAAATGCACGACCACGAGCTTCATTGCCGTTGTTGTTGTTTCCCCCATTGTTGTTCCCGTTGCCCTGGTTATTGTTGTTGCGGTTCTGGTTCTGGTTCAATTGAGGGCAATCACGTTTGAAGTGACCTTCAGCCCCACACTGGAAACATCCCCGGTTTCCACGCTGTGGCTGCTGCTGCTGCTGCTGATTCTGTGGAGCGGGTTGCTGAGGTTGCTGATTCTGATTCGCAGGCCGTGGACTCCTACAGTCTTTGGCCTCGTGCCCCATCTTAAGACACCTTTGACAGCGACCCTTGTTACACGGGCCGTGGTGATGCCTGTTGCAGTTGTGGCACCTAGGTTGACTACCCTGATATCTCCTCTGTCTGTGACTGCCAGAGGATTGCTGACTGGGACTCTGATAGTGGTCAATCTTCTGCTGCTGAGCTTGTGGCTGAACAGATGCTGAACTTTTACTAGAATCTCCATCCCATTTTCTTTTACTGTCACCAGATGTAGCAGGAGTAGCTGAGGTGGTGACGTTAGCAGTAGCATTAACACGCTTGGGCAGTTTATTCTGGTCCACTGCCTGATCGGTGATACGGTGAGCGAGACGTTGGATTTCCTGGATGTTTTCGTGGTTAGCCGACGTCACGTGGCTCTGAATTTCTGGCGCCAATCCCTTGAGATACAACTCAATGCGCTTGTATGGAGGGTCCACCATAGTTGGACACAGAACGGCCAGCTCATTCGACCGTTTAGTATACGCTTCGACCTCTGACCCAACCATCTTCAGATTGTACAGTTCGTCTTCCAGCTTGTGAATATCTTCACGCGTGCAGTACTCACGCTTGATGAGTTCCTTGAAATCGTTCCATGGGGTGGCGTTAGCAGCTGCCAACCCTAAGATCTGGACTTGGGCGTTCCACCAAGTCAGTGCTATCCCTTCCAAAGTGCCGGTGGCAACCTTGACCTTGCGAGCCTCAGGGCACTCGCACATTTCGAATACCGATTCTAACTTTTCAAACCAATGGAGGAGTCCCACTGCCCCCTCTGTGCCACTGAAAGAATTTGGACGACAGTCCATGAAGTTCTTGAATGTGCAGACAGGCTGCTGCGCGTGTTGACCTATTGTGTACGAATAGGACGAAGTTAAATACGAGAGTTAATGTAGGATCTAAAGATCCTAGTGTGTGCCTATACTGCAGGATATACTACCTGCTTGAGCTGCTGCAACTGCCGCAGCAACTTGAGCTTGAACGAGAGCCTCTAGCTGGGCTTGTGTCATGTTGATTCGTCCAGACATGATCTTCATTGTAACAAGTAGCATAGGTAAGAATGGTTCGCGAATAGGGCGATGACAGAAAAGTGTAAGCACGTAGGGTTTCTCATGCTATAGTATCATGTGTATCTAAGTGTAATGCGAGCAAAGTTCTAAGCAATTCTAGCATACAGGCAATAAACATAAACCTTATTAACTAGGATGTCGAGTCTTGCACGTGGAGCGAAGCGTCGTTGTGGATCGTTGAGAGCACTGTTCTGGTTATAGTCTGGTTTTAATAAAAACGTTTTCCCATATTAAAACCAAGTTCTCTATAACCAATGGCTCTGATACCAATCTGTCACACCCCCAAAATCCCACACGCGGAGTACCACCGCTTGGAGGCGTGACATGACCAGGATCAAGCCACCAATCATATCAAACATAGCATTTAATAATAATCAAAGATACGATTGATGTTCCAAAACCAAACATTGTATATGTAGCGGAAGCATTAAATGTAAAACCCAAAAACATAAGTATCAATGTGTGAATGTAAAAGTGTTTAATAAGCATTCACGAGTTCTTGTCCACAACGACCCGCTTCTCCTCTGGTGCAAGCTCCAAGTATACCTAAGGCCCTGCAAGGCATGCAGCAAATAATCAACAAACTAGTTGAGCGAGTTCACAGAAAGTAAATTCATAACATAATGCATAGGTATAACTAGTGGGGGCTTCCCATACTAGTGTGTACTAATGGTGGGGGCTTCCCATGTTTATCCTGGCTAATGAGGGCTTCTCATTAACGGTACTTACTAGACTAACTTCCGACCATGTGTTCTTCTCTACCGAGAACAGGAAAACGTACAGGGTCACGTAGGCTTTACGTGACGTGTCCTTCCCCGAGGACAGGGTACGCGTGGGGGCTACGTAGGCTTTACGCAGCGTGGCTTTCCGACCTGGAAGCCAGTGGATGGTATTGGGCTACGTAGGCTTTACGTAACGTGTCCTCCCGACCCGGGAGACATATGGCAATTAAACTGGGTTACGTAGGCTTTACGTAACGTGTCCTGACTAACCTGAGGACGATGGTCTATAGTCTAGAGAATGCGTAAGTACGAGTAACTCATTCAATTCCAACATATCCAACCCAATTCCCAACCCGGGAATCCCATGCCTTGGCTGTGTGAACTCACCTTGGTTTTGCTCGGCAGATACACAAATAAAAGACTCTTGAACTAATGGTGGTCAACCACGTCCTAACAGGGTTACCACACAAGTCAGGTTCGGTTCAAATAGTACACGTATATATCATGGCAATCACGTATGCACGTAAACACATTAAGTACACCACTTGTGAAGTTCGGATGGTTGGGCCAAAGAACTTGTGCGAGCCCAACCATCTTGTGCGATGTGAGTCTAGGCCCAAACCTTATCCGGCCCAACGAAATAACAAATCAAATATAATGTTCGTTGATCCAATAACAATCGGCCCAAAATAAATCAAGTAACAAGTATCTTGTGCGATCCGGTTCATGTTGCCCAACAATAATACCCAGCCCAATACAACCTACGGCCCAAAGTAACATGAAATAATGTTGTGCGATCCAGCTGATCTTGTACGATTCAGTTGGGTTGTGCGATTAGAGGTAGTCCGGCCCAACACACAGCCTTGTGCGATAGGCTGCCCTTGTGCGACTGGGCTGTATTTGTGTGATCAGGTTCACTTGTGCGAGTGGACCCGTTGTGCGACTAAAGGCCTTGTGCGGCCGGTTAACAACTTCCAAGAATTAAGCAATCAGTTACACATATCAAATTAATTCCTTTGACTAATTTCATTGGTTTCCATTCCTGTGATTATCAATCAACAACACTAACAATTTCCATTATCAACATGATCGATCAAAACATGGCAATTTAACTAACTCATAAGTACCCTAATCCAATCAATCATGAACAACATTCATATGAACAATAGTCTATCAAGTTATATGAACATGTAACCGAGAAATCCACATAACCCGTAGCACATATTTGAGCCGATTTCATGAACATCATGATTATAATTCGAACCACGTAACATCACCACAGTTTAGCAAACATCATCAAATCGATTTCTAAGTTATTCTCATGCATAACCGATCCACAAGATCGTCTATATATATCTATACGGTTCCTATTGTTCAACATAACAATCAATCTTAATCATCCTAATCAAAGCATGTAACAATAACATTATTCAATCACTAAAACACAATTAAACACTAACCGTTTGAGATAAGATGAGAGTGATTCAACCACAAGCTTCGAGAGAGAGGAAGATGATTGCCGTCGGCCTAGGGAGAGAACTAGGGTTTCTTGGTGTGTGTTCTTGTGTTGTGTAACAAATGAGAAAAGACCAAGTCCCTAAGGTGTTTACACGGTTAGAGGGGGTGGGCCGGCCCTTACATGGGCTGCCCTATTGGTCCGCGTACAAGGTGTAAAGCCCAACGGCTTTGTGCGATCCAATGTAGGTGTGTGTGTTGTGCGATTCTTGTGCGGTTCGGTACATACATACATACAATATAAGCACAACACATGTTTCACAAAGTTCACATAACACACAATAACAAGACATTTATTAAATCCCAACATATAATTTAGTCCACATAAGCACATAGCGTTACACAAAGCGAGTCTAAAGTTCGAGTTGTCACAAATTAGGTCGTACGGATACCTGGTTTTGTGAGGGTTGTCACATTACGACCCTATATAAGCACTATACTAAAAGTGACGAGCAAAGCATGTTAGAACATGCTTAACTAAGTTTAGAAAATAGGTTTGGCATCAAAACAAACGGCTTTGATGCTCACTAGTAGTTTGGTTACAAAATATGCAAGAATGCACATTTTGGCCGAAACTACGACTCGTCACTGAGCCTAGATAACGTGGTAATCAGTAGGTATAGTCACTACGGACTATAACCATCGTGATCATGCTCACGTTATGAAGTTCTAATGAACTTCGGGCTGACCATAGGCTGGTCAATGCAGAAAGTCAACAAAACGTTGACTTTCGGACTCGAAAAGCGAATAAAAGAACGAAAGAATACTTACGGAGGGTCCCCGAATGCTAATCTAGATCAAAGAGCTCAGGTATGAAGCAATGGCATCAACTTAGAGCATTTTGATCAGATTTGTGTGGGTTTTACATCAAAGTGGGGGGGGGGGGTATTTATAGGAAAAGTAGAGCCGTTAGGATCGTTTCTTGATTTTCGTGCCACGATCCTAAGCGTCCACTGGTCAAAATGTTGTGGTTACTGAAAATGGCTCTTGGCTCTTGATTGGGTGAAAGGGCATTGCCCTTTGGGTTGTTTGAAAGGCCAAGTTGTGCAACAAAGACAAAATTCTGTTACTGAAGAGGCCATGCGGCCCGCTTCAGGATGTGCACAAAACTAATGCGGGCCGCCTGGAGGTGCTGGTCAGACAACAAGTTTCAGTTTTGGCAGTTTTGGTCCCTGTTGCGTGTTTAAGCCATTTCTGACACTTCTAAGGCCCGTAAAGCCAACTTTAAGGCCCTAAAATGATGCCTAAACATTGTGGACATGAAACATGCTCAGAAATATGCCGGATGTTGGTTCGTTTGGCCGTACGATCGCGATGTTCGCTTAATTACGACGGAATGCGCATAAGCGCGAAAAATGATCCAAATGACGCGACGAATGGATTTTTCTCATGCCAAACACCAAGGCATAATATTAGGATGCTTACATAAATTTTTGGATGTCCAGATGTATTCAGAATGTAAGTTATGCGCGAAAGTGCAAACTTGTGCACTTTTTGACACTTTTAGTCCCTGAATGATCCAAAAGTTTGTTTTAGCATACCAAACCCCTCAAAGCCTATTTCTAAGCTATGTAAAGGATATTTATGGTATGTTTAACTTATGGACATGTTCCGGAATGTTCGTTACAGTTCAAATTGGCATACTTTCGCAGTTTGTCAAATTTAGTCCCTGTAAGCGAATTAACTTGTTTTTGCCATACCAAAGCCTTCAAAACTTATTTCTAAGTTATGTAAAGGTTATTTAAGGTATGTTGAGTATATGTTGATGTTCCGGAGTGTTTGTCGCATTAAACTGAGCACGTTTAAGCACCAGTTAGCGTATAACTCTTCAGAAAGCGATATAGAGTTTGAAATTGAACAAAAGTCAAAACATGAAAAATGTAAAACACAACCAAACAAACATTGGGATAAAATAACATTGTTTTATTGATAACAGAACTGTTCACAATGATTACAAGCACAAATGTTACAGGTGTGTTGTATAATATATAGTGTGTTAGGTTGTTCGGGGGCCCTAACTAGCTCAGAAAAATAAAAACAATGTGTTTGGCAATATTTTTGTGTTCCGGGTAAAGTCCGGTTGTTCGGTTGGGTGTTGTCCGTTAAAGTGCTAAATTAATCCGTAAGGTGTCTTTTATAATGCTTTATGTGACACATTTAATTCCCAACACTTTGGAAAGTACCTAGGACTATTTTGCCAAGTTTTTGCACATTACTAGCATAGTTAAATGCTGAAGTTTGTTTATTAAGTGCAGAATTCTACATTTAAGGTGTGTTTTAGGCACTTCCCGGCACTATAACTATCACCTAGTGATGCAGTTTTATGGTCCTCACCTCCCTACACTCCCTACTAGTGTAGTACCCTGTCTTTGGCTCATACTGGCCTCAAGAACATTGTCTGTCTAGGTGCTAGCATTGTCAGCATGTTTTCTGGGTTATCCGCTCACTGTGCTAACTGTGCTTTGTGCATCAAGTTTGTCACTAATGTTTGTATGTAATAAATGGAGTGACAGTATGAATGTGATGCATGTGATGCATGTGTAAGTATGTAACAAAAATCAGAAAGCAGTTTAAATCAACAGTTGAAATTAAGCACAGTCATTAAGCATAATTCAATATTAATTAAACATACAGATGCATGCAAATTTGACAGTCGTCACAGATTTGTACTGTAACGAACATTCTGGAACTTGATCATAAGTTAAATATGCCCTAAATATCCTTTACATAGCTTAGAAATAGGCTTTGAGATGTTTTGTGCGCAAAAATAAACTTTCTTGATCAATAAGGGCTAAAAGCGTCAAAAAGTGCACGATTTGCATTTTCGCGCATATCTTACGTTCTGAATATATCCGGACATCCAAAAATTTATGCAATCATTAAAATTTTTTATTTTAGTGATTGGCATGATAAAATTCCATTCGTCGCTTAATTTGGATCGTTTTTGTGTTCGTTACGACTTTCGTCGTAATTAACCGAACAACGCAACCGTACGACCAAACGAACCGACATCCGAGATGTTTTTGAGCATATTTTTAGTTCCCTATACTTTAACATCATTTTAGGGCTTTGAAATGGGGTTAACGGGGCTTAAATGTGCCAAAAATCAAGTTTTACAAGTGCAGGGACCATTTTTGAAATTTCTGACCAGATTCAATGAACATATTCAAATTTTGAAGTGTTAATGGTTTTAATGGCTGGTTTTGGATGCTATGGGCTCATATTTGTTGGTTTTAAACATTCCCATGGTTTTGAAAACCATGAGCCCAAGTGGAGGGCCAAGATCAAAGCATGAAATGCGAGGAACGATCCTAACGGTTTACCGAATCCTATATAAACCCATGCCTTCATTTCATTTCAACTCACACTTTGGTTCAGTCAGCTCTAATTTGAAGTTATTACTTCATACCTGAGTTGTTTGAATCAAAACTTCCTAGCTTGGACCCATTGTAAGTCTCTTTCGTGCTTTTTATGCGTTTTTAGCACGAAAGTCAAACAGTGTTTGACTTTCTGCTTTGACCACGAGTTGGTCAACACGAAGTTCGTTGAACTTTGCAACGTGAGCGTAATCACAACGGTCATAGTCCCTTGTGACTATACCTACTGATTACCACGTTGATTAGGTCTAGTGACGAGGCGTAGTTTCGGTCAAAATACGTATTCTTGCGTATTTTGCAACCAAACTACTTTTGGGTATCAAGACCCTTTGTCTTGATATCAAACTTGTTTTCAAACTTCGTTAAACATGATCTAACATGTTTAACTCGTCACTTTAGGTTTAGTACTTATATAGGGTCGTAGAATAAGCGGTCTAAACAACCGCTTAGACTTTCGAACCCGACCAGTTTGGTCGATCATTAGGATCCGACCAAGCATATTATGTGACCATAGTTTCATAGGAAATAACCTTCCGAGGTTATACCTTATGGTCACTTCGTTTAAGTAGTTATATGATATGTAGTTTATATGCCTTAGGTAAATGACCAAAATGCCCTTTTTACGCATAAATTCATTTTAAGCATATGTAACCTAAATTTTGACATCTAAACTGATTAGGTAACATTATTAGACATGTTAAGGCATATATTACTTGTCATAGGACTAGTTAGGCGGTTCGAACGCGTTTTACGCGAACAACGCGTTAAAGTAGCGTAAGCTACCTAAACGGGTCGTAATGGGTTGTAAGCACTTAGGATAGGTTTCCTTTTAGAAAGTAGGCTTTGTTAAACCATATTACATGAGTTCCTGTACTCATTTGGTTTACGAAACCTCATTCTATCCTATCTTCCGATTTAGGTCCGGTTTATTTACATAGTTACCTATATTAGGTGCTGTTTGATTCTGTGATCCCTCTTGCTTTGCTTGGTTGTTGTTCAAGACTTCTAAGCACCCTCAAGTGAGTACATAGTCCCCTCTTTTACTATTTTCAAACGTTTTGGGGTGAAACACATGTGCCTACTTGCTACTTTCATGCTTTCCATGTTTTCATATCATATACTTGCTATGTTCATTAGTACACTATTAGTACATGATTTCATTATGTTTTGCTATGTATGTTCACTTAACATGCTAGCCCATTGTTTTACATTTTGAACTGTTCGAACCATTTGTAACCATTTGATGTATGTGAACCATTGGTAATCATTTGATATATGCGAACTATTTGTGAACCATTTGTAACCATTTGATATATGTGAACCATTTGTAACTGTTTGAACCGTTGGGTTAGGGAAGTGATTAGGTAATGGGGCGGGTGTAATGTGTTAAAAGCATGGTGGATACGTCGCTGGTACTTCGTATATATAAGTGCTTTTAACACATTATATATCGTTGCGTTATCTAGATCACTTGGGTAAACGATTTTGAAACAATGTCACACAATGATGTTTTCTGAATAATATAAACCATACGAGTTTTGTTAACGAGTTTCTATGATATATTTTACAATTTGATTTCATAAAACATATGTTTTAGAGTTAAGAATCATGGCTACGAGATTTTATAAATCATATCCAACTTGATTTGAGTTGGTTAATTATGTCGCAATACTATACTTTTCAAAATAAGGTTTTTAAATAAGTATTGCAACATGTAAAACGAGCCATGAATCTGACACTCACATAAAACCTATGTACTCGCCGGCATTTTTATGCTGACATATTTTCACATGTGTTTCAGGTACCATAGTTGATGATGTTTGATGATGATACTTGTGTACGCTCACATAGGAATGGACAAGGCCTTAGTGACTTAACAACAGTGAGTGTTTATTTGTTCCTGTTTTGTTTCTAATTCCAATGTAATGTAATACATTTAATTCAATAAAACGAAACTGTTAAATCCACGGTTGTGAAACAATGATTCTGTTACAACACTCCCTAACGTTTCCGCCACGTTTTGTTGTTTTACGTGGTCGGGGTGTGACAGGAAACCCCCTACGTAATATAATGATCGGAAAGTTTTAGTAGTTCCGGTGTTATGATATAATCGGAGTGTATTCCTGATTTTTCATTAACCTTGTGAATAGTGCACGGATGTACGCATAAAACATTCCAGGGCTGTAACCCACGATCATTTACCGGTGCTGAAGGACCTCTTGATATCACTAGATGGATCGAGAAGATGGAGTCTGTCATGGCAATCAGTGGTTGTGCTGTTGATCAACGGGTTAGGTATGCTTCTTGTTCTTTTCTTGACAAAGCTTTATCCTTGTGGAATGCACAGTTTAGATAATGGGTGAAGACGCTGCCTATGGTCTAACCTAGAATGAACTGAAAGAGATGCTTCTAAAGGAATACTGCCCGCGTAGTGAGATACAGAAGATTGAGACCGACTTCTGGAATTTGAGCATGGAAGGCCTGAACGTCAGAGCATACACGTCTCGGTTCAACGATTTGGCTAGGTTGGTTCCACGGATGGTTACTCCTGATTACGTTAAGATAGAGAGGTACATCTGGGGGCTATCGCCACGAATTCGCAGTATGGCCACAACAGCGAAACCCACTACCTATCTAGAAGCTACTACTCTGGCAAAATCATTAGCGGATGATGATGCTCGCAAAGGTAGCCTTAACAAGAAGGAGGAGACAGGAAATTCATCGGGAAAGGCCAATGCAGACGGGAAATCTAAGCGGTCGGAGCGATCTAAGCCTAGATCTGGGGATTCGCGGAAGCGAAAGTCTAAGAGCTCGAAGAAGGATACCGATGAGAAGCATGATAGGAAACACAACTCAGGGAAAGCATATGTTGTCACACCCCGACCACGTAAAACAACAAATCGTGGCGGAAACGTCAGGGAGTGTTGTAACAGAATCATTGTTTCATAACACATGGAAATTTTGAAATTTTGTTTTATTGATTAACTGAGTTACAATGTCTAAACAAACCAAGAAGTATAACATAATTAACTAGTCTTGCATCTTTTATTGTCACTAAGGCCCAAGTCCGCCTATGTGTATCTTGATCAATCCTACGCATCATCTCCTGAAACACATGTGAAAATAGGTACGTCAGCATAAAAATGCTGGCGAGTACATAGGTTTTATTGATTTAGGATTCATGACTTATAAGTTTAGAAAAAGTTGTTTAACGAAAAGTCAGTCATGATCCTTGTAAAATGTTTTGTTTTATAAATCATTTGAAAAGCGATGATAGATATGTATATTTAAAAGAATAATGTATAAAACAAACTGTTTTGTAAAACAATGTCTTGTGAAAAATATGTTATTTGTGTAAAATGTATAAGTCCAAATTGAATGAATTAAATAACACTACGACATGTAATATAATACAAGCACTTATATATAGGAAGTACCAGCGGCGTATCCACCATGCTTGTATCATACTACACACGCCTCGTTACTTAAATCACTTACCCAAACAAACCACCAATGTAAATTGCCCATGTCTAAACCATTTGTCAAATGTCTTTGTGTAACCATGTCAAAATGTTGTCCAAGAAATGTGTATATCAATATCAAAATGTCTATGTCAAATATCAATCATGTAATGTGTAAACAAAATGTCATGTATGGCAAGTGAAATATGTATCAACTAAACCATAGGAAAAAATGCACAAAACAATGTATTGAAGTAAAACATGGTTTAAATCAACGTTATGTTTTGTGGAAATGCATGCTATACTGAATACAAACATTTATGTGGTATTGTGAAAATGCATACATCCAAGCCTTGTGACTGTGGTGATAAACCCTTAAACAAATTAAAGGTCTATCTGTGTTATGTTTTAATCGAATTCGGTCATTCCTTCCATCCAAACATACCTAGGATGTCAGGAACGGGAGTTGTCAATTCCTATGGTACCATTACCTACTAACGAGCGGCGTGATCAAAGTTAATGAATGTATATGGTCCCACTTAAAAACCAAATGTCATACCCAAAATGTAAGCATGTGATGAAATGGAAATGTACTAAGTATGATGAACATACATAGCATGAAAAGGTAATGTAAAACAATGTACTATGTATGCGCTAAATGAACATACATAGCATAAAATGTCATGTAAAACGATGTACTAAGTATGCACACAATGGACATACATAGCAAAAACATAATGAAATCATGTACTAATAATGTACTAGTGAACATAGCAAGTATATGATGTGAAAACAAGAAAGCATGAAAGTAATAAGTAGGCACATGTATTTCACCCCAAAATGTTTGAAAAACAGTAAAAGAGGGGTCTATGTTCTCACTTGAGGGTTCTTAGAAGTCTTGAACAACAACCAAGCAAAGCTAGTGTCACACCCTGACCACGTAAAACAACAAGACGTGGCGGAAACGTCGAGGAGTGTTGTAACAGAATCATAGTTTCACAACCATGGATAAAATAATTTTGTTTTATTGAATCATTGAAATCTTTGTTCTATTACAAATCAGATAAATACAAATATTATCTTTCAAGTTTTAAAGTTGCTAAGGCAAGAGTCCATCCTAAGTGTAGCATGTATCAACAATCATCACAAAGCAGCACCTGAAACATGTGTAAAAATAGGTACGTCGGCATAAAATTGCTTGTGAGATACATAGGTTTTATATATTTAGGATTCATGACTTATAAGTTTAAGGAAAAATGTTTAAGAAAAGTAGTCATGATCCTTGAAAAAGGTTTTCTTTTATAAATCATACTAAAATTTATAAGAAATTAGATGATATAAAATAATAATACATAGGTAATTAAATAATTAACTAAAATGAGTTTGTATAAAATATACTGTTTGAAAAACAATATTTTGATAAAAAGGTTTATAGTATATGCAAAAATATACTTTGGTTTTAAGAAAGTCGAATAAATATTATATTAAAATATATTTCAGTTTCAAAATCGTTTACCCAAGTGTACTAAATAACGCCACAGTATGTAATGTGATGAAAACACTTATATACAAGAAGTACCAGCGGCGTATCTACCATGTTTTCATCACATTACACCCGTCCCGTTATCTAAACACTAACCAAACCCCAATTGTTAAACAAATAGTATATTAAATATACTTTAGTTGTTAAAAATAATAATTTTCAGTAGTACATTAAAAGTATACTTTGGATTTATAAGTAACATATTAAACTATGTTTTGGATTGAAAATAACATATTAACTATGCTTTGGTTTTGAAAATAACATATTAAACTATGTTTTAATGATTAACAAAATATATGTTGGTTCTGTACAATATCACATATGAGAGCATATCAAACTATACTTTTGGGAGTATAACTAAATATACAAAAATAATGTGATTTAAGAATTCATTCAGACCTAGTGCATCAAAATACACCTTTCAGACTATAGGAATACCACAAAGGCAATCCCTATTTGGATGGAGAAAAATAAATTGGTTTCAGACATTCCATGACAGCAGGAATGGGGTGTCAAATCCTATAGCGCTATATCATACTACCAACCGATCTGGTGAACAAAAATAAGTACTATCCAACAATAAATTTTATAATCTTTAGGAAAAATTAGTGTTTAAACCATAAATAATCATTCAGTTTGTAAAAAGATAAGTACAAATATGTATAATCAATTATACTTTTGAAAACAAGAACATAACAAATAGGTACACATGCTTCACCCCAAAACATTGAAAACTACAAAAGAGGGGACTATGTACTCACTTGAGAGTGCTTAGAAGTCTTATACAACTACCAAGCAAGCTAGAGGAAGCACGGAATCAAACGGCACCTAATATAGGTAACTACATAAATAAACCGTGTCACACCCACAAAATCCACACGCGGAGTACCACCGCTTGGAGGCGTGACATGACCAGGATCAAGCCATCAATCATATTGAACATAGCATAATATAAATAAGATAGTTTGTAAAACCCAAATCAATACGATTGATGTTCCAAACCAAACATAGTATCAATAGCGGAAGCATAATAATGAAAATCCAAAGTATGGTTATAAGTTCAATTGTTTAGCATAAAGTCTACGATCCGAATCCCACAACGACCCGCTCCCCCTTGTGCAAGCTCCATAAGTACCTAAGGTCCTGCAAGGCATGCAGCAGAGAGTCAACAACTAGTTGAGCGAGTTCACAGTTAACAGTTCAGTAATAGTATAGTGTGAGTAATAGAATGTTCGTTCGTTTATATCATGTATCATATTTCCATCGCGGCCTCCCAGGCAGGTATGCGAAGATTAGGGGATAACTATCCCAAGTATTCTAGACTAGGTTTATTAGTATCGCGGCCTACCAGGCAGGTGTGCGAAGATGTTAGTAAGTTTAGTATCGCGGCCTTCCAAAGGCAGGTGTGCGAAGTCAGTCATAATATCGCGGCCAACCCTTGGCAAGTGTGCGAAGATCAGTTCAATAAGCGTTACTAGTCTAGTCGTGTCTTATCGTTCGGTTCTATCAGCTGAGTAGGTACAATAATTCAACAAATCCTATTCCCACCCGGGAATCCCATGCCTTGGCTGTGTGAACTCACCTTGGTTTGCTCGGTATGCTAGGTGATGCTCAAAGTAAATCACTCACGTCCTACAGTGTGCACGTATATGCAATCAGTTTAAACTCGCAAAGTTTCACATATAGCTTGGCAGTTATCATCGTGTACCACGTATCAGTTTATCAAAGCAGTTTCATGTAACTCATGTTTATAAACAAGTCCTTCACCGTTTGTACTAACCATAACTATTTAATAACTCACTTAACCTAGTTAACAAGATTAACTGGATCAACACCTTTAACTGAGTTACATATTTAACGGGGTTGTGAGCTTAACTTAACAGAGTTAACCCTTTACGGTTTTAACAAACAAACAGTGTTAATTAATCAAACTAATAGCATTAGTTACTCAACAGAGTTAACACATATAACTTGGTTAATAAGGTTAACTTAACTACGTTAATCAATTTAACATGATTTATCAACTAACAGAGTTAAACCTAACAAAGCTAACCAAGTAACAATATCAACATACGAGATACACAGTTACAGATCACCAAGCGAAATCACTTAATGGGCGAAAACCAAGCTTGGGCCGAAAACCAAACTTGGGCCGAAATCACAGTTGGGCCGGAAACTCTTTTGGCGAAAACTGATTGGGCCGAAAACCCTTTTGAATGAAAACTGTTTGGCGAAATCCTTAAGGTTTTCGTTGAATTTGAGGTGTGACGAAAACATAAAGGGGATTTCGTCTGACCCTTGTGTTTTCGTGATGTCTGTGTCTTCGTGGTCATGGCATCATCATCAAACAACAGTTACAAACTACAACAACCCTAACACCGCCTAACATTTACATCGATAATAACAGCCTTTTGATCAATCTGATCTATTCATGCAATCACCTAAGTTAATCAGTTCACAACAACATATCACGTTAATATCATTCAGATCATCGATGACAGGCACACACGGTCGAGCATACCATCCAATATATATAACAGTTGGTGAACATATATACACACACATAACGATAATCCAGTCTTACGTTCACAACACAATCATAGTTATGATAATAAACAAGAAATCGTTCATATAATTGCTTTAAATCAAACAATCGGTTAAAGGTTAACACTAACCGCGATGAGTCGAGTCAACAACAAGTTTGCCGTCAGGTTCAAGGGTAGCGAGAGAGAGAGAATGCGAGAGATGATTTAGGGTTGCCAGTTACCGAATTCGCGTAAAGGTTAAGAACAAGACCTTATATCTAATCGCTACTGGGCCAAAGCCCATTTGGTTTTCGTTGGCAAGCAAGTGGACGAAAACACATATTGTGTTTTCGGCCATGGGTGTTTTCGTGAGGGATGTTTGGCATGTGATCCATTATATAACTCAAACAACACAACACATATGCTAACCAACCTACAATCTTATATCAGCAACACACTCATGCACATCAAATGTAACATATCATTCACAATATGGTTTAACATATTACAAACGTGTTCCGTTGCGAAACCACTAGTCATGTAAACAAACAATCCAAACAATTAACGTGTAATAAATGCGAAGATAGAAATCGTGGAAATTCGAGTTGTCACATTATCCCCAACTTAGAAGAAATTTCGTCCCGAAATTTGGTACGCACTCACTAAGGAAGTTAGATCAGTTGTATCGTTCACTGGTTTTCCTGGGGTGTCACATCATCCCCCCGTTGATTTGGAATTTCGTCCCGAAATTCTGGAGTAGTAGCTTCAGCCTCAGCAGTGGTTGTATTGGTTTCGAATAACTGGGGATACTTTTCTGTCATCTGGTCTTCGCGTTCCCAGGTGTACTCTGGGCCTCGACGGGAGTTCCAACGAACTCGAACAAGAGGGATTCTCTTGTTTTTGAGGACCTTAACATCCCGGTCCGTGATTTCAACTGGCTCCTCGATGAACTGCAACCGCTCGTCGATAGTGAGTTCCTTAAATGGAACTATGAGGGTCTCATCTGACAGACATTTCTTCAGATTCGACACGTGGAATACGTTGTGAACTGCACCAAGTTCAGCTGGTAGGTTTAGCTTGTAGGCCACTTTGCCTATTTTCTCAACGATTTCGAACGGTCCGACATACCGCGGATTTAGTTTGCCCCGTTTGCCAAAGCGAACCACACCCTTCCAGGGTGAGACTTTAAGTAAAACCCGGTCCCTGACCTGAAATTCCAACGGTTTCCTACGCTTATCCGCGTATGCTTTCTGACGGTCGCGTGCTGCCGCCATGCGTTGTCGTATTTGTGCAATCTTTTCCGTGGCGTCCACTACAATCTCTGGACCCGTAATCTGACTATCCCCCACCTCTGCCCAACAGAGAGGTGACCGGCATTTACGCCCGTACAATGCCTCGAATGGAGCGGCTTGAATGCTGGTGTGATAGCTGTTATTGTATGAGAATTCCACCAAAGGGAGATGCTTTTCCCAGCCGTTGCCGACATCAATAAAGCATGCCCGAAGCATGTCTTCAAGAGTTTGGATCGTTCGCTCAGACTGTCCATCCGTCTGAGGATGATACGCTGTGCTCATGTCTAACCGTGAGCCAAAAGATTTGTGCATCGCTTGCCATAGCTCTGACGTGAATCGTGCATCCCGATCTGAAATGATGGAAGTGGGCACCCCGTGCCTCGAAACAACTTCTTTGAGATAAACATCTGCGAGAGTGGAGAACTTATCCGTTTCCTTTATAGCCAGGAAGTGTGCAGACTTGGTGAGTCGATCCACGATCACCCATATGGTATCATTCCCACGCTGGGATCTGGGTAGACCTGTAACGAAATCCATGGAAATTTCTTCCCATTTCCATTGCGGTATCTTAGGTTGCTGAAGTAGGCCCGCTGGTTTCTGGTACTTGACCTTGACTCTCGCACAAGTCAAACATTTGCTGACGTACATTGCGATGTGGGCTTTCATGCTTGGCCACCAGTATGTTGTTTTGAGATCGTGGTACATTTTATCCGAACCTGGATGTACCGAGTAGCGAGACTTGTGTGCTTCATCCATCACAAGCTCTCGTAGACCGCCACAGAGTGGCACCCAAATACGCCCCGTTACGTAGTAGGCGCCGTCTTCCTTCAGTTCCATTCGTTGCCTTGAGCCGCGTAAGGCTTCAGCCTTGATGTTTTCGGGTTTTAAAGCTTCTATCTGGGCAGTTCGTATCTGTACAGGAAGACTGGACTGAATGGTGAGCTGCAAGGCTCGTACGCGCCTAGGTAGAGTGTCTTTCCGACTGAGAGCATCAGCCACAACATTGGCCTTGCCTGGATGATACTTGATGGCGCATTCGTAATCGTTCAGAAGTTCAACCCATCTCCGTTGACGCATGTTCAAATCCTTTTGCTTAAGAATATGCTCGAGACTCCTGTGATCGGTGTAAATCGTGCACCTGGTACCGTACAGGTAGTGTCGCCATATCTTAAGCGCGAAAACAGCAGCTCCCAGCTCTAAATCGTGCGTCGTGTAGTTCTGTTCATGAACTTTGAGTTGTCGCGAAGCGTAGGCAATAACTTTATCCCGCTGCATCAATACACAACCAAGCCCCTGTATCGACGCGTCGCAATAGACCACAAAATCATCCGTGCCCTCTGGCAATGAGAGAATAGGTGCGCTGCAAAGCCTATCCTTTAAGTACTGAAAAGCGGTTTCCTGGGAATCTCCCCAACGGTAGGTAACACCTTTCTGTGTCAGCAGTTTAAGCGGCTGTGCGATCTTGGAGAAGTCTTTGATAAATCGCCTGTAGTAGCCCGCCAAACCCAAGAATTGGCGTATTTGCGTTGGTGTACGCGGTGCAGGCCAGTTCCTGATCGAGTCTACTTTGGATGGATCGACATGAATCCCATCTCTGTTCACCACATGGCCTAGGAAGTGGACTTCTCGAAGCCAGAAGTCGCATTTGGAAAACTTGGCGTACAATTGTTCCTTTCGAAGAAGTTCCAAAATCAATCGTAGGTGCTGCTCGTGTTCCTCCTGACTCTTGGAGTAAATCAAAATGTCGTCGATGAAAACGATAACGAATTTGTCTAGATAGGGTTTGCACACCCTGTTCATAAGGTCCATGAACACAGCAGGCGCGTTCGTTAACCCAAATGGCATGACTAGAAACTCGTAGTGACCGTAGCGAGTTCTGAATGCGGTTTTAGAGACGTCCTCATCCCGGACTCTCAGCTGATGATACCCCGACCTCAAGTCTATCTTGGAGTAGTAACTCGACCCCTGCAACTGGTCGAATAAGTCATCTATACGCGGAAGAGGATAACGGTTCTTCACCGTCACCTTGTTTAGTTCACGGTAGTCGATGCACATTCTGAACGTACCGTCTTTCTTCTTCACAAAAAGTACTGGAGCTCCCCAAGGCGAAGAGCTTGGACGAATGAAGCCCTTATCCAAGAGCTCTTGTAGTTGCTTTGAAAGTTCTTCCAGTTCAGTTGGAGCTAAACGATACGGTGCGCGGGCTATTGGTGCTGCTCCAGGACCTAACTCAATCTGGAATTCGACTTGGCGGTGAGGTGGTAAACCGGGTAAATCTTCAGGAAACACCTGAGGAAAGTCACGTACGACTGGAATATCCTCCAGCTTCTTTTCCTTTGCCGATGCGTCAGTGACAAGTGCCAGAATTGCAGTGTGCCCCTTTCGTAAACATTTCTGCGCCTTTAAGAAAGAAATGATGCCAACCACGGCACCACTCTTGTCGCCTTGGACTTCAAGAGGTTCTCGACTAAAACGAGGAATACGAATGACCTTTTCCTTGCATAAAATCTCTGTGTGATGTTGGGATAACCAATCCATACCGATAACGACGTCGAAACTACCCAAAACTATGGGTATAAGATCAATCGAGAAGGTCTGACCAGCTAAAACGATACTACAACCCTTGATTACATGTGCGGCTTCTACGCTTTTACCATTGGCTAGTTCTACGACGTGTTTAGTGTTTAGGGGTGTTGGTGTACGTTTTAGCAATTTACTCATTTTCAAAGACATATAGCTTGTATCAGCACCCGAATCAAATAAGACAGTAACATAAATATCGTTGAGAAGAAACTTACCCATAACCACATTGGGATCATTCACTGCGTCACCCCGACCTAGCACAAAAGCACGACCCCGAGCTTCGTTGCCATTGTTGTTGTTGTTTCCCCCGTTGTTGTTGTTATTGTTCCCGTTGCCCTGATTGTTGTTGTTGCGATTCTAGTTCTGGTTAAGTTGAGGGCAATCACGTTTGTAGTGACCTTCAGCCCCACACTGGAAACATCCCCGGTTTCCACGCTGTGGCTGCTGCTGCTGGTTCTGTGGAGCTGGCGGTGGGAGTTGCTGGTTCTGATTTGCTGGCCGTGAGCTTCTACAATCCTTTGCCTCATGACCCGGCTTGAGGCATCTTTGACAACGTTCCCTGCGACATCTCCCACTGTGGTGTTTGTTGCACCTATTACACCACGGGTGAGTTCCCCTATAACCACTCTGCCCCTGACTGCCCGATGATTGCTGATTCGGACTCTGGTAGTCGTTGGTGCGACGCTGCTGTGTTTGGGACTGAACAAATACTGATCCCCTGCTGGAATCCCCATCCCACTTTCTTTTGTTCTCGCTGGGTGTGGCAGAAGTAGTAACTGGAGTAGTAGTAGCAGTAGTGGTAGCACTGATGCGTTTTGGCAGCTTGTTCTGATCCACTGCCTGATCGGTGAGTCGATGAGCAAGACGCTGAATGTCTTGGATGTTGTTGAGGTTAGCCGACGTCACGTGGCTCTGAATCTCTGGCGGAAGCCCCTTGAGGTACAACTCAATGCGCTTGACTGGAGGGTCCACCATCGTTGGACATAAGATGGCCAGTTCATTTGATCGTTTCGTGTAAGCCTCTATCTGTGACCCCGTCATTTTCAAGTGGTATAGCTCATTCTCCAACTTATGAATGTCGTCTCGTGTGCAATACTCACGCTTAATCAATTCCTTGAAATCCTCCCAAGGTGTGGCGTTAGCAGCTGCCAACCCTAGGATCTGTACTTGCGCGTTCCACCAGGTGAGCGCAATCCCTTCCAACGTGCCAGTGGCATACTTGACCCTGCGTGCCTCAGGGCATTCACACATTTCGAACACTGACTCTAGCTTCTCAAACCAATGGAGGAGTCCCACTGCCCCCTCGGTGCCACTGAAAGTACTTGGACGACAGTCCATGAAGTTCTTGAAAGTGCAGACAGGCTGCTGCGCGTGTTGACCTATTGTGTACGAATAGGACAAGGTTAAATACGAGAGTTAATGTAGGATCTAAAGATCCTAGTGTGTGTCTATATGGCAGGGTATACTACCTGCTTGAGCAGCTGCAAGTGCCGCAGCAACTTGAGCTTGAACGAGAGCCTCTAGCTGGGCTTGAGTCATGTTAATTCGTCCAGACATGATTCTTTATAACAAATGCAACATGAGTTAGAGAGGTTCGCGAATAGAGCGATGACAGAAGAGTGTAAGCACATAGGTGTTCTTAAGCAATAACAAGTAGTGAGCAAAAGTAAGGTAAGCATACTACGAGCAAAGTTCTATGCAATTCTAGCATGTAGGCAATAAACATGAACCTAATTACCTAGGATGTCGAGTCTTGCACGTGGAGCGAAGCGTCGTTGTGGATCGTTGAGAGCACTGTTCTGGTTATAGTCTGGTTTTAATAAAAACGTTTTTCCCATATTAAAACCAAGTTCACTATAACCAATGGCTCTGATACCAATCTGTCACACCCCCAAAATCCACACGCGGAGTACCACCGCTTGGAGGCGTGACATAACCAGGATCAAGCCATTAATCATTTTGAACATAGCATAATATAAATAAGATAGTTTGTAAAACCCAAATCAATACGATTGATGTTCCAAACCAAACATAGTATCAATAGCGGAAGCATAATAATGAAAATCCAAAGTAAGGTTATAAGTTCAATTGTTTAGCATAAAGTCTACGATCCGAATCCCACAACGACCCGCTCCCCCTTGTGCAAGCTCCATAAGTACCTAAGGTCCTGCAAGGCATGCAGCAGAGAGTCAACAACTAGTTGGGCGAGTTCACAGTTAACAGTTCAGTAATAGTATAGTGTGAGTAATAGAATGTTCGTTCGTTTATATCATGTATCATATTTCTATCACGGCCTCCCAGGCAGGTATGCGAAGATTAGGGGATAACTATCCCAAGTATTCTAGACTAGGTTTATTAGTATCGCGGCCTACCAGGCAGGTGTGCGAAGATGTTAGTAAGTTTAGTATCGCGGCCTTCCAAAGGCAGGTGTGCGAAGTCAGTCATAATATCGCGGCCAACCCTTGGCAGGTGTGCGAAGATCAGTTCAATAAGCGTTACTAGTCTAGTCGTGTCTTATCGTTCGGTTCTATCAGCTGAGTAGGTACAATATTTCAACAAATCCCATTCCCACCCGGGAACCCCATGCCTTGGCTGTGTGAACTCACCTTGGTTTGCTCGGTATGCTAAGTGATGCTCAAAGTAAATCACTCACGTCCTACAGTGTGCACGTATATGCAATCAGTTTAAACTCGCAAAGTTTCACATATAGCTTGGCAGTTATCATCGTGTACCACGTATCAGTTTATCAAAGCAGTTTCATGTAACTCATGTTTATAAACAAGTCCTTCACCGTTTGTACTAACCATAACTATTTAATAACTCACTTAACCTAGTTAACAAGATTAACTGGATCAACACCTTTAACTGAGTTACATATTTAACGGGGTTGCGAGCTTAACTTAACAGAGTTAACCCTTTACGGTTTTAACAAACAAACAGTGTTAATTAATCAAACTAATAGCAGTAGTTACTCAACAGAGTTAACACATATAACTTGGTTAATAAGGTTAACTTAACTACGTTAATCAATTTAACATGATTTATCAACTAACAGAGTTAAACCTAACAAAGCTAACCAAGTAACAATATCAACATACGAGATACACAGTTACAGATCACCAAGCGAAATCACTTAATGGGCGAAAACCAAGCTTGGGCCGAAAACCAAACTTGGGCCGAAATCACAGTTGGGCCGGAAACTCTTTTGGCGAAAACTGATTGGGCCGAAAACCCTTTTGAACGAAAACTGTTTGGCGAAATCCTTAAGGTTTTCGTTGAATTTGAGGTGTGACGAAAACACAAAGGGGATTTCGTCTGACCCTTGTGTTTTCGTGATGTCTGTGTCTTCGTGGTCATGGCATCATCATCAAACAACAGTTACAAACTACAACAACCCTAACACCGCCTAACATTTACATCGATAATAACAGCCTTTTGATCAATCTGATCTATTCATGCAATCACCTAAGTTAATCAGTTCACAACAACATATCACGTTAATATCATTCAGATCATCGATGACAGGCACACATGGTCGAGCATACCATCCAATATATATAACAGTTGGTGAACATATATACACACACATAACGATAATCCAGTCTTACGTTCACAACACAATCATAGTTATGATAATAAACAAGAAATCGTTCATACAATTGCTTTAAATCAAACAACCGGTTAAAGGTTAACACTAACCGCGATGAGTCGAGTCAACAACAAGTTTGCCATCAGGTTCAAGGGTAGCGAGAGAGAGAGAATGCGAGAGATGATTTAGGGTTGCCAGTTACCGAATTCGCGTAAAGGTTAAGAACAAGACCTTATATCTAATCGCTATTGGGCCAAAGCCCATTTGGTTTTCGTTGGCAAGCAAGTGGACGAAAACACATATTGTGTTTTCGGCCATGGGTGTTTTCGTGAGGGATGTTTGGCATGTGATCCATTATATAACTCAAACAACACAACACATATGCTAACCAACCTACAATCTTATATCAGCAACACACTCATGCACATCAAATGTAACATATCATTCACAATATGGTTTAACATACTACAAACGTGTTCCGTTGCGAAACCACTAGTCATGTAAACTAACAATCCAAACAATTAACGTGTAATAAATGCGAAGATAGAAATCGTGGAAATTCGAGTTGTCACAAACCGGACCTAAAACGAAAGATCTGATAGGATGAGGTCTCGTAAACCAAATGAGTGTGGGAACTCATATGATATGGTTTAACAAGGCCTACATACTAAAAGGAACCTAACCTAAGTGCTTACGACCCATTACGACCCGTTTAGGTAGCTTACGCTACTTTAACGCGTCGTTCGCATAAAACGCGTTCGGACCGCCTAACTAGTCCTATAACAAGTATCATATGCCTAAACATGTTTAATTATGTTGCATAATAAATTAAATGACAAAAGTTTGGGTTACATATGCTTAATTATCAATTATGCATAAAAAGGGTATTTTGGTAATTTTCCTAAGGCATATAAGCTACTTATCATACAACTAGCTAAACGACGTGACCATAAGGTATAACCCCGGAAGGTTATTCCCTATACAACTATGGTCACCTATGTGACACCTGTGTCACTTCAACCATCAAACAAATGCCAAACCAATGAAATATTGTATTTCATACTTGGGATTTGTAAAAAAATATGTGTATCATTTGCACATATCAACTCTTGTTCGATTTTAAGCTTTAAATCGCTTTCTGGAGGGTTATACGCGCTCTGATGCGTAAAAATAACCAGTTTAATCCAACGAACACTCCGGAATAGTGAAATAGGCTTAAAATACCTTAAATAACCTTTACATAACTTAGAAATAAGTTTTGAAGGCTTTGGTATGGAAAAAACAAGTTAATTCGCTTACAGGGATTAAACTTGACAAACTGCGAAAGTATACCAAGTTGAACTGTAACAAACATTCCGGAACCTGACCATAAGCTAAACACACCTTAAATATCCTCTACAAAGCTTAGAAATAGGCTTTGAGGTGTTTGGTATGCTAAAACAGACTTTTGGATCATTCAGGGGCTAAAAGTGTCAAAAAGTGCACAAGTTTGCACTTTCGCGCATAACTTACGTTCTGAATACATCTGGACATCCAAAAATTTATGTAAGCATCCTAATATTATGCCTTAGTGTTTGGCATGAGAAAAATCCATTCGTCGCGTTATTTGGATCGTCTTTCGCACTTATGCGCATTCCGTCGTAATTAACCGAACATCGCGATCGTACGGCCAAACGAACCAACATCCGACATATTTTTGAGCATGTATCATGTCCACAATGTTTGGGCATCATTTTAGGGCCTTAAAGTTGGCTTTATGGGCCTTAGTAGTGTCGGAAATGGCTTAAACATGCAACAGGGACCAAAACTGCCATTTCTGAAAGTATGTGCAGATCAGACATGCCCAGGCGGCCCGCCTGAGTTTTGTCTGATCCTGATGCGGGCCGTATGGCCCCTACAGTTGCAGAAACTTTGTTTTCTTGCAAAACTTGGCCTTTCAAACATTCCAAAGGGTAATGCCCTTTCACAATCAGTAGAGTTAAGGTCATTTTAAGCCACCACAACATCTTGACAAGTGTACGCATAAGATCGTGGCACGATATTCAAGAAACGATCCTAACGGATTTACTTTCCCTATAAATACCCCCCCCCATTTGTGTTAAAACCCACAAAACTGATCAAAGAGCTCTAAGTTGATGCTATTGCTTCATACCTGAGCTCCTGGATCAAGTTTAGCTTTCGGGGACCCTTCGTAAGTGTTCTTTCGTTCTTTTATTCGCTTTTCGAGTCCGAAATTCAAGCTTTGTTTGACTTTCTGCGTTGACTAGCCTATGGTCAACACGAAGTTCGTTGGAACTTCATAACGTGAGCGTGATCACGATGGTTATAGTCCGTAGTAACTATACCTACTGATTACCATGTTATCTAGGCTCAGTGACGAGTCGTAGTTTCGGCCAAAATGCGCATTCTTGCGTATTTTGTAACCAAACTACTCGTGAGCATCAAAGCCGTTTGTTTTTATGCCAAACCTGTTTTCTAAACTTAGTTAAGCATGTTCTAACATGCTTAGGTCGTCACTTTTAGTTTAGTGCTTATATAGGGTCGTAAGGTAAGCAATCTAAACCATCGCTTATACTTTTGAACCCGACCCATTTGGTCGATCTTTAGGATCCGACCAAACACATTAGGTGACCATAGCTGTAACCTTCCGAGGTTATACCTTGTGGTCACGATGTTAGGCGTTTCAAATGCGTTCTACGCGAACGACGCGTTAAGGTAACATAAGCTACCTAAACGGGTCGTAATGGGTCGCAAGCACTTAGGTTAGGTTTCATTTTAGTATGTAGGCTTTGTTAAACCATATTTCACGAGTCTCCATACTCGTTTGGTTTACGAACCCGCATACTATCCGATCCTTCCGATTTTGGTCCGGTATATTAATATAGCTACCTACTAGGTGCCATTTGATATCCGTGATCTCTAGCTTTATTTGGGGGTTATACAAGAACTTCAAAGCAATCTCAGGTGAGTACATTGAACCCCTCTCTTACTGTTTTCCAAACATTTTGGGGTGAAGCATGTGTACCTATCTGTTATTTTCATGATTTCAAAGTATAATTGATTATACATGTTAGTACTTATCTTTTGACAAACTAAATGACTATCTGTGACACCTGTGTCACCGCGACCATCAAACAAATACCAAGCCGATGAGATATTGTATTTCATACTTGGGATCTTGTATAAATATGTGTATCTTTTGCACATATCAATTCTTGTTCAATTTCAAACTTTATGTCGCTTTCTGGAGAATTATATGCAAACTGGTGCGTGAACGTACTCAGTTTAAATGCGACAAATACTCCGGAACATCAACATATGCTTAACATACCTTAAATAACCTTTACATAACTTAGAAATAAGTTTTGAAGTCCTTGGTATGGCAAAAACAAGTTAAATTCGCTTACAGGGACTAAACTTGACAAACTGCGAAAGTATGCCAATTTGGACTGTAATGAACATTTCGGAACATGTCCATAAGTTAAACATACCATAAATATCCTTTACAAAGCTTAGAAATAGGCTTTGAGGTGTTCGGTATGCTAAAATAAACTTTTGGGTCATTCAGGGACTAAAAGTGTCAAAAAGTGCACAAATTTGCACTTTCACGTATAACTTACGTTCTGAATACATCCGGACATCCAAAAATTTATGTAAACATCCTTATATTATGCCTTAGTGTATGGCATGAGAAAAATCCATTCGTCGCGCAATTTGGATCGTCTTTCGCGCTTATGCGCATTCAGTCGTAATTAACCGAACATCGCGACCGTACGGCCACACGAACCGACATCCAAGATATTTTTGATCACATTTTAAGTTCCCTATACTTTAACTTCATTTTAGAGCTTTGAAATGGGGTTAACGGGGCTTAAACGTGTCAAAAATGCATCAAATACCAAGTTTTGGGGCTGCAAGGACCAAAACTGTAAATCTGCCAAAGTGAGGGCTTACGGACCGTAAGCCATCACCCATATGGTCCGTAAGGAGTCCCCAGTACAGCAGATTCAGTTTTAACTGCAGTTGCCTCTTCAAATTAGTGAAAGGTCAAATTCCACTTGCCTCTTCTGAACAATAAGGGCTAAATCTGATGTCCCATAAATGTTGCAACAAGTGTATGGACAAGATCAAAGCACGTTAATCGATAAATGATCCTAACGGTCATGCTTTTCCTATAAATACCCCCCCCCCATTATTGTTTAAACCCACAAAAATCTGATCAAAATGCTCTAAGTTGATGCCATTGCTTCATACCTGAGCTCTTTGATCAAGATTAGCTTTCGGGGACCCTTCGTAAGTGTTCTTTCGTTCTTTTATTCGTTTTTCGAGTCCGAAAGTCAACGTTTTGTTTGACTTTCTGCGTTGGCCAGCTAATGGTCAACACGAAGTTCATTGGAACTTCATAACGTGAGCGTGATCAAGATGGTTATAGTCCATGGCGACTATACCTACTGATTACCACGTTATCTAGGCTCAGTGACGAGTCGTAGTTTCGGCCAAAATGCGCATTCTGTCGTAGTTTGTAACCAAACTACTCGTGAGCATCAAAGCCGTTTATTTTAATGCCAAACCTGTTTTCTAAACTTAGTTAAGCATGTTCTAACATGCTTAGCTCGTCACTTTTAGTATAGTGCTTATATAGGGTCGTAAGGTAAGCGATCTAAACCATCGATTATACTTTCGAACCCGACCCATTTGGTCGATCATTAGGATCCGACCAAACACATTAGGTGACCATAGCTGTAACCTTTCGAGATTATACCTTGTGGTCACGATGTTAGGCGTTCCAAATGCGTTCTACGCGAATGATGCGTTAAGGTAGCATAAGCTACCTAAACGGGTCGTAATGGGTCGCAAGCACTTAGGTTAGGTTTCATTTTAGTATGTAGGCTTTGTTAAACCATATTACATGAGTCTCCATACTCGTTTGGTTTACAAACCCGCATACTATCCGATCCTTCCGATTTAGGTCCGGTATATTAACATAGCTACCTATTAGGTACCATTTGATATTCCGTGATCTCTAGCATTATTTGGTTGTTATACAAGAACTACAAAGCAATCTCAGGTGAGTACATTGAACCCCTCTTTTACTGTTTTTCCAAACTGTTTTAGGGTGAAACACATGTGCTGTCACACCCCTATTTTCCACGTGTCACCGGTGGGCCCGGTGGGGAGTATCGTGACGTAATTGATATCATCATAGTCAAACAACACAACATATAAATGCACAGCGGAAGCAAAAGATATAGATTTATTTCAACTGAATATATTGTAATGTTTAAGTATCACAAAAGAGTCAAAACAGATCCACAGGCGGATCAAATAAAAAGGAAACTGTTCAACAGACTTTGACATCTAAAGCTTGCGAGACTTAAGTAATGGTGCCTGGAGTAGCCAGCCTATTTCGTCTAGTACCTGCACTTAACCTTTTTGGAAAATACGTCAGTTTGCACTGGTAAATACAACTTAACTGACTCATTTTGAAAAGAGTTTGAAAATTGATTTGAATGCATTTCGGCAAAAATATTTTTATAACTTGGGACAATTATTCAAAATAATCTTGTATACAGTTTTACTCATTTGTCGTCCATTAGGGCCGGTTTGTAAGGTCGGACTTAAGTTAACTGACACGCCACAGGTATAATGCCCACAAGGTCGATTCCTTATAGTGGGATACCAGTTTTTACATAATGCAACTGTCAGGTGTACGCCTACACCCCGTGCTTAGGTCGTGGCCATTTCATGAATGATGCCAAGGATATCCGGGACATGGTCATTTAACCCCCAAGGGCCATACACCAAATAATACATATCAAACAGGTTATGTAAATACATCAATCACAATACGATTTAAATGACTACATACACCCGACCAAGCGGTACTTTTATAGTACCGTATCCCAAGCCCGTATAGGGAAAATAAGTTAAGGGTATTTACCTGAGCAATAATATAATTCAAATACAGCAAGTGCACGTAGCTTTTACTGGGCTCCTAATCTGGAATGAAGGTTTTGATAACCTATTAGAATCCTAACGGGTCTTTAATTAAGTTTATACTTAGACTCGTTAGTTTTCAAAAGGAAAACACGGTTCAAACGCACGATAAGGCGAAGACTGGTTTAGAATGTGCTTTTGACCCGACAAGCTTGTAAGCTCGTTTAACATGGGTAGCTTAAAAACATTCTGGGTTTTGAGACAAAAACGATATGGTTTGACCCATTTCGGCTAATATATGTAAACTAGTTACATAGACCGATCCGAACGCGAAACATGCGTAACGGGTAACCATAAGAGTCATGAACATGTTCCACAAGTTAATATGCCTTAAATATGTTGTGACATCAGTAGGATGTCTTCTATTATGCCCAACACGAATTTAAAACCAATTTATGCCTCGCAGGGGCATTTTGGTCATTTAAAAGGTTATAAAAGGGTTTAAATATGTTTCTGAGTTTCGGGTCTGATGTAATCAGTAAAAATACTCATTTTACTAAGTTATATCAGTAAGGTATAACTTATATGTGAAATCTATCCTTTATAACCAAACTATGCATCTTAAGGGCATTTTGGTAATTTCACATAAGCCTAAAAGGTCAAAATCGGAAATCTGAGCTTAAGACCTTTGCTTACTGTTAGAATGTAAATATTTACTAAAAATATCAGTAAGCATCAAACCTTATATTTATAAAATAGTTTTAATACATACTACGCGTTAAAAACGCTTAAAAGGACGATTTGGAGCCATTTCCGGGTTTTCAAAGGAAAGCCGATAATTTTATTATTCCAGAAGGCTCAAAATACTTTATTTATCATATTAGATCAGTAGAAAAAGGTTTGGGGTTGTCACACCCCCAAAATCCACCTACGGAGTATCACCGCTTGGGAGCGTGACTGACCAGGATCAAGCCATCAATCATATTGAACATAGTATATAATAATCGAAGTAGTTCGTAAAAACCCAATTAAATACAATTGATGTTCAAACCAAACATAGTTTAAGTAGCGGAAGCATAATATGAAAACCCAATGTATGTAATAAGTTCAAGTGTTATAAAGTGTAACAAAACATCCAATCCATGCTCCACAACGACCTGCTCCTCCCTGTGCAAGCTCCATATGTACCTAAGGTTCTGCAAGGCATGCAGCAGAGAGTCAACAACTTGTTGAGCGAGTTCACAGTTAATAGTTCAGTAATTGTAATAGTATAGTAAGCCTTGTGTTCGTTCATTAAATCATGTATCGTATTAGATCGTATCGCAGCCCTCTAGGCATGTATGCGAAGATTAGGGAAAGTTCTCAAGTATTCTAGACTAGGTATATTTGTATCGCGGCCACCCGGCACATGTGCGAAGTTTAGCGTATAGTTCGCAGCCTTCCTAGGCATGTGTGCGAAGATTAGTCATATTATCGCAGCCAACCCTGGCATGTGTGCGAAGATCAGTCATATTATCGCAGCCAACCCCGACGTTTGTGCGAAGATCAGTTCTATAAGTATCACTAGTCTAGTCGTATCTTATCAATAACCCTTCCTCACCCGAGGACCATATAATTAAGTTCCATATGCTAGGTACGTACAAGTAAATAATCCAAACCCATTCCCACCCTGGGAACCCCATGCCTTGGCTGTGTGAACTCACCTTGGTTTGCTCGGTATGCTAACTTACGTCCTCACAATGATCTATCAAACCCTTGGATTGATTTTAGACAGAAAGAGGAAATCAAGAGTGATTAGGAACTTGTGCCAATGATGATGATGATGAATGCCAGAGAAGATCAGAGAAGTGACAGTACGTGTTTTGGTTTTATGTAGTGATTAGTGAAAAGGGATTAGGGTTAAGAATAATTTAAGTTTCACTAATTACTCTATACACCCTTAATTATTATATTTTTCAATAGTACACCATCTCAAACAATTTCATAGTTTCACCACCAAGTTCATACATTTGACAAATCTTTCATAAGTAACAAACAACCATGCACAATCACACAATACGGTTCATTGTATCAAAACGTATACAATTCCATAGCAACTAATTGTGCAAATAAACAACTAAATAACCAATGAACGTGCAATAAATGCGAAATAGGAATCTTGGAAACTCGAGTTGTCACATTATCCCCAACTTGAAAGAAATTTTGTCCCGAAATTTAGCATGCGGTTACTGAGGAAGCAAGGTAAGTTGTATCGTTAACTGGTTTTCCTGGGGTGTCACATCATCCCCCTGTTCATTTGGAATTTCGTCCCGAAATTCTGCAGTAGTAGCTTCAGCCTCAGTAGTGGTTGCACGGTTTCTGAATAACTGGGGATACTTGAGTTCCATTTGATCTTCTCGTTCCCAGGTATACTCTGGGCCACGACAGGAGTTCCAACGAACTCGTACAAGAGGTATTCTAGTGTTCTTGAAGACCTTGACATCCCGGTCCGTGATTTCAACTGGTTCCTCGACGAACTGCAACCGCTCGTCGATAGTGAGTTCCTTAAAAGGAACTATGAGGGTCTCATCTGACAGACACTTCTTCAGATTCGACACGTGGAATACATTGTGAACTGCACCGAGTTCAGCTGGTAGGTTTAGTCTGTAGGCTACCTTGCCTATTCTTTCAGTGATTTCGAACGGTCCAACATACCGTGGATTGAGCTTGCCTCGTTTACCAAAACGAACCACACCCTTCCAGGGTGAGACTTTGAGTAGCACTTGATCCCCAACTTGGAACTCGAGCGGTTTTCTGCGTTTATCAGCGTAGCTTTTCTGGCGATCACGAGCTGCCGCCATGCGTTGTCGTATTTGTGCTATTCATTCTGTAGCATCAAATACCATTTCTGGACCTGTAATCTGACTATCCCCCACCTCTGCCCAGCAGAGAGGTGACCGGCATTTACGTCCGTACAATGCCTCGAATGGACCGGCTTGTATGTTGGTGTGGTAGCTGTTATTGTACGAAAACTCCACCAAAGGGAGATGCGTTTTCCAGCTGTTGCCGAAATCGATAACGCAAGCTCGAAGCATGTCTTCGAGAGTCTGGATCGTGCGCTCAGACTGCCCATCCGTCTGAGGATGATATGCTGTGCTCATGTCTAACCGTGAGCCAAAAGATTTGTGCATCGCTTGCCATAGTTCTGATGTGAATCGTGCATCGCGATCCGAAATGATAGAGGTGGGCACCCCGTGCCTTGAGACTACTTCCTTCAAGTATAGGTCTGCTAATGTGGAAAACTTGTCTGTTTCTTTGATTGCCAGGAAATGAGCAGACTTGGTGAGTCGATCCACGATCACCCAAATAGTATCGTTCCCACGCTGGGATCTAGGTAGGCTTGTAACAAAATCCATGGAAATTTCCTCCTATTTCCACTGTGGTATCTTTGGTTGCTGAAGTAAGCCTGCTGGTTTCTGATATTCTGCCTTGACTCTTGCACAAGTCAAACATTTGCCGACGTAAGTTGCTATGTGGGCCTTCATGCTAGGCCACCAGTATATAGTTCTGAGGTCGTGGTACATTTTTATCCGACCCTGGATGTACCGAGTAGCGAGACTTATGAGCTTCTTCCATCACAAGTTCTCGTAAACCGCCATATAGTGGGACCCAGATACGTCCTGTTACATAGTAGGCTCCGTCTTCCCTTTGTTCTAATCGTTGCCTTGAGCCGCGTAAGGCTTCAGCCTTGACATTTTCTGGTTTCAATGCTTCCACCTGAGCATCTTGTATTTGTGCAGGAAGATCAGACTGAATAGTGAGCTGCAAAGCTCGTACACGCCTAGGTAGAGTGTCTTTCCGACTGAGAGCGTCAGCCACAACATTGGCTTTGCCTGGATGGTACATGATGGCGCATTCGTAATCGTTAAATAGCTCGACCCATCGTCGTTGACGCATGTTCAATTCCTTCTGCTTGAAGATATGCTCGAGACTCCTGTGATCGGTGTAAATGGTGCACTTGGTACCGTACAGGTAGTGTCGCCATATCTTATGCGCGAAAAAAACAGCTCCCAGCTCTAAATCGTGCGTCGTGTAGTTCCGTTCATGAACTTTGAGTTGACGAGAAGCGTAGGCAATAACTTTATCCCGCTGCATCAATACACAACCAAGCCCCTGTATCGATGCGTCACAATAGACCACAAAATCATCCGTGCCCTCTGGTAATGAGAGAATAGGTGTGCTGCATAGTCTATCCTTCAGATACTAAAAAGCCGTTTTCTTGAGTATTACCCCAACGATAGGTAACACCTTTCTGTGTCAGCATTGTAAGCGGCTGTGCGATCTTCGAGAAGTCTTTGATGAATCGTCTGTAGTAACCCGCCAGGCCCAAGAATTGGCGTATTTCCGTTGGTGTGTGAGGCGCTGGCCAATTCCTGATCGAATCTACCTTGGATGGATCGACATGAATCCCATCCCTGTTCACCACATGGCCTAGAAAGTGGACTTCACGAAGCCAGAAGTCGCATTTTGAAAACTTGGCGTACAGTTGTTCTTTTTGAAGAAGTTCCAATATAAGACGTAAGTGCTGCTCGTGTTCCTCCTGACTCTTGGAGTAGATCAGAATGTCGTCGATGAAAACAATGACGAACTTGTCTAGATAGGGTTTGCACACCCTATTCATTAGATCCATGAAGACGGCAGGCGCGTTCGTAAGCCCGTATGGCATGACTAGAAACTCGTAGTGACCGTAGCGAGTTCTGAATGCTGTCTTAGAGACGTTCTCATCCCGGACTCTCAGCTGATGGTAACCAGACCTTAGATCAATCTTGGAGTAGTAGCTCGACCCTTGCAACTGGTCGAATAAGTCGTCAATACGAGGAAGAGGATAACGGTTCTTCACTGTGACCTTGTTCAGTTCGCGGTAATCAATGCACATTCTGAAAGTGCCATCCTTCTTTTTCACAAATAATACTGGAGCTCCCCAAGGCGAAGAGCTTGGACGAATGAAGCCCTTTTCCAAGAGCTCTTGTAGCTGCTTTGACAGTTCTTCCAGTTCAGTTGGAGCTAAACGATACAGTGTGCGAGCTATAGGTGCTGCTCGTGGAGCTAGTTCGACTTGAAACTCGACCTGGCGATGAGGCGGTAGACCAGGTAAATCTTCAGGAAACACTTGAGGAAAATCACGTACAACTGGAATATCCTCTATTCTTTTCTCTTTCGTTGATGTATCCGTAACAAGTGCCAAAATGGCAGTGTGCCCCTTTCGTAAACATTTCTGAGCCTTCAAGAAGGAGATGATGCCAACCACAGCACCACTCTTGTCGCCTTGAACTTCGAGAGGTTCTTTACCCGAACGTGGAATACGAATGATCTTCTCCTTACAAAGGATCTCTGCTTGCTGCTTGGATAACCAATCCATGCCAACGACAATGTCAAAACTACCCAGAACTATAGGAATGAGGTCGATAGAGAAAGCTTCACCAGCGAGGATAAGATTACAACCCTGAACTATATGTGTGGCCTCTAGACTATTACCATTAGCTAACTCTACGACATGTTTGGTGTTTAGGGGAGTTGGTGCACGTTTTAACATTTGGCTAACTTTCAAAGACACGTAACTTGTATCCGCACCCGAATCAAACAATACTGTAACATAAAAGTCATCAAGAAGAAACTTACCCATTTTACCCGGCCCAAACATAACAACCCAATCTATTCTGAAGTCCAAATACGATTTACAAGTCCACCTTAGCATTAATGCTAATTTACCAAATGAGGTTATAATAAACCCCTAAGTTTCGGCCCACCAACAGAGGTGTGCGGCCCATATAATGACAATTAACAATCTACTGTCTTATTTAACATGAAACTCGGACAGAGCCTTGTGCTTGTGGCCTAAAACTCGGACAAGAGAACATGGGGGGTTCCCTTTCAAAATTCGGACATGGGGGTGGGGGCTTCACAAGGTCGGACAAGAGGGTAGGGGTTTGAAACTCAGACCAAGTGATTATGGGGTCACAAAGTCGGACCACCCTCCCCTTAAACAAAACTCGGACTCCCCTTGAGTCCAAACAAAAGTCGGACCCCCCCCCCCATTCTAGGGTTAAAAGGTCGGACAGGGGGGAAGGGCATAAAATTCGGACAGGGGATGGGGGTTAAAACTCGGACCCTAACACCCCTATAAAGATCGGACCACAACATGTTATCACAAAAGTTTGGACTATACTTAATCCTAAAATTCGGACATCAACAGTAGCAAAACTCTGACAAAACATTTATACAAACTTCGGACCCGTATATCATTCTAAAACTCAGACAACAATCAATCCTACATACGAATATTCTAGTTCATTGTGATCGTATCAGTTACGTTTTCACGATTTAGAAAACCCTAATTCATGGCTATGCATTACAGAAACCAATTCAACAATCATCATATCAGACATATCTAGGCAACAAGTAAACAATTACACAACCAATCATCATCATATCACAATAATCAGCGTCAATCAAAACACAGAACCATCATATGAAAAGCTAGGGTTTACAAGTATTACAAGAATCAAGAATTGATAACAATCAAATAATCAATAATCAATTACCTTGGATTGATTCTAGACAGAAAGAGGAAATCAAGAGTGATTAGGAACTTGTGCCAATGATGATGATGATGAATGCTAGAGAAGATCAGAGAAGTGACAGTACGTGTTTTGGTTTTGTGTAGTGATTAGTGAAAAGGGATTAGGGTTAAGAATAATTTAAGTTTCACTAATTACTCTATACACCCTTAATTATTATATTTTTCAATATTACACCATCTCCAACAATTTCACAGTTTCACCACCAAGTTCATACATTTGACAAATCTTTCATAAGTAACAAACAACCATGCATAATCACACAATACGATTCATTGTATCAAAACGTATACAATTCCATAGCAACTAATTGTGCAAATAAACAACTAAATAACCAATGAACGTGCAATAAATGCGAAATAGGAATCTTGGAAACTCGAGTTGTCACAGGGGTCAAAAGGATTTGTAAAACTCATTTTATAGCCTAAAAGGGCAAAACCGGCAACTCCCGAACCAAGCTTAGAACTCTAAGTTATGCTCAGCCTAAAAATAAATAAAAATCTTTAAAAAACCCAAAATATTATATTACATCAGTGGGTAATAAGTTTGGTATTAAAAAATTGGGTTTAGATAGGCTATATGCTAATTACGCGATTTATTTACTTAAAAGCTTCTTAATTACGCTAATGAGCATAACTCTTAATCTAGACCTCAAATTCATGTCAAATTCTAGGTACAAGTTTATAAATCAGTACCTAAGGTTTCTACTCTTTCACATTTTCAAAATTCATGCTTTAAGGTCATAAGGGCATAATAGTCAACATTTAAGCATTTAACGGAATCATGCATATGAATTGGATAACTAATGAACCAAGTTGTATAATCACAGAGGGTATACTTATAGGTAACTTGGTCCTAATAAGGCTCTAAGGCATTCCTAAATCATGCTCAAACGGGTCAGAACTGAAAGTCAAAGCATAAGTCAAACTATGCGACTTTCGGTCCCGAACCGAGCCTAAACTGAAAATTGTCGAGTTGAACATGTTTAGACATGTTCTTACATTGATTATCAAGTTATATTAATGTCAAAACAGGTTGCATAGCTTCTACAGTGCTAATTATGCATTTATTTGAAAATTAGCTTTCTGTTGACTTTTTATAATTAAGTTTGACTCGACAATTGACCTAATTAGAGTGGGAATTAGAGGGTGACCTTTTAAGGGTTTAATGCCCACATAATTACCAACTCATAGGTACTTTCATTTTGAATTTTGACTGGAGCAATTAAGATTAATGACGAAGTCAAACCTTAATAACGACGGTTTGACTTTACGCTAATAAACTAAGCAAAACTGAATTAAAGGAGGTTAAGCATACTTACAATAGTCCTAAGCTCAACTAATGATCACTATGGATGAGCCTTGAGCTCCAGGAACCTCCAAGCAAAGGGTTGTGAAGTTCCAAATGAATGAGCAATCAAGAACCCAAGATCATGGCCCTTATATAGGCTTCTTTGATCATCAAGATCATGCCAAACATGGTCTATGGATGATATGGGATCATTACAAGTGTCCCTAGGCCTTAATATACCAGCAAACAAGCCCATAGAATCAAAAACAACCATTTTAAGTCGGTTACAAAGCTTTAACAGCCAGTTGTCCTGATTTTCTGCATCTGGTAGTCCCAGGCGGCCCGCTTCAGGATTCATAAGGATCTTACGCGGGCCGCATGGCCCCTCTGATCCGGTTACAAAGTTTCAATAATTGCAGTTTTGGTCCCTGGTCCTTCCAAACTTGATTTTAAGGTGGTTTCTTGCACTATAAACCCCCAAACTTGACTTTTAAGGACCCCAAGTCATAAACCAACTTTGTTTAGTCCCCGGTTATTCATACGTTCACCGAAAAGTCCTAAATTTCAATATTGACGCTTTTAATCCCTCGCATACGAATATTGTCATATCTTTCTCATACTTTATCGAAACCTTGTGAAATTTTTATCACACATACTAGTGAGTATAATTTATCATTACAAGGCTTTGGGTCTGCTAAAAGATCACTTAGAGGTATACTTTAAACATGTTGACACATTTAGCCCCTGTAGTATGATCCATGAATTATTCGTTTAAGGATATAAACATCATGTAGGGTTATTGAAAGATATATTTATCCGTTGTTGACATTTTGAACCCTTATATTCACATACTTTCTCTGTTTGTCAACTTTAGTCCTTCATAGGAAATATTTCTCACGTTCAAAGCTTATGACACGTGTCAATACATTATTGGACATGAATTTTCGAGGTGTTACATGTGCCTACTTGTTACTTTCATGCTTTCCGGTTTTCACATCATATACTTGCTATGTTCGATATAGTACATGATTTCATTGGGTCTATGCTATGTATGTCCATTGTGTGCATACTTAGTACATCACTTTACAATACATCTCATGCTACGTATGCCCGTTGTGTTGCATACTTAGTACATCACTTTACAATACATTACATGCTATGTATGCCCATTGTGTGCGTACTTAGTACATTGCTTTACATTACATGCTATGTATGCCCATTGTGTGCGTACTTAGTACATTGTTTTACATTGCATTTCTGTTGCATATGCTCATCCAGCATATGAACACATTATAACTACACTTTGAACCGTTGTAACCATTTGACTATGTGAACCGTCTTAACCCTTCGATTATATGAACCGCTTGTAACCATTGAACCGTGTAAACCAGTTGTATCCGTTGACATGATTTAAATTTGACAATAGACATTTGACTATACATAAACATTTCTACAATTGTTAAACATTTCATCTTGATGGTTTGGTTTGAGTAAGTGATTAAGTAACGAGGCGTGTGTAATATGATACAAGCATGGTGGATACGCCGCTGGTACTTCCTATATATAAGTGTTTGTATGGTATTACATATCGTAGCGTTATTTGAATCGTTTCAATTTAAGACATATGACATTTTATACAAATTACACACTTTTCACGAGACATTGATTTACAAACAACTTATTTTATACAAACACATTTTACATGGTTATCCGTTTAACCATACATTGTCCTCTTATTTATACATATCATCTGATCTTATCGTTTTTCAAAAGATTTACAAGACAAAGCAAATTACAAGGTTCATGACTAAACATTTTCTCAAACATAAGTCATGAATTCTGTTTTCATAAAACCTATGTATCTCACAGGCATTTTTATGCTGACGTACCTATTTTCACATGTGTTTTCAGAAGATGATGCATACGACTTATCAAGACATACTTAGGCGGACTTGTGCCTTAGTGACATAAAACGAGACAAGAACTAGTTAATTTATGTTATGAACTCTTTGGTTCTTGTTTAAACAATGTATACTTTCATATTTTATTAATAAAACGAAACTTCATTTGCCATGGATTTGAAACAATAAATTCTGTTACAACACTCGCCGGCGTTTCCGCAGCGGTTGCATGTTATACGCGGCCGGGGTGTGACAGAAAAGTTGGTATCAGAGCCAATGGTTATAGGGAATTAGGTTATTAGTAATGCTTTGACCTAGTCTATAACTTTCCTAGGACCCTAACGCGAGTTTACTCGCATTTAGTCATAAAACAATACCGTCACCTATCCTTAGGCGACGACCACAACAAGAGCATAAATTTCAAAACTGCTTTTGAAAACTAATCATCTGTTCTAGGATGATTGATTACTAGGTTTTGAACCCTCTGTTATAAGGTTTTGAACCCCTTTGAATTTTCAAAACTCTCGTCAAAGTTTTGGGTCCTAAATAGTGTGAACACGTGCAAACTGGAAGAGTGAATGCCTGTACTCTAGGTTTTCTGTCTAAGGCAAGAGTGTTCGTACAAATCCACATAATCGGACCAGTCACTCTTACCTGGGAACTCTTGGGTTGAGCGTCCACTTATAGGCGAGCATGTCTTCGCGATACACTATGAGGATCTATTTGCTTTAATTCAGCCTTGGTGTTGTTTGTTTGCTTCGTGGTTCAAACAAATGACCATCAACCATGATTATGGTCGGTAATTGTAACATCCTAGTCTTACCCAATGCCATTTCATTTGTTTTCTTTCTTGTTTCTCTTTTAGAATGCCTCCTCGACGCGAAAACCAGATAGCAACTACCGAACTAGCAGAGATCATTGCACAGCAAATGGCTGCTCAATTCCCAAACCTCTTTGCTCAATGTAACCAAGCCAACAACAACAATCATGCCCCCTGCAACTTCAAGACGTTCAACTCAGCTAAGCCATCAAAGTTTTCTGGGTCTCAAGGAGCGACTGCACTTCTGCAATGGTTCGAGAGTTTAGAGAACACCTTCAGACATGTTTAATGTACAAACGAGCGAAAGGTAGAATTCGCATCTAGCGTCTTTGAGAAACGAGCTTTGACATGGTGGAATGGTGTGATGAGAGATAGGGGTGCCGATGTGGCACTAGCTCAAACATGGCAAGAGCTTCGAGCTCTGATGATGAAGGAATTATGTCCTCGTCACGAGATCAGGGCTTTGGAAACGGAGTTCGACGATCTTAAGCAAGTTAGCGGTGAGCATCGAGCCTACACGGACCGTTATGAGGAGTTAAGTTTGTTATGCCCGGATATGGATACACCTTTGGATAAGGCAATCGAAAAGTACATTGATGGCCTCCCTGACTCAATACAAGACATAGTGACTGGTAGCAACCCTACTACAGTTAGACAGGCCATTGAGCTATCTGCAAGCTTGACTGAATCAAAGATCAGGAAAGGTAAACTTTTCCGAAAAGGTGACAAGAAACCGGTCGGGGAATCGAACCCAATCGAGGAATCAAAGACCATGGATGAACAGACTGAATCTCCTAAGAAGTCAAAGAAGCAAAAGGCTTCTCAGAACTTCGCCGTGGTCGCTCACAATGGTCAAGCCGTCCCCAACCAACCAGCTCAACCCCCTGCTAGAAAACCGTACAATGGAACTGCACCTTTGTGCAACCAATGTGGCCTCCATCATCACGCCAATGTACAGTGCCGCAAATGCCAAACTTGTGGACTCATAGGCCACACAGCAAGAGTCTGCCCAGCTGCAGCTACGCCAAACCAAGCTGGCAACAATCCTGCTCAAGGTCGTTTTCTACCAGGCTCTTGTTTCAACTATGGAGAGATAGGTCATTTCCGAAGAAATTGACCAAAGCTTGCTAATGCAAATCCAGCGCAGGGATGAGCATCTGACTGACTAGAAGACAACATCGTTTAGAAATAATCACGTCTTATGTATTATTTTCTTTTGTTGTCAAGGTCCAAGAAACAGTTGTTATCGTTGTTTATAAATAAATCTTTTATTTACGTTGCAATGTATTTCTGTGGTTGCATGTATAAACGACATATCCCTTACAATACCGACAATCAAAGAAACCGTATTCCTTGAAGAACAAACTACCCCCAAAATTCTCCCATTCTACGATCTCTTGCGTCTTCCACGTAATCCCTAAGTACCCGTTTCTTCTAAGAAAAACGAAGTACAAGGCGCAAGTTACAACACATGACGAATACCCAAAGTACCACTATAAATCCTTAATAGGGTACCTAAGGATTTTCCGTAAGTCCTTAATTATTGTATGCCTTAATTCGAATGTGGTGATTCCTTGTAATCAAAAATCGAATTTTGGGAGATCTTCCTATGTTCTGAGATAGATCCCAGTGGACATTGAAGCCCGTCGACTGGTTTCCATATCCGTATTCAATCGATAACAAGTTAATAACAGATTATAATCAAGTTAAACAATTATGTGACTTTGTGCTTATGTGTTCTCTTATGTGCTGTTGCGTGATCCAAATTATGTTATCCAAATCCTCGTAGAATCTTACATATCCTTGTACAAGAGATTCATAGTAGGATACCCAAAGGTATTACTTAAAATCCTCAATGGACTTCTACGTTATAGTTAAGTCCCTTGGATTATAAAGTACTACTTCATAATTAGACCCCTTGAGTGGTCTAGTTAAACAGATTGATCCAAAAAAAAAATCTGGTGAGGGATATCATGTGATGATATAGCTGAAAGGACTCCTTGGTGGCCTAACTAAGAAGATCCCATGTCAATCTAATTAAAAGGACCCGATGGAAGTCTAGTCACCCTCATCACAAGTTTGATATTCTTCCCCAAAACATTACAAACAAACTGTGCGGACTGTGCAAGAGATTTACGTAATTATGGATACATACATAATTATGGAATTTAGTGCACAGAAATCACAGCAAGTTCTGTCATGTGTCTAGAGTTAACCCTATTCATTTCCAACTCTAATGAAGCAACTGTTGAAAATGACTCCGTTAGTTCATTTTCGTTTCTGAAGATTTACCCGTTGAGGAAATGAATATCCGTTGTGTAATCCTTCATTTCCAACTCTGATGAAGCAACCATTGAAAATGACTCCGTTAGTTCGTTTTCGTTTCTGAAGATTTACCCGTTGAGGAAATGAGTATCCGTTGTGTAATCCTTCATTTCCAAATCTAATGAAGCAACCGTTGAAAATGACTCCGTTAGTTCATTTTCGTTTCTAAAGATTTACCCGTTGAGGAAATGAATATCCGTTGTGTAATCCTTCATTTCCAACTCTAGTGAAGCAACCGTTGAAAATGACTCCGTTAGTTTATTTTCGTTTCTGAAGATTTACCCGTTGAGGAAATGAATATCCGTTGTGTAATCCTTCATTTCCAACTCTAATGAAGCAACCGTTGAAAATGACTCTGTTAGTTCATTTTCGTTTCTGAAGATTTACCTGTCACACCCCGACCACGTTAAAACAACAAAACGTGGCGGAAACATCGGGGAGTGTTGTAACAGAATCATTGTTTTAAACACACGGAAATTTGAAGTTTCGTTTTATTAAACATTAAACATTTACATCGTCTTGAAAACTAACAAATAAGTTAAACATAGTCTATCATTGTTATTAAGTCACTAAGGCCTTGTCCAGTCCTATGTGAGTGCATCCTATCAATCAACATTACCTGAAACATATGTGAAAACAAAGTCAGCAAAGAAATGTTGGCGAGTATATAGGTTTTATGAGAGTGTTGGATTCATGGCTAGTTTATATGTTGTAGTACCTCGTTAGACCCCAAGAGTCAAAATACATACCTTGTTTTGAAAAGTGTATTACAACATAAATAACCAACTCAAATCAAATTGGTTATAGTTTGTTATAAAATCTCATAGCCATGATTCTTAACCCAAAACATTTAGTTAAATCAAGTTGTAAAAAATCTCGTAAAAACTCGTTAACAAAACTCGTATGGTTTATATCATTTCAAAAACCTCATTTGTGTGACATCGTCTCAAAATCGTCTACCCAAGTGAACTAAATAACGCCACGGTATGTAATATGTTGAAAACACTTATATATAAGAACTACCAGCGGCGTATCTACCATGTTTTCACCATATTACACCCGTCTCGTTATCTAAACACTAACCAAAAACCAATCGTTTACCCAAATCGTTTAACTCGTTAAGATCGTTTCAAAATCGTTAACTCGTTTAAAATCGTTTAAATCATCCTCGTTTTAATTTGTGAAAACTACTTTTGGTCGCCTCGCTAATAATATCCAAACCTTCGTGACTCGCCTATCGCCAATCTCGCATTAACTAACCACCAACGGGTAAGTTAACAATCATCTCGCATTAACTAACCACCAAAGGGTAAGTTAACAATTACAGATTCGGTCGCTACCCACCTAACCCACACATAACCATGGGTGCAGTTTGATAGCGGGATTTGTCAGATCTTATGGTACCATAACCTAATACTGGTCGGTTTGGCCAAAATTAATGGATATTATTCGTTATGTAATTACAACCAACAAGCTTGTTCATATTATCAAAATCGTTATTAGTTTTAATATAAACCATCTTAATCGTTTTTAAAAACATCGTTTAAACGTTGAAATCATTTAACACATATGGATCACCCCAAAACAATCGAAAACAGTAAAATAGGGGAACTATGTACTCACCTGAGAATACTTAGTGGTCTTTGAACAACAACCAAGCAAAGCTAGAAGGAGCACAGAGTCAATCGGCAACCTAATAACTATATAAATAAACCGGACCTAAGTCGGAGGATCGGATAGGATGAGGTCTTGTAAACCAAATGAGTTATTGGAACTCATATGACATGATTTAACAATGCCTACATACTAAATTGAAACCTAACCTAAGTGCTTTCAACCCATCGCGACCCATTAAGGTAGCTTACGCTCCTTTAACGTGTCGTGCACGCAAAAGCGCGTTCGAGATGTCTAACTAGTCCTGTGACAAGTATTATATGCCCATACATATTTAATTATGTTACATAATTAGTTATGTGTCAAAAGTTTAGGTTACATATGCTTAATTACCAATTATGTATGAAAAGGGTATTTTGGTAATTTACTAAAGGCATATAACTACCTATCATGCGACTTATTAAACCTAAGTGACCATAAGGTATAACCTCGGAAGGTTATTCCCTACTCTACTATGGTCACAAAACATGTTTGGTCGGATCCTAATGATCGACCAAACGGGTCGTGTTCGAAAGTCTAAGCGGGTGTTTAGTCCGCTTGACTTACGACTCTACACAAGCACTAAACTAAAAAGTGACGAGCTAAACATGTCAAAACATGTTTAGTTAAGTTAGAAAACAGGTTTGGTATCAAAACAAACGGTTTTGATACCTAAAAGTAGCTTGGTTACAAAATACGCGAGAAAACGCGTTCTGGCCGAAGCTACGACTCGTCACTGAGCCTAGATAACGCGGTAATCAGTAGGTATAGTTACTAGAGACTATAACCATCGTGATTACGCTCACGTTATGAAGTTCAAACGAACTTCGCATTGACCATAAACTGGTCAAAGCAGAAAGTCAAACACAGTTTGACTTTAACGCTAAAACCAACGATAAACGCGAAAGAATACTTACAGAAGGTCCCCGCAAGGTTTGATTCCAAGTAATCTCAGGTAGGAAGTGCACAAACACAACCACTTAGAGAAAAACTCAGATCAAATGTGGGAATGAATGAAGTGGGGGTTGGGTATTTATAGGAAATCCACAACCGTTAGGATCGTTTCTTGGAAAAGAAGGAATGATCTAGACCATACACTTGGGCACAAGGTTTTGAATACCATGGGGACATCAAATACCAGCCCATAGTGTGCAATTCAAGGGGTAAAAACCATTGGAACAGGTGGAATGGACCAGATTCAATGTTTCTGCATTTCTGCTGATCTGGGGACTCCTTACGGACTGTAAGCACATGCCCATACGGTCCGTAAGGGACCTGCAGACCAGCACTTTCATAAAATGACAGTTTAGCCCCTGAACTTGTAAAACTTGCATTTCGGCTCATTTTTGACACGTTTAAGCCCCGTTAACCTCATTTCAAGGCTCTAAAATGAAGTTAAAGTATAGGGAACTCAAAACATGCTCAAAAATATCTCGGATGTCGGTTCGTTTGGTCGTACGGTTGCGTTGTTCGGTTAATTACGACGGAAGTCGTAACGAACGCAAAAACGATCCAAATTGCGCGACGAATGAATTTTTATTATGCCAAACACTAAAACATAATATTATAATGCTTACATAAATTTTTGGATGTCCGGATGTATTCAGAACGTAAGATATGCGCGAAAATGCAAACTTGTGCATTTTTTGACGCTTTTAGTCCCTATTGATCAATAAGCTATGTAAAGGTTATTTAGGGTATGTTTAACTTATGATCAAGTTCCGGAATGTTCGTTACAGTTCAAATTGACATACTTTCGTAGTTTGTCGAATTTAGTCCCTGTAAGCGAATAGACTTGATTTCGACATACCAAACCATCCAAAACCTATTTCTAAGTTATGTAAAGGTTATTTAAGGTATATTAAGCCTATGTCACTATTCCAGAGTGTTTGTTGCGCTAAACTGATTGCGTTTGCGCATCAGTTCGCGTATTACTTTCCAGAAAGCGATTTAGAGCTTGAAATCGAACGAGAATTGATATGTACAAATGATACACATATTTATACAAATCCCAAGTAAGAAATACAATATTTCATTGATTTGGTATTTGTTTGATGGCCGTGGAGGCACAGATGTCACAGTCTCCCCTACTTCAGGAAATTTCGTCCCGAAATTTTAACTAGAGGAAATTTGTGAGAACGATTGAGCATCACGATTAGATATGATGTCCAAAGGAACACCATGTCGAGATACAATCTCATCAACATAAATCTTTGCAAGATTATTAGCAGATAGATCTTCGTGAGTCGGAACAAAATGAACTGTCTTCGTTAATCGATCGATAACAACTCATATAGCATCGTGACCTTTAGATGTACGCGGTAATTTAGTGATGAGATACATAGAAACGTTCTCCCACTTCCAAACCGGTATCTCTGGTTGTACAAACAAACCAGAAGGTCGTTGATGTTCAGCCTTGACTTTGAGACAAGTTAGGCATTTTGAAACATGAAGTCGAAAAGATAAGACAACACCGGTTAGGGTTATGAATTTCTAGTAACTTTAATATCATTATGCTTGCAATGTAAGAGGGACACTTATATACAAGTATATGAAGCGTCATTGGTGCGTCCACCGTACCTCCATTACATTGTTCACATTCCGTTATTGTTGTCACTATCGGTTCTTACACATGATAAATCTTGTTGTGGTTTTTTTTTTGTGCACTGAATTTCATAATTATGTACGCGTCCATAATTACGTAATTCCTTGCATAGTCCACACAGTGTATTCTATAATGTGTAGGGGAAAACCCGATAAACAAACCTGTGCTGAGTGTGACTAGACCACCATAGAGTCCTCTAGATCAATTAATGATCTTTTAAAACAGACCCCCAAGGAGTCTTTCCAACTATATCATCACATGTCATTCCTAACCAGATTTGAATCAATCTTTTTACTAGACCACCCAAAGGGTCTCTTTTCGAATTAAGGAATGGTACTATAAAATCCAAGGGTCTTAACTACCACGTAGAAGCCCATTAAGGATTTAAGGTAGTACCTTTGGATATCCTACTATGAATCCATCATATGAAGATATGGAAGGTTCTACGAGGATTTGAATAACTCGGATTACACAAAAACATAAAAGAAACACATAATCACATAATCGTTTAACTTGACCTTTAATTTGTTATCTTTGGACACGGGTATTTAAAGCATACCAGGAAATCCAATCCATGGATTTCATTTGGCACTTTAAACATCTTCAAAAATCTAACTATGAAGATAGAGAGATCTTGATAGGAATTCGGCTTGTCCTTATTGAATTTTAATGTACATATTAAGGCGTACAAAGAATCCAATCAATGGTTCCAATTTGAGCGATAATCATCCACAAGGATCTAATTGCAAAGATAATAAGATCCTATATGGATTTCAAAATTCGAATAGCAGGGAATACTTCGAAACCTTGCACTAGACGTGCTTAAGTCGATACATGAGGTAGAATCCTCATGAAGTTGAGGTGCTAGCTATGCCAAGGCGACATATGAAGCAGAATTTGGAGTTTGGGTATAAGATCGAAAAATACTCTTAGTTATCTAACCAAGGATTTAAAGTGATTACTCAAAATGTCACTTATATTCGATATTTCGTTTCTTGAAACGAGTACTTAGAATTTTTTGAGGAAATCATGGGCGATCACATGAATGGGAGAACTTACAAGAGTAGTTTGTAAAGAACATAGTTCTTTGGTGTAGATATTATAGGGGTATGCCATACACACATGTAACTACACTTGTACATCAAAATTATAAATAACGATTTATTTATAAACCAAACAGGTTGTTTCAGAGTTCAACAAAAGCATAAGTTTCCAATAATTTCAAGCAGCAGCTTCTTCTAATCAGCCCAATGCTCATCCGTGAGTCAGATTTGCATTGACAAACTTTGGGTATTCGTCCCTGAAATGACTTGTCTCGTCATAGAAGTAGCAAGTTCCAACAGGAAACAAGCTTGTGCTGGATTTGCTTGAAGTTGAACAGGGTTCTAAATAGTTTGGTTTAACCTAGCGACTGAATGAAAGTCTCTTGCCAAATGACCTACAAGTCGACACTTGAAGCATATTTGGCATTTGACACTAGCATGGTGATGGAGGTCACATTGATGGCACAAAGGGGTTGTCCCTTCGTATGGTGCTCGAGCAACAGTAGGACCTGCAACAGCTTTGTTTTGGATGACAAAGCGGCACATGTTAACCAAATGTCCCCATCGCCCGCAGTGGGTACATTTGAAACAAGGTGCTTGATTTGGATGATGGCCATTGCATTGATTGCAGAAAGGAGCAGTTCCCAAGTACCGCTTCTTGGCTGGTGGTGTTGCCACCTGACCAGGTCCTGCTTGATTTGGTGCAAGGCTGGAGGGTTCTTCGAGGTCTTACGCTTCTTTGACCTTTTCGAAGGCTTGGCTTTTGCTTCCTTTGATGCTTCTCGGGTGGTTTCATCCTGGAGACGGGACATGGCAACAACTAATTCAGCAGTCTTCAAAATTACTTCGCCTACTCGTTGGGCAACTTTAGTAGCCTGTTCGGACATCTGAGCGTTGTTGCGATGAAGTGACGTTCTAGAGAAAAGGAAGACATAGGAAGAAATGAATGAAATGATATCGGGTAATCAAAATAGAGTGGCAATGCATAAAAATTGTGATCATTTGTTTGTTACCTAAGGCAAACAAATGAGACGGTGACTAATCAAAGTAAATGGGTCATATTAATGTATCACTGAAGACATGCTCGCCTATAAGTGAACACTCACCCCAAGAGTTCCCAGGTAAGAGTGACTGGTCCGATACTGCGGATTTGTACGAACACTCTAGCCTTAGGCAGAAAACTCAGGGTACAGGCATTCACTCTTCCAGTTTGCATGTCTTCACATTATTTAGACCCAAACTTTGATGATATTTTGAAAACTCAAAAGGCATAAAGCCAAAGATGAATCAAACTGGAAGGGTTCAAAACCGTATAACAGAGGGTTCAAAACCTAGTAATCAATCATCCTAGAACAGATGATTAATTTTCGAAGCGGATTCGAAAGTTATATTCTTATTGTGGTTGTCACCTAAGGATAGGTGACGGTATTGTTTTAAAATCTAAACACAAGAATCTTGTGTTAGGGTCCTAGGAAGGTTATAGACTAGGTCAAAGCATTACTAATAACCTAATTCCCTATAACCATGAGTGTGACAACTCAAATTTCCAAGATTCTATTTCGCATTTATTGCACGCGCATGTATTGTTTAGTTGTTTAATTGTGCAAATATTTGGCTATGAAATTGTTATGTATGGTTATGTGTTAATTGTGATAAAATCTGTTAAAGGCATAAACCTTGTGGTGAAACTATGAAATTGTTATGTGATGGTGTGCATGTGTAAAATATGATACTTAGGGAGGTAGAGGGTAATTAGTGAAATCCTAGAGATTCTTAACCCTAATCTCTTGTTCACTAATCATTTTCACAAAACCAAAAGCACGTACTTCACTCTCTAATCTCCTAGCAATCATCATCACCATCATCATTGGCACAAGACATTCATCACTTTTGATTTCCGCACTTTCTCTAGAATCAACACAAGGTAATTATTTATTGATTTCTTGACTATTATCAATTCTTGATCCTTGATTATGTGTTCATGAAAACCCTAGTTCCTTATGTTATATTCTGTGATTTGATTTGATTCTGGATAATGGTGATTATGATGATGATTAGTTGCATATTTGATAGATTGTTCTTGTGATAATTATTGTTGTTAAACATCGATCAATTGATTATGATTCTGCCGTCTAGGTGAATGAAGTTAGGGTTTTTAGAACGATGAATGTAACTGTGGAATATAGAAAATGTAACTGCTACAATCTCAATTGAGCAAAACAATCGTATGACTTTTTGTTGTCTGAGCTTTGTGAATGAATGAGGAAGTCTGAGTTTTATTATCTAAACATAGTCCGACTTTTTATGAGAAGTAAAGGTCCGAGTTCTTTAAGATACAAACATGTCCGAACTTTTGATATGATTATAAGGGTCCGAGCTTTAATTTTACAAGTTTTGTCTGAGTTTTTAAATGAATGCACCTGTCCGATCTTTATGAAGTAATGAGGTCCGATCTTTATGAAGTTATGAGGTCCGACTTTGTTTACAATTAAGTAGCAGGATCCGAGTTTGTTAGGATGTGCCTTAGTCCGAGTTTGAAGAATGAAGTTTTGTCCGATCTTTAACCCTTTATAGGGAGTCCGACTTTATTGATAAACAAGGGGTCCGAGTTTTTGATCCCAACCATGTGTCCGATCTTTAGTAAGCAATAGAGTGGACCGAGCTTTTGTGATGTGTGCAGATGTCCGAGTTTTGGATCCCTCATGTGGCCCGAGTTTCTTGAGCTCCACCCTAGTCCGACTTTTTGGACAAGCATCAAGGCTGTCCGAGTTTATGGGGGGGGGATACCCCTGTCCGAATTTTAAAAGGGGGAGCCCCCTTGGTCCGAATTTCATATTCTTGTTTGATTTCCTTTGATGAACTTTGTTTGAATGTGTTAACTTACAATATGGGCCTGACTTTCTTGAAATACATGCACTAATCTGAATTATCTCTACAATGATACTTAGTATGACTTTTGTGGATGTTATTATAGTCTGAGTTACACATGGTGTCTACAATACTGAATTCAAAACCCTATATGGCCCGATATGGCATTGTATGTCACCGTATGCTTACTGTATGATTCTGTGTACGTATATGACTGTATGCTATTGAATGGTACTGCATGATCCTATAGATGTGAACAACCCTTATCATATCATTCTGTACACAACCCTCACACAGATCACAACTATTTAGACATCACTGACTTGTAAACCCTAATTGAATTTATATACTTACGTCAACTATGTGCAATGTATCCTAGGTCGTGTGTAACGGACTTAGACAATTGTTAAACCCTAGAGCATAGCATACCGAGCAAACCAAGGTGAGTTCACACTCTTACTAAGGCATGGGATTCCCAGGGCTTGGGAATGGGATTTAAGGAATAAGGTTGAATAGATTCGTACTGACACTACCACTAGACTACCATACTCGCTGTCCTCGGTTGTGCAGGACACATACTTATGCTATTCACTGTCCTCGGTTGAGTAGGACACATACTTATGCTATTCACTGTCCTCGGTTGTGCAGGACACATACTTATGCTATTCACTGTCCTCGGTTGTGCAGGACACATACTTATGCTATTCACTGTCCTCGGTTGTGCAGGACACATACTCATGCTACTCACTGTCCTCGGTTGTGCAGGACACATACTTAAAATATACGTAGAATTACACTTACTACTATCCTCGGTTGTGAAGGATACTCACGTAAAACCTACGTGTACTTATACTTACTACTATCCTCGGTTGTGAAGGATACTCACGTAAAACCTACATGTATTTATACTTACTACTATCCTCGGTTGTGAAGGATACTTATGGTTACGAATAGTCTAGTGGTTATACAACATGGGAAGCCCCCACCAATAGAACGTACTATCGGCCCAGTAGAGCCACATGTTACATACAAACTTACTATTACGCATTTACTTTCTGTGAACTCGCTCAACTAGTTGTTGATCCTCTGTTACATGCCTTGCAGGTCGTTAGATACATGGAGCTTGCACATGGAGGAGCTGGTCGTTGTGGGCTTGGATCGTGATTATCTTATTAAAACACTTATGACATTTCGTACTTAATTATGTTGGGTTTTGATTATACGCTTCCGCTAAACAATGATGACTTACTTATGTTTTGGAACACCTTTCATATGAATTTGGTTTGGTTTAATGGCAATTACTTTTATTATATATGTTGTTCTATATGATTGGTGGCTTGATCCTGGTCAGTCCCGCTCCCAAGCGGTGATACTCCGCAGGTGGATTTTGGGGGTGTGATAGATTGGTATCAGAGCCATTGGTTATAGAGAACTTGGTTTTAATATGGGAAAACGTTTTTATTAAAACCAGACTATAACCAGAACAGTGCTCTCAACGATCCACAACGACGCTTCGCTCCACGTGCAAGACTCAACACCCTAGGTAATAAGGTTTATGTTTATTGCCTACATGCTAGAATCGTATAGAACTTTGCTCGTAGTATGCTTACATTACTTTGCTCACTACTTGTTATTCCTTAAGAACACCTACGTGCTTACACTCTTCTGTCATCGCACTACTCGCGAACCATTCTCACTTATGTCACACCCCCAGAAATCCACCTACGGAGTATCACCGCCTGGGAGCGTGACTGACCAGGATCAAGCCACCAATCATATAGAACGATACATATAGTAAAAGTAATTGTCATTTAAACCAAACCAAATCCATATGAAAGGTGTTCCAAATCTTAAGTAAGTTATCATTGTTTAGCGGAAGCGTATAAATAAAACCCATCGTAAATAAGTATCAAATATCATAAGTGTTTGACAAGATAATCACGATCCAAGCCCACAACGACCTGCTCCTCCATGTGCAAGCTCCATGTATCTAACGACCTGCAAGGCATGTAACAGAGGATCAACAACTTGTTGAGCGAGTTCACAGAAACTAAATGCGTAATAGTAAGTTCGTTTGTAACATGTGGCTCTACTGGGCCGATAGTACGTTCTATTGGTGGGGGCTTCCCATGTTGTATAACCACTAGACTATTCGTAACCATAAGTATCCTTCACAACCGAGGATAGTTGTAAGTATAAATACACGTAGGTTTTACGTGAGTATCCTTCACAACCAAGGATAGTAGTATGTATAAGTATCCTTCACAACCGAGGATAGTAGTAAGTATAAGTATCCTTCACAACCGAGGATAGTAGTATGTATAAGTATCCTTCACAACCGAGGATAGTAGTAAGTATATGTGTACGTAGATTGCACGTATGTGTCCTGCACAACCGAGGACGATGGTATGGTAGTCTAGTAATAGTGTCAGTACGAATCTATTCAACCTTATTCCTTTAAAACCCATTCCCAAGCCCCGGGAATCCCATGCCTTAGTAAGGGTGTGAACTCACCTTGGTTTGCTCGGTAAGATTAGTTGCTTGTTTAACAGTTGACCATAGACGTCCTAACATGGTTACCGACAATAATAAGTCTTAGGTGCACATAATGCGCGTGTTACACATACAGTTAATACACTTATTCCGTGTTCACATAATACATAGTCATTGTTCATGTAGCACACTCATGCAATTTCAAGTCATAATAGTTAACCCAGTATCATCGACTAGACACTTGGCACGTGATGGCCCACCGAGGCTTCGGCCCACACGTTGCGGTTGTACTAGATTTCCGGTCTCATTTACAAACATAGCTCAATTGCTAACTCTAGTTTACAAATAAAACTATTAACGGCCCAGAACATATTATGCGCATACATAAATACTTTACTCGAATACACTACAAGCCCACTAATAAACATGTGCGGCCAATACATAAGCAAGGCCCGAACAGAAAGTGGGTAGCCCGGCTTCCGAAACAGCCCCTGCGAGGATGTTACCTCGCACTGTTATCCGGCCCCAGTAGGTGTGCTCTAATTCTCATCAAGTTTCATATACTCACAATAGTTTACATAACTATCATATAATTTTTATTTATCATAAATCATGGACTCAACATTTAAGCATCCGTAATAATTTTTTTTTTTTTGAAAGGCTAGCATCAGTAATATTTGGCATTCAAGAAGATAATTCAATTGGTCCAATTAGATTGTGGCATGTGAAATATTGACAGCCCACTAATATAGTTGGTCCTATAGCATTTGAGAATCATGGCATGAGAATTTGAGTTGTCAGCTATTAACAAATCTCCTATTTTCAAACTTGCATTAATTCATTACACTCAAATAACCCATCGGCCCATGTGATTTAGTTCAGTGTCCAAAGTATGCGGTCCAGTTATATTCTGTTTAAAACTGTCTGTTGTCGGCCACATAACTGATTAGTCCTATCAATTTGCATAAGAAACTTTAAATAATATCGGCCCAATTACAATTGGAATAGTGGTCAAAAGGGTCAAGCGGTTAAATAAGTGAATTCACGAGAGCTATAAGTCAGTCAATTTCACATTATACAATCATCGTCATATCGATCCTCCTATCAAGTGCACATTAACTAACATACAAGAACATAACATAATTTTTCTCACGTTTACGATCAACATATAATACACATAAACACAACCTTTAATTAAAAGTTAGCATGAATAAGAAACAACTAACCCAAAAGGTTCGATCGACAGCCTGATGTCTCAAAGGGGGGGGGGTGTCTTCGTCTGCTGTTGCCAATCAAGGGTTGTTTAGGGTTTTGTTTAGAGTTTTTAGTTAGGCCAAAACAAGATACGTGCAAACATATAGCTTCAAGTTGGGCAGTTCTTTGTTGGCCGAGATCATGGGCTTGAGCCCAAGTAAAATGGGCTGCCCAAAACCCCTTGGTAAAAACAGTCCTCACCAACAATTAAGGGGTTGGGTTTCTGTTGGCTCCTTTTGGGCCGAATCCCCTATCTCACTGACTGAAGTTTTGGGCCAAGTGTACGTAACCATAGTGTGTGTACTAAAATGCACATTCATATAACATAGACATCTAGTGTTTAACATAATATATATCTTAATGAACTTGCCACCCATTATTCCTAGTGGTGTCATGCAATTAGAACATGTTTAATGAGTTTACGCAACATAAACGTATTGACGTTGTGTAGTGAGACATGAACAATAGTGATATGAGTTAAGTGCCACAAAGTTAAACGAGAATCACCTTGAAAGTTCAGGTTGTCACATCATCCCCAACTTGAAAGAAATTTCGTCCTGAAATTTAGCATGCGGTTACTGAGGAAGCTAGGTAGGTTGTATTGTTCACTGGTTTTCCTGGGGTGTCACATCATCCCCCCGTTGATTTGGAATTTCGTCCCGAAATTCAGTAGTAGTAGCTTCAGCCTCAGTAGTGGTTGCATTGATTTCGAATAACTGGGGGTACTTTTTTGTCATCTGGTCTTCGCGTTCCCAGGTGTACTCTGGGCCATGTTTGGAGTTCCAACGAACTCGGACAAGAGGGATTCTCGAAACAACTTCTTTAAGATAGATGTCTGCGAGAGTGGAGAACTTATCCGTTTCCTTTATAGCCAGGAAGTGCGCAGACTTGGTGAGTCGGTCCACGATCACCCATATAGTATCATTCCCACGCTGGGATCTGGGTAGGCCTGTAACAAAATCCATGGAAATTTCTTCCCATTTCCATTGCGGTATCCTGGGTTGCTGAAGTAGGCCTGAGGGTTTTTGGTACTTGTCTTGACTCTCGCACAAGTCAAACATTTGCCGACGTAAGTTGCAATGTGGGCCTTCATGCTAGGCCACCAATATGTAGTTCTAATGTCGTGGTACATTTTATCCGACCCTGGATGTACCGAGTAGCGAGACTTGTGTGCTTCATCCATCACAAGTTCTCGTAAACCGCCATATAGTGGGACCCAAATACGCCCCGTTACATAGTAAGCGCCGTCTTCCTTTTGTTCTAATCGCTGCCTTGAACCGCGTAAGGATTCAGCCTTGACGTTTTCTGGTTTCAATGCTTCTACCTGAGCATCTCGTATCTGTGCAGGAAGACTGGATTGGACAGTGAGCTGCAATGCTCGTACACGTCTAGGTGCAGTATCTTTTCGACTGAGTGCGTCAGCCACAACATTGGCTTTGCCTGAATGGTACTTGATGGTGCATTCGTAATCATTCAGTAGTTCAACCATCGACGTTGACGCATGCCCAATTCCTTCTGCTTGAAGATATGCTCGAGACTCCCGTGATCGGTGTAGATAGAGCACTTGGTACCGTACAGGTAGTGTCGCCATATCTTAAGCGCGAAAACAACAGCTCCCAGCTCTAAATCGTGCGTCGTGTAATTCCGTTCGTGAACCTTGAGTTGGCGCGAAGCATAAGCATTGACCTTGTCGCGCTGCATTAACACACATCCAAAACCCTGGATGGATGCATCACAGTATACTACAAAATCGTCCGTGCCCTCTGGCAATGAGAGAATAGGTGCGCTGCAAAGCCTATCCTTTAAGTACTGAAAAGCGGTTTCCTGGGAATCTCCCCAACGGTAGGTAACACCTTTCTGTGTCAGCAGTGTAAGTGACTGAGCAATCTTTGAGAAATCTTTGATAAACCGTCTGTAGTAACCCGCCAAACCCAAGAATTGGCGTATTTCCGTTGGTGTACGTGGTGCAGGCCAGTTCCTGATCGAATCTACCTTGGATGGATTGACATGAATCCCATCCCTGTTCACCACATGGCCTAAGAAGTGGACTTCACGAAGCCAGAAGTCGCATTTTGAAAACTTGGCGTACAGTTGTTCCTTTCAAAGAAGTTCCAAGATAAGACGCAGGTGCTGCTCGTGTTCCTCCTGACTCTTGGAGTAGATCAGGATGTCGTCGATGAAAACGATGACGAACTTGTCTAGATAGGGTTTGCACACCCTGTTCATAAGATCCATGAAAACTGCAGGTGCGTTCGTAAGCCCGAATGGTATGACAAGAAACTCGTAATGGCCGCATCGAGTTCTGAATGCTGTCTTGGAGACGTCCTCATCCTGGACTCTCAGCTGATGATAACCAGACCTTAGATCAACCTTGGAGTAGTAACTCGACCTTTTCAACTGGTCGAATAAGTCGTCAATGCGTGGAAGAGGATAACGGTTCTTCACTTTGACCTTGTTCAGTTCACGGTAATCAATTTCGCATCCTGAAGGTGCCATCCTTCTTTTTCACCGATAATTGGTATCCAATAGTTCTTGTAGTTCCCCAGGGCGAAGAGATAGGTCGGATAAATCCCTTATCCAAGATTTCTTGTAGCTGCGTCGATAGTTCTTCCGATTCTGGTGGAGCTAAGCGATACGGTGCTCGAGCTATGGGTGCTGCTCCTGGAGCGAGCTCGATTTGAAATTCGTCCTGACGATGAGGCGGTAGACCAGGTAAATCTTTAGGAAACACCTGAGGAAAGTCGCGTACAACTGGATGGTCTTCCAACTTCTTTTCTTTCGCTGATGCATCAGTAACGAAAGCCAAAATTGCGGTGTGGCCCTTCCGCAAACATTTCTGAGCCTTCAAGAAAGAGCTGATGCCAACCACAGCACCACTTTTGTCGCTTTGAACTTCGAGAGGTTCTTGACCAGAACGAGGAATGCAAACAATCTTTTCTTTGCATAGGATTTCTGCTTGCTGTTGCTGCTGGCGATTCCGATTTGCAGGCCGTGGACTCCTGAATCCTTAGCTTCATGGCCCATCTTGAGATACCTCTGGCAACGTCCCTCGTTGCACTAACCACCGTGGTGTCTATTGCATTAGTTACACATTGGGTGAATTCCCCGATATCCACCCTGCCCCTGACCACCAGAAGTTGGCTGACCCGGCTCTGGTGATCACTATTCTTGCGCTGCTGCTGCCTGAGACCGAACGGTAGCTGAACCCTTGCTGGAATACCCATCCCATTTCCGCTTGTTGTCACTAGGAGTAGCGGGAGTAGCAGAAGTGGTAGCGGTAGTAATAGCGCTGATACAACTAGGCAGCCTGTTCTGTTCCACTGCCTGATCCGTGAGGCGATGAGCAAGACACTGAATGTCTTGGATATTGTCGAGGTTAGCCGATGTAGCATGGCTCTGAATTTCTGAGGCTAGACCCTTGAGGTACAATTCGATACGCTTGCTTGGAGGGTCCACCATGGTTTGACACAAGATGGCCAATTCGTTCGACCGTTTCGTATAAGCTTCGATTTCTGACCCCGTCATTTTCCAATGGTTGGACACAAGATGTCATCACGCGTGCAGTATTCCCTTTTAATGCGTTCTTTGAATTCGTTCCAGGGGTGGCGTGAGCAGCTGCCAGCCCTAATATCTGAACTTGCGCGTTCCACCGGGTTAGCGCGATTCCTTCCAACGTGCCAGTTGCGTACTTGACCCTGCGTGCCTCAGGACATTCACACATCTCAAATACTGACACGAGCTTCCCAACCCAATGGAGTAGTCCCACTTCTCCTTCTGTGCCACTGAATGTGCTTGGACGACGGTCCATGAAGGTCTTGAATGTGCAGATAGGTTGCTGTGCGCTCTGCCCCGTTGCGCGAGAAAGATAGGTCAAGGTTAAGCGCGAGAGTTGGGTCACGAGAGTAGGATCTAACATCCTAGAATAGGTTTGGAATAGCAGGTTATACCTCTTGCTTGTGCGGCTGCAAGCGCCGCAGGAACTTGTTCGTTAATGAGAGCCGTCAACCGGGCTTGAGTCATGTTAACACGTCCAGGCATGATCGAGCAGTAAAGGTAGCATAAGTATGAATGGTTCGCGAGTAGTGCGATGACAGAAAAGCGTAGGCACATAGGTGTTCTTAAGCAGTAACAAGTAGTGAGCAAAGTAATGTAAGCATACTACGAGCAAAGTTCTATGCAATTCTAGCATGTAGGCAATAAACATAAACCTTATTACCTAGGATGTTGAGTCTTGCACGTGGAGCGAAGCATCGTTGTGGATCGTTGAGAGCACTGTTCTGGTTATAGTCTGGTTTTAATAAAAACGTTTTCCCATATTAAAACCGAGTTCTCTATAACCAATGGCTCTGATACCAATCTGTCATACCCCCAGAAATCCACCTACGGAGTATCACCGCCTGGGAGCGTGACTGACCAGGATCAAGCCACCAATCATATAGAACGATACATATAGTAAAAGTAATTGTCATTTAAACCAAACCAAATCCATATGAAAGGTGTTCCAAATCTTAAGTAAGTTATCATTGTTTAGCGGAAGCATATAAATAAAACCCATCGTAAATAAGTATCAAATATCATAAGTGTTTGACAAGATAATCACGATCCAAGCCCACAACGACCTGCTCCTCCATGTTCAAGCTCCATGTATCTAACGACCTGCAAGGCATGTAACAGAGGATCAACAACTAGTTGAGCGAGTTCACAGAAAGTAAATGCGTAATAGTAAGTTCGTTTGTAACATGTGGCTCTACTGGGCCGATAGTACGTTCAATTGGTGGGCGCTTCCCATGTTGTATAACCACTAGACTATTCGTAACCATAAGTATCCTTCACAACCGAGGATAGTTGTAAGTATAAATACACGTAGGTTTTACGTGAGTATCCTTCACAACCGAGGATAGTAGTATGTATAAGTATCCTTCACAACCGAGGATAGTAGTAAGTATAAGTATCCTTCACAACCGAGGATAGTAGTATGTATAAGTATCCTTCACAACCGAGGATAGTAGTAAGTATATGTGTACGTAGATTGCACGTATGTGTCCTGCACAACCGAGGACGATGGTATGGTAGTCTAGTAATAGTGTCAGTACGAATCTATTCAACCTTATTCCTTTAAAACCCATTCCCAAGCCCCGGGAATCCCATGCCTTAGTAAGGGTGTGAACTCACCTTGGTTTGCTCGGTAAGATTAGTTGCTTGTTTAACAGTTGACCATAGACGTCCTAACATGGTTACCGACAATAATAAGTCTTAGGTGCACATAATGCGCGTGTTACACATACAGTTAATACACTTATTCCGTGTTCACATAATACATAGTCATTGTTCATGTAGCACACTCATGCAATTTCAAGTCATAATAGTTAACCCAGTATCATCGACTAGTCACTTGGCACGTGATGGCCCACCGAGGCTTCGGCCCACACGTTGCGGTTGTACTAGATTTCCGGTCTCATTTACAAACATAGCTCAATTGCTAACTCTAGTTTACAAATAAAACTATTAACGGCCCAGAACATATTATGCGCATACATAAATACTTTACTCGAATACACTACAAGCCCACTAATAAACATGTGCGGCCAATACATAAGCAAGGCCCGAACAGAAAGTGGGTAGCCCGGCTTCCGAAACAGCCCCTACGAGGATGTTACCTCGCACTGTTATCCGGCCCCAGTAGGTGTGCTCTAATTCTCATCAAGTTTCATATACTCACAATAGTTTACTTAACTATCATATAATTTTTATTTATCATAAATCATGGACTCAACATTTAAGCATCCGTAATAATTTTTTTTTTTTGAAAGGCTAGCATCAGTAATATTTGGCATTCAAGAAGATAATTCAATTGGTCCAATTAGATTGTGGCATGTGAAATATTGACAGCCCACTAATATAGTTGGTCCTATAGCATTTGAGAATCATGGCATGAGAATTTGAGTTGTCAGCTATTAACAAATCTCCTATTTTCAAACTTGCATTAATTCATTACACTCAAATAACCCATCGGCCCATGTGATTTAGTTCAGTGTCCAAAGTATGCGGTCCAGTTATATTCTGTTTAAAACTGTCTGTTGTCGGCCACATAACTGATTAGTCCTATCAATTTGCATAAGAAACTTTAAATAATATCGGCCCAATTACAATTGGAATAGTGGTCAAAAGGGTCAAGCGGTTAAATAAGTGAATTCACGAGAGCTATAAGTCAGTCAATTTCACATTATACAATCATCGTCATATCGATCCTCCTATCAAGTGCACATTAACTAACATACAAGAACATAACATAATTTTTCTCACGTTTACGATCAACATATAATACACATAAACACAACCTTTAATTAAAAGTTAGCATGAATAAGAAACAACTAACCCAAAAGGTTCGATCGACAGCCTGATGTCTCAAGGGGGGGGTGTCTTCGTCTGCTGTTGCCAATCAAGGGTTGTTTAGGGTTTTGTTTAGAGTTTTTAGTTAGGCCAAAACAAGATACGTGCAAACATATAGCTTCAAGTTGGGCAGTTCTTTGTTGGCCGAGATCATGGGCTTGAGCCCAAGTAAAATGGGCTGCCCAAAACCCCTTGGTAAAAACAGTCCTCACCAACAATTAAGGGGTTGGGTTTCTGTTGGCTCCTTTTGGGCCGAATCCCCTATCTCACTGACTGAAGTTTTGGGCCAAGTGTACGTAACCATAGTGTGTGTACTAAAATGCACATTCATATAACATAGACATCTAGTGTTTAACATAATATATATCTTAATGAACTTGCCACCCATTATTCCTAGTGGTGTCATGCAATTAGAACATGTTTAATGAGTTTACGCAACATAAACGTATTGACGTTGTGTAGTGAGACATGAACAATAGTGATATGAGTTAAGTGCCACAAAGTTAAACGAGAATCACCTTGAAAGTTCAGGTTGTCACAACTTACGCAACCTTTACTAAGAAGATCATGTCTAGACGTGTTAACATGACTCAAGCCCAGTTGACGGCTCTCATTAACGAAAAAGTTACTGCGGCGCTTGCAGCCGCACAAGCAGGAGGTCAACACGCTCAGCAGCCCGTCTGCACTTTCAAGAACTTCATGGACTGTCGTCCAAGCTCATTCAGTGGCACCGAGGGGGCAGTGGGACTCCTCCATTGGTTTGGGAAGCTCGAGTCAGTATTCGAGTTGTGTGAATGCCCTGAGGCTCGCAGGGTCAAGTACGCCACTGGTACTTTGGAAGGAATCGCGCTAACCTGGTGGAACGCGCAAGTACAGATACTAGGGTTGGCAGCTGCTAACGCCACCCCGTGGAACGAATTCAAAGAACGCATTAAAAGGGAATACTGCACGCGTGATGACATCCACAAGTTGGAAGTGGAGCTTTACCATTTGAAAATGACGGGGTCAGGAATTGATGCTTATACGAAACGGTCAAACGAACTGGCCATCTTGTGTCCAACCATGGTGGACCCTTCAAGCAAGCGTATCGAATTGTACCTCAAGGGTCTAGCCTCAGAGATTCAGAGCCATGCTACATCGGCTAACCTCGACAATATCCAAGACATTCAGCGTCTTGCTCATCGCCTCACAGATCGGACAGTGGAACAGAACAGGCTGCCTAGTTGTATCAGCGCTATTACTACCGCTACCACTTCTGCTACTTCCGCTACTCCTAGTGACAACAAGCGGAAATGGGATGGGTATTCCAGCAAGGGTTCCGCTACCGTTCAGTCTCAAGCACAGCAGCAGCGCAAGAATAGTGATCACCAGAGCCCGAGTCAGCCAACTTCTGGTGGTCAGGGGCAGGGTGGATATCGGGGAATTCACCCAATGGGTAGCAAATGCAACAGACACCACGGTGGTTAGTGCAACGAGGGACGTTGCCAGAGGTACCTCAAGATGGGCCATGAAGCTAAGGATTCAGGAGCCCACGTCCTGCAAATCAGAATCGCCAGCAGCAACAGCAAGCAGAAATCCTATGCAAAGAAAAGATTGTTCGCATTCCTCGTTCTGGCCAAGAACATCTCGAAGTTCAAGGCGACAAGAGTGGTGCTGTGGTTGGCATCACCTCTTTCTTGAAGGCTCAGAAATGTTTACGGAAGAGTCACACCGCAATTTTGGCTCTCGTTACTGACGTATCAACGAAAGAAAAGAAGTTGGAAGACCATCCAGTTGTACGCGACTTCCCTCAGGTGTTTCCTGAAGATTTACCCGGTTTACCGCCTCATCGTCAAGTTGAATTTCAGATCGAGCTAGCTCCAGGAGCAGCACCTATAGCTCGCGCACCGTATCGTTTAGCTCCAACTGAACTGGAAGAACTGCCTAAGCAACTACAAGAGCTCTTGGATAAGGGCTTTATTCGTCCAAGCTCTTCGCCTTGGGGAGCTCCAGTATTATTCGTGAAAAAGAAGGATGGCACTTTCAGAATGTGCATAGACTACCGCGAACTGAACAAGGTCACAGTGAAGAACCGTTATCCTCTTCCACGTATTGACGACTTATTCGACCAGTTGCAAGGGTCGAGCTATTACTCCAAGATTGATCTAAGGTCTGGTTATCATCAGCTGAGAGTCCGGGATGAGGACGTCTCTAAGACAGCATTAAGAACTCGCTACGGTCACTACGAGTTTCTAGTCACGCCATTTGGGCTTACGAACGCGCCTGCAGTTTTCATGGATCTTATGAACAGGGTGTGCAAACCCTACCTTGACAAGTTCGTCATTGTTTTCATCGACGACAATCTGATCTACTCCAAGAGTCAGGAGGAACACGAGCAGCACTTACATCTTATCTTGGAACTTCTTCGAAAGGAGCAATTGTACGCCAAGTTTTTTTTAAAATGCGACTTCTGGCTTCGTGAAGTCCACTTCTTAGGCCATGTGGTGAACAGGGATGGCATTCATGTCGATCCATCCAAGGTAGATTCGATCAGGAACTGGCCTGCACCATGTACACCAACGGAAATACGCCAATTCTTGGGTTTGGCGGGGTACTACAGACGATTCATCAAAGATTTCTCGAGGATCGCGCAGCCGCTTACAATGCTGACACAGAAAGGTGTCACCTACCGTTGGGGAGATTCCCAGGAAACCGCTTTTCAGTACGTAAAGGATAGGCTTTGCAGCGCACCTATTCTCTCACTGCCAGAGGGGACGGGCGATTTTGTAGTATATTGTGACGCATCGATACAGGGGCTTGGTTGTGTATTGATGCAGCGGGATAAAGTTATTGCCTACGCTTCGCAACAACTCAAAGTTCAGGAACGGAACTACACGACGCACGATTTAGAGCTGGGAGCTGTTGTTTTCGCACTCAAGATATGGCGACACTACCTGTACGGTACCAAGTGCACTATTTACACCGATCACAGGAGTCTCGAGCATATATTCAAGTAGAAGGAATTGAACATGCGTCAACGATGATGGGTCGAGATACTTAATGATTACGAATGCGCCATCAAGTACCATCCAGGCAAAGCCAATGTTGTGGCTGACGCTCTCATGTCGGAAAGACACTCTACCTAGGCGTGTACGAGCTTTGCAGCTCACTATTCAGTCTGATCCTCCTGCACAGATACGAAATGCTCAGGTTGAAGCATTGAAACTGGAAAACGTCAAGGCTGAAGCCTTACGCGGCTCAAGGCAACGATTAGAACAAAAGGAAGACGGCGCCTACTATGTAACAGGACGTATTTGGGTACCATTATATGGCGGTTTACGAGAACTTGTGATGGATGAAGCACACAAGTCTCGCTACTCGGTACATCCAGGGTCGGATAAAATGTACCACGATCTCAAAACTACATATTGATGGCCTAGTATGAAGGCTCACATCGCTACTTACGTCGGCAAGTGCTTGACCTGTGCAAGAGTCAAGGTTGAATATCAGAAACCAGCGGGTCTACTTCAGCAACCCAAGATACCGCAATGGAAATGGGAAGAAATTTCCATGGATTTTGTTACAGGCTTACCCAGATCCCAGCGTGGGAATGATACCATATGGGTGATCGTGGATCGACTCACCAAGTCTACGCACTTCCTGGCTATAAAGGAAACGGATAAGTTCTCCACTCTCGCAGACATCTATCTTAAAGAAGTTGTTTCGAGGCACGGGGTGCCCACCTCCATCATTTCGGATCGGGATGCACGATTCACGTCAGAACTATGGCAAGCGATGCACAAATCTTTCGGCTCACGGTTAGACATGAGCACAGCGTAACATCCTCAGACGGATGGGCAGTCTGAGCGAACAACCCAAACTCTTGAAGACATGCTTCGGGCGTGTGTTATCGATTTCGGCAACGGCTGGGAACAGCACCTCCCTCTGGTGGAGTTCTCATACAATAACAGCTATCACACCAGCATACAAGCCGCTCCATTCGAGGCATTGTACGGGCGTAAATGCCGGTCACCTCTCTGTTGGGCAGAGGTGGGGGATAGTCAGATTACGGGTCCAGAGATTGTAGTGGACGCCACAGAAAAGATTGCACAAATACGACAACGCATGGCGGCAGCACGCGACCGTCAGAAAGCCTACGCGGATAAGCGTAGGAAGCCATTGGAATTTCTGGTCGGGGACCGGGTTTTACTTAAAGTCTCACCCTGGAAGGGTGTGGTTCGATTTGGTAAACGAGGCAAACTCAATCCACGGTATGTTGGACCGTTCGAAATCACTGAAAGAATAGGCCCAGTAGCCTACAGACTGAACCTACCAGCTGAACTCGGTGCAGTTCACAATGTATTTCACGTGTCGAATCTGAAGAAGTGCCTGTCAGATGAGACCCTCATAATTCCTTTTAAGGAACTCACTATCGACGAGCGGTTGCAGTTCGTCGAGGAGCCAGTTGAAATCACGGACCGGGATGTTAAGGTCCTCAAAAACAAGAGAATCCCTCTTGTTCGAGTTCGTTGGAACCCCAAACGTGGCCCATAGTACACCTGGGAACGCAAAGACCAGATGACAGAAAAGTACCCCCAATTATTCGAAAACAATGCAACCACTACTGAGGCTGAAACTACTACTACTGAATTTCAGGACGAAATTCCAAATCAACGGGGGGATGATGTGACACCCCAGGAAAACCAGTGAACAATACAGCTTACCTAGCTTCCTCAGTGAGTGCGTACCAAATTTCGGGACGAAATTTCTTTTAAGTTGGGGATAATGTGACAACTTGAATTTCCAAGATTCTATTTCGCATTTATTGCACGCACATGTATTGTTTAGTTGTTTAATTGTGCAAATATTTGGCTATGAAATTGTTATGTATGGTTATGTGTTAATTGTGATAAAATCTGTTAAAGGCATAAACCTGGTGGTGAAACTATGAAATTGTTATGTGATGGTGTGCATGTGTAAAATATGATACTTAGGGAGGTAGAGGGTAATTAGTGAAATCCTAGAGATTCTTAACCCTAATCTCTTGTTCACTAATCATTTTCACAAAACCAAAAGCACGTACTTCACTCTCTAATCTCCTAGCAATCATCATCACCATCATCATTGGCACAAGACATTCATCACTTTTGATTTCCGCACATTCTCTAGAATCAACACAAGGTAATTGTTTATTGATTTCTTGACTATTATCAATTCTTGATCCTTGATTATGTGTTCATGAAAACCCTAGTTCCTTATGTTATATTCTGTGATTTGATTTGATTCTGGATAATGGTGATTATGATGATGATTAGTTGCATATTTGATAGATTGTTCTTGTGATAATTATTGTTGTTAAACATCGATCAATTGATTATGATTCTGCCGTCTAGGTGAATGAAGTTAGGGTTTTTAGAACGATGAATGTAACTGTGGAATATAGAAAATGTAACTGCTACAATCTCAATTGAGCAAAACAATCGTATGACTTTTTGTTGTCTGAGCTTTGTGAATGAATGAGGAAGTCTGAGTTTTATTATCAAAACATAGTCCGACTTTTTATGAGAAGTAAAGGTCCGAGTTCTTTAAGATACAAACATGTCCGAACTTTTGATATGATTATAAGGGTCCGAGCTTTAATTTTACAAGTTTTGTCTGAGTTTTTAAATGAATGCACCTGTCCGATCTTTATGAAGTAATGAGGTCCGATCTTTATGAAGTTATGAGGTCCGACCTTTTTTTACAATTAAGTAGCAGGATCCGAGTTTGTTAGGATGTGCCTTAGTCCGAGTTTGAAGAATGAAGTTTTGTCCGATCTTTAACCCTTTATACGGAGTCCGACTTTATTGATAAACAAGGGGTCCGAGTTTTTGATCCCAACCATGTGTCCGATCTTTAGTAAGCAATAGAGTGGACCGAGCTTTTGTGATGTGTGCAGATGTCCGAGTTTTGGATCCCTCATGTGGCCCGAGTTTCTTGAGCTCCACCGTAGTCCGACTTTTTGGACAAGCATCAAGGCTGTCCGAGTTTATGGGGGGGGATACCCCTGTCCGAATTTTAAAAGGGGGAGCCCCCTTGGTCCGAATTTCATATTCTTGTTTGATTTCCTTTGATGAACTTTGTTTGAATGTGTTAACTTACAATATGGGCCTGACTTTCTTGAAATACATGCACTAATCTGAATTATCTCTACAATGATACTTAGTATGACTTTTGTGGATGTTATTATAGTCTGAGTTACACATGGTGTCTACAATACTGAATTCAAAACCCTATATGGCCCGATATGGCATTGTATGTCACCGTATGCTTACTGTATGATTCTGTGTACGTATATGACTGTATGCTATTGAATGGTACTGCATGATCCTATAGATGTGAACAACCCTTATCATATCATTCTGTACACAACCCTCACACAGATCACAACTATTTAGACATCACTGACTTGTAAACCCTAATTGAATTTATATACTTACGTCAAGTATGTGCAATGTATCCTAGGTCGTGTGTAACGGACTTAGACAATTGTTAAACCCTAGAGCATAGCATACCGAGCAAACCAAGGTGAGTTCACACTCTTACTAAGGCATGGGATTCCCAGGGCTTGGGAATGGGATTTAAGGAATAAGGTTGAATAGATTCGTACTGACACTACCACTAGACTACCATACTCGCTGTCCTCGGTTGTGCAGGACACATACTTATGCTATTCACTGTCCTCGGTTGTGCAGGACACATACTTATGCTATTCACTGTCCTCGGTTGTGCAGGACACATACTCATGCTACTCACTGTCCTCGGTTGTGCAGGACACATACTTAAAATCTACGTAGACTTACACTTACTACTATCCTCGGTTGTGAAGGATACTCACGTAAAACCTACGTGTACTTATACTTACTACTATCCTCGGTTGTGAAGGATACTCACGTAAAACCTACGTGTATTTATACTTACTACTATCCTCGGTTGTGAAGGATACTTATGGTTACGAATAGTCTAGTGGTTATACAACATGGGAAGCCCCCACCAATAGAACGTACTATCGGCCCAGTAGAGCCACATGTTACATACAAACTTACTATTATGCATTTACTTTCTGTGAACTCGCTCAACTAGTTGTTGATCCTCTGTTACATGCCTTGCAGGTCGTTAGATACATGGAGCTTGCACATGGAGGAGCTGGTCGTTGTGGGCTTGGATCGTGATTATCTTATTAAAACACTTATGACATTTCGTACTTAATTATGTTGGGTTTTGATTATACGCTTCCGCTAAACAATGATGACTTACTTATGTTTTGGAACACCTTTCATATGAATTTGGTTTGGTTTAATGGCAATTACTTTTATTATATATGTTGTTCTATATGATTGGTGGCTTGATCCTGGTCAGTCACGCTCCCAAGCGGTGATACTCCGCAGGTGGGTTTTGGGGTTGTGATAATGAGCTCTGATACCAACTTTTCTGTCACACCCCGACCACGTTAAAACAACAAAACGTGGCGGAAACATCGGGGAGTGTTGTAACAGAATCATTGTTTCAAACACATGGAAATTTGAAGTTTCGTTTTATTAAACATTAAACATTTACATCGTCTTGAAATCTAACAAATAAGTTAAACATAGTCTATCATTGTTATTAAGTCACTAAGGCCTTGTCCAGTCCTATGTGAGTGCATCCTATCAATCAACATTACCTGAAACATATGTGAAAACAAAGTCAGCAAAGAAATGCTGGCGAGTATATAGGTTTTATGAGAGTGTCGGATTCATGGCTAGTTTATATGTTGTAGTACCTCGTTAGACCCCAAGAGTCAAAATACATACCTTGTTTTGAAAAGTGTATTACAACAAAAATAACCAACTCAAATCAAATTGGTTATAGTTTGTTATCTAAACACTAACCAAAAACCAATCGTTTACCCAAATCGTTTAACTCGTTAAGATCATTTCAAAATTGTTAACTCATTTAAAATCGTTTAAATCATCCTCGTTTTAATTTGTGAAAACTACTTTTGGTCGCCTCGCTAATTATATCCAAACCTTCGTGACTCGCCTATCGCCAATCTCGCATTAACTAACCACCAACGGGTAAGTTAACAATCATCTCGCATTAACTAACCACCAAAGGGTAAGTTAACAATTACAGATTCGGTCGCTACCCACCTAACCCACACATAACCATGGGTGCAGTTTGATAGCGGGATTTGTCAGATCCTATGGTACCATAACCTAATACTGGTCGGTTTGGCCAAAATTAATGGATATTATTCGTTATGTAATTACAACCAACAAGCTTGTTCATATTATAAAAATCGTGTTGGACTCTGTATGCCCAAGACACATATTAAATTGATGTGGCTAGTACGTACTGATCCAGGTCGAGTCATACCCAAATGCAAGCTAGACAAACACTTATAATATTTATTTGTGATATGATCAAACAATTAAATATTAACACTTATAATATTTAGAAATTGTTTTTCTAAATAATTGCACTTGACAAACTAATAAATTATATGGATAATTTATTTTGAGAGAATATTTTATTTTGTTATTTAATGGGTTAAATAACATAATAAAAGTTGTATAAGTCTTATAACATATGATGTTATAATTTTATAAAAGTTATAAAATTAATCAAAACATAAATTATTTTATAAAAGAAATTTGATTTTTTTTTAAAAGTCTAGGCCGCCACCCCCCATGGGGTCTTCCCAAAATTGTTGGTCCAATAAGATTTCATGCATTTGCATGTGTGTTGATTGGGTGCTCTTCCCTAAATGTTTTGGCCAATCACATTGCATGCAAATTGCATGGATAGATGCATCTTGATTGGGTGGTCTTTCCAAGACCATTTTGGTCCAATGAGCTTACATGCATTTTGCATGGTTAGAAGGCACATGATTGGGCAATGGTGGTGGCAATTCTCTCTCATCTTTTATAACCATTTTAGATGACAAAAATGAAAGAGATGAACTTGGAAAAATCTCTAGAAAATGCTCTACAATTTTCGACCAAAGGAGTGCCATTTGAGGAGATAATTTTCAAGTGTAAGACTTGAAAAATTACTCTCTTAAAATCGGCTAAGGTGTGGTTGATCAAGAAGGGTTTTTCAAGTTGATAAATCAAGTGCAAGAACTCTAATACTCCTCTCATAATTTTCGGCCAATGGTTGGTTCAAAGAGAGGATTCTTCAAGTGAGTTCATGAGTGTAAAATCCTAGCTAAACATAAGGTGTTTGTTGGAAGGCTTGGGGTATACAAGTTTGAGGTCTTCTACACTTGAAGGCAACCGTTCAAGAAGCATCATCTTCTTCATATTCATTACTCCTTGGAAGGTAGTATTCTAAACACCCTATGGTTATGTTTTTGATAGCATGCATATTCGTATATGGATCCGGGTATTGGGTTTTACATATAAAATGGGTTTTATATCTTGTAAGCAACATGTTTTAAATAAATATTCCGCTGCGTTTTTATTTTATATGGATAAAATAAATTTGATAAACATGTGAAAAACCCAACAATGGCATCTAGAGCCACTTATATGAGTGCTTGCTTCATCGGATTTAAAATTTTTGGGTTTTCGGGTTTGGAGAAACCCAATAGCCGAAATATTATCCATGGATTTCCTTTTGTTTTTCAAGATTTATTTCCTACATGCATAAAGGAATCTTGAAAAAGTTATGTCATATGGATGATTTGTTTTGTTTGGACAAAAACCCACATTTTTCGGGTTTTCATTCTTGGCCAAAAAATGTAGGTTGTGAAAGGAAACCATTTTGCTCTTGAATTTTATATATATTTGGATATATATTTTGGTGTTCATAACCTAGCCATGACCTTGTATGAATATGTTTGTGTTTGTGATTTTAGTTAATTATTAAATGGGTTGTAATAATTATTATTTTGTCTTCCATTTGTAAAAATATGTAATTTATTTATTTTCATTTGGTATGTCAGTAAATAGATTAGATGCATTTTATTTTAATAGAAAAATGTATTAGGACACTTTTATGTAAAAGAAGATGCACACAAAAATGCGTTTTTGGTTTTGGCTAATTTCGGGCCTAAAGGACTTCATAGTTCTTAACGGGATTTTAGCCCGATAACCAAAACACATTTTTGAAGTCCAAAGGAGTTTGGAGCTGAATATAAAAGACATTTGGAAGCCCAAATAATGTGAAGAAATCACAACACAAGAAGAAGACTTAAAGCATTTGGATGCGGGATCAAGTGGGAGTTCAACGACACATTATTTGTGTCTATATTCACCCTTAGGAAGGACCTTTTGACACACTTGTTTCGGCAAACAAGTGTGGTCAAAATAGTTGACTATGGTTATGCACCTATTGTTATGTATGTTGTGCTTGTGTGGTTGCTTATTTATATTGTTTTGATGATATTTGGATATGCATGCTTAACAAACTAATAATCAACAACAAGCTTAAAATTGGTTCTTAAAAATCATTAAAATTGGTTAATAAAAGGTTATTAAAAATTAATGATTTTATAGTAAAATGGGTTTTATTAAAAAGAACCTTGAAAATTTGTTTTCGCAAAAGTACCAAGGATTTGAATGCATGCAAATGTATGGTAGATAAAGTTTTATAAACTAGAATTTTGAAAACTCAAAAATCCCTTTTATAAAACAAGTCAAACACCATCCTTTTATACAACACTCGAATCACTTGGGAACTCTTTTGTGGGATAAAGGTCACCTAACGACATTTGAGGGAAATTGTATACTCGAGGTGGGTTTATCATGTTTGTGGGATAAAGGTCACCTAACCACTTATGTGTGTAAACTCACATGTGTGTGTAAGTTGGACGACTTGATTTGGAAACCATGAACTTAGGGTCACCGAAGCATGGGGAACAAAAGGTGTTGATGGGATTAAACACGCCAACTAAACATAAAGAGGTTTAACCGATCCCATATAGCTAGAAGTTGCAAAGGGTTGCAATTGTCAAATGTTGACTACCTTGTTAACTTAAATAGAGGGATAAAGGTCACCTAACCAATATTTAAATATAACGTTGGATTCTAGATTTTTATTATTAATTGTCTATGAGACATAAAAGGGTATTAATAATTAAAATATAAGAATATCGAAAATACTAAAATTGAACTTTGTAAAATTTTGTAGATGGCCGCTAACAATATTACCCAAACCGTCCGTAACCTATCACTAAAAACGATCCTAATCCCATGAACATCTTATGGAAGATAAGGATGCCTATGACGATTGGATTAAGTATATCGAGAATACTACGCAAGCCTTTTGCCTCATGTTAGGAATTATGATTCCCAAGATTCAAAAGGATTTTTTGAATACCATGAGCATACGACATGATTACCCAATTGAAGGAAATGTTCCTACAATATGCAAGGGTTGAACACTTCAGGCGTTTCATGCATGTCGAATGGAGGAAACCCAATCGGTCTCATCTTAAATCTTTAAGATGACAAATCCACATTGATCACCTCGAAAGGCTCAATATGGGTAAAAGGGTTTTATCCGTTCTAACGATCAATGAGGGTGGCAACAAGAAAGGGCATCACCCCGATACCAAAGCAAATGTTGCAAATGGAAACGGTCACATCAAAGGGAAAAGAAAAGAAAGGCTAAAGCGGAACCACCGAAACCAAAATATAAGAAGGAAAAGGTTGCCATGAACGACCCATGCTTTAAGTGTGGAAAGATAGGGCATTTAAATAGGAATTGTCCAACCTATCTCAAAGAGTTGAAAAACAAGAGGGATGCTAGGCAAACCTTAGGTACAATCTTAATGATACATATTGACCTTAATGTTATTTCTTCTAACACATGGGTATTAGATACCGGATGTGGAACTCATATTTGCAATTCGTTGCAAGAGTTCAAAAGAAATAAGCATTACAAGAAAGGAGACTATGTTTTAAACTTCCAAATGGTTTGGAAATAGTTTTAAAAATGTTTTGAATGCTCCTAGTTTGACTAGGAACACTATTTAAGTTTCCCTTTTAAGACAATATGTTTTAATTTAAAGTTTGCAAACGATGACATTTATATTTCGATGAATGACATGTTTTACTTTAAACCTATGCCTTCAAATGGTATTTATGAATTGGTTCATAATAAAACATCATTTGATAGTTTAATGTACCAATCAATCACCAGGAAACTCAAAATGGATTTGAGTAAGACCTATCCTTGGCATTATCGCCTTGGTCATATAAACAGATGTCGCATGTAAACACTTCGAAAGAATTGTCTTTTGGAAACAAATGAAATTGGTTCATTTGATACATGCGAATCTTATTTACAAGGTAAAATGACCAAGTAATCCCTTAGTGGGAAAGGGCAAGAGATTTATTAGGTATCTTACATTCGGATGTATGTGATCCTTTTAAGCCAATGACTAGGAATGGTGAAAGATACTTCATTACTTTTACCGACAACTATAGTAGTTATGGTTATGTGTACTAGCTAAGACACAAAGTTAAAGTTTTGAAATGTTCAAAGCCTTCAAAAGGTGAAGTACAAAATCAGCTCAATCAAAGTTCTTCGTTCCGACAGAGGAGGAATCGAACGCTATTTGGATATGGTTAGATTTATGATCGCTAGGAGCGCATTATCTCTATCAATTTTGGGTCACGCTTTGCTCTCCGTGGCCCATATGGCCCAAACCAAGAAAGTGGATAAGACACCTTTTGAAATATGGCATGGAAGGGCTCCATCATCATCATATTTAAAGGTATGGGGTTGTGGAGCTTATGTTAAGCTATACACCTCAAACAAATTGGAAGTACGATCCACTAAGTGTATCTTTGTAGGATATCCTAAAGATGGTATAGGATATTATTTCTACGATCCAACAGAGCAAAAGGTATTTGTTGCTCGAAAGGCTGAGTTCTTGGAAGCTAAGTTCCTTGTGGAAGGAATTATTAGAACAAGTGGAACTTGATAAGGATCAAGAACCACAAGCCGATACACATTTGGTTAAAACTAGCACTCAACAAAAGGTTGTTGAAAAACGATCAAGTGGTTGATCAACACACACAAAGCGTTCGCAGATCTGGTAGAATTAGTAGTCCACCTGAAAGATATGGATTTTTCATAGATGGATGCTACGTGGTAGATTCAGGTGACTTAACCACATACCATGATGCAATGTCAAAATACGATTGTGACAAATGGCTTGAAGCCATGAATGTAAAGATGCAGTCCATGTATAACAACCAAGTATAGGAATTGGTTGTAACACCTCTTAACTCCAAAGTAGTTGGAAGTAAGTGGGTTTTCAGGAAGGAAACCGATATGCATGGTAACTTGGATACTTGTAAAGCGAGACTTGTAGCAAAAGGTTTCACTCAAACTCAAAGGGTTGATGAGACCTTCTAGCCCGTGGCGATGTTAAAGTCAATTAGGATATCATTTGCCATAATTGCACAATATGATTATGAGATTTGGCAAATGGATCTCAAAACGACTTTCCTTAATAGATATCTTGAGGAAGATGTCTATATGGTTCAGCCTGAAGGTTTTGTGGATCCAAAACATCCTAACAAAGTATGCAAGTTAAATAAATCAATCTATGGATTGAAACAAGCATCTAGAAGATGGAATCACCGTTTTCATGAAGATATTAGGGAATATGGATTCATCAAGAACAACGATAAAACTTGTGTGTATAAGAAGGCTAGTGGGAGCATCATCACTTTCTTAGTATTGTATGTCGATGACATTATACTATATGGAAATAATATTCCAACCATGAAATGTGTAAAAACCTAACTTGGAAGTTGTTTTTCCATTAAGGATCTTGGAGAAGTCGCCTATATTTTGGGAATAAAGATCTATAGGGATAAATCAAGGCGCTTGATAGGTTTAAACTAAAGTGCATACATTGACAAAGTCTTGAAAAGGTTCAAGATGGAGAACTCTAAGAAAGGTTTGGTACTTATTCAAGAGAGGACAATATTGAATGCGTTTCAATGTCCAAGCTCAAAGAATGAGCAAGAAAGAATGAAAGGAATCCCATGTGCGTCAGTTATAGGATTCATTATGTATGTAATGATATGCACTAGACCGGACATGTCATGCGCATTAAGCATGATGAGAAGATACCAACATGTAACGGTCATTGGGTGACTGTTAAAATATATATATTGAAATACCTTAGAAGGACTAAGGATATATTTCTAATATATGGATCTGGTGAAGAAGAACTCATTGTAAAGGGTTACAGGGATGCGAGTTTCGGAATTCGTTGTAAAGGGTTACATGGATACGAGTTTCCAAACTGATTGAGATGGTTCTCGATCACAATCAGGGTAGCATTGTCCACTACAGAATCAGAACACATCGCCGCTTCATTGATTGAGATAATTCATATGGATCTACCATTTGAATTATTGTTGATCTAGGGGTAGTCCCTACCATTCAGGACCCCTAGAGATCTTTGTGATAACGACGGTGCGATTGCCCAAATCAAGGAACCTCGTGCACATCAAAAGACTAGGCACATTGAGCGGAGTTTCAACTACATAAGGGATGAAGTTGAAAAAGGGAAAGATATGTATTCGCAAAGTTCACAGTGATCAAAATATTGCGGATCCACTCACGAAGCTCCTTGAACAGGCAAAGCATGAAGGGTCATACTTGTGCCTTAGGACTTCGATATTCTAGTGATTGGATTTAATCTATTTTATATTTGGATATTGGAACAACTATTATTATAACTCTTTATAGTATTTTGAGTTATGGTTCCATTTTAGCATGTTTAAATCCATGAATAAGTTACTTATTCTAAATATTCGTAGTCGATCATACTTGTGGGAACAAATATGAATGTAAGACTATTATGAACTTGGATTGGTGGATATTCATGAGGTATGAATATAGAGCAAGGTGTTGCTGCCAAGGTTCATAGATATTTGTGGGATACAAATATTGGACTGGCTCGCTCTCAAATACTACTACATGGAATCATTTGTGATTGGTCATAAGTAAATTTGAGTAAAGGAGAATATCATAGTATCCTCTGACCTGAGATACATATTGGGTCTTGATATTCACCAAATATTATGCCTTGACTTATTTCTTCGCTGTCAGTAATATGACAGTACATAAGGCTAAGCTCAGGTATGGTACAAGGTGATTGTGAGAGACGTATGTAGTCAAGAAGGGATTTGTTCCTCTTATTCGTTGAGAGTAAGATGTCTAAGGCCTGCTAAAGTTAAATCAACAGAGAGTGATCACTCTATGTCTCTGGATTTGACATGACATCTGTAACGAAAGGATAAATGATAGATTCACCTAAATCATTTCAAGTAAGGGACTTGAAGAGGATGATGTTATTGAATGGCACATATAGTCATACTATTACGGGTAGTAAACCGTAGTTAGGCGTTATTTACTGCTTGCATCAATCTTCTATGTATCTTGTGCAAGAGGGAGATTGTTGGACTCTGTATGCCCAAGACACATATTAAATTGATGTGGCTAGTACGTAATGATCCAAGTCGAGTCATACCCAAATACAAGCTAGACAAACACTTATAATATTTATTCGTGATATGATCAAACAATTAAATATTAACACTTATAATATTTAAAAATTGGTTTTCTAAATAATTGCACTTGACAAACTAATAAATTATATGGATAATTTATTTTGAGAGAATATTTTATTTTGTTATTTAATGGGTTAAATAACATAATAAAAGTTGTATAAGTCTTATAACATATGATGTTATAATTTTATAAAAGTTATAAAATTAATCAAGACATAAATTATTTTATAAAAGAAATTTGATTTTTTTTTAAAAGTCTAGGCCGCCACCCCCCATGGGGTCTTCCCAAAATTGTTGGTCCAATAAGATTTCATGCATTTGCATGTGTGTTGATTGGGTGCTCTTCCCTAAATGTTTTGGCCAATCACATTGCATGCAAATTGCGTGGATAGATGCATCTTGATTGGGTGGTCTTTCCAAGACCATTTTGGTCCAATGAGCTTACATGCATTTTGCTTGGTTAGAAGGCACATGATTGGGCAATGGTGGTGGCAATTCTCTCTCATCTTTTATAACCATTTTAGATGACAAAAATGAAAGAGATGAACTTGGAAAAATCTCTAGAAAATGCTCTACAAGTTTCGGCCAAAGGAGTGCCATTTGAGGAGATAATTTTCAAGTGTAAGACTTGAAAAATTACTCTCTTAAAATCGGCTAAGGTGTGGTTGATCAAGAAGGGTTTTTCAAGTTGATAAATCAAGTGCAAGAACTCTAATACTCCTCTCATAATTTTCGGCCAATGGTTGGTTCAAAGAGAGGATTCTTCAAGTGAGTTCATGAGTGTAAAATCCTAGCTAAACATAAGGTGTTTGTTGGAAGGCTTGGGGTATACAAGCTTGAGGTCTTCTACACTTGAAGGCAACCGTTCAAGAAGCATCATCTTCTTCATATCCATTACTCCTTGGAAGGTAGTATTCTAAACACCCTATGGTTATGTTTTTGATAGCATGCATATTCGTATATGGATCCGGGTATTGGGTTTTACATATAAAATGTGTTTTATATCTTGTGAGTAACATGTTTTAAATAAATATTCCACTGCGTTTTTATTTTATATGGATAAAATAACTTTGATAAACATGTGAAAAACCCAACAAATCGTTATTAGTTTTAATATAAACCATCTTAATCGTTTTTAAAAACATCGTTTAAACGTTGAAATTATTTAACACATATGGATCACCCCAAAACAATCGAAAACAGTAAAATAGGGGAACTATGTACTCGCTTGAGAATGCTTGGTGGTCTTTGAACAATAACCAAGCAAAGCTAGAAGGAGCACGGAGTCAATCGGCAACCTAATAACTATATAAATAAACCGGACCTAAGTCGGAGGATCGGATAGGATGAGGTCTTGTAAACCAAATGAGTTATTGGAACTCATATGACATGATTTAACAATGCCTACATACTAAATTGAAACCTAACCTAAGTGCTTTCGACCCATCTTAAGGTAGCTTACGCTACTTTAACGTGTCGTGCACGCAAAAGCGCGTTCGAGATGTCTAACTAGTCCTGTGACAAGTATTATATGCCCATACATGTTTAATTATGTTACATAATTAGTTATGTGTCAAAAGTTTAGGTTACATATGCTTAATTACCAATTATGTATGAAAAGGGTATTTTGGTAATTTACTAAAGGCATATAACTACCTATCATGCGACTTATTAAACCTAAGTGACCATAAGGTATAACCTCGGAAGGTTATTCCCTACTCTACTATGGTCACAAAACATATTTGGTCGGATCCTAATGATCGACCAAACGGGTCGTGTTCGAAAGTCTAAGTGGGTGTTTAGTCCGCTTGACTTACGACTCTATACAAGCACTAAACTAAAAAGTGACGAGGTAAACATGTCAAAACATGTTTAATTAAGTCAGAAAACAGGTTTGGTATCAAAACAAACGGTTTTGATACCTAAAAGTAGCTTGGTTACAAAATACGCGAGAAAACACATTCTGGCCGAAGCTACGACTCGTCACTGAGCCTAGATAACGCGGTAATCAGTAGGTATAGTTACTAGAGACTATAACCATCGTGATTACGCTCACGTTATGAAGTTCAAACGAACTTCGCGTTGACCATAAACTTGTCAAAGAAGAAAGTCAAACACAGTTTGATTTTAACGCTAAAACGAACGATAAACGCGAAAGAATACTTACAGAAGGTTCCCGCAAGGTTTGATTCCAAGTAATCTCAGGTAGGAAGTGCACAAACACAACCACTTAGAGAAAAACTCAGATCAAATGTGGGAATGAATGAAGTGGGGGTTGGGTATTTATAGGAAATCCACAACCGTTAGGATCGTTTCTTGGAAAAGAAGGAATGATCTAGACCATACACTTGGGCACAAGGTTTTGAATACCATGGGGACATCAAATACCAGCCCATAGTGTGCAATTCAAGGGGTAAAAACCATTGGAACAGGTGGAATGGACCAGATTCAATGTTTCTGCATTTCTGCTGATCTGGGGACTGCTTACGGACCGTAAGCACATGCCCATACGGTCCGTAAGGGACCTGCAGACCAGCACTTTCATAAAATGACAGTTTAGCCCCCGAACTTGTAAAACTTGCATTTCGGCTCATTTTTGACACGTTTAAGCCCCTTTAACCTCATTTCAAGGCTCTAAAATGAATTTAAAGTATAGGGAACTCAAACATGCTCAAAAATATCTCGGATGTTGGTTCGTTTGGTCGTACGGTTGCGTTGTTCGGTTAATTACGACGGAAGTCGTAACGAACGCAAAAACGATCCAAATTACGCGACGAATGGATTTTTATTATGCAAACACTAAAACATAATATTTTAATGCTTACATAAATTTTTGGATGTCCGGATGTATTCAGAACGTAAGATATGCGCGAAAATGTAAACTTGTGCACTTTTTGACGCTTTTAGTCCCTATTGATCAATAATGTTTATTTTAGCATACCGAACCCTTCAAAGCCTATTTCTAAGCTATGTAAAGGTTATTTAGGGTATGTTTAACTTATGATCAAGTTCCGGAATGTTCGTTACAGTTCAAATTGACATACTTTCGTAGTTTGTCGAATTTAGTCCCTTTAAGCGAATAGACTTAATTCCGGCATACCAAACCATCCAAAACTTATTTCTAAGTTATGTAAAGGCTATTTAAGGTATGTTAAGCCTATGTCACTATTCCAGAGTGTTTGTTGCGCTAAACTGATTGCGTTTGCGCATCAGTTCGCGTATAACTTTCCAGAAAGCGATTTAGAGCTTGAAATCGAACGAGAATTGATATGTGCACATGATACACATATTTATACAAATCCCAAGTAAGAAATACAATATTTCATTGATTTGGTATTTGTTTGATGGCCGTGGAGGCACAGATGTCACATTACCCGTTGAGGAAATGAATATCCGTTGTGTAATCCTTCATTTCCAACTCTGATGAAGCAACCATTGGAAATGACTCCGTCTGTTCATTTTCGTTTCTGAAGAATGACCGTTAAGGAAATGACAGGATATTACCTTGCATATCGCTGATGGTTATTTGGCAGAGTCACAAATAGACTCCTACGAATAAATTTCGGGACGAAATTTCCTAAAGTAGGGGAGACTGTGACACCTGTGTCACCGCAACCATCAAACAAATACCAAGCCGATGAGATATTGTATTTCATACTTGGGATCTTGTATAAATATGTGTATCTTTTGCACATATCAATTCTTGTTCAATTTCAAACTTTATGTCGCTTTCTGGAGAATTATACGCAAACTGGTGCGTAAACGTACTCAGTTTAAATGCGAAAAATACTCCGGAACATCAACATATGCTTAACATACCTTAAATAACCTTTACATAACTTAGAAATAAGTTTTGAAGGCCTTGGTATGGCAAAAACAAGTTAAATTCGCTTACAGGGACTAAACTTGACAAACTGCGAAAGTATGCCAATTTGGACTGTAACGAACATTCCGGAACATGTCCATAAGTTAAACATACCATAAATATCCTTTACAAAGCTTAGAAATAGGCTTTGAGGTGTTTGGTGTGCTAAAATAAACTTTTGGGTCCTTCAGGGACTAAAAGTGTCAAAAAGTGCACAAGTTTGCACTTTCACGCATAACTTACGTTCTGAATACATCCGGACATCCAAAAATTTATGTAAACATCCTTATATTATGCCTTAGTGTATGGCATGAGAAAAATCCATTTGTCGCGCAATTTGGATCGTCTTTCGCGCTAATGCGCATTCAGTCGTAATTAACCGAACATCACGACCGTACGGCCACACGAACCGACATCCAAGATATTTTTGATCACATTTTAAGTTCCCTATACTTTAACTTCATTTTAGAGCTTTGAAATGCGGTTAACGGGGCTTAAACGTGTCAAAAATGCATCAAATACCAAGTTTTGGGGCTGCAGGGACCAAAACTGTAAATCTGCCAAAGTGAGGGCTTACGGACTGTAAGCCATCACCCATACGGTCCGTAAGGAGTCCCCAGTACAGCAGATTCAGTTTTAACTGCAGTTGCCTCTTTAAATTAGTGAAAGGTCAAATTCCACTTGCCTCTTCTGAACAATAAGGGCCAAATCTGATGTCCCATAAATGTTGCAACAACTGTATGGACAAGATCAAAGCACGTTAATCGATAAACGATCCTAACGGTCATGCTTTTCCTATAAATACCCCCCCCCATTCTTGTTTAAACCCACAAAATCTGATCAAAATGCTCTAAGTTGATGCCATTGCTTCATACCTGAGCTCTTTGATCAAGATTAGCTTTCGGGGACCCTTCGTAAGTGTTCTTTCGTTCTTTTATTCGCTTTTCGATCCGGAAGTCAACGTTTGGTTTGACTTTCTGCGTTGGCAAGCTAATGGTCAACACGAAGTTCATTGGAACTTCATAACGTGAGCGTGATCACGATGGTTATAGTCCATGGCGACTATACCTACTGATTACCACGTTATCTAGGCTCAGTGACGAGTCGTAGTTTCGGCCAAAATGCGCATTCTTGCGTATTTTGTAACCAAACTACTCATGAGCATCAAATCCGTTTGTTTTGATGCCAAACCTGTCACACCCTGGTTTCCACGTGTCTCACCGGTGGGCCCGGTGGGGGATTACCGTGACGTAGTTGGCAACATTATAGTCAAACCACACAATATATGAATGCACAGCGGAAGCATAAAGATAAATATGTTTCAACCTTTACCGTAATATCAAAGTATCACTGTTCGTTGAAATAAAATCCACAGGGGATCAAATAATACATAAAATATTGTTCAACAGACAAGGCATCAAAAGCTTGCGAGACTCTTTAAGATGCTAAGGAGCTATAGCCAGCCGATTACATTTAGTACCTGCATTTAATCTTTTTGGGAAAATACGTCAGTTTACACTGGTAAATACATTCAACTGACACTTTGGTAAAATGTTTGATAAAATTGGTTTAAATGCTCAAGGCACAAACTCTTTATAACTTGGGATAATTTATAATCAAATCTTGTAAAGAATTACATGTTACTATGCGTTCGGTCGCCCAAGTCGTGTCGGGTTAAAGTTTAATAGACACACCACATAGTATAAAACCGTGGCGGGTAACCAACGGCTAAACTTTTATAATTATAGACATAATGCCGGGTGTACGCCTACACCGGGATGTAAAGGTCATGGCCATTCGTAAATGCTGCCAAGGATATCCGGGACATGGTCATTAAGCCCCCAAAGGCGTCAAGCCAACAAAACAAGTTTTCAAACGGGTCACATTGATAATACCCAACTACTAATGAGTTGGGGTCAATTGCCCGACCAAGCGGTATTTTAGATACCGTAACCCAAGCCCGTATAACGGAAAATAAGTTAAAAGTATTTACCTTTGCAAGTGTAATCCTTAACTGAATAAATCACAGATAGCTTTTACTGGTCTCCTATTCTGGAACGAAGGTTTTAAAAATAACCTATTAGAATCCTAACGGGTCCTTATAATTGCCGTAGCTTAGACCGGTCAGTTTCAAGGATAGTTACGGTTTAATCGCGTGAAAGGCGAAAACCGTGAATGGAATGTGATTTGGACCCAACAAGATTGAAGACTTGTTTTATATGGGTATAATAATCATACTCTGGATTTTGGGGTCAAAACAATATGGTTTGACCCGTTTCGGCTAATTTATGTAAACTAGTTACATAAGCCGTCCCGTGCGCGCAAAAAGGCGTAACGGGTAACCGTAGGGGTCCTACACTTGTTTCCTAAGTCAATATGCCTTAAAGAGGTTGTGGTATCAGTAGGATACCTTCCGTAATGCCCGTAACGAGTTTAAGTTCATATTATGCCCCGTAGGGGTAATTTGGTCTTTTTAAAGGCTTTTAAAAAGCTTTCTGGGTTCTACAGGAAATCTGAGTTTCCCGAACAGTTTATAAAGTCTAAAATACTTTATTTATTATTTAAAATCAATAGCAACTGGAATCGGGTCAAAAGACCTTGTAGAACTCAAGTTATGGCCAAAAAGGGCATATTCGGTATTTACCGAACCGATGCCATAACCGCAGGTTATGAGCAGGTCAAAAATAATTAAAAATCTTTAAAAATCCCAAAATATTATTTTACATCAGTGAGTAAAAGGTTTGGTGTCGAAATCCGGGTTTTGGTAGGCGTTATGCTAATTGCGCTATTTAATTACTAAAGTTTCGCAATTTGCGCTATTTGGCATAACTCCTATTCTGGACCTCGGATTGACGTGAAATTTTAGGGACATGCTTAGAATTCAGTAACCAAGGTTATGGTCCTTTCACATGTCCGAAATTCTCGTTTTATTTTGAAAAGGGCGTTACGGTCAACTTTTAAGCATTTAACGGAAAGGTGTAAAAGACTTGGACAAACGGCGAACCGGCCACAGAGGGTTATACCATCATGTAACCTGGTCCTAAGAGAGTCCTAAGGCATTTCTACATTACACTAGAACGGGTCAGAACTGAAGTCAAAGCAAAAGTCAAAGTTTTGCGACTTTCGGCTCCGAACCGGGTCAATATAGAAAATGGCCGAATCAAACAAGCTTAGACTTGTTAATATACTTATTATCATGTTTTATGAGTGTTTAAACAGGTTCCATACCATCTACATTACAGATTATGCATAAATCGCAAAATAGTATTTATGTTGACTTTTCTAAGCACGTTTGACTCGACACTTGAACTAGTTAGAGTGGTGATCAGGGGGAACCCTTTTAGGGGTTTATTACCCACATAAATACCAACTTATGACTACTTTTGATTCGGCTAATCACTGGACCATTTGTGATTAACCGTTATGTCAACCGTTAATTACGACGGTTTGACTTTTAAGCTAAAACTAAGCAAAAACTAAACCATAAAGGGTTGAACCAACTTACAGAAGTCCTATGCACGAAATGTGAAGCTTAGATAGAAGTCTTGAGATCCAGAGATGATCAGAGATGTAAGAGAAGGTGTGAGGAACATTGTTGCAACCTTATGGCCTTTTATAGGCAATGAGGATCACTAAGATCATCACACAAGGGTCTACAAGGCTCCCTTGATGATCATCAACTGTCCCGCAGTGCTAAAATATGATTAGGGGTCGCCCATATCTCTGGAAGATATTGGCATTAATGTTTTACCGTTTAACACAGCCAACAGCCAACTTTCTGTCGCTGGGCATCGCTTACGGACCGTATGGCTTGGGCCTTGCGGTCCGTAAGCCTATGGCGGAAACACTTTTACCCCTTCACCCCCCTTACGGTCCGTAAGGCATAACCCTTACAGTCCGTAAGCGATCATCAGTGGCAAAAAAAAATTAACCTTTCATGTATTGAACGGTCAACTTTGAATTAATAATTTTGATGGCTGGCCTTTTACCCATACTTGACCAGATGCCTACCCCATATGCAATATGGGTTTGCAAGAAGGATGGGCTTATGACCAATTATTTGTCTTGCATTATTTTCTTAGGATTAGATTAGCAACTTGTAGGCTTGTGATTATTATTAATGACCCGATTAAGATTAGGTGCTTATAAACTTGCTTGGGGTCTCGGGATTTATAATACGAAGTCACTCAGAGGTATAAAATTAACATGTCGACATATTCGAAAATCCTACCGCATATCTTAATTAAATCCGGGTTTATATTATTTTTGTCGTATTTGACACGTGTCATTTATTTATTGGACACAAAAATTCGAGGTGTTACATCCTAACCCCCTTAAAATAAATCTCGACCCGAGATTTACTGAAACAAATAAGGGTATTTTTCTTTCATCGTGGATTCAACCTCCCACGTGAATTCGGGACCTATACGGGCATCCCACTTGACCTTAACAATAGGCACATGCTTCCTTCGAAGCTTCTTTACCTGTCGATCTTCAATCGACAAAGGCTTCTCTACAAATTTCAAGCTCTCATCTATATGCACATCTGTGTGTGGGATCGCCAATGATTCATCAGCGAAGCACTTCTTTAGATTGCAGATGTGGAACACATTGTGAATTCCATTGAGCTCTTCAGGTAAGTTTAACTTATAGGCAACGGACCCGACCCGTTCGATAACCTCGAAAGGTCCGATGTATCTCGGGCTTAGTTTGCCTTTCTTACCAAAACGCATCACCCCCTTCCAGGGTGATACTTTAAGCAACACTTTTTCACCTACTTCGAAGTGAAAATCTTTACGCTTTGGATCCGCGTAACTCTTCTGCCTATCTCGGGCAGCTTTGAGACGGTCTCGAATCTGGACAATCTTGTCCGTCGTCTCGAAAACTATCTCTGGTCCAGAAAACTGGACATCTCCAACTTCCGCCCAACAAACAGGCGATCTACACTTTCTACCGTATAATGCCTCGAAAGGCGCAGCCTTAATGCTGGTATGGTAGCTATTGTTGTAGGAGAATTCGATTAGTGGTAGGTTCTTATCCCAACTACCACCCAAATCGATAGCACATGCGCGTAGCATGTCTTCCTCACTCTGACCGCCTGTCTGAGGATGGTAAGCCGTACTAAAATTCAAACGTGTGCCCAAAGATTGCTGGAAACTCTTCCAGAAATGCGACGTTTACCTAGTATCCCGGTCAGAGATAATAGACACAGGTATGCCATGCAAGGCTACAATCTTATCAACGTATAACTGGGCTAACATGTCGGAGCTATAAGTCTCCTTGATGGGTAAGAAATGCGCTGATTTAGTCAGCCTATCAACGATAACCCATATTGCGTCATTTCCTTTCCTCGTCTTGGGTAACTTGGTAATAAAATCCATAGTTACACATTCCCACTTCCATTCAGGAAATTCAGGCTGTTGTAGCAAGCCAGATGGCTTTTGATGCTCAGCCTTGACTTGCGCACAAGTTAAGCATTTTGCTACATAAGCGGCTACAGACTTTTTCAAGCCTATCCACCAATAATTTGCCTTTAGATCCTGATACATCTTATCAGCTCCCGGGTGAACAGAATACTTGGAACTATGGGCTTCCTGGAGGATAACATCTCGTAGTCCTCCATAAATCGGAACCCATATTCGTCCATTCAAACGTAAAATTCCGTCCTTGCTAAGAGTTAACTGCTCCTCAGTTACTCCTAGCTTCTCTTGAGGATAGTTAGCTTCCAACACAGCTTCTCTGTGTGCAGCTAACACCCTTTCAATCAAATTATTCTTGACTTCAATGCTCTTGGCATTGATGCGGATGGGTTTCACCCTTTCCTTTCTACTCAGGGCATCAACGACTACATTCGCCTTGCCGGGATGATATCTAATTTCACAATCATAATCATTTAAAGTTTCCATCCAACGGCGTTGCCTCATGTTTAACTCCTTCTGATTAAACAAATGTTGAAGGCTCTTGTGATCCGAATAGATCACAAACTTGATACCATACAGGTAGTGCCTCCACAGTTTTAGTGCGAACACAACGACACCCAGCTCCAAGTCATGGGTGGTGTAATTCTTCTCGTGCACTTTTAACTGTCTTGAAGCATAGGCAATAACTTTGCCTTTTTTGCATGAGCACACACCCCATGCCAGTGTGTGATGCGTCGCAGTAAACTACGAACTCCTCGGTACCTTCCGGTAGTGTCAACACAGGGGCGTTGCTCAACTTTTGCTTTAAAATATCAAAGGACTCTTGCTGCTTAGGGCCCCAAACCAACTTTTCCTTCTTCTTGGTCAAGGAAGTTAAGGGCGCAGCAATCCTTGAAAAATTTTCAATGAATCGCCTGTAGTATCCTGCTAACCTCAGGAAACTACGAATCTCAGTAGGCGTCTTTGGCTCTTGCCAATTCATGACAGCCTCTACTTTAGCGGGATCCACCTGGATACCACGCTCGCTGACAACGTGTCCTAGAAATTGGACTGCTCGTAGCCAGAATTCGCACTTAGAGAATTTGGCATAGAGTTTCTCATGGTGTAGCAGTTTGAGAATACAGCGAAGGTGTTTCTCATGGTCAGCGCGGTTCTTCGAGTATATAAGAATATCGTCGATGAAGACGATGACGAATTTATCCAAGTACGGCTTGCAGACGCGATTCATGAGATCCATGAACGCAGCCGGTGCATTAGTGAGCCCAAAAGGCATCACTAGGAACTCGTAGTGACCGTAGCGAGTCCTAAATGCTGTTTTATGCACGTCTTTATCTCTGACTTGCAGTTGATGGTAGCCTGACCTCAAGTCGATCTTCGAAAAATAACTCGCCCCTTTTAACTGATCGAACAAATCGTCGATCCTCGGCAAGGGATATCTATTCTTTATCGTGACCTTATTAAGTTCGCGATAATCGATGCACAGACGCATCGATCCGTCCTTTTTCTTAACAAACAGGACAGGTGCTCCCCAGGGAGACGAACTAGGTTTGATGAAACCTTTAGCCAGTAGTTCATCCAGCTGGGTCCTTAACTCCTTCATCTCGATTGGTGCTAGCCTGTAAGGTGCTCTAGCAATAGGTGCTGCTCCAAGGATGATATCAATCCTGAATTCCACTTGCCTATCTGGTGGCAAACCAGGCAGATCTTCAGGGAAAACTTCTGGATACTCCGAAATGACGGGAATGTCTTCTATCTTCGGTTTAGGCTCTTCAATGATCACCTGTGCCATGTAGATGACACAACCCTTCTTTAGACATTTTGAAGCTTTGAGCATAGTCACTTGCTCAGGCAATCCGTACTGGGTATCTCCTCGAATGGTAAGCGATTCACCAGACGGAGTCTTTATCACAATTTGCTTTCTGTTGCAGACGATTTGGGCCTAGTTGTGAGATAACCAGTCCATACCCAATACTAGGTCAAAACCGGCCAATTTAAAGGGAAGTAGAGATAGAGGAAAAGAGTGGTTCTTAATGGATATCACACATCCATCTAACACAGTGGAGACGGTTTCTATGGTTCCATCTGCTAGCTCTACCTCGTAGTTTGCGTTTAAGGTTTTGACAGGCATATTCAGCAATTTGCAAAATTTATGATCTACGAAAGACTTATCAGTGCCCGAATCAAAAAGTACTCTTGCAAAGATATCATTTACGAGAAAAGTACCTGTGATTATGTTGTCATCCAGCACTACTTCTTTCGCCTCCATCCTGAAGACTCTAGCATTGTTCTTCTTGGCCTCTTCAGGCTTCTTGGCATATTTAGGGCAGTTGCTTTTAATGTGCCCCTTCTCGTTGCAGTTGTAGCAGGTTGCATCTTTTATTTTCTTGCAGTCCCCGGTCTTGTGGTCCTTGGACTTGCACAACCCGCAAGCATACGACCTCGACTGGGTCTGCGAGTTTGACTCGAGCCTACACTTTCCAAAGTGATGTCTCTTGCAAGTTTTGCACTTGGGCTTCTCACCAGTCTGTTGCCCATCCTTCCTTGACTCCGACCCCCTCTTGTTATCACCGTTTCCACGGTGTTTCTTGCTCGACCTCCGTGAAGTTTCATCTTCACGCTTTCTCTTTTCAGCTTCTTTGTTCCTTAGCGATCTTTGTCGGATCGCATCCAGAGTAAGGGACAAAGATATATCAGCTACAGATCGAAAGGTCGCTGGCCGAGAGGCCTTCACGCTTGCCTTTATTTTGGGGGCTAACCCACCGATGAAACGAGCGATTCTCTTTGGCTCCGGGGTTACCAGATATGGAACCAACCGAGACATCGTGTTGAAGCTCGTTAGGTAAGCTTGGCAGTCAAGGTTTGTCATCACCAATGATAGAAAATCAGATTCTATCTTTTTCACCTCATGTTGAGGGCAGTAATTCTCCTTAATGAGAGAAACGAATTCCTCCCATGTCATGCTGTATAGAACAGCCTTTCTCGAGGCCTGAACCAACGACCTCCACCAAGCCAGGGCCTCGCCCTTGAATGATTGAGACACAAACTTTACCACGTCTCTTTCTGCACAGCCGCTGATGTCCACCACGGTGTCCATCTCGTCAAGCCAGGTCATACAATCGACCGCTCCTTTCTCCCCAGTGAAGTCTCGGGGCTTGCATGATACAAAGTACTTGTAGGTGCAGCCTCTGGCGCGAGATGCGTCAGTATATACTCTTTGTTGACGGACACTGTTTTCATTGGACGAATGATTATCATCGTCCTTTTTAGGCTTGGACAGCGGTTTGCTGTGAGATTTTGTGTGGGTTTTTGGCTTTGAGGGTGGTTTGGATATAGTTCGACTCCGAGATTCAGTATATTCCTCATATTGTCGATCCAGAGCTGCCTTGACAGCATTATCGACAAGAGCTTTCAACTCCGCGCCCGTCAGATGAACCTGGGCGTTATCGTATTCGTCTTCCTTCGAGTGGCTATTTTCTCCACTAGGATCAGCCATGGTAACTTGAATCTGTCACAGAAGATAACGAAAATTTTATTTAAGAGTTTATTATGGAATTGTCTTTTATGGCAATTCATTAACCGTGGTAACAGAGACCATATCTGGTAAATTTGTTACTCACTTTTATTTAGGATTTGAACATACTTATCCTAATTACAAATAATATTGTTATTGGCATAAAGGCCTAGTCACGAGGACGTTTTTATAATATTAGCCGAGATTACAGAGAATCAAGGTATGAAGGTTTGAACCGTAGTCCTTTTACCCTTTCTGATAGGGAGTCATAGACCACCACTGTCCTTTGTCTTATATGACAATCATCATGGCCCGTAGGCACTACATCTCTAATGGATGTTTAATGATTTCGCCCGTAGGCACTACACCACTAATGGATGTTTAATAAATGATCATCTTTATTGATGATTTTACCCATGATTTATTATATCATTAATTTGGGTTTTGGAATCCTTAGAAGGATTCTTATACAGAATGACGCGTGCGATTTTTAACGAGTCACATCTGCCATGAATGTTAACATGATTACAGAGGTTAACTGGAATTCTGAATCTTTTAATCAGGTCTTACCATCTTGGCCGGGTCTAAAAAGACACCTTGCTAGTTTCACTCTTAAGATTCTTTACTTAGGCAGATTTAAATTTAAAAGGAATGATTTTGATTTATTTCATATACAGTAATAACAAAATGAAATCTATAACATAACATTCCATAAACTTCAAATACGATTACACGCTGCCCTAAACGGGACTTTTAAACAAGTACATACCTACATAGAGGTTAATAAAGAGACAAGTCCACGCAGGGACCAATACAAGATAGGTGTCCGCGTAGGGACTAAAAGATAAGTCCACATAGGGACTGAATTGCGATAAATGTCCACGCAGGGACTTATTTAAAATAGGCACTACATTAGAACATATATAAGGACTAATGGTCGCGTTTCTTCTTCTTGCCCTTCAACAGGTTTGCTAGACCCTTAAGGAATCCCCTGTTGTTCTTTTGTTCTTCCTCGAAATCCCGTTCCACACGAGTTAAATGGTGGAGGATCTCTTCTTGTTCGGGCGGAGAAAAACGTGGTTGTGGCGCCGGTTGTGGAACTGGAGGTCTTGGAGGTGCTGGATACCCATGTGCTGTGTAATCCGGTATCCCTAGGTTTCCAAAAGCTCCGTCGGGATACGGGCATTATACCTAGCCGCTATCACATATGGGCCGCGCTCATAGTTGTAATTGTAATGCGTGTGCGACGGCTGTTCGAACGGGTTGTATGCCGTTGGACCCGTGTATGCAGGTATTGGGTGGTCATACCCAAATGGTGGCGAAGATGGTGCAACTGGTGCAGAGTTCGCCTCCTGTACTGGACTTGAAGGTCCTTCTTCTTGTAGTGACGGGTAGTGACTACCACTAGAGGGTCGAGGGGTGTTGAAATGGAATTCCCCTCTTCGGGTGGACATACGAGCACCCGATCTCCTACGCCTTGGCGGATCAGGCATTTCTGGTTGAACCGGTGCGGAGGTGGTGGCGTAACTGCCACGAAACGTGGATCCTCGGAGGGATCTTGCTGTTGCTGCTGCTGTTGCGATGTCTGATGGGAGGGTGTGAAGTACCACTCGTGCTGGTTAAACAGTGCTTGAAAACTATCTGGCCCTTGATAAGGTGTGCCATGAAAAGAAGATCCATCAGAGATCTCGATAGGATGCGTGGGCGTACCACGAGCAGGTTCTATGGGATCTGTGTCCTCATCCATATGGTCTTCTGAGAAGTGATCATGTGGTCCTAACGGGACAAAGCCTGCAGGTTCCTGAATGTAATCTGCTGGGTTAAACTGACCTCTGAAGTAAGGAGTGGGATCATCAAAAGCACGGTGCGATGCAGATCACTGTAGAGGTAAAAAGGATGGTTGAGGGTTATTGGGATTATTTTCCGAGTCTGGTCCAAATGAATGGCGGTATGAGGGTGTTGAGCTATGCGAGGTAGAATGTCTCGCAGGTTCAAAAAGGTTTCTTCGTCTTTGTGGTTCTTCACTCCTTGTACTGGAAGGAGCTCGCGTGTTCAAAGGTCCAGCTTCGTGATCATTGTGAGTAATGATCGTTCCTCTGCCTCTTCCTCCTCTACCTCGTCTGATTGCAGGTGGCATAATTCTTGCTTTCAAAACTTTAAATAGCAATAACAATAAAAAGACAAACTGGAATAACAATTCGAATTTGTCCTATGTTCTTGTCTAGACTCAAGTATGTGCAATTGTGTAACTGAGATTAAACACAAAGGTTAGTGTTTAATTCACTCAGTGTTGGCTCTGATACCAACCTGTCACACCCCGGTTTCCACGTGTCTCACCGGTGGGCCCGGTGGGGGATTACCGTGACGTAGTTGGCAACATTATAGTCAAACCACACAATATATGAATGCACAGCGGAAGCATAAAGATAAATATGTTTCAACCTTTACCGTAATATCAAAGTATCACTGTTCGTTGAAATAAAATCCACAGGGGATCAAATAATACATAAAATATTGTTCAACAGACAAGGCATCAAAAGCTTGCGAGACTCTTTAAGATGCTAAGGAGCTATAGCCAGCCGATTACGTTTAGTACCTGCATTTAATCTTTTTGGGAAAATACGTCAGTTTACACTGGTAAATACATTCAACTGACACTTTGGTAAAATGTTTGATAAAATTGGTTTAAATGCTCAAGGCACAAACTCTTTATAACTTGGGATAATTTATAATCAAATCTTGTAAAGAATTACTTGTTACTATGCGTTTGGTCGCCCAAGTCATGTCGGGTTAAAGTTTAATAGACACACCACATAGTATAAAACAGTGGCGGGTAACCAACTGTGACAACTCGAGTTTCTGACTTTCGCTTTCGCATTAAATGCGCGTTGACTTTGACTGCTTAGTTGCTTGGGTTGTGAACTTGAATTGTACGCGTGGTGTTTTAATGAAACGTATTGTTGTTTTGCCTATATGTGATTACTTGTTGTGGTAGAAAATAATATTAGAATTAATATTAGAATTATCATTAAAACACTTAGTCTAGATCACGAAACCTGACATACAGTTCGAAGGATTCGAAGGACCACGAAAGATAACTTCCGATCCGAAGGATCAACCTTCGAATTAAAGATTCTCGAAACATATCATTCGACCAAGGACTTCATCCTTCGAGCACGAAACATATCCTTCGACATCTTTCGGCCCAGCCTTTTCTGATGGGCTTGGCCCATTTCTGTGATACGTTAAATATGGGAATGCATGTAAACTGATAAGGATTTCCTAAGAAAAACCCTAGCTCCTTTGTGTGTGTGTGCGTCGGCAAACCCTCAACATCCGAAGCCAAATCTCTTGTGCTGTTCATTCTTAACTTCGGTTAGTGATTTACGTGTTTTGTTCTTGATTTCATCATACATGATTAATTTATTATGTAACTGCATACGAAATACATGTTGATCTAGATTGATAGGATCGAATGCATAGTATTGAATGGGTTGAATGATATTGATTTGATTAGATTTCGAAAACAGATTAGCATGTCAATAGTGTTCGATTATGTAATACGTTATGCTAAGCAACTGGATGATATGCGTATAGATGTATGTTAGATTGTTGAACCAAATGATAATTATGTTTACATGACACATAGATGATGATTTGGATTGGTTGATGATTTGATCCTATGATTGCTGCATGATTGTTGTTTGATCGACAATGTTGTTGACGGCTGTTAGCATGTTTAGGGTTTCTGAAATTGTAACTGTTGTTGACGTAACTGATATGTGTCGAAAGATACTTGTAGTCGAAACATAGTTGTCGAAGCATAGTTGTGACCGAAAGATATCTGTTGACCGAAGGATAGAATTGACCGAAACATAATTAGGTTGACCGAAAGATGCCATTTGGTCGAAAGATGACTGGTGGTTCGAAACATAACAACCAGTCCGAAAGGTAACTGTGATATTTAGTATGTGTCGAAGGATCACTAATGTGTCGAAAGATAAGGTTGGATTCGAAGGATGGTAGGTTATAAACATCTTTCGAAAGATAGTGGAATGTATGTTTGATTTACTTGACATGCCATGCTTGATGATGAATGTTTACATTTGCAATTGTGTGACACTCGATTTGCATACGTATCATTGCGAACATGAACTGATTTGTTATACATGCATACAATAGGACGTGATTAATTACTTGTGAGTACATAACCTAGCATACCGAGCAAACCAAGGTGAGTTCACACTCTTACTAAGGCATGGGATTCCCGGGTTGTGGGAATGGGTTAAAGGCTTGATGATAAACTAATAACGTACATACACTACGCTTTTCCTAGACTATCACCTATCATAGTCCTCGGATGTCAGGACGGTTTCGTAGGTTGGAAAACACCTACGTGGTTCCGTAGGTTGGGATAACACCTACGTGGTCAGATGCCAATTACTATCCTCGATACAAAGGATACGCACGTAAGACATACGTGTACGCATTACTTACTTCTTCCGTAGGTTGGGATAACACCTACGTGGTCATATGCAAATTACTATCCTCGATACAAAGGATACGCACGTAAGACATACGTGTACGCATTACTTACTTCTTCCGTAGGTTGGGATAACACCTACGTGGTCATAATACGAATAGTCTAGTGGTCACTTAACATGGGAAGCCCCCACCTGTATAACTTACTATTGGCCCGGTAGAGCCACCCGTTACTTACTATTACGCATTTACGTACTGTGAACTCGCTCAACTATTTTGTTGATCCTTTCCTTTACATGCCTCGCAGATCGTTAGGTACTGGGAGCTTGCACTGGAGGCGCGGTCGTTGTGGACTTGGATCGTGAACATCATATGGAACCCATATGATACTTGATACACTTTTACATTGGATATTTTTATATATACGCTTCCGCTAAACATTGATAACTGGCTTATGTTTTGGAAACACCTTTCATATGGATTTGTTCTGAATTATACTGCAATTACTTTTACTTTATACAATGTTCTATATGATTGGTGGCTTGGTCCTGGTCAGTCACGCTCCCAAGCGGTGATACTCCGCGTGTGGATTTTGGGGGTGTGACAGATTGGTATCAGAGCCATTGGTTATAGAGAACTTGGTTTTAATATGGGAAAACGTTTTTATTAAAACCAGACTATAACCAGAACAGTGCTCTCAACGATCCACAACGACGCTTCGCTCCACGTGCAAGACTCGACATCCTAGGTAATAAGGTTTATGTTTGTTACCTGCTTGCTAGAACTGCATAGAACTTTGCTCGTAGTATGCTTACATTACTTTGCTCACTACTTGTTATTGCTTGAGAACACTTACGTGCTTACACTCTTCTGTCATCGCACTATTCGCGAACTTTTCTCACTTATGTTGCCTTTGATGTGAAGATCAATGGCCGCACGAATTACCATGACTCAAGCCCAGCTAGAGGCTCTCGTTGCTGCGGCAGTTGCAGCCGCCCAAGCAGGTAGTATACCCTGCAGTATAGGCACTAGGATCTTTAGATCCTACATTAATTCTCGTATTTAACTTTGCCCTATTCGTACACAATAGGTCAACCCGCTCAGCAACAACCTGCCTGCACATTCAAGAACTTTATGGAATGCCGTCCCAGCACGTTTAGCGGCACAGAAGGAGCAGTTGGACTCCTTCACTGGTTCGAGAAGCTAGAATCAGTATTCGAAATGTGTGAATGCCCTGAGGAACGCAGGGTGAAATACGCTACCGGTACCCTAGAGGGAATCGCGTTAACTTGGTGGAACGCGCAAGTGCAGATATTCGGGTTGGCAGCTGCTAACGCCACACCCTGGAACGAATTCAAAGAACTTATCAAGAGAGAGTATTGTACACGTGAAGATATTCACAAGTTGGAAGACGAGCTGTATAATCTGAAAATGGTTGGATCAGAGATTGAAGCGTATACTAAACGGTCAAATGAGCTGGCCGTGCTGTGTCCAACTATGGTGGACCCTCCATACAAGCGTATCGAGTTGTATCTCAAAGGTTTGGCTCCAGAAATTCAGAGCCATGTTACCTCAGCTAACCTCGACAACATCCAGGAGATCCAGCGTCTCGCTCATCGCATCACAGATCAGGCCGTGGATCAGAATCGCCTGCCTAAGCGCATCAGCGCTACTGCTACTGCTACTACGTCTGCTACTACTGCTACTCCCAGTGACAATAAGCGAAAATGGGAGGGGGATTCAAGTAAAGCATCAGCGTCAGTCCAGTCCCAGGCTCAGCAACGAAAGACTGAAGGTTATCAAAGCCCCAGTCAGCACTCTTCGGGTAGTCACAAACAGGGAGGATATCGGGGAAATCTTCCGAAATGTAACAACTGCAACAGGCACCACAGCGGCCAGTGTAACAGAGGTCGTTGTCAAAGATGCCTCAAGATGGGTCATGAGGCCAAAGACTGCAGGAGCCCTCGTCCTGCGAACCAGAACCAGGGTCAGCAGCAGCCACACGCTCAGCAGAATCAGCAACAGGGCAACAAGGGGTGCTATAATTGTGGTGCTGAAGGTCACATCAAGAGACACTGCCCGCAGCTAAACAGGAACCAGAACAACAACAACAACAATCAGGGCAACGGGAACAATAACAACAACAACGGGGGAAACAACAATAACAATGGCAACGAGGCAAGAGGTCGAGTTTTCATGTTAGGAGGAGGAGACGCAATGAACGCTAATTGAACTCATAACTTGTCTTGGATTTTTATTATTATGTTTACGCTACTCAAACAAAGTTTGGTTTGAACATTAATCATGTTGGGTTTTATGAATTATTTTAACTGCTATACTTCATGTTTGATATGATGAATGGTTTGATATTATTGAGCGCACCTGCCGTATTTATGGACCTTATGAACAGGGTGTGCAAACCCTACCTGGACAAATTGTCCTTGTCTCCATCAACGACATTCTGATCTACTCCAAGAGTCAGGAAGAACATGAGCAACACTTACGTCTTATCTTGGAACTTTTCGGAAGGAGCAAACGTACGCCAAGTTTTCTAAATGCGACTTCTGGATACGTGAAGTCCACTCCTTAGGCCATGTAGTGAACAGGGATGCGATTCATGTCGATCCATCCAAGATAGATTCGATCAGGAACAGACCAGCACCGCGTACACCAACAGAGATACGCCAATTCTTGGGTTTGGCGGGTTACTACAGGTGATTTATCAAAGACTTCTTCAAGATCGCGCAGCCGCTTACAATGCTGACACAGGAAGGTGTCACCTACCGTTGGGGAGATTCTCAGGAAACCGCTTTTCAGTACTCAAAGGATAGGCTCTGCAGCGCACCTATTCTCTCATTGCCAGAGGGCACAGATGACTTCGTGGTATACTGTGATGCATCCATCCAGGGTCTTGGATGTGTGTTGATGCAACGTGATAAAGTGATAGCCTACGCTTCTCGGCAACTCAAGGTTCATGAACGGAACTATACGACGCACGATTTAGAGCTGGGAGCTGTTGTTTTCGCGTTTAAGATATGGCGACACTACCTGTACGGTACCAAGTGCACGATTTACACCGATCACAGGAGTCTCGAGCATATCCTTAAGCAGAAGGATTTGAACATGCGTCAACGAAGATGGGTTGAACTACTTAGCGACTACGAATACGCCATCATGTACCATCCAGACAAAGTCAATGTTGTGGCAGACGCCCTCAGTCGGAAGGACACTCTACCTAAGCGCGTGCGAGCGCTACAGCTTACGATTCAGTCTAGTCCTCCAGCACAGATACGAGCTGCTCAGTTAGAAGCACTGAAACCCGAAAACGTCAAAGCTGAAGCCTTACGCGGCTCAAGGCAACGCATGGAACAAAAGGGGGACGGCGCCTACTATGTAACGGGGCGTATTTGGGTCCCACTTTACGACGGTCTACGCGAACTTGTAACGGATGAAGCTCACAAGTCTCGCTACTCGGTACATCTAGGGTCGGACAAGATGTATCACTACATCAGAACTACTTATTGCTGGCCTAGCATGAAGGCCCACATCGCTACGTACGTGGAAAATGCTTGACCGGTGCGAGAGTCAAGGTTGAATATCAGAAACCAGCTGGCTTACTTCAGCAGCCTAAGATACCTCAATGGAAATGGGAAGAAATTTCCATGGATTTCGTCACGGGTTTACCCAGATCTCAGCATGGAAACGATACAATATGGGTCATAGTTGATCGACTCACAAAGTCTGCTCACTTCTTGGCAATCAAAGAAACGGATAAGTTTTCTACCCTAGCAGACATCTACATGAAAGAAGTTGTTTCAAGGCACGGAGTGTCAAATTCTATCATTCCGGATCGCGATGCACGATTCACGTCGGAACTATGGCAAGCAATGCATAAATCTTTTGGCTCACGGCTAGACATGAGCACAACCTATCACCCTCAGACGGATGGACAGTCTGAGCGTACGATCCAAACACTTGAAGACATGCTTCGGGCATGTGTCATTGATTTCGGCAACGGCTGGGAAAAGCATCTCCCTTTGGTGGAGTTCTCGTACAATAACAGTTACCATACCAGCATTCAAGCCGCTCCATTTGAGGCATTGTACGGACGTAAATGCCGGTCACCTCTCTGTTGGGCAGAGGTGGGGGATAGTCAAATTACGGGTCCAGAGATTGTAGTGGACGCCACAGAAAAGATTGCACAGATACGACAACGCATGGCGGCAGCACGCGACCGTCAGAAAGCCTACGCGGACAAGCGTAGAAAGCCATTGGAATTTGAGGTCGGGGACCGGGTTTTATTGAAAGTTTCACCCTGGAAGGGTGTGGTACGTTTTGGCAAACGGGGCAAACTAAATCCGCGGTACGTCGGACCATTCGAAATTACAGAAAAGATTGGCAAGGTAGCCTACAAGTTGAACCTACCAGCTGAACTCGGTGCAGTTCACAACGTATTCCACGTGTCGAATCTGAAGAAGTGTCTGTCAGATGAGACCCTCATAGTTCCTTTTAAGGAACTCACTATCGACGAGCGGTTGCAGTTCGTCGAGGAACCACTTGAAATCACGGACCGGGATGTGAAGGTCCTCAAACACAAGAGAATCCCTCTTGTTCGAGTTCGTTGGAACTCCCGACGTGGCCCAGAGTACACCTGGGAACGCGAGGATTAGATGACAGAAAAGTACCCCAGTTATTCGAAACCAATACAACCACTACTGAGGCTGAAGCTACTACTACTGAATTTCGGGACGAAATTCCAAATCAACGGGGGGATGATGTGACACCCCAGGAAAACCAGTAAACGATACAGCTTACCTAGCTTCCTCAGTGAGTGCATACCAAATTTCGGGACGAAATTTCCAATTAGTTGGGGATAATGTGACAACTCGAGTTTCTGACTTTCGCTTTCGCATTAAATGCGCGTTGACTTTGACTGCTTAGTTGCTTGGGTTGTGAACTTGAATTGTACGCGTGGTGTTTTAATGAAACGTATTGTTGTTTTGCCTATATGTGATTACTTGTTGTGGTAGAAAATAATATTAGAATTAATATTAGAATTATCATTAAAACACTTAGTCTAGATCACGAAACCTGACATACAGTTCGAAGGATTCGAAGGACCACGAAAGATAACTTCCGATCCGAAGGATCAACCTTCGAATTAAAGATTCTCGAAACATATCATTCGACCAAGGACTTCATCCTTCGAGCACGAAACATATCCTTCGACATCTTTCGGCCCAGCCTTTTCTGATGGGCTTGGCCCATTTCTGTGATACGTTAAATATGGGAATGCATGTAAACTGATAAGGATTTCCTAAGAAAAACCCTAGCTCCTTTGTGTGTGTGTGCGTCGGCAAACCCTCAACATCCGAAGCCAAATCTCTTGTGCTGTTCATTCTTAACTTCGGTTAGTGATTTACGTGTTTTGTTCTTGATTTCATCATACATGATTAATTTATTATGTAACTGCATACGAAATACATGTTGATCTAGATTGATAGGATCGAATGCATAGTATTGAATGGGTTGAATGATATTGATTTGATTAGATTTCGAAAACAGATTAGCATGTCAATAGTGTTCGATTATGTAATACGTTATGCTAAGCAACTGGATGATATGCGTATAGATGTATGTTAGATTGTTGAACCAAATGATAATTATGTTTACATGACACATAGATGATGATTTGGATTGGTTGATGATTTGATCCTATGATTGCTGCATGATTGTTGTTTGATCGACAATGTTGTTGACGGCTGTTAGCATGTTTAGGGTTTCTGAAATTGTAACTGTTGTTGACGTAACTGATATGTGTCGAAAGATACTTGTAGTCGAAACATAGTTGTCGAAGCATAGTTGTGACCGAAAGATATCTGTTGACCGAAGGATAGAATTGACCGAAACATAATTAGGTTGACCGAAAGATGCCATTTGGTCGAAAGATGACTGGTGGTTCGAAACATAACAACCAGTCCGAAAGGTAACTGTGATATTTAGTATGTGTCGAAGGATCACTAATGTGTCGAAAGATAAGGTTGGATTCGAAGGATGGTAGGTTATAAACATCTTTCGAAAGATAGTGGAATGTATGTTTGATTTACTTGACATGCCATGCTTGATGATGAATGTTTACATTTGCAATTGTGTGACACTCGATTTGCATACGTATCATTGCGAACATGAACTGATTTGTTATACATGCATACAATAGGACGTGATTAATTACTTGTGAGTACATAACCTAGCATACCGAGCAAACCAAGGTGAGTTCACACTCTTACTAAGGCATGGGATTCCCGGGTTGTGGGAATGGGTTAAAGGCTTGATGATAAACTAATAACGTACATACACTACGCTTTTCCTAGACTATCACCTATCATAGTCCTCGGATGTCAGGACGGTTTCGTAGGTTGGAAAACACCTACGTGGTTCCGTAGGTTGGGATAACACCTACGTGGTCAGATGCCAATTACTATCCTCGATACAAAGGATACGCACGTAAGACATACGTGTACGCATTACTTACTTCTTCCGTAGGTTGGGATAACACCTACGTGGTCATATGCAAATTACTATCCTCGATACAAAGGATACGCACGTAAGACATACGTGTACGCATTACTTACTTCTTCCGTAGGTTGGGATAACACCTACGTGGTCATAATACGAATAGTCTAGTGGTCACTTAACATGGGAAGCCCCCACCTGTATAACTTACTATTGGCCCGGTAGAGCCACCCGTTACTTACTATTACGCATTTACGTACTGTGAACTCGCTCAACTATTTTGTTGATCCTTTCCTTTACATGCCTCGCAGATCGTTAGGTACTGGGAGCTTGCACTGGAGGCGCGGTCGTTGTGGACTTGGATCGTGAACATCATATGGAACCCATATGATACTTGATACACTTTTACATTGGATATTTTTATATATACGCTTCCGCTAAACATTGATAACTGGCTTATGTTTTGGAAACACCTTTCATATGGATTTGTTCTGAATTATACTGCAATTACTTTTACTTTATACAATGTTCTATATGATTGGTGGCTTGGTCCTGGTCAGTCACGCTCCCAAGCGGTGATACTCCGCGTGTGGATTTTGGGGGTGTGACACCAACAGCTACACTTTTATAATTATAGACATAATGCCGGGTGTACGCCTACACCGGGATGTCAAGGTCGTGGCCATTCGTAAATGCTGCCAAGGATATCCGGGACATGGTCATTAAGCCCCCAAAGGCGTCAAGCCAACAAAACAAGTTTTCAAACGGGTCACATTGATAATACCCAACTACTAATGAGTTGGAGTCAATTGCCCGACCAAGCGGTATTTTAGATACCGTAAGCCCGTATAACGGAAAATAAGTTAAAACTATTTACCTTTGCAAGTATAATCCTTAATTGAATAAATCACAGATAGCTTTTACTGGTCTCCTATTCTGGAACGAAGGTTTTAAAAATAAACTATTAGAATCCTAACGGGTCTTTATAATTGCCGTAGCTTAGACCGGTCAGTTTCAAGGATAGTTACGGTTTAATCGCGTGAAAGGCGAAAACCGTGAATGGAGTGTGATTTTGACCCAACAAGTTTGAAGACTTGTTTTATATGGGTATAATAATCATACTCTGGATTTTGGGGTCAAAACAATATGGTTTGACCCGTTTCGGCTAATTTATGTAAACTAGTTACATAAGTCGTACCGTGCGCGCAAAAAGGCGTAACGGGTAACGGTAGGGGTCCTACACTTGTTTCCTAAGTCAATATCCCTTAAAGAGGTTGTGGTATCAGTAGGATAACTTCTGTAATGCCCGTAACGAGTTTAAGTTCATGTTATGCCCCATAGGGGTATTTTGGTCTTTTTAAAGGCTTTTAAAAAGCTTTCGGGGTTCTACAGGAAATCTGAGTTTCCCGAACAGTTTATAAAGTCTAAAATACTTTATTTATTATTTAAAATCAGTAGCAACTGGAATCGGGTCAAAAGACCTTGTAGAACTCAAGTTATGGCCAAAAAGGGCATATTCGGTATTTACCGAACCGATGCCATAGCCGCAGGTTATGAGCATGTCAAAAATAATTAAAAATCTTTAAAAATCCCAAAATATTATTTTAGATCAGTGAGTAAAAGGTTTGGTGTCGAAATCCGGGTTTAGGTAGGCGTTATGCAAATTGCGCTATTTAATTACTAAAGTTTCACAATTTGCGCTATTTGGCATAACTCCTATTCTGGACCTCGAATTGACGTGAAATTTTAGGGACATGCTTAGAATTCAGTAACCAAGGTTATGGTCCTTTCACATGTCCGAAATTCTCGTTTTAATTTGAAAAGGGCGTTACGGTCAACTTTTAAGCATTTAACGGAAAGGTGTAAAAGACTTGGACAAACGGCGAACCGGCCACAGAGGGTTATACCATCATGTAACCTGGTCCTAAGAGAGGCCTAAGGCATTTCTACATTACACTAGAATGGGTTAGAACTGAAGTCAAAGCAAAAGTCAAAGTTTTGCGACTTTCGGCTCCGAACCGGGTCAATATAGAAAATGGCCGAATCAAACAAGCTTAGACTTGTTAATATACTTATTATCATGTTTTATGAGTGTTTAAACAGGTTGCATACCATCTACATTACAGATTATGCATAAATCGCAAAATAGTATTTATGTTGACTTTTCTAAGCACGTTTGACTCGACACTTGAACTAGTTAGAGTGGTGATCAGGGGAACCCTTTTAGGGGTTTATTACCCACATAAATACCAACTTATGACTACTTTTGATTCGGCCAATCACTGGACCATTTGTGATTAATCGTTATGTCAACCGTTAATTACGACGGTTTGACTTTTAAGCTAAAACTAAGCAAAAACTAAACCATAAAGGGTTGAACCAACTTACAGAAGTCCTATGCACGAAATGTGAAGCTTAGATAGAAGTCTTGTGCTCCAGAGATGATCAGAGATGTAAGAGAAGGTGTGAGGAACATTGTTACAACCTTATGGCCTTTTTTAGGCAATGAGGATCACTAAGATCATCACACAAGGGTCTACAAGGCTCCCTTGATGATCAACAACTGTCCCTCAGTGCTAAAATATGATTAGGGGTCGCCCATATCTCTGGAAGATCTTGGCATTAATGTTTTACCGTTTAACACAGCCAACAGCCAACTTTCTGTCGCTGGGCATCGCTTACGGACCGTATGGCTTGGGCCTTGCGGTCCGTAAGCCTATGGCGGAAACACTTTTACCCCTTCACCCCCCCCCCCCTTACGGTCCGTAAGCAATCATCAGTGGCAAAAAAAATTAACCTTTCATGTATTGAACGGTCAACTTTGAATTAATAATTTTGATGGCTGGCCTTTTACCCATACTTGACCAGATGCCTACCCCATATGCAATATGGGTTTGCAAGAAGGATGGGCTTATGACCAATTATTTGTCTTGCATTATTTTCTTAGGATTAGATTAGCAACTTGTAGGCTTGTGATTATTATTAATGACCCGATTAAGATTAGGTGCTTATAAACTTGCTTGGGGTCTCGGGATTTATAATACGAAGTCGCTCAGAGGTATAAAATTAACATGTCGACATATTCGAAAATCCTACCGCATATCTTAATTAAATCCGGGTTTATATTATTTTTGTCGTATTTGACATGTGTCATTTATTTATTGGACACGAAAATTCGAGGTGTTACAAAACCTGTTTTCTAAACTTAGGTAAGCATGTTCTAACATGCTTAGCTCGTCACTTTTAGTATAGTGCTTATATAGGGTCGTAAGGTAAGCGATCTAAACCATCGCTTATACTTTCGAACCCGACCCATTTGGTCGATCATTAGGATCCGACCAAACACATTAGGTGAACATAGCTGTAACCTTCCGAGATTATACCTTGTGGTCACGATGTTAGGCGTTCCAAACGCGTTCTACGTGAACGACGCGTTAAGGTAGCATAAGCTACCTAAACGGGTCGTAATGGGTCGCAAGCACTTAGGTTAGGTTTCATTTTAGTATGTAGGCTTTGTTAAACCATATTACACGAGTCTCCATACTCGTTTGGTTTACGAACCCGCATACTATCCGATCCTTCCGATTTAGGTCCGGTATATTAACATAGCTACCTATTAGGTACCATTTGATATTCCGTGATCTCTAGCATTATTTGGTTGTTATACAAGAACTACAAAGCAATCTCAGGTGAGTACATTGAACCCCTCTTTTACTGTTTTCCCAAACTGTTTTGGGGTGAAACACATGTGCCTACTTGTTACTTTCATGCTTTCCGGTTTTCACATCATATACTTGCTATGTTCGATAGTACATATATAGTACATGATTTCATTGGGTCTATGCTATGTATGTCCATTGTGTGCATACTTAGTACATCACTTTACAATACATCTCATGCTACGTATGCCCGTTGTGTTGCATACTTAGTACATCACTTTACAATACATTACATGCTATGTATGCCCATTGTGTGCGTACTTAGTACATTGCTTTACATTACATGCTATGTATGCCCATTGTGTGCGTACTTAGTACATTGTTTTACATTGCATTTCTGTTGCATATGCTCATCCAGCATATGAACACATTATAACTACACTTTGAACCGTTGTAACCATTTGACTATGTGAACTGTCTTAACCCTTCGATTATATGAACCGCTTGTAACCATTGAACCGTGTAAACCAGTTGTATCCGTTGACATGATTTACATTTGACAATAGACATTTGACTATACATAAACATTTCTACAATTGTTAAACATTTCATCTTGATGGTTTGGTTTGAGTAAGTGATTAAATAACGAGGCATGTGTAATATGATACAAGCATGGTGGATACGCCGCTGGTACTTCCTATATATAAGTGTTTGCATGGTATTACATATCGTAGCGTTATTTGAATCATTTCAATTTGAGACATATGACATTTTATACAAATTACACACTTTTCACGAGACATTCATTTACAAACAACTTGTCTTATACAAACACATTTTACATGGTTATCTGTTTAACCATACAGTGTCCTTTTATTTATACATATCATCTGATCTTATCGTTTTTCAAATGATTTACAAGACAAAGCAAATTACAAGGTTCATGACTAAACATTTTCTCAAACATAAGTCATGAATTCTGTTTTCACAAAACCTATGTATCTCAGAGGCATTTTTATGCTGACGTACCTATTTTCACATGTGTTTTCAGGAGATGATGCATAGGACTTATCAAGACATACTTAGGCGGACCTGTCCCTTTGTGACATAAAACGAGACAAGAACTAGTTAATTTATGTTATGAACTCTTTGGTTCTTGTTTAAACAATGTATACTTTCATATTTGATTAATAAAACGAAACTTCATTTGCCATGGATTTGAAACAATAAATTCTGTTACAACACTCCCCGGCGTTTCCGCCGCGGTTGCATGTTATACGCGGCCGGGGTGTGACACTATCTATGGTTTAAACACTGATTATTCAAAGATTATGAAATTAATTGTTGGAATAGTATTTATATTTGTTCACCAGACCGGTTGGTAGTATGATATAGCGCTATAGGACTAGACACCCCATTCCTGTTGTCATGGAATGTCTAAAACCAATTTGTTTCTCCATCCAAATAGGGATTATAGTCTCAAAGGTGTAGTTTGATGCACTAGGTCTGAATGAATTCTTAAATCGCACCTTTAAAGTATATTTTGATATACTCCCAAAAAGTATAGTTTGATATACTCTCATGTGTGGTATTGTACAGAACCAACATATGCATTTTATCAACAAACCAAAACATATTTTTAATATGTTATTTACAAATCCAAAGTATACTTTTAATATGCTACTATAGGGTTATTCGTTTAACCTTACATTATTTTACAAAGCATAACTTTTGATTTATTCAAACACTTTGTTTTGCACATTTTTACTTGTGGTTTAAGAAATCTCATTTCGCTTACCATACATAACTTTTGTTTATACATTACATGGTTTACATTTAAGTTGAGTTATACAATAACCTTGGACTATTGGTTTAAACATGAACATTCTATATTGGTGGTTTGGTTTGCGTAAGTGACTTAAGTAACGAGGCGTGTGTAATATGATACAAGCATGGTGGATACGCCGCTAGTACTTCCTATATATAATTGTTTGTATGGTATTAGATATCGTAGAGTTATTTGAATCATTTCAATTTAAGTCATATAACACTTTATACAAATAACATACTTTTCATAAGACATTGTTTTACAACAACTCATCTTATACAAACTTATTTTTACTAGGTTATCCATTTAACCTTACATTTAATTATACATATCATCTGATCTTATCGTTTTTCAAATGGTTTACAAGACAAAGCAAATTACAAGGTTCATGACTGACTGTTACTAAACGTTTTCTTTAAACTCAAGTCATGAATTCCGTTTTCACAAAACCTATGTATCTCACAGGCATTTTTATGCTGACGTACCTATTTTTACACATGTTTCAGGTGCTGTCTTGAGATGATTGTTGATACATGCTACATTTAGGATGGACTCGTGCCTTAGCAACTTTAAAACTTTGAAGATCATAGTTGTAGTAATTTTATTGTATTAGAACAATGAGTTCATTTAATTAATAAAACAATATTTCAATTTCCATGTGTTATGAAACAATGATTCTGTTACAACACTCCCCGACGTTTCCGCCACGTTTTGTTGTTCCACGTGGTCGGGGTGTGACAGAAAAGTTGGTATCAGAACCAATGGTTATAGGGAATTAGGTTATTACTAATGCTTTGACCTAGACTATAACCTTCCTAGGACCCTAACGCGAGTTTACTTGCGTTTAGTCATAAAACAATACCGTCACCTATCCTTAGGCGACGACCACAACAAGAACATAAATTTCAAAACCGCTTTGAAAACTAATCATCTGTTCTAGGATGATTGATTACTAGGTTTTGAACCCTCTGTTATAAGGTTTTGAACCCCTTTGAATTTTCAAAACTCTCGTCAAAGTTTTGAGTTCTAAATAATGTGAACACGTGCAAACTGTAAGGGTGGGTGCCTGTACCCTGAGTTTTCTGCCTAAGGCTAGAGTGTTCGTACAAATCCACATAATCGGACCAGTCACTCTTAACTGGGAACTCTTGGGGTGAGTGTCCACTTATAGGCGAGCATGTCTTCGCGATACATTATTTTTTGACCTATTTACTTTGATTAATCACCAGGGTCGTTTGTTGCTTTGTAGTAACAAACAAATGACCACTATCCTTGCTTTCATCAGATTTGTTTCATCTCATTCTTTTCGTCTAATTCTCTCACTCGTTTCCTCTCATGTTTCCTCTTATAGAATGCCTCCTCGACACGACAATCAGATAGCGAATGCCGAACTGGCGGAAATCATCGCGCAACAAATGGCTGCTGCCTTCCCAAATCTTTATGCTCAAATGATTCAAGCCATCAACAACAACAATGCTCTATGCAATTTCAAGAATTTTAACTCGGCTAAACCGCTCAAGTTTAGTGGTTCTGAGGGAGCAACTGGGCTTCTTCAATGGTTCGAGAGCATTGAGAATACTTTCCATCACGTTCAGTGTCCTGAAAATTACAAGGTCGAGTTTTCTTCAAGTGTGTTTCAGAAGAGGGCTCTTACGTGGTGGAACGGGGTTATGAGAGACCGCGGTGCTGAGGTTGCATTAGCACAGACTTGGGCCGAGCTTAGGGCTCTTATGATGAAGGAATTCTGTCCTCGTCATGAGCTAAGGGCTCTAGAAAGGGAATTTGATGATTTGAAGCAAGACAGTGGGGAACATCGAGCCTATACTGACCGCTATGAGGAATTGAGCTTGTTATGCCCTGCTATGGTTACGCCTCTGGATAAGGCGATTGAGAAATACATTGATGGTCTTCCTGACGTAGTTCAGGATATCGTTACTGGCAGCAACCCTACTACTGTCAGACAAGCCATTGAATTGGCTGCCACTCTGACTGAATCCCATATCAGGAAGCGCAAGCTGTTTCGGAAGGGCGACTTAAGACCATCTGACAAGACTGCTCATGTGGAACCAAAGGAAGAAAATGCTGAGGTGTCCAAGAAGAAGAAGCGCAAAGCCTCTCAAAGCTACGCTGTAGCTGCTCAAGACAAACAGGTTGCACCAAACCAGCCAGCACAACCTCGTAAAAGACAAAACTATGTTGGTACCGCACCTTTGTGCAACAAGTGCAACCGTCACCATCTAGAGCAAGAGTAGTGTCACAAATGTACCCACTGTGGGCGGTTGGGACATTTGATCGATGTCTGTCGTTATGCAAATCAAGCTGCTGCAAACCCTGCTGCTGTTCAAGCACGGTTCCCTCCAGGGTCATGTTATAACTGTGGTGACCTTACCCACTACAGGAACAATTGCCCAAGGCTTGTTAACATACCTCCAGCGCGTGGACGAGTGTTCAACATCAATGAGGCAAACATGAACAATGATGCAGCAGTGAACAATTAGTGTTTTGTATTTCCTTGGTTGTTATCTTGTGACACTTCAAGACAATTTCGTTGTTACATAAATAAAGATTTGTTGTTTTTATTTCTGCAAAATTTATGCGTTTGTGTGAATCCTTGATGAAACCTTATGATGTCAACCCAAAAACAAACTACTCGTATGGTCCTGTCATTTTATGATCACTTGTGATCTCCCCAAGAACCTTAAACACTCGTTTCTTTTAAGAAACAAAGCTAAACTCTTATTGAGAATCCCTCTATCTTTATAGATAGATCTTTAAAAATCATTAAAGTGCCAAATGCAATCCATGGATTGGATTCCTAGGGTGCTTTAAATATCCATACCTAAAGGTAACAAAATAAAGAATCAAGTTAACTAAATTTGTGCTTATGTGCTTTCTTACATGTTTTGTGGTTGTATGTGATCCATCCAAATCCTCATAGAATCTTTCATATCTCAAACCAGAGATTCATAATAGGATATCCAAAGATACTATCTTAAACCCTTAAAGGACTTCAACATTGTAGTTAAGTCCCCCGGGTTATAAAGTATTATTCTATAATTGGACCTCTTGAATGGTCTGGTTAAACAGATTGATTTTGAAAATCTGATTAGAAATATCATGTGATGATGTAACTAAAAATGATCCCTTAAGTGGTCTATTTAAAGAGATCGTACGACTGTCTAGTTAAGAAGATCATGTGTTGATCTAGCTAAAAAGATCGTTCATTGATCTAATTAAAAGGATCCTTTGGTGGTCTAGTCGAATCGCTTCATGTTTATTCAAGTAATTTTCCTACGCATTATGAAATGGACTGTGCGGACTGTGCAAGGAATTACGTAATTATGGAGGCCTACATAATTATGGAATTCAGTGCACAGGGGCCACAGGAAGCTTCGTCATGTGTTAAGACCTAGTGACAAGAATAATGATACAGGAGAAGTCTTGGAACTCGACCAATGTCATTTATTCTCACACTCCCCCAATTCTGATCTCAATCACACACCAAGTTTCCTATGATAAGCCTTCATAAGAAACGTTCTTCTATCCGTAGTCAAGGAATTCACTTTGAGGGTTAACAAATTCGCTAAGAGTCCTAACATGGCCCAGAGTTTTACTTAAGGGTTCAATGGATCTATTGAAGGCGAAACCGTCACAGCTGTCCTCACAAGTTTCCTATAGAATTAAATTTCGGGACGAAATTTCCTAAAGTAGGGGAGACTGTGACACCTGTGTCACTTCAACCATCAAACAAATGCCAAACCAAATATTGTATTTCATACTTGGGATTTGTAAAAAATATGTGTATTATTTGCACATATCAACTCTTGTTCGATTTTAAGCTTTAAATCGCTTTCTGGAGGGTTATACGCGCTCTGATGCGTAAAAATAACCAGTTTAATCCAACGAACACTCCGGAATAGTGACATAGGCTTAACATACCTTAAAAAACCTTTACATAACTTAGAAATAAGTTTTGAAGGCTTTGTGATGCGTGTGTAGTGTAATATTATTTTGATGTATATTTAAGCCCTTTTTACACTTTTAGCCAAGTTTTAAATTTATAAAACACGATACTCACTAACACTAAACACACATATGGGCAAGTGCACCCATCGTGGACGTAGTATAGTGTTGGTAAGATACCGAGGTCGTCCAAGGACACAAGAGCTTTTAATACCTGTTTATCCTCAACGTCTAATCAAATCAAAAAGTTAGAAAAATGTTTTAAACTAAGAAAAATAAAAACTAACTAAATGCTGAAAATAAAAATAAAATAAAAACAGATAGACAAGATGAATCACTTGGATCCGACACGTGTATTAGTATAACCTTTGATTATTTTCGCACTTTTGCACTTGTTTAAGAGATTATCTTAGTTATTGTAGTAGGCCCCTCTTTTGAAGGCGACGTTACCCTCAACCCAGTAGTTTGAGTCAGCAAAGATACAATCCTAAAGGGTCGGATTATTGAAAGATAATGAATTAAGTTATTAATGCAAATTATGGTAGGCCCCGCTTTTGGCGGTGACGTTACCCTCGGCTAAGTAGTCTGAGTCAGCAGGGATACAGTCCTAAATAGCCGGGTTATAGTATTAATAGTAGTTAACTTATGAGGGGGTCAAAGAGTTTGGATCCCCGCCATCCAATACCTATGGGCATTGAAGGAGATCCTACTAAATTTGACCCAGGTCCCAAGCAGGACCTCTAAACGCTGAACAAGGGCAAGACCCTTACCAAACCGTTCCCTTAACCCCCGACCAGGTAGCCAACATACCTCCATATAGACCGTGGAGATATGAATGGTGAAAATCTTTTATTTTATATAGACAGTAAAATAATGCCAATACACCACGGACAAACGATAAGGAAAGATCACCTTCAACATAAGTAACTAGTTATTAAAGTCATTAATACAAAACCAAATAAAAAGTGCAAAAGATTAAAAATAAAAAGTATTATACTAAACACTTGTCTTCACCAAGTGATGTAAGAGACTTAGGCAAACATGGCCTTGATTGTCAAGAACTCTTACGATCAATCTTGGATCCCGAGACGACTCACACACTCTATGATGGACAATGGATGATGGTGGTGGATGATGGTGTTATGGTGGTGGTGGGTGGTGGATGAAGTGTGAGAGAGGTGGTGTGCCAAGGGATGAGAGAGAATGAAGCCAAGCTCCTCTATTTATAGGCTGAACAGAAGGCTGGACACGGCCCCGTGTCCGCTGGACACGGCCCCGTGCCCGCCTGACACTCTCTCTCCTCATTAATTGTAATTGCGAATTACAATTAATGCGCCTGCTGTACTTTCACCACGCCCCCGTGCTCGCTGGACACGGCCCCGTGGTGGGCAATGGAAGCTTCTACTGGTTTGTCTTTTCTGCTGCTTCCTGGACACGCCCCCGTGTTCGCTGGACACGGGGCGTGTTCAGACTCTGTTTCTTCCTTTTTGCTTTGGGAGGTGCCGTTGAGGGTCCGGGCAGTCTACTTTTGTTCCTTTTCTTGTATTTATGGTAGAATTAGTGGTCTTTTTGCTTCTTTTGTGATTTTGAGCTCATTTCATCCTGAAAATACAAAAGGAAGACAAAAACACTCTTTTTCCAACATTAGTAGTTAAAAAGGGTTAGTTTTATGCCTTAATTGATGTGTTTTATATGTTGAATTTTACACACATCAAATACCCCCACACTTGAACTTTTGCTTGTCCTCAAGCAAAACTCTTTAAATGTGGCTTACACTCTCAAATGGAATAGGTAGAAGAGAAGTTTTTTTTTAGCTTGTCCTAGAGTGTCGGGAATCCAAGGTTTTTATAGGCTTTATTTTTATTTATTTACAATCCTATTCGTTATGATTTATTTTGAACTTTTCATAAGATAAATTACTTATTTGGGCATAGCATGCCTTATTAAAATTCCATTTATATACAAGTTCACATACCTCACGGGAGATCACTCAACACTCGGCCGAAGGTGTATATTTTAGTGAATCACTCGAGAGCGGCACGGAACTTACGTCTTTCCATAGGCTTGCCAAGCAATCAATCCTCCTCCTTTTTAACTTTTTACCTTTGTAAATATCAAGAGGACTTTTTGGGTGAAGGCTTGGGTTTAAAGGTGGGTGGTTGGTTAGTGGTTAGTAAAAAGGGCGAAAATCGTAACAAGTGTCGGTTTTCGTAAAATACCTTGTTTTTAGTGACCTATTATTTTTGAAGTATTTCTCCAAACAAGCTTTTGTAGCTTTTGTTTGTTTTTGACTTCATCATATAGTTTTTTTTTTTTTTTTTTTTTTGTCACATGAAAGGGCAAGTTGACGAAAAACCGAGCTTGTTACTAAAATAAAGGGTGAAAAAAAATGAAAAAGGTTTTTGGTGGGTAAAAATGGTTTTTGGGGTAATGAAATGAAAGGTTTAGGCTCAAAGGGGTTTTCTAGGGGGATTTTGGGTAGGTAGAAAAAAATGAAAAATAATGGTTTTGAAAGAAAAATAGTTAGTCCTAATGCCTCCATCATTTACTTACTTTGGTTTAAGTTTGTAAGGACCGGGAATGTATCGTCGTGGCAAGTTCTAGATTTGTAAGAACCGAGCGGCTATTCACACAAGAAACGAAAAATGAGCATTTAATCTAAATATGTGTATTTTTATGCTCAATAAAGGCTCAAAACTCACTTTTGTGGGAATGGGTTTTTAATGTGACCAAGCATATATAATCGAATTTTAAACTAGACTTGTTATGCCGTTTCATAATTTTCTTATGTTGGTTCCTTTTTATCACGACGCTATCGGTTGTAAACTTGTAAAAATATAACCTTTTTAGAACTTGTTATACCCAACTTAAACTAAGACAAGTAAATAAAAAAAAATTGAAAAAGTTTTTGAAAAAATTTGGGGTGTTTAGCAGTTCCAATAGAGTTTTGTGTAAGGCTTGTGTTTAGGATTTTGCAAAATTTCAAGGTTTTAGCATCCCCCCCACACTTAAATTACACATTGTCCTCAATGTGTCCAAAAATAAAGTTTTTGGTTGATTAGAATGTATAAAAGTGTGTTAAAAAGCAAAGATTTTTGTTACTGGCATCCTGGACACGGCCCCGTGTTCACCGGGCACGGCCCCGTGGTCAAGTGCTAGTAACAAAAATTACAGGATTGAAACAGAAGCCTGGACACGGGGGCGTGTCCACTGAACACGGCCCGTGTCCAGTTACCTGAACTGGGTGATTTTCTGCAGGGGCTCAGCACGGGGCCGTGTTGGTTGGGCACGGCCCGTGTTGAGCCTTCTGTAATGGAGATTTTTGTCGGGTTGCTCTGTTCTTCGTGCATGGTTCCATTTTTCTCGTTCCCTTTTTCATCCATTACCACCATGAGTGTGTTTTATTCTCAGAATAACCATCAATCATAAAAACCATCATAACATCGCAAATCATAGAAAGACATTACATAAAGATAAAAATTACATAGATATTAAACTTATGGAGTTCTAGCCCTACTTTTTATTTTAATTTAGCAAAATTTACAAGAAGATACTAGTCTTGGTTAGATAAGGCTTTGTAGAACTCCTCCTTTCGGGTGCGGTTCTCCTCATATGTCGGCAAGCCATTCCTCTACCTCCCTTGGAAGGAGAAAAGAGGGCTCGCTTGCATTGGTTTGAGGAGTTTCAACTTCCGCTGGAACTTCTTGTGGGTTTTCCATAGGAGGTTCTGCGGGAAAGTCTCCCCACCCGGTAGGGTTGTTAATACCGAGTGCCAAGTTCCAGTCTTGTTGTGGAAGGACTGGTTCCATAGGGGGTGCTACCAAAATGTTTAACCTTTGGTGCAAAAGGTTAATCTCTTGGAAGCTGCTTTCAAGTCCCATTGTAAGATCGTTAATACGGTCAATGAGGACCTCCTCTACTGACGTCATTTCGTCGAGAGCTTCCCTTAGCACTATCACGTAGTGCACAAGTGTAGCTTCAACGGAAGGCCTCCTTCCCCTTCGGCTGTTTGAGGAATGAACGGATGATGTTTCGTTGTTTTCACTCGCCATTCTACGAAAAATAAACCAAAAGCAGTTTATATGACGAAACAGTTTCTGGACACGGCCCCGTGCTCATTGAGCACGGCCCCCGTGTTCATCTTTCTGCAGAATTTTGGAGCAAGGAATCTTGGGTTTTTAAGTTATTTTCTGAGTTTATGCAAGCTTTTTGACAGTAAATAACTTTAAACAGTGTTGCATAACATGTTTTTACCAAGATTCTATGATCAAAACTCATTGTTCCCTACCACCAAGATTGAAAATTCAAGCTTTTCATGGTAGTTTTTGAAGAAAGATGAAGAAGAAGGAAATGTCTAGAAGAGGAAAGGACAAGATGGGTTGTTGGAAACTTCTTTTAGACTTACCTAGGATTGTTTGAGAGAAGATTCCTTCAAATCTCTGTCCCCAAGTTGGTCCAAATGTGCAGGATTTTTGGCTGCATTTATAGAAAACGACAGCCTGCTGGACACGGCCCCGTGTCCGCTGGACACGGCCCCGTGTGCAGATGAAATTCTAACACAGTTTGTCCGTATTCTGACGTTCTGATCAGAGGGGAATCTTTTGGTGGACATGGGGGCGTGTTGGCCGGGCACGGCCCCGTGTCGGAAAGCTGTCTTATGAAGTTTTGTCTTTACTAAGGAGCTAATCTATATCGGGTGGTTCTTGACTTGTTGGAACAACCCCATAGTGCCTAAGATACCTTAATTGTCCTATACTAAGGCGAGAACGCAAGAGGTTGTCGGTGAGGGTAATTCCTATTTTCATTCTAGGTGGACAAGTCCAACCCTTTCCTGGGCTCTCGTTAAAGAAGGTGTATGCCGAATCGCTCAGGTCTATGTATGCATCGAACGAAGTCGATGGGGAGTCCTTCACGGCACAATCGACAAAGGGACGACTATCGTCCGCGTCTTTTCTAGGTAAGAAGGTATTTTCGGGAGCAACGAGGTTGTCGGAATGCGGTTCCAACATTTCCTCATGGTCATCATCTTGGGATGGATCTAAAAAATCCTTCCTAAGTTCTTTTGACCAATTAAGAAGTAGTTCTTCTAGTTGAAATAGCTCGTCAAGGAGCATTTCTCCTAGAATATCTGGCTGGGCGCATTCGAGGGAGAAATAGTGCTTATTTTTACTTTCGCCCCTCTTAAGGTTACAAGGAATCGGTGGGTCTATATAGTGGGGCCTATAAGTGAGGAAAAAACATTTTAATTCCTCATGTTCGCCTCCACATATTCGACACCACAAACCATAAGAGTGCCGAAAGTAAAAAGAATCACTATCACTCATGTTTGTGTCAGAAATTACCAACCGCCGGGATCTAACGGTTCTGTTTTCAGTAACTGAATCTTGGGCACGGGGGCGTGTTGAGTGGACACGGCCCCGTGTTCAGCCTACTGTCTGACTTAAAACAGGATTGCCAGTTCCAATGATTGAGCACGGGGCGTGTTCAGTAGGCACGGCCCCGTGTTGAGCTCTGCAGAAGCTAAAAATCTAAGAAAAAATCCTAAAAAATTAAAGAAAAATAAAAATATGATTAGGCCGTTGATTCCTAACTTTCTTAAAATCCTTGTGTCCCCGGCAACGGCGCCAAAAACTTGATGCGTGTGTAGTGTAATATTATTTTGATGTATATTTAAGCCCTTTTTACACTTTTAGCCAAGTTTTAAATTTATAAAACATGATACTCACTAACACTAAACACACATATGGGCAACTGCACCCATCGTGGACGTAGTATAGTGTTGGTAAGATACCGAGGTCGTCCAAGGACACAAGAGCTTTTAATACCGGTTTATCCTCAACGTCTAATCAAATCAAAAAGTTAGAAAAATGTTTTAAACTAAGAAAAATAAAAACTAACTAAATGCTGAAAATAAAAATAAAATAAAAACAGATAGACAAGATGAATCACTTGGATCCGACACGTGTATTAGTATAACCTTTGATTATTTTCGCACTTTTGCACTTGTTTAAGAGATTATCTTAGTTATTGTAGTAGGCCCCTCTTTTGAAGGCGACGTTACCCTCAACCCAGTAGTTTGAGTCAGCAAGGATACAATCCTAAAGGGTCGGATTATTGAAAGATAATGAATTAAGTTATTAATGCAAATTATGGTAGGCCCCGCTTTTGGCGGTGACGTTACCCTCGGCTAAGTAGTCTGAGTCAGCAGGGATACAGTCCTAAATAGCCGGGTTATAGTATTAATAGTAGTTAACTTATGAGGGGGTCAAAGAGTTTGGATCCCCGACATCCAATACCTATGGGCATTGAAGGAGATCCTACTAAATTTGACCCAGGTCCCAAGCAGGACCTCTAAACGCTGAACAAGGGCAAGACCCTTACCAAACCGTTCCCTTAACCCCCGACCAGGTAGCCAACATACCTCCATATAGACCGTGGAGATATGAATGGTGAAAATCTTTTATTTTATATAGACAGTAAAATAATGCCAAGACACCACGGACAAACGATAAGGAAAGATCACCTTCAACATAAGTAACTAGTTATTAAAGTCATTAATACAAAACCAAATAAAAAGTGCAAAAGATTAAAAATAAAAAGTATTATACTAAACACTTTTCTTCACCAAGTGATGTAAGAGACTTAGGCAAACATGGCCTTGATTGTCAAGAACTCTTACGATCAATCTTGGATCCCGAGACGACTCACACACTCTATGATGGACAATGGATGATGGTGGTGGATGATGGTGTTATGGTGGTGGTGGGTGGTGGATGAAGTGTGAGAGAGGTGGTGTGCCAAGGGATGAGAGAGAATGAAGCCAAGCTCCTCTATTTATAGGCTGAACAGAAGGCTGGACACGGCCCCGTGTCCGCTGGACACGGTCCCGTGCCCGCCTGACACTCTCTCTCCTCATTAATTGTAATTGCGAATTACAATTAATGCGCCTGCTGTACTTTCACCACGCCCCCGTGCTCGCTGGACACGGCCCCGTGGTGGGCAATGGAAGCTTCTACTGGTTTGTCTTTTCTGCTGCTTCCTGGGCACGCCCCCGTGTTCGCTGGACACGGGGCGTGTTCAGACTCTGTTTCTTCCTTTTTGCTTTGGGAGGTACCGTTGAGGGTCCGGGCAGTCTACTTTTGTTCCTTTTCTTGTATTTATGGTAGAATTAGTGGTCTTTTTGCTTCTTTTGTGATTTTGAGCTCATTTCATCCTGAAAATACAAAAGGAAGACAAAAACACTCTTTTTCCAACATTAGTACTTAAAAAGGGTTAGTTTTATGCCTTAATTGATGTGTTTTATATGTTGCATTTTACACACATCACTTTGGTATGGCAAAAACAAGTTAATTCGCTTACAGGGACTAAACTTGACAAACTGCGAAAGTATGCCAAGTTGAACTGTAACAAACATTCCGGAACCTGACCATAAGCTAAGCACACCTTAAATATCCTCTACAAAGCTTAGAAATAGGCTTTGAGGTGTTTGGTATGCTAAAACAGACTTTTGGATCATTTAGGGGCTAAAAGTGTCAAAAAGTGCACAAGTTTCCACTTTCGCGCATAACTTATGTTCTAAATACATCTGGACATCCAAAAATTTATGTAAGCATCCTAATATTATGCCTTAGTGTTTGGCATGAGAAAAATCCATTCGTCGCGTCATTTGGATCGTCTTTCGCACTTATGCGCATTCCGTCGTAATTAACCGAACATCGTGATCGTACGGCCAAACGAACCAACATCCGACATATTTTTGAGCATGTTTCATGTCCACAATGTTTAGGCATCATTTTAGGGCCTTAAAGTTGGCTTTATGGGCCTTAGAAGTGTCGGAAATGGCTTAAACATGCAACAGGGACCAAAACTGCCATTTCTGAAAGTATGTGCAGATCAGACATGCCCAGGCGGCCCGCCTGAGTTTTGTCTGATCCTGATACGGGCCGCATGGCCCCTACAGTTGCAGAAACTTTGTTTTCTTGCAAAACTTGGCCTTTCAAACACTCTAAAGGGCAATGCCCTTTCACAATCAGTAGAGTTAAGGTCATTTTAAGCCACCACAACATCTTGACAAGTGTACGCATAAGATCGTGGCACGATATTCAAGAAACGATCCTAACGGCTTTACTTTTCCTATAAATACCCCCCCCATTTGTGTTAAAACCCACAAAACTGATCAAAGAGCTCTAAGTTGATGCTATTGCTTCATACCTGAGCTCCTGGATCAAGTTTAGCTTTCGGGGACCCTTTGTAAGTGTTCTTTCGTTCTTTTATTCGCTTTTCGAGTCCGAAAGTCAAGCTTTGTTTGACTTTCTGTGTTGACCAGCCTATGGTCAACACGAAGTTTGTTGGAACTTCATAACGTGAGCGTGATCACGATGGTTATAGTCCGTAGTGACTATACCTACTGATTACCACGTTATCTAGGCTCAGTGACGAGTCGTAGTTTCGGCTAAAATGCGCATTCTTGCGTATTTTGTAACCAAACTACTCGTGAGCATCAAAGCCGTTTGTTTTGATGCCAAACCTGTTTTCTAAACTTAGTTAAGCATGTTCTAACATGCTTAGCTCGTCACTTTTAGTTTAGTGCTTATATAGGGTCGTAAGGTAAGCAATCTAAACCATCGCTTATACTTTCGAACCCGACCCATTTGGTCGATCTTTAGGATCCGACCAAACACATTAGGTGACCATAGCTGTAACCTTCCGAGGTTATACCTTGTGGTGACGATGTTAGGCGTTCCAAATGCGTTCTACGCGAACGACGCGTTAAGGTAACATAAGCTACCTAAACGGGCCGTAATGGGTCGCAAGCACTTAGGTTAGGTTTCATTTTAGTATGTAGGCTTTGTTAAACCATATTTCACGAGTATCCATACTCGTTTGGTTTACGAACCCGCATACTATCTGATCCTTCCGATTTTGGTCTGGTATATTAATATAGCTACCTACTAGGTGCCGTTTGATATCCATGATCTCTAGCTTTATTTGGGTGTTATACAAGAACTTCAAAGCAATCTCAGGTGAGTACATTGAACCCCTCTCTTACTGGTTTCCAAACATTTTGGGGTGAAGCATGTGTACCTATCTGTTATTTTCATGATTTCAAAGTATAATTGATTATACATGTTAGTACTTATCTTTTGACAAACTAAATGACTATCTATGGTTTAAACACTGATTATTCAAAGATTATGAAATTAATTGTTGGAATAGTACTTATTTTTGTTCACCAGACCGGTTGGTAGTATGATATAGCGCGATAGGACTAGACACCTCATTCCTGTTGTCATGCAATGTCTGAAACCAATTTGTTTCTCCATCCAAATAGGGATTTCCTTTGTGGTATCCTTATCGTCTCAAAGGTGTAGTTTGATGCACTAGGTCTGAATGAATTCTTAAATCGCACCTTTAAAGTATGTTTTGATATACTCCCAAAAGTATAGTTTGATATACTCTCATGTGTGTTATTGTACAGAACCAACATATGCATTTTATCAACAAACCAAAACATATTTTTAATATGTTATTTACAAATCCAAAGTATACTTTTAATATGCTACTATAGGGTTATTCGTTTAACCTTACATTATTTTACAAAGCATAACTTTTGATTTATTCAAACACTTTGTTTTGTACATTTTTACTTGTGGTTTAAGAAATCTCATTTCACTTACCATACATAACTTTTGTTTATACATTACATGGTTTACATTTAACTTGAGTTATACAATAACCTTGGACTATTGGTTTAAACATGAACATTCTATATTGGTGGTTTGGTTTGCGTAAGTGACTTAAGTAACGAGGCGTGTGTAATATGATACAAGCATGGTGGATACGCCGCTGGTACTTCCTATATATAAGTGTTTGTATGGTATTACATATCGTAGCGTTATTTGAATCATTTCAATTTAAGTCATATAACACTTCATACAAATAACATACTTTTCATAAGACATTGTTTTACAACAACTCATCTTATACAAACTTATTTTTACTAGGTTATCCATTTAACCTTACATTTAATTATACAAATCATCTGATCTTATCGTTTTTCAAATGGTTTACAAGACAAAGCAAATTACAAGGTTCATGACTGACTGTTACTAAACGTTTTCTTTAAACTCAAGTCATGAATTCCGTTTTCACAAAACCTATGTATCTCACAGGCATTTTTATGCTGACGTACCTATTTTTACACATGTTTCAGGTGCTGTCTTGAGATGATTGTTGATACATGCTACATTTAGGATGGACTCGTGCCTTAGCAACTTTAAAACTTGGAAGATCATAGTTGTAGTTATTTTATTGTATTAGAACAATGAGTTCATTTAATTAATAAAACAATATTTCAATTTCCATGTGTTATGAAACAATGATTCTGTTATAACAAAGTTTATTTTAGCATACCGAACCCCTCAAAGCCTATTTCTAAGCTATGTAAAGGATATTTAGGGTATGTTTAACTTATGATCAAGTTCCGGAATGTTCGTTACTATACCAATCGGTATAGTTTCGCAGTTTGACACAATTAGTCCCTACGATCGAACAAGCTTGATTTCAACACACCAAACCATCCAAAACTTATTTCTAAGTTATGTAAAGGTTATTTAAAGTATGTTAAACCTATTTAACTATTCCGGAGTGTTCGTTGTATTAAACTGGTTATATTTACGCATCAGTGTGCGTATAACCCTCCAGAAAGTGATTTAAAGCTTGAAATCAAACAAGAATTGATATGTGCAAATGATACATATATTTTTACAAATCCCAAGTATGAAATACAATATTTCATTAGTTTGGTATTTTTTTGATGGTTGAAGTGACACAGGTGTCACATTCTCCCCTACTTTAGGAAATTTCGTCCCGAAATTTAATTTTAGGGGTAACTTGTGAAGACAACTATGATGGTTTCGCTTTCGAACAAATCCCTTGAACCCTAAGTAAAACTCTGGGCCATGTTAGGATTCTTAGCGAAATTGTCAAACCTCAAAGTGAAGTCCTTGTAGTAACAAAACATGGAGTTTCGAACTATGGTCAGAAGAACGTTTCTTATGAAGACTTATCATAGGAAACTTGTGTGTGCTTGAAATCAGTGTTGGGGATTGTAAGATAAAATGACATCGGTCAAGGTCCAGGACTTCTCCCGTATCATTATTCTTGTCACTATAGGTCTTAACGCATGACAAAACTTGTTGTGGTTTCTACACTGAATTCCATAATTATGTATGCATCCATAATTACGTAATTCCTTGCAGAATCCGCACAGTTCATTTCATAATGTGTAGGGGAAAAATCAATTGAATAAACATGAAGTGACTTGACTAGACCACCAAAGGATCTTTTTAACGAGATCAACGAACGATCTTTCTAATTAGATCAACACATGATCTTCTTAACTAAACCGTCGTACGATCTCCTTAAATAGACCACTTAAGGGATCTTTTCAATTATATCATCACATGATATTCCTAACCATATTTTCAAATCAATCTGTTTAACTAGACCACTCAAGGGGTCCAATTGTAGAATAGTACTTCATAACCCAAGGGACTTAACTGCAACGTAAAAGTCCATTAAGGATTTAAGATAGTACCTTTGGATATCCTACTATGAATCCCTCATATGAGATATGGAAGATTCTTTGGATGGATAACATAAAAACACAAAACACATAAGAAAACACATAAGCACATAATCACATAATTAATTAACTTGATCTTTACTTTATTATCTTTGGACACGGGTATTTTAAAGCACACCAGGAATCCAATCCGTGGATTTCATTTGGCAATTTAAACATCTTCAAGAATCTAACTATGGAGATAGAAAGATCTTAATAGGAATTCAGCTTTCTCCTTATTGAATTGTAATATACGTATTAAGACATACGAATAATTCAATTAAGGGCTCCGATTTGAGCGATATTTATCCAGAAGGATCTAATTATGAGGATAGAAAGATCCTACATGGATTTTAGAATTTATGTAACGAGAGGTGCTTCGACACCTTGCACTAGGCATGCTTAAGTCGATACACAAGGTTGAAAGTTCATGAGGTTGAGGTACTAGATATGCCATGGCGACGTATGAAGCAGAATTTGAAGGTTGAGCAGCAGCAGGATTTGTAACAGCTTTGCTTTGGATTGCAAAGCGGCACATGTTAATCAAATGTCTCCATCATCCATCATGGGTACATTTGAAACAGGGTATCTGATTTGGATGATGACAGTTGCATTGATTTTTCCAAGGAGCAGTTCCCTTGTATGGCTTCATCCTTGAGGCGAGTCATGGTGATAGCTAAATCAACGGTCTTTTGGAGTACGATGCCTATTTGTTGGGCAATTGTAGCACCTGGTCTGGACACTCGAGTCTTGTTGCGATGATGAGGCATTATGAAGAAAATGGAAGACATGGGAGGAAACAAGGGAAATGATAACAGAACGCATAAAAAATTGCGATTATTTTTTTGTTACCTAAGGCAAACAAATGAGACGGTGACTAATCAAAGTAAATGGGTCATATAATGTATCGCGAAGACATGCTCGCCTATAAGTGGACACTCACCCCAAGAGTTCCCAGGTAAGAGTGACTGGTCCAATATTGCGGATTTGTACGAACACTCTAGCCTTAAACAGAAGACCCAGGGTACAGGCACCCACCCTTCCAGTTTGCACGTGTTCACATTATTTAGACCAAACTTTGACGGGATTTTGAAAACTTAAAGGGTTCATAACCTTATAATAAATCATCGTAGAACAGATGATAAGTTTTCAAAGCAGATTCAAAATTTGTGTTCTTATTATGGTTGTCACCTAAGGATAAGTGACGGTGTTGTTTTAAAACTAAACACAAGATAACTTGTGTTAGGGTCCTAGGAAGGTTATAGTCTAGGTCAAAGCATTACTAATAACCTAATTCCCTATAACCATTGGCTCTGATACCAACTTTTTTGTCACACCCCGACCACGTAAAACAACAAGACGTGGTGGAAACGTCGGGGAGTGTTGTAATAGAATCATTGTTTCACAACCATGGATAAAATAATTTTGTTTCATTGAATCATTGAAATCTTTGTTCTATTACAAATCAGATAAATACAAATATTATCTTTCAAGTTTTAAAGTTGCTAAGGCACGAGTCCATCCTAAGTGTAGCATGTATCAACAATCATCACAAAGCAGCAAAACATGTGTAAAAATAGGTACGTCAGCATAAAAATGCTTGTGAGATACATAGGTTTTATTGATTTAGGATTCATGACTTATAAGTTTAAGGAAAAATGTTTAAGAAAAGTAGTCATGATCCTTGAAAAAGGTTTTCTTTTATAAATCATACTAAAATTTATAAGAAATTAGATGATATAAAAAAATAATACATAGGTAATTAAATAATTAACTAAAATGAGTTTGTATAAAACATACTGTTTGAAAAACAATATTTTGATAAAAAGGTTTATAGTATATGCAAAAATATACTTTGGTTTTAAGAAAGTCGAATAAGTAATATATTAAAATATATTTCAGTTTCAAAATCGTTTACCCAAGTGTACTAAATAACGCCACGGTATGTAATGTGATGAAAACACTTATATATAAGAAGTACCAGCGGCATATCTACCATGTTTTCATCACATTACACCCGTCCCGTTATCTAAACACTAAAGAAAACCCAATTGTTAAACAAATAGTATATTAAATATACTTTAGTTGTTAAAAATAATAATTTTAAGTAGTACATTAAAAGTATACTTTGGATTTATAAATAACATATTAAACTATGTTTTGGATTGAAAATAACATATTAACTATGCTTTGGTTTTGAAAATAACATATTAAACTATGTTTTAATGATTAACAAAATATATGTTGGTTTTGTACAATATCACATATGAGAGCATATCAAACTACACTTTTGGGAGTATAACTAAATATACAAAAATAATGTGATTTAAGAATTCATTCAGACCTAGTGCATCAAAATATACCTTTGAGACTATAGGAATACCACAAAGGCAATCCCTATCTGGATGGAGAAAAATAAATTGGTTTCAGACATTCCATGACAACAGGAATGGGGTGTCAAATCCTATAGCGCTATATCATACTACCAATCGGTCTGGTGAACAAAAATAAGTACTATCCAACAATAAATTTTATAATCTTTAGGAAAAATTAGTATTTAAACCATAAATAATCATTCAGTTTGTAAAAAGATAAGTACAAATATGTATAATCAATTATACTTTTGAAAACAAGAACATAACAAATAGGTACACATGCTTCACCCCAAAACATTGAAAACAGTAAAAGAGGGGACTATGTACTCACTTGAGAGTGCTTAGAAGTCTTGAAAAACTACCAAGCAAGCTAGAGGGAGCACGGAATCAAACGGCACCTAATATAGGTAACTACATAAATAAACCGGACCTAAAACGGAAGATCGGATAGGATGAGGTCTCGTAAACCAAATGAGTGTGGGAACTCATATTATATGGTTTAACAAGGCCTACATACTAAAAGGAACCTAACCTAAGTGCTTACGACCCATTACGACCCGTTTAGGTAGCTTACGCTACTTTAACGCGTCGTTTGCGTAAAACGCGTTCGGACCGCCTAACTAGTACTATGACAAGTAGCATATGCCTAAACATGTTTAATTATGTTGCATAATCAATTAAATGACAAAAGTTTGGGTTACATATGCTTAAATATCAATTATGCATAAAAAGGGTATTTTGGTAATTTTCCTAAGGCATATAAGCTACCTATCATACAACTTGCTAAACGACGTGACCATAAGGTATAACCTCAGAAGGTTATTCCCTATAAACCTATGGTCACCTAAGCATGTTTGGTCGGATCCTAATGATCGACCAAACGGGTCGTGTTCGAAAGTCGAAGCGGGTGTTTAGTCTGCTTGACTTACGACTCTACACAAGCACTAATCAAAAAAATGACGAGCTAAACATGCTAAAAAATATTTAGTTATGTTAGAAAACAGGTTTGGTATCAAAACAAACGGTTTTGATACATAGAAGTAGTTCGGTTACAAAATACGCAAGAATACGCATTGTGGCCGAAACTACGACTCGTCACTGAGCCTAGATAACGTGGTAATCAGTAGGTATAGTCACTAGGGACTATAACCATCGTGATTACGCTCACGTTATGAAGTTCAAACGAACTTCGCATAGACCATAAACTGGTTAATGCAGAAAGTCAAATGAAGTTTGACTTTTAAGCTAAAAACGAAGAAAAGAACGAAGGAATACTTACAAAGGGTCCCCGCAAGCAAATCTTGATCCAAGTAGCTCAAGTATGAAGCAAAGGCTTCAACTTAGAGTATCTTAGATCAGATTTAAATGAGGAAGAAGTGAAACTATGGTGGGTATTTATAGGAAAACAAGAACCGTTAGGATCGTTTCTTGAAAACTGAGCTTAAATCTGGACCGTACACATGTGCCCATGGTTTTCTAAAACCATGGGAGCCCCTATTATGAGTCTATGGTATTATAAAAACCATTAAACATCAGCCCATAGTTTGCAAAACCATGGGTTAAAACCATCAAAACTTTAAAATTGGACTAAGTTCATTGAATCTGGTCAGAAATTTCAAAAATGGTCCCTGCACTTGTAAAACTTGATTTTTGGCCCTTTTAAGCCCCGTTAACCCCATTTTAAGGCTCTAAAATGATGTTAAAGTATAAGGAACTCAAAACATGCTCAAAAATATCTCGGATGTCGGTTCGTTTGGTCGTATGATCGCATTATTCGCTTAATTACGACGGAAGTCGTAACGAACGCAAAAACGGTCCAAATTAAGCGACGAATGAAATTTTATCATGCCAAACACTAAAATAAAATATTTTATTGCTTACATAAATTTTTGGATGTCCGGATATATTTAGAACGTAAGATATGCGCAAAAATGCAAACTTATTCACTTTTTGACGCTTTTAGTCCCTATTGAACAATAAAGTTTATTTTAGCATACCGAACCCCTTAAAGCCTATTTCTAAGCTATGTAAAGGATATTTAGGGTATGTTTAACTTATGATCAAGTTCCGGAATGTTCTTTACTATACAAATCGGTATAGTTTCGCAGTTTGACACAATTAGTCCCTACGATCGAACAAGCTTGATTTCAACACACCAAACCATCCGAAACTTATTTCTAAGTTATGTGATGGTTATTTAAGGTATGTTAAGCCTATTTCACTATTCCGAAGTGTTCGTTGTATTAAACTGGTTATATTTACGCATCAGTGCGCGTATAACCCTCCAGAAAGTGATTTAAAGCTTGAAATCGAACAAGAATTGATATGTGCAAATGATACACATATTTTTACGAATCCCAAGTATGAAATACAATATTTCATTGGTTTGGTATTTGTCTGATGGTTTAAGTGACACAGGTGTCACAGCTAGAGGGATCACAGAATCAAACGACACCGTATATAGATTACTACATAAATAACCGGACCTAAATCGGGAGATCGGATAGTATGAGGTTTCGTAAACTAAATTAGTATTGGAACTCATATGATATGGTTTAACAAAGCCTCCATACTAAAATGAAACCTAACCTATGTGCTTACAACCCATTACGACCTGTTTAGGTAGCTTATGCTACTTTAACGCGTCGTTCGCGTAAAACGTGTTCGGACCGCCTAACTAGTCCTATGACAAGTAGAATATGCCTTAATATGTCTAATATAGTTGCCTAATCAGTTTAGATGTCAAAATTTAGGTTACATATGCTTAAAATGAATTTATGCGTAAAAGGGTATTTTGGTAATTTTTCCTAAGGCATATAAACTACCTATCATACAACTACTTAAACGACGTGACCATAAGGTATAACCTCGGAAGGTTATCCCCTATACAACTATGGTCACCTAATGTGTTTGGTCGGATCCTAATGATCGACCAAACGGGTCGGGTTGAAAAGTATAAGCGATTGTTTAGTTCGCTTACCTTACGACCCTATATAAGGACTAAATCTAAAAGTGACGAGTTAAACATGTTAAAACATGTTTAATGGAGTTAGAAAACAGGTTTGGTATCAAAACAAAGGGTTTTGATACCTAAAAGTAGTTTGATTACAAAATACGCAAGAATACGCATTTTGGCCGAAACTACGACTCGTCACTACACCTAGATAACGTGGTAATCAGTAGGTATAGTCACTAGGGACTATAACCATCGTGATTACGCTCACGTTATGAAGTTCAAACGAACTTCGCGTTGACCATAAACTGGTCTATGCAGAAAGTCAAACAAAGTTTGACTTTAACGCTAAAACGTAAAAGAACGAAAGAATACTTACAAAGGGTCCAAGAACAGAAGCTTTGATCCGAATATTCTCAGGTATGAAGTAATTAATCACATCAACTTAGAGAACCAATTCAGATTCAAATGTGTGGGTTTGAAGTGCAACATGGAGGGGGTATTTATAGATTTTGTAGAGCCGTTAAGATCGTTCCTCGTTATCCGAGCTTCAATCTAGGCCGTACACATCAAGCCCACTGATTTACAAAACCAAGTGAGCCCCTAGAAATGCTCAAAACCATTTGCACAAGTGGGTAATAGCTGGATCAAGTTATAATCAACTTTCTGCTGGTCTGGGGAGGCCTTACGGACCATATGGTCCATCCCTTACGGACCGTATGTGGTCTGCAGACCAGCAACTTTCAAAAGTTGACAGTTTAGCCCCTTCACTTGAGAATCTTGCATTTTGATGCATTTTTGGCACGTTTAAGCCCCGTTAACCCCATTTCAAGGCTCTGAAATGAAGTTAAAGTATAGGGAACTTGAAACACGCTCAAAAATATCTCAGATGTCAGTTCGTTTGGCCGTACGGTTGCGTTGTTCGGTTAAATACGAAGGAAGTCGTAACGGACGCAAAAACGATCCAAATTACGCGACGAATGGATTTTTATTAAGCCAATCACTAAAACATAATATTTTAATGATTACATAAATATTTGGATGTCCGGATGTATTCAGAATGTAAGATATGCGCGAAAATGCAAACTTATGCACTTTTTGACGCTTTTAGTCCCTGAACGAGCATAAAGTTTATTTTAGCATACCGAACCCCTCAAAGCCTATTTCTAAGCTATGTAAAGGATATTTAGGGTGTGTTTAACTTATGGTCATGTTCTGGAATGTTCATTACAGTTCAAATTGACATACTTTCACAGTTTGTCGAATTTAGTCCATGTAAGCGAATAAACTTGATTTCGGCACACCAAACCTTCCAAAACTTATTTCTAAGTTATGTAAAGGTTATTTAAGGTATGTTAAGCCTATGTCACTATTCCGGAGTGTTTGTTGCATTAAACTGGTTATATTTACGCATCAGTGAGCGTATAACCTTCAAGAAAGCGATTTAAAGCCCGAAATCGAACAAGGGTTGATATGTGCAAATGATACACATGTTTATACAAATCCCAAGTATGAAATACAATATTTCATTGGTTTGGTATTTGTTTGATGGTTGAAGTAACACAGGTGTCACAGTCTCCCCTACTTTAGGAAATTTCGTCTCGAAATTTATCTTAGAGGAAACTTGTGAGAGTTTGAAACATGAAGTTGAAAAGATCGAATAGCACTGGTTAGAGTCCTGAACTTCTAGTAACTTTGAATAACGTCATGCTTATAATGTAGGAGGGACACTTATATATAAGTCTATTAAGCGTTATTGGTGCGTCCACCGTACCTCCATTACATCGTTCACATTTTGTTATTGTTGTCACTATCGGTTCTTACATATAATAATTCTTACTGGGTTTCTGTGCACTAAATTTCATAATTATGTACGCGTCCATAATTACGTAATTCCTTGCATAGTTCGCACAGTGTATTTTATAATGTGTAGGGGAAACCAAATGAACAAACCTGTGATGAGTGTGACTAGACCATACTGGGGGTCCTTTTTAATTGAGTAAATAAATGATCTCTTGACCGCCAAGGAGTCTTTTCTGCTTATATCATCACATGTCATTCTTAGCCAGATTCTGAATCAATCTTTTGACTAGACCACTCAAAGGGTCTCTTTTTGAATCATGGAATGGTACTATATAATCCAAGGGTCTTGACAATCACGTAGAAGCCCAATATGGATTTAAGGTAGTACCTTTTGAATATCCTACTACGAATCATATGAAGATATGAAAGGTTCTACGAGGATTTGGATAACGAATATCCAGAGTATACAAAAACACAAAATGCATAAAAGAAAACACAAAATGCATAAACACATAATCACATAATTGTTTAAATTAATTTTAAATTTGTTATCATTTTGTTAATTTGTTCTGCTAACTAAGCACATGTATTTAAAGCACACTAGGAATCCATTCTGTGGATTTCATTTGGTACTTTAAACATTATCAAGAATCTAACTATGAAGATAGAAAGATCTTAAAGAGAAAATTCGATTTCGATTATAAGGAACCAAAATGTTCGACTTAAGGAATCCAATTAAGGACTCTGATTTGAATGATAATCATCCACAAATGTCTAATTGTGAAGATAAAAAGATCCCATATGGATTTTAGAATTTGAAAAGCGGGAGGTGTCACACCCCGACCACGTAAAACAACAAAACGTGGCGGAAACGTCGGGGAGTGTTGTAACAGAATCATTGTTTCATAACACATGGAAAATTGAAATATTGTTTTATTGATTAAAAGAGTTACAATGTCTTAACAAACAAAGTAGTAAAACAAAATTTAACTACTCTTGCATCTTTTATTGTCACTAAGGCCTCGTCCAATCCTATGTGAGCATGCATCAATATCATCATCAAATATCATCAACTATTGTACCTGAAACACATGTGAAAATACATCAGCATAAAAATGCCGCCGAGTACATAGGTTTTGTGAAAAATAGGATTCATGACTTAGGTTTATAAAAAAATGTTTAATGAAAACTTGCCATGAATCCAGTTTAAGTGTTTGCTTTTATAAAACGCTTGAAAAGCGATAATAAGGTAGATGATATGTAAATGAGTAATGTAAGGTTAATTGAATAACCAAGTAAAAATGAGTTTGTATAAAATAAGTTGTTTGTAAAACAATGTCTTGTGAAAGATATGTCTAAACTGAAATGATTTAAACAACGCTACGATATGTAATATCATACAAACACTTATATATAGGAAGTACCAGCGGCGTATCCACCATGCTTGTATCATATTACACACGCCTCGTCACTTAAATCACTTTAAACAAACCACCAAAGTATAAAGTTCATGTTTAAACCGACCATCAAATGCTCTTGTATGAATCATTGTCAATGTTTAAAAGTCCAAAATGTAGTCATGTAGTTATGTATGTGTAAACAAAAGTTATGTATGGTAAGTAAAAATGAGACTACTTAAACCATAAGTAAAAATGAACCAAAACAAAGTATTTTGAATAAATCAAAAAGTTATGTTTTGCAAAGTAAAAACATGTTTTAATGATACAAACATTTATGTGATAAGTTAACGCATACATCCAAGCCTTGAGACAGCAGGATAACCTTAGAGTAAAGGTTATAAAAAAGAAATGTTTTCGGATTCGGTCATTCCATCCATCCAAACAAACCTAGGATTTTAGGAACGGGATTTGTCAAGTCCTATGGTACCACTACCTACTACCGAGCGGCATGATCGGTGTTAATGGATATAATAAAGAACTGTTAAACAAACCAAATGTTATACCAAATGTAAACAAGTTATGTGAAAACAATGTACTAAGTATGCTAAGTAAACATACAAAGCAGAAAAGTCATGTAAATCAATGTGCTAGCATGTTAAATGAACATACATAGCAAAAGAAATGAAATGTAAAACAATGTGCTTAGCATGTCAAGTAAACATACATAGCAAAACATAATGAAATCATGTACTAATAGTGTACTAATGAACATAGCAAGTATATGATATGAAAACATGAAAAGCACGAAAGTAACAAGTAGGCACATGTGTTTCACCCCAAAATGTTTGAAAAACAGTAAAAGAGGGGACTATGTACTCACTTGAGGGTGCTTAGAAGTCTTGAACAACAACCAAGCAAGGCTAGATGGATCACGGAATCAAACGGCACCCTATATAGATAACTACATAAATAACCGGACCTAAATCGGGGGATTGGATAGTATGAGGTTTCGTAAACCAAATGAGTATTGGAACTCATATGATATGGTTAAACAAGCCCTCATACTAAAACGAAACCTAACCTAAGTGCTTATGACCCATTACGACCCGTTTAGGTAGCTTATGCTACTTTAACGCGTCGTTCGCGTAAAACGCGTTCGGACCGCTTAACTAGTCCTATGACAAGTAAAATATGCCTTAACATGTCTAATATAGTTACCCAATCAGTTTAGATGTCAAAATTTAGGTTACATATGATATAAATGAATTTATGCGTAAAAAGAGTATTTTGGTAATTTACCTAAGGCATATAAACTACCTATCATACAACTATTTAAACGACGTGACCATAAGGTATAACCTTGGAAGGTTATTCCCTAGACAACTATGGTCACCTATCTTAATGATCGACCAAATGGGTCGGGTTCGACAGTATAAGCGATTGATTAGATCACTTACCTTTACGACCCTAAACAAGCACAAATCTAAAAGTGACGAGCTAAACACGCTAGAACATGTTTAGTAAAGTTAGAAAATAGGTTTGGTATTAAAACAAACGGTTTTAATACCCTAGAGTAGTTTGGTTACAAAATACGTGAGAAAACGCATTTTGGCCGAAACTACGACTCGTCACTGTGCCTAGATAACGTGGTAATCAGTAGGTATAGTTACTAGAGACTATAACCCTCGTGATTACGCTCACGTTATGAAGTTCAAACGAACTTCGCGTTGACCATAAACTGGTCAATGCAGAAAGTCAAACACAGTTTGACTTTAACGATAAAACGAATGAAAAACGCGAAAGAATACTTACAGAGGGTCCCCGCAAGATTGAATTCCAAGTATTTCTCAGGTATGAAGTGATAATCACTCCAACTTAGAGAAAATATCAGAATTCAAGTGAGGAATGAATGAAATGAAGGTGGGTATTTATAAGAGAGCTAGAACTGTTAGGATAGTTTATCGGGAAACGAGCTTCGATCTAGACCCTCCACTTGGGCCCATGGTATTGCTAAACAATGGGGCACAAGAAAACCATCAAATTTAGCCCATGGTATTGCAAAAATTGCATTAAAACCCCTGAATTCGACCCAGATTCCAAAATCGGAAGTTTCTGTCTGACAGACTCTCGCGCCCCGCGTAAGAATTAAGCTTGGCTTACGCGGGCCGCCTGGCCAACTTTGGCAGATTGTCAAAACAGGTCCCTGCACATCAGAAACTTGCATTTCGGCTCATTTTTGACATGTTTAAGCCCCGTTAACCTCATTTCAAGGCTCTAAAATGAAGTTAAAGTATAGGGAACTCAAAACATGCTCAAAAATATCTCGGATGTCGGTTCGTTTGGTCATACGGTTGCGTTGTTCGGTTAATTACGACGGAAGTCGTAACGAACGCAAAAACGATCCAAATTAAGCGACGAATAAAATTTTATCATGCCACACACTAAAACATAATATTTTAATGATTACATGAATTTTTGGATGTCCGGATATATTCAGAACGTAAAATATGCGCGAAAATGCAAACTTGTGCATTTTTTGACGCTTTTAGTCCCTATTGATCAATAAAGTTTATTTTAGCATACCGAACCTCTCAAAGCCTATTTCTAAGCTATGTAAAGGATATTTAGGGTATGTTTAACTTATGGTCAAGTTCCAGAATGTCCGTTACAGTTTAAATTGGCATACTTTCGTAGTTTGTCATATTTAGTCCCTGTAAGCGAATAGACTTGATTTCGGCATACCAGACCTTCCAAAACTTATTTCTAAGTTATGTAAAGGTTATTTAAGGTATGTTAAGCCCATGTCACTATTCCGGAGTGTTTGTTGCATTAAACTGGTTACATTTATGCACCAGTGCGCATATAACCTTCTAGAAAGCGATTTAGAGCCCGAAATCAAACAAGAATTGATATGTGCAAATGATACACATGTTTTTACAAATCCCAATTATGAAATACAATATTTCATTGATTTGGTATTTGTTTGATGGTTGAAGTGACACAGATGTCACAGTCTCCCCTACTTCAGGAAATTTCGTCCCGAAATTTATCTTAGAGGAAACTTGTGAGAGCTTGAAACATGGAGTTGAAAAGATCAAACAACACTGGTTAGAATCCTAAACTTCTAGTAGCATTGAATAACATCATGCTTGCAATGTGACAGGGACACTTATATACAAGTACATATAGTGTTATTGGTGCGTCCACCGTACCTCCATTACATTGTTCACATTTTGTTACGGTTGCCACTATTGGTTCTTACACATAATAAGTCTTACTGTGGTTTCCGTGCACTGAACTTCGTAATTATGTATGCATCCATAATTACGTAATTCCTTGCATAGTCACGTAGTGCATCTTATAATGTGTAGGGGAAGGAAACAATTAACGAGCCGGTGATGATTGTGCTTAGACCACCATAAGGTCTTTTAATTAAATCAATAGATGATTTAAATAGACAACCAAGGAGTCTTTTCAGCTTATCACATGTCATTCTTAACCAGATTTTGAATCAATCTTTTGACCTAGACCACTAAACGGGGTCTCTTTGAATGATGGAATGGCACTATAAAATCCATGGGTCTTAACTATCACGTAGAAGCCCAATTAAGGATTTGAGATAGTACCTTTTGAATGTCCTACTATGAATCCCTCATATGAAGATATGAAAGGTTCTACGAGGATTTGGATAACGAATATCCAGAGTATTCAAAAACACAAAATGCATAAAAGAAAACACAAGGTGCATAAACACATAATCACATAATTGTTTAACTTGATTTTAAATTTGTCATCATTTTGCCAATTGCGCACAAGTATTTAAAGCACACTAGGAATCCATTCTGTGGATTTTGATTGGTGCTTTAAACATTATCAAGAATCTAATTATGAAGATAGAAAGATCTTTAAGAGGAAATTCGATTTCGATTATAAAGAATCAAAATGTTCGAATTTAGGTACACAAGGAATCCAATTAAGGACTCCGATTTGAATGATAATCATCCACAAGGGTCTAATTGTGAAGATAAAAAGATCCCATATGGATTTTAGAAGTTGAAGATGTTTTGAAACCTTGCACTGGATGTGCTTAAGTCAAAACATGAAGTAAAAATGCTTATGAAGTTGAGATGCTGGATATGCCAAGGCGACATATGAAGCGGAATTTGAAGGTTAAGTTAATGTATGAGGAAAATACTTTGAAAACTATGCATGGGGTTCTAAAATGTGTTAAATGTTTTTGGAAACCTTATATATAATACTTTTGAAAACATAAAGTAGGTGTATTAGGTAGGTATATTTATAAGAATGTTTTAAAATCATGCGAGATGAATTTTGAAATTATGTATATGGTTTTTGAAAACATGAATGATGTTTTTGAAATCATGCACTTGATATAAGTAGTTATATTGTATTAATAACATTTTGAAATCATGAAGGTCGTTTTGAAAACATAGACATTGTTTTTGAAATCATGGAGGTTGTTTTTGAAAATATAGACAATGTTTTTGAAATCATGCATATGATATGTTAAGTAAATACACTATATTAAAAACGTTTTTGAACTATATATAAAATGTTTTTGAAATCATGAAGGTTGTTTTGAAAACTTATGTTTTGCATGTTGAAAATTCAGAACGTAATGGGTATGGGATTTGAAAATACCCTTAGTTATCTAACGAGGGATTCAAAGGCACAGATGTGCAAAAACACGATTACGCATAATGTCACTTTATTTCATGTACTTCATTTCTTAGAATGAAATGAGTATTTAAAACTTTCAAGGAAATCATGAGCGATCACTTGAAAAGGAGAAACACAAGAGTAGTTTGTAAAGAACATAGTTCCTTGATGTAGGTATCATAGGGAAATGCCATACACACATGTAACTACATTTGAACAAAGACTTTTATTTATGAACAAAACAGATTGTTTCACAATACAAGAAAACAAAAGAAATAAAGGCATTAGACAACAACATCTTTTGCTCGGCCAAATGCTCATCCAAGGGTTGGATTTGCATTGACAATCTTCGGGCATTTGTTCCTGAAATGGCTCGTCTCACCACAGTTGTAGCAAGTACCAGACGGGAAACGAGCTTGAGTAGGGTTGACTTGGAGTTGGGTAGCAGCAAGGTTTGCAACAGCCTTGTTTTGGATAGCAAAGCGGCATATGTTAATCAAATGTCCCAACCGTCCACAGTAGGTACATTTGGAGCAGGGTACGAGGTTTGAATGGTGACGGTTGCATCGTTTGCACCATGGGGCAGTTCCTATGTACGGCTTCCTAGCTGGTGGTGCTGCCACTTGGCTAGGTCCCGCTTTGTAGGATCGAATTCTGACCCGAACGAGTCTATCAGAGGAGTTTTGATCAGATACAGGTGCGGAAAACAAGTACCTGACGTAGAAACAACTAGATCTTCACTTAAATCACTTTGTTGATTGATATAGCAACGTTTACAATCAATTCTCACACCGGCAGCACCTCGGTATGGAAAATCAGAACGTTACAAATGATTTCGTTTAAGAGGTATTTATAGTGTTGGAGGTTTCACTTGAACGGACATGTACGTTCAAGCGGAACCTCTCATAAGGTTTCACTTGAACGGACATGTACGTTCAAGCGGAACCTCTCATAAGGTTTCACTTGAACGGACATGTACGTTCAAGCGGAACCTTTCATAAGGTTTCACTTGAACGGACATGTACGTTCAAGTGGAACCTCGTACAATGCGCCCTCATCTAACATTCTAAGACTAAGACTTGATACAAGACGAAGTCGACAGATGTAGTGCACCAACAGACTCCCCCTCAGATGTTGACGAGTCTTTAAGTGTCGAGTCTTCGCATCTTCAGTCTTGATCTGTCTCGAGGCTTTACACTCTCTATCTATTCACGAAGTCTTCAGACTCCCCCTTGCGATATGCTGGCATTTCTTCAGTTCATCAGCATCATCAACTTTAGGATCGTTGTCTGGTTTTCCGTCTAACAGCTTCTCAATATCAGTCAGCCTGACTCTTCATGTTCCAAAATCTTTGCCTGGCTATCTCCAATCAGAGACCTCAAGTATTGGAACCTTGCTTCTCATTTAGCTCAGATCTCAGGAACAAATAACCTGGCTCAACTTGACCTGCAAAAGCTCTACCTCAAAGTAAATTTCTTTCACATACATATTTCAAACATATAAACTTACACTAACTTAGACTCTCTTACAAAACAAACACAGATTTTGATGAACCACTTGAAAGGATAGATTATGAAAACATTTAATTCCAAACATACACTCCCCCTCAAATATTGCTCATCATGTTTAGAACTCGGAATTTTGAAAATCTGCTTTTCAATACCAGTTGTCAAAAACCTTTTTGAATTTTCTGAAACTTTATGCTAAAACACACTGAAAATCTTTTTGGATTTTGAAATAAAGAAACATGTAATGCAGTAAAGAAATATTTACAAACGATATTTTTGTGAGTTCGAGTAAGAGGATCATATCAGTTTTTGAGACATGTCACCAACACCGTTAAGCTTCATTTCATTTTAAGTTCTAAACAATTCACCTAGATTGTCTATATATTTGTCCACTTAAATTTTCACACAAAGTTCAATTGTTCCAAGATATGATGTTAATGTCTTAATGACTTAAACTTATCCGTGTGTCCCACTTCTTGAATATACTCCCGTATCCAGATCCCAATATTCAGTCTTACAAGTGAGTATACCACAGATGATATCTGTTCAGGGGTTAAATGCGAGGGCCGTGAGAGCTCAGGTCGATACTTCCGTATACGCAGAGAGATGACGGCTTGGACTTTAGGCGTGTCCCCTTTAGAGGATCTTTTGATTTCAACAGCAGCGACTATCAATTTTATTGTTTCATCAGCTTGCTGAGGGCGATGCTATGTTTCAAGCATTCGCGGAAAGCATTGACTAGATCAGTATTTCCATACAGCAGAAGTCCCGGGATAATACCCCAGATATCACTAAGCATAAAGACCTAGTATCTCAGAATAAGGGACCTTTCAAACAAGATTTCAGGGGTTACCTATATATCCAAGATGTTGTTCCCACAGAATAAGCAAGTTTGAATTTTTAGGTTTATATCTCGTCACAATCTACTAAATGTGTAAAAACCTACTGGCATATCCGCAGTGAGATTGTTTATAACATTTTTATCTCTCCAATTCTTTAGCATGTTGTGACAGTCCACTGATGTACTATCATTTCCTCTTTTCACAACGAAACTCATTTTTGAATTTTTATCATGTTTTTGGCTTTTTCAAATTTTCTAATGTTTTTGGATTTTCAGAAATATCTACTCCCCCTAAAATGCAAACACATTAACAAAAAATTTGAAAAACAAAACTAAACTCTTGACCTACTTGAAGAAAATTCAAAACAAACTGTACAGAAACATGACAACCGATATCAAATCGCCTCAAATCGCCATTCCCTAGGCATAAACAATCTGAACTCCCCCTTTCACAAACCATTTTCTCATTTAGATTTCAAAACACTAAAGTTTGTTTTAATCAAAATGATTTTTTCGGAAAATGAATTTGTTTTCACCACTTGTAAGTTTACCACTTGTTTAAGTACGGGGATATGGTTCATCATCTTGTCAGTTTTATCATGAGTTATTAAATCAAGTACAAATTAATGTCCCTGATTTACCATTAAGCAATTAAGCAACATGTACCACTTTGTAAAAATAATCAAACAATACCACTTGTAGGTATGTCACCTCTACACAAATCATTTCACCAATCAGAATGCCGGATCCTGCTTCGCACTTACCAACCTGGAAGCACCGGCGTAGTCCTTTAACCTGTAAAGTTTTAACAATTTTAAGAATTTTTCATACAAACTCATAATACATGAATGATGCCGATTCCTGATCCACGATTACAAACTTGGGATCTCCAGCAAGTCAGGTTTTTCAAGCAAAGAAAACGTCCACCCAAGCCTGACCAGCCTTGGGTGATTTCAATTCAGATTTTGTTGGGGTATAAGTTGCTTTCTTCTTGGCGTAAAAGTCTTTTACCCCTTTCACCTTCCCATCAACCATTTTTCCGAAAATCTTCTTAACTTTCCCATTAAATGCTTTCTCAACATCAAAATTATCCTTTTCAGAATAACGTTGATTTGAGATTTCAGACTTTCCAACTTTCCTTTTAAAATTTTCAGTCCTCAATGGTGGAAAGTTCTCATCATCCATTGAAGGAACTAAGTTTTCATCATTCTCATCAAACTGTGGCTCCTCTGATTTTGTGGAATCAGATTCATCACCAGATTTTACCTCAGATTTCTTAACAACCCATTTTTGGTTGTCAAGTTTCATACTACGCCTGTAAAATCTCTTCGAACACTCACCAACTTCAAATGTTGAATTTTTGAAAACTTTAAATTTTTCAGTTGGTGGTTCGGTTTTATCAACAACAACTTCTTTCAGTTTTCCAAAAACTCCCTGTTTTGTGTTTGTCGCTTTCGGACAGTTCCATGCAATGTGACCAGCTTCATTGCATCGGAAACAGATTCTGGTTTCTTTCTTCACGTAAGCTCCATTTCTTTTCTTCTCGGCAAGAAATTCTTGATTAGATTGTTTCCAGAATGAGCTTTTTGCTTCCTCTTCCGAGCTTGTTCCTGAAACAAATTTTGTATTTGTTTTAGAAAATTATTCATTTTTATAGTTTTCTGATGGAGTAAAACCAAGTCCTTTCTTTTTGTAGTTACGATTTTGGTTTGGTTTCTTTTGAAAACCAGAACCAGAATTGTAACCCTTTTTCTTGTTTAAACGTTGTTGTACTCTTGAGGTGTAAGGTTTAGGTTTTATAATAAAATTTTCATCTTTTATTTCAGAAATATTAATTTCTGTTAATTTGAAAACCTTTTTGATCATTTCTGGTTTAACACCTCTTATTGGAAACTCTTTATCAAAATATAATTTGTCAGAACCATTCAAAGTATATACAACTTCAAATGTTTCATCATTCAAATTAGATTTTGACAACAAAAACTCTTTACTGTAAACCCGTTTTCCCGATGATTTTGAACTCTTTTCGGACGAACTCGAACTCCCGACTGACTGACACGAACTTTCGGACTCGGACTTTGACTCTGACTCCTCATCCTTATCCAACACCTGATCGACCACTCGTTTTATCAGTTCGGACTCATGATCTGTGTCAGACGCTGTGAACGTGACGTCAATATTGTCCGGTAAATCATCGGTTATCTCGGATTCTAACTTAATATTGACCACATGTTTTAGTTCTTCCTCGTTAGGTTTTCTAGGCGAGTACCCTTCCCAAATCGGAGGCGGACACTTATTATAACAGGCACCCTGTTTCTTACCAGTATCCTTCTTCTTCTTTGGCTTTGTTTCTTCATATTTAAACGCTTCAAATCCTTCAACTGTCGGATAAATTCTATCAATTATGTAGTCACAGCCTTTGTAACTTTGCAGCAGTCTTCTGATTCTTTCATTCTCAGCTGCTTCATTATCCAACTCTTTCTTCCACTTTGCACATTCTTCTATATACATGTTGATCTCTTTCTGCTTCGTCATCATGGTAGCATTCATCATTTTCAAAGCTTTCTCTCTTTCAGAGTTAGTCTTCTCCAGACTATTCACATGCCTGTTCAATACATCATACAACTTTTTCAAATTCTTTACATCAAACAACAATTGTTCTTTTCACTTTTCTAACTCACTAAACCTCTCATCTTTTTCTATACATTGTTTACAAGACTCTAAACATGTAAGACAGGGTTTTGTGATTTCAACGATCTTCTCGACTTCAACTATCTTTTCAACTTCCACAATCTTCTCAATCACTTTGACTTCTTTCATTTCCTTTGCAGTTTTCCTCTCTTTCAATTTCTTCAATTTTTCTGCAAAATAAAATTCAAAAGTGTCAGAAGATAAATGAGTTTTTCCCAAATTTATTTGTTCCATTTCTTCATCATCACTTGTTTCTGATGAACTGTTTTCAGAAGAAACAGATCCTTCATCTTCACTCTTCTCTTCATCAGATAACACTTCCATCCATTCCTTTAGCATTTCTGGCTTTCGAACAATATGTGCAATGAAAGCATGAACATTTGAATCAGCTGGAATGTATTTGTCCCAGCTAAAACCTTCAGCCATTTTCTCATCATCTTGATCAACGATGCCATAATAAGCTTTCCTGTTTGTATCCTCGATCATTCTTCCATGTGCCGTTTGAGGTTCTTTCTGTTGATGCGGTTGATGAGTGATTTGCTGATAAATGGTTTTCCTATAGTAATCATCTTTCCCAGACGACTCCTTTTCTCCTCTCGGCTGTTGATTCTTGCACTCTCTTTTAATGTGACCTTTCTCCCTGAAACGAAAACATACAACTTTAGATTTATCAAATCCAAGATTAGAAAGATTTGCATCCAAGAAATCAGTTCTCCCTATAACCAATCTAAACTTTTCTGCTCTCCTCAAAACGCTCGCTAAGGCCCATTTAATATCCATTAGTTCTAGCTCCTCTGCATCAATTTGGTCATAATCTTCCTTTGTGAGCATCGGATTACCAATTCTTCCGGCAATCAATCCTTCATAAGACTCTAATGCAGTGACCAATAAACCTATATGATGCTTTACAACTTCTTCAGAATAATTTTGACCATTTGAAGATATAGAGCTACATTGCACTGAATCGAATGTCCATTTCCAGCAGATGCACTTTGAACACTTGGAGGATTCACCGTTGAAAAACCACTAGTATTGACAGATCCTTGACTGCTTGGTTCAGATTGATTTCCAGCACTAAATGCAGTTTGTATCTTTGGACTGGCTTCAGCAGTTTGAACATTTCCTTTATAGTACAATTTGATATCATGCTAATGAATAGAACTGTTCATTCTAGCAATTTTCTGCTGCTCCAAATCCTGTGCCTCCAACTTCTCTATAAACTGTGCAATCGATAACCTGCTAAACTATCCAGAATTCTTCAATATCATCAGATATGTACCCCATTCCTTTTGCGGTAATGCATCGGCAAGCTTTTCAACCCATTCAGCTGGAGTTTTTGTAATCTTTAACTGTGACATAGTGCGTACAAGATGACAGTATCTCTCAATGAGAGTCTTTGTCGTTTCACCAGGCATGCAAGTAAACAATTCAGACTCTTTCTTTAGTAAAGCTGCTTTACTCTGTAGTATCTCAGTACTTCCCTCAAACTTCTTTTTAAGAGCTTCCCAGATAGAATGAGCATTATCATCATGTTGAAGTAACACAAATATATCCTCTTTAACAGCTTGTTGTAACAGATTGATCATCATTTTCTCGCCTTTATAACTATCTCTTTCTTGCTCCGTGAATTCTGAAATGATTTTATCAACACCCACTGAATTCTTTGGCCTCTCATATTCAGTTTCGATGCTCTCCCAAGCTTTTAAATGATTCGCCTGCACCCAATTCTCGAACCGTTTCTTCCGTCCGTGATAATCTTCAATTCCCATAAGTTTTGGGGGGTTTTTGCATTGTTCCGGTTTCATTCTCCATTGTCATGTTCTTAGCAATGTCGGATGGACTAGCAGGGGTTGTAGCAAACGCGTTGTAAAACTCAGTATCCATGTTTCACACCTGTATTACTTGATGTAGACAAACAAACAAAACACAATCAGTTTAAAACTCTTATCAAAGCAAAATAAGGCTTGTACTCGAACTGGTGAATATTCTGTGCGGACTGAATGTTGATAGACTGTGAGAACTGCTATGACTCGGATCAATTTCAGACGACCTGACCTTACTCCAAAACGATTTGACAAGGTTCAAACGAACTGGACTTTCTCACACGACTTTACCACACTAAACGACCTCGTGAATAATACGCGTGAAGTGAATAACCTGTTTGGGCCTTCAAATCTTGGGCTCGATCACATGTAAGTGAAACAAAATCTCATAGAATTATTTCATCGTTAAACCCATTAGATCAACACTTTTAAAACATGACAATTATAATTGGGCTGATTAACAACACATATGATTGGGCCGAATCAATATAATAATCTGTTGTATCGGACAAACTTGTTTGATGAATAGCCGACTAATTAATTTCCAAAATGAGAACCAATTACAATTATTGGGCCGCACAAACTATCAAATGACAACTTTCACAATTCCTCACTAAGCTGACATATTCAGTTAACACATTTCACATGCAACACCCACAATATGTTTGAATATGCTTGATTGGGCCACACCTTTGATGTCTGACAACAATGATTAGTATTGATATGTTATGATTGAGCCGATAATTTTCAAACATTTACACGTGCATTGGACCTTTATATGACTTGTTATATCAAGTTGAAAGCTTTAGAATCATTTATAAAGTGACTGGCAACTATTAGTAACCAACATATATGATTGGGCCGACCACATATATAGACACATGGGTGGGATCAACTCTAGCCAACAACTTTAATGATGATTAAGCCGCAAAAGTTTGACCTGGGATTGGACCGACAATGTTTATCAAACTAATACCCTTTGATTTTTTAAACAAATCCCATTTGACCACTAATTCCACTAACTGACTTGACCTGGGATTGGGCCGACAATGAGCGAAACTTAATGTATTTCTATTGGACCTTTGATTTGAATTTAATGTTGATGTCAGATAAGCAAAACTTAATTGATGACAAATAAGCGAACCCGTTTGACTTATAAGCGGAACTTTAATAAACTTCAAGCGAAACCTATCAATCAGTGACATAAAAGCGGAACATGATCTTATGAGTGGTCACAGAAGCGGAACCAAGTGTGTCATATAAGCGAAAGGTCTTTTTCAAGCGGAACACCATGTAAATTCAAGCGAAAGGTCGTTTTCAAGCGGAACCTATTGGACCGAATAAGCGAAAGGTGTCCAAATAAGCGAAACTCTATCTGTTGAATATCCATTGAAGCGAAACTATGGGTTTTTGAAGCGAAACCTAGTTAATTTGAAGCGAAACTACACACTGTCCGTATAAGCGGAACCACATCCGAAGGTAATTTGGTCCATTTTTAGGTCGAATTTTGATATGAAACTTTCAAGGGTTTGACAATGATCAATTATCTACAATCTGTGAAATTTTGAGCGAATTTCGACCGTAAAATCTCGATCTGATGAAGAAAGAAGGTGAAGAAGTAAGAATTTATGATGAAATCCAGCAAATCTTTGTAGAACTCCTCCTCCTGAAGCTCTGATACCACTTGTAGGATCGAATTCTGACCCGAACGAGTCTATCAGAGGAGTTTTGATCAGATACAGGTGCGGAAAACAAGTACATGACGTAGAAACAGCTAGATCTTCACTTAAATCACTTTGTTAATTGATATAACAGCGTTTACAATCAATTCTCACACCGGCAACACCTCGGTATGGAAAATCAGAACGTTACAAATGATTTCGCTTAAGAGGTATATATAGTGTTGGAGGTTTCACTTGAACGGACATGTACGTTCAAGCGGAACCTCTCATAAGGTTTCACTTGAACGGACATGTACGTTCAAGCGGAACCTCTCATAATGTTTCACTTGAACGTACATGTACGTTTAAGCGGAACCTTTCGTAAGGTTTCACTTGAACGGACATGTACGTTCAAGTGGAACCTCGTACAATGCGCCCTCATCTAACATTCTAAGACTAAGACTTGATACAAGACGAAATCGACAGATGTAGTGCACCAACACGCTTGATTAGGTGTAACTGCTGTAGGTTTCCTTGAAGCCTTACGCTTCCTTGATTTTGGTGCAGGCTTGACTTCTGCTTCCTTTGGTGACTCTTGAGTGGCTGCATTTTTGAGACGAGACATGGAAATGCCTAGATCCACAGACTTCAAAATCACTTCGCCTATTTGCTGGGCAAATTTGGCTGTTTGCTCGGACATTTGACCGTTGTTGAGATGAAGAGACATTCTAGAAGAAAATGAAAGACATGGGAAGCAACAAATGAAATGTTATCGGATAAACAAAACAGAAAGGCAATGCATACAAATTGCGATCATTTGTTTGTTAGCTAAGGCAAACAAATGAGACGGTGACAAATCAAAGCAAATGGGTCATAATAATGCATCGCTGAAGACATGCTCGCCTATAAGTGAACACTCACCCCAAGAGTTCCCAGGTAAGAGTGACTGGTCTGATACTGCGGATTTGTACGAACACTCTAGCCTTAGACAGAAAACTCAGAGTACAGGCATTCACCCTTCCAGTTTGCATGTGTTCACATTATAAGACCCAAACTTTGACGAGATTTAAAAACTTAGAGGGTTCAAAACCTAGTAATCAATCATCCTAGAACAGATGATTAGTTTTCAAAGCGGTTTTGAAATTTATGTTCTTGTTGTGGTTGTCGCCTAAGGATAGGTGACAGTATTGTTTTATGAATAAACGCAAGTAAACTCGCGTTAGGGTCCTAGGAAGGTAATAGACTAAGTCAAAGCATTACTAATAACCTAATTCCCTATAACCATGAGCTCTGATACCAGCTTTTCTGTCATACCCCGACCATGTAAAACAACAAAACGTGGCGGAAACGTCGGGGAGTGTTGTAACAGAATCATTGTTTCATAACACATGGAAAATTGAAATGTTGTTTTATTGATTAAAAGAGTTACAATGTCTTAACAAACAAAGTAGTAAAACAAAATTTATCTAGTCTTGCATCTTTTATTGTCACTAAGGCCTCGTCCAATCCTATGTGAGCATGCATCAATATCATCATCAAATATCATCAACTATTGTACCTGAAACACATGTGAAAATACATTAGCATAAAAATGCCGGCAAGTACATAGGTTTTGTGAAAAATAGGATTCATGACTTAGGTTTTAAAAAAAATGTTTAATGAAAACTTGCCATGAATCCAGTTTAAGTGTTTCCTTTTATAAAACGTTTGAAAAGCGATAATAAGGTAGATGATATGTAAAAGAGTAATGTAAGGTTAATTGAATAACCAAGTAAAAATGAGTTTGTATAAAATAAGTTGTTTGTAAAACAATGTCTTGTGAAAGATATGTCTACTGAAATGATTTAAACAACGCTACGATATATAATATCATACAAACACTTATATATAGGAAGTACCAGCGGCGTATCCACCATGCTTGTATCATATTACACACGCCTCGTCACTTAAATCACATTAAACAAACCACCAAAGTATAAAGTTCATGTTTAAACCGACCATCAAATGCTCTTGTATGAATTATTGTCAATGTTTAAAAGTCCAAAATGTAGTCATGTAGTTATGTATGTGTAAACAAAAGTTATGTATGGTAAGTAAAAAATGAGACTACTTAAACCATAAGTAAAAATGAACCAAAACAAAGTATTTTGAATAAATCAAAAAGTTATGTTTTGCAAAGTAAAAACATGTTTTAATGATACAAACATTTATGTGATAAGTTAACGCATACATCCAAGCCTTGAGACAGCAGGATAACCTTAGAGTAAAGGTTATCAAAAAGAAATGTTTTTGGATTCGGTCATTCCATCCATCCAAACAAACCTAGGATTTTAGGAACGGGATTTGTCAAGTCCTATGGTACCACTACCTACTACCGAGCGGCATGATCGGTGTTAATGGATGTAATAAAGAACTGTTAAACAAACCAAATGTTATACCAAATGTAAACAAGTTATGTGAAAACAATGTACTAAGTATGCTAAGTAAACATACAAAGCAGAAAAGTCATGTAAATCAATGTGCTAGCATGTTAAATGAACATACATAGCAAAAGAAATGTAATGTAAAACAATGTGCTTAGCATGTCAAATAAAGATACATAGCAAAACATAATGAAATCATGTACTAATAGTGTACTAATGAACATAGCAAGTATATGATATGAAAACATGAAAAGCACGAAAGTAACAAGTAGGCACATGTGTTTCACCCCAAAATGTTTGAAAAACAGTAAAAGAGGGGACTATGTACTCACTTGAGGGTGCTTAGAAGTCTTGAACAACAACCAAGCAAGGCTAGATGGATCACGGAATCAAACGGCACCCTATATAGATAACTACATAAATAACCGGACCTAAATCGGGGGATTGGATAGTATGAGGTTTCGTAAACCAAATGAGTATTGGAACTCATATGATATGGTTAAACAAGCCCTCATACTAAAACGAAGCCTAACCTAAGTGCTTATGACCCATTACGACCCATTTAGGTAGCTTATGCTACTTTAACGCGTCGTTCACGTAAAACGCGTTCGGACCGCTTAACTAGTCCTATGACAAGTAAAATATGCCTTAACATGTCTAATATAGTTACCCAATCAGTTTAGATGTCAAAATTTAGGTTACATATGCTTTAAATGAATTTATGCGTAAAAAGGGTATTTTGGTAATTTACCTAAGGCATATAAACTACCTATCATACAACTATTTAAACGACGTGACCATAAGGTATAACCTTTGAAGGTTATTCCCTATACAACTATGGTCACCTATCTTAATGATCGACCAAATGGGTCGGGTTCGACAGTATAAGCGATTGATTAGATCGCTTACCTTTACGACCCTAAACAAGCACAAATCTAAAAGCGACGAGCTAAACATGCTAGAACATGTTTAGTAAAGTTAGAAAACAGGTTTGGTATTAAAACAAAAGGTTTTAATACCCTAGAGTAGCTTGGTTACAAAATACGCGAGAAAACGCATTTTGGCCGAAACTACGACTCGTCACTGAGCCTAGATAAAGTGGTAATCAGTAGGTATAGTTACTAGAGACCATAACCATCGTGATTACGCTCACGTTATGAAGTTCAAACGAACTTCGCGTTGACCATAAACTAGTCAATGCAGAAAGTGAAACACACTTTGATTTTAACAATAAAACGAATGAAAAACGCGAAAGAATACTTACAGAGGGTCCCCGCAAGATTGAATTCCAAGTATTTCTCAGGTATGAAGTGATAATCACTCCAACTTAGAGAAAATCTCAGAATTCAAGTGAGGAATGAATGAAATGAAAGTGAGTATTTATAGGAGAGCTAGAACTGTTAGGATCGTTTATCGGGAAACGAGCTTCGATCTAGACCCTCCACTTGGGCCCATGGTATTGCTAAACAATGGGGCACAAGAAAACCATCAAATTTAGCCCATGGTATTGCAAAAATTGCATTAAAACCCCTGAATTCGACCCAGATTGCAAAATCTGAAGTTTCTGTCTGACAGGCTCTCGCGCCCCGCGTAAGAATTAAGCTTGGCTTACGCGGGCCGCCTGGCCAACTTTGGCAGATTGTCAAAACAGGTCCCTGCACATCAGAAACTTGCATTTCGGCTCATTTTTGACACGTTTAAGCCCCGTTAACCTCATTTCAAGGCTCTTAAATGAAGTTAAAGTATAGGGAACTCAAAACATGCTCAAAAATATCTCGGATGTCGGTTCGTTTGGTCGTACGGTTGCGTTGTTCGGTTAATTACGACGGAAGTCGTAACGAACGCAAAAACGATCCAAATTAAGCGACGAATGAAATTTTATCATACCACACACTAAAACATAATATTTTAATGATTACATGAATTTTTGGATGTCCGGATATATTCAGAACGTAAAATATGCGCGAAAATGCAAACTTGTGCCTTTTTTGACGCTTTTAGTCCCTATTGATCAATAAAGTTTATTTTAGCATACCGAACCTCTCAAAGCCTATTTCTAAGCTATGTAAAGGATATTTAGGGTATGTTTAACTTATGGTCAAGTTCCGGAATGTCCGTTACAGTTCAAATTGACATACTTTCGCAGTTTGTCATATTTAGTCCATGTAAGCGAATAGACTTGATTTCGGCATACCAAACCTTCCAAAACTTATTTCTAATTTATGTAAAGGTTATTTAATGTATGTTAAGCCTATGTCACTGTTTCGGAGTGTTTGTTGCATTTACCTGGTTACATTTATGGACCAGTGCACATATACCCTTCTAGAAAGCGATTTAGAGCCCGAAATCGAACAAGAATTGATATGTGCAAATAATACATATGTTTTTACAAATCCCAAGTATGAAATACAATATTTCATTGATTTGGTATTTGTTTGATGGTTGAAGTGACACAGATGTCACAGTCTCCCCTACTTCAGGAAATTTCGTCCCGAAATTTATCTTAGAGGAAACTTGTGAGAGCTTGAAACATGGAGTTGAAAAGATTAAACAACACTGGTTAGAATCCTGAACTTCTAGTAGCTTTGAATAACATCATGCTTGCAATTTGAGAGGGACACTTATATACATGTACATATAGTGTTATTGGTGCATCCACCGTACCTCCATTACATTGTTCACATTTTGTTACGGTTGCCACTGTTGGTTCTTACACATAATAAGTCTTACTGTGGTTTCCGTGCACTGAACTTCATAATTATGTATGCATCCATATTTACGTAATTCCTTGCATAGTCACGTAGTGCATCTTATAATGTGTAGGGGAAGGAAACAATGAACGAGCCGGTGATGATTGTGCTTAGACCACCATAGGGTCTTTTAATTAAATCAATAGATGATTTAAATAGACAACCAAGGAGTCTTTTCAGCTTATCACATGTCATTCTTAACCAGATTTTGAATCAATCTTTTGACCTATACCACTAAAAGGGGTCTCTTTGAATGATGGAATGGCACTATAAAATCCATGGGTCTTAACTATCACGTAGAAGCCCAATTAAGGATTTGAGATAGTACCTTTTGAATGTCCTACTATGAATCCCTCATATGAAGATATGAAAGGTTCTACGAGGATTTGGATAACGAATATCCAGAGTATTCAAAAACACAAAATGCATAAAAGAAAACATGTCACACCCTGGCTTTGCGGAAGCGTGGTTAATTTGTGTGACTTCTTAATACCATAGCTTAATCATAACAAAGCTATATGAATTTAAAAACCATGCAAGTCATCCATTAAGTTTTTGAAAACATCATACAATACCATTGTTTTTAACATGCAACCATAACCTTGTTCAGTAACATTACAACTTATAACAAAACATAAACGTGATTTAGGGATTGTGTCTTGTCCAGGTAAGAGACACAACCCTAAACCCTGATGACTTCATGACCAGTACAGCGGAAAACGTTCCATACCGTGCCAGATCCGTTTAATTTCCTGAAATACATGTGAGTTGAAAAATCAACAATAATGTTGAGCGAGTTCACGTGTAGGTGAGTATGTAAAACATTTGTGAGTATAGAAATAGTTGTGGTATGTAGCAGTGTAAGAGGACTTGTGATCATCAATGGTTTGCAAGGCCACTGACATATGTGTAGTGCAAATAGGGAGACACAAACCTAGCAGATTTCGCCACGGCAAAGTATGTGGACAAAGTCACCCCACGGTCCGTTTCTAGTTTGGCCGGGGGCTGGGCTCGCTACACCCAGATAGATCTACCGCTCCTGTCCCTCGGTCCCTCCATGAGGACTAATGGCCCCATGTTGTTCCTATCCACTCACATGATCGTATAACACCTTCTTACGTTAAACATACCGTTGTAAAGTACTCGTAAATCATAGTAACATGTATTTCACCCCCGCAGTTAAGTAAACTAAAAACAGTTAGAGAAAAGGGGGACATGAACTCACAGTGAATGCGTATCTCTACCAAGTAATCCGAATATCCGAAGCTGTGCAACGACCTACAGGTGCTAATTCTTTTAGACGGATGGCCGTGCCTTAGCTTTATAACTTACATTTTTAGGAGACGATTAGACAACCGTTTCGTGTACATACTTGGTATTTTACTTTCCTTCCCAAGGATGGGGGATTTAAATACATGTGTATTTATAACATCTCTTTAAGTCCCACTTAATATATTTTTATTTCTCATTCCAAAATATAGTTATTTTTCTCAAAAATAATATATTTTCCTTTTACATAATACCTTCCAAAATAATACGTTGACAACATACGTGTTCGTGAATATTTCCGCATAATGCGTAAGTTACGTTTTAACGATTAAGTGGTAATAGTAATTACCGTTGTAACTTATATGTTTGTCGTGTATGCGTTGGTATTATTTTGGGTTTGACAAAGTTAGTAAATATTATTTTTACTCTAAAAATAATATTTATACATTTTCACAAAATAATCATAAACAGTGTGGTGACAAAATATATCTACCGAATATATATTTATCACGTTTAGTTTTGTGAAAATCCCTCCTCCGACTATTTAATAAATAAAGTCATGGCGAAATATATTTTGTAAACATTTCCAAAAATAACTCTAACACTTGTAAATAATTCTAAGTGTTAGATTTTAGAAAAATTTCGCCAGAGTTTCCCCTGTAACTGGAGGTGGCCACGCTTTCAAGCGTATCATTTTCTTTTCCAAAATCATTTCAACACTTCTTTTATTTCAATCAATCAATTTCCAACATAATAAACAAGTTTCAACACTTCAAACTTGTCGATAAGTTTGTAAAATCGCATCATTTCATGAACTTGTAGTTTTTCCAAAAACTACGGTGTAGATCTTGTTATAATTAATGGATCTACGTGTAAAATGATTTAGTCTCGTAAAAACCCAGTTTTTATAACAGTTCTTCCTTTACAACTTCCCGACAACTTTTGTAAAAATGGTTATTTTGTCGGATCTTTCGTTTCACAAGTGTTTATACACTTGTAGTCTATAAAAATCATATTTGTTAACATGTTATACAACTTTTATAAAACATGATTTTCTCAACACCCGGTCCTCCGAATATACCACTTGTACATACGTAGATCGGCTCGTTTTAAATACTATTTTACATGTTAAAACATTTTTACACAAGTTCATGCTTTCCGTGTGGTGGAGTTTCACCTCTTAACCCCCGGACCGCTAGAAACAAGCTTATGTTAAGATACGTGATCCTAACAAAGTCGGGTTAAGCGATGATAAGAGCCACCACATCATAGATCGGGCCTTAACAATCAACATATTCAAATACTACGACATTTACACAAGACATGACCTTTTATCCAACGATTTTCACATTTTAGTAGACTTTTTAGATTCGAATGATGGGTTACCGACTTTCAACCATTAAAAATCCTTTTAACCACTTTAGATATGATTAAAGACGAGTTTTAAACAATATACCTCTAGCTCGAGGCTAGGGAAGAATCTAGTCGAAAACGGTGTGGATAAAAGCAAATGCGCGAGGTCCTTCAACTTCCGTTTGCTTCAAGCTCCGTTGTAGGTGATCCTTAAGACTTGTATGGACCTTGAATGGATGAAGCAAAACCGAAAATGGGTGGGTGCTCCAAGGGGGTGTTCGGCCGTGGCTTTTGGTGAGGGAGAGAGAGGAGAGAGTTGGTGAGATGTGTGTGTTCTTGTGTGTGTGAGTGTGTGTAGTATTTATAGGAAAAATCAAGATCATCGTCCATCGGTCGCTAGGTCGTCTAGATATCCACGTAATCTAATTAAATAATAAAAAGTTGTACTCTTTATGTCACATCATAGTGACCGATTCCATTAGAGAGAAATGCCATCCGGTTCGATCTCGATTGTTCAGTTAGAGTTCAGTTTAGTTAAGTGGGTTAACTTTAAGTGTTAACTCCGTTAGTTGTTTAACGCGTTATAAGGCGGGTGTTAGGGTAATCAGGGACCCTAACTGGCTCAGAAAAATACCAATAATATTTTTGGCAATATTTTTATGTTCCGGGTATAGTCCGGTTGTTCGGTTGGATAGTAATCCGTTAAAGCGCTTAAGATCTCCTTTAAGCGTCGTAAGTAATATTTTTAGCAACACAATTTATTCTGCAAAGTGTCGGGAATAATTCCTCATATTTTGGCACTTTATTAATTAGCTAGAAGCTAGTGTGTAAATAAAAGTGTTGTGTTTCGTGCTTAAAGTACATTTTAGGCACATCCAATCTCCGTATCTTATTCCTAGAGACGCAATTATACAACCCTTGTATCCCTACACACACTACGGGTGTAGTAAAATAATTCTGGCTCATACAGGCCTTTAGAGGCATTGTTTGCCTGATGCTGGCTGTATCAGCATGTTCAATAGGTTATCCGTTCAAATGCTACTGTGCTTTTGTGCATCATGTTTGTCACTAAAGTTCAGTAAATAAATAATGTAGTGACGGAAATCAAAGTATGATGCAGATTTGTACATGTGTCAACAATCAAGTAGCAGTTTATCAGCAATCTCAGTCAAGCACAGTAATTAAGCAATAATTAATAGTTAATTAAGTCGTACGGATACCTGGTTTTGTGAGGGTTGTCACATTCTCCCCCCGTTAAATAAAATTTCGTCCCGAAATTTTAAATTCTGCTTGTAGAAGCAGGGTTCTTAGGAAACAAGTGGGGGTACTTTTCTTTCATTCGGTCCTCACGCTCCCAGGTGAATTCAGGACCATGTCTAGCATTCCAGCGAACTTTGACGAGCTTGACACTGCTCTGGCGGGTCTTGCTTACTTTCCAATCCGTGACCTCGACGGGTTCTTCAACGAAGTGGAGCGTGTCATCAATATGAATTTCGTCGGTGGGAATGGCAACGTTAACTTGTGTTGGACTCTGCTTTAGATTGGATACATGAAATGTATCGTGAACATTTTTCAGCTCGGCAGGTAGATCCAACTTGTATGCTACGGTCCCAATCCTTTCCAAAACTTTGAAAGGACCAATGTAGCGCGGATTCAACTTCCCACGCTTCCCAAAGCGTGCTACACCCTTCCAGGGTGATACCTTCAACAAAATCATATCCCCAACCTCAAACTCTTGAGGTTTCCTTTTCAAATCTGCGTAGGTCTTCTGACGGTCACGAGCCGCACTAATGCGATCTCGGATTTGCGCGATCTTATCTGTAGTTTCCTGAACTACATCGGGACCTACCAATTGTCTATCACCTGCGTCAGACCAACAGAGCGGCGACCTGCACTTGCGTCCATATAAAGCTTCGAATGGCGCGGCACCAATACTGGTGTGGTAGCTGTTGTTGTAGGAAAACTCAACCAGGGGTAAATGCTTATCCCAGCTACCGCCTAAATCCATCACACATGCTCTCAGCATGTCCTCCAACGTCTGAATCGTCCGCTCACTTTGGCCGTCGGTCTGCGGGTGAAAGGCAGTGCTCATATTCAGATTTGAGCCAAAAGCTTCCTGGAAGGATTGCCATATCCTCGATACGAACCTCCCATCTCTATCAGAAATAATTGAGAGAGGTACTCCATGGCGTATAACAATCTCTCTCATATAGATTTCAGCCAATTTGCTTGTATTATCCTTCTCGCGGATAGGTAAGAAGTGTGCTGACTTCGTTAAGCGATCCACTATCACCCAGATAGTGTCATGGCCTTTTGGCGTTCTTGGCAACTTCGTAATAAAATCCATGGAGATTTCTTCCCACTTCCACTGGGGAATTTTTGGTTGCTGCAGAAGTCCCGAAGGCTTCTGGTATTCCGCCTTAACTTTGGCGCAAGTTAAACATTTGCTCACGTAAATAGCAACATCGCCTTTCATTCTAGGCCACCAGTAGTAATTCTTAAGATCCTGGTACATCTTATCCGCTCCAGGGTGGATAGAGTACCGTGACTTGTGAGCTTCTTCAAAGATAACCTCTCTTAAACCACCAAACAGAGGAACCCAAATCCTTTTCTCAAAACACAACGTTCCTTCCCTGTTTGGCACCAATATCTTCTCCATCCCACGGAGATATTCTTCCTCAAGGTTTCCCTCCTTGAGAGCTTCCTTCTGTGCTGCACGAACGCGTGAGGAAAGGTCGGTTTGGAATTATCATCTCCATAGCCCTAACCCTTACGGGCTTGATTCTCTCTTTACGACTTAGGGCATCAGCGACCACACTCGCCTTCCCTGGATGATACTTGATCTCGCAGTCGTAATTGTTCAACAACTCGACCCATCGTCTTTGCCTCATGTTCAACTCCTTCTGGTTGAATATATGCTGGAGGCTCTTGTGATCTGTGAAAATTGTACACTTCGTACCGTAAAGGTAGTGTCTCCAGATCTTTAGGGCAAAAACCACTGCGCCTAGCTCCAAATCATGAGTGGTATAGTTCTTTTCGTGCACCTTCAGTTGGCGTGATGCGTAGGCGATAGCCTTTTGACGTTGCATCAACACAAAACCCAATCCTTGACGCGATGCGTCGCAGTATACCACAAAATCATTAGTACCTTCTGGTAGAGCTAAGATTGGCGCGTTGCAAAGCTTATCCTTCAATGTCTGAAACGCTTCATCCTGTTTGATTCCCCAATCAAACTTCTTATCTTTCTGCGTGAGGAGTGTCAACGGTTGAGCGATCTTTGAAAAGTTCTCGATGAACCTTCGATAATAGCCAGCCAAACCCAAGAATTGCCGAATCTCGGTTGGCGTCTTTGGCGTTTCCCAATCTTTGATCGCCTCGATTTTGGTTGGGTCCACATGGATTCCATTTCCATTCACCACGTGTCCAAGGAATTGCACCTCACGTAGCCAAAACTCACACTTAGAGAACTTGGCGTATAATTGTTCCTTCCTTAGTAGCTCCAGAATAGCTCTAAGATGCTGCTCGTGCTCAGCCTTCGTCTTCGAATAAATCAAGATGTCATCGATGAATACGATCACGAACTTATCCAGGTATGGCTTACAAACTCGATTCATCAAATCCATGAACACTACAGGTGCGTTTGTCAAACCAAACGGCATAACGAGAAACTCGTAGTGTCCATATCGAGTTCTGAAGGCTGTCTTCGGGATACTCTCCCCCTGTATTCGTAGCTGATGGTATCCAGATCGAAGATCGATCTTTGAATAGAAGCTTGAGCCTTGAAGCTGATCGAACAGGTCATCGATTCTTGGCAGGGGGTACCTATTCTTGATTGTCAACTTGTTCAACTCTCTGTAGTCGATACACATACGGAAACTACCGTCCTTCTTCTTCACAAACCAAAACTGGAGCTCCCCAAGGCGAGAAGCTTGGTCGGATAAAACCCTTGTCTAACAACTCTTGAAGTTGTGTCGACAGTTCGTGCATCTCAGACGGAGCAAGTCTGTAGGGTGCCTTAGCCACAGGCGCGACGCCTGGAACTAAGTCAATGTGGAACTCTACTTGCCTTTGAGGTGGCAAGCCAGGCAAGTCTTCTGGAAAGACTTCTGGGTATTCCCTCACGACAGGGATGTCTTCGATCTTCGGCTCAGCAGCCTTCCTATCTATAAGTATGCTAGAAAAGCAACACATCCCTTCTGCAAACACTTCCTTGCTTTCAGGCAGCTAATCATCCTTAACGGCGTCTCACGCTTCTCCCCATGAACAACAATGGTCTCACCATCACCGGTCGGGATACGAATAATCTTCTCGTGACAAACTATCTCCGCTTTGTTACTCGATAACCAATCCATCCCTACTACCACGTCGAAGCTTTCCAACTGGACTGGTAGTAGATAGAGAGCAAACTCACGTTCTCCCAACTTGATTACGCAACCTCGAGTCCCCTCGTTAGTTTCTACTAACTTCCCATTCGCCAATTCAATTGAGTATCTAATTTACTAGCAGTTAAACCAAGCATATTCTTAAATTCTAATGATACGAAGCTATAACCGGCACCAGTTTCACACAAGATAGATGCGAAAGTTTTGGTTGTTAAAGAACGTACCAGTAATCATGCCTGGATCCTGGCATGCTTCACAAACTCCGATGCTGGGTGTTCTCTCACGGCCTTGTTTCAATTCCGGGCATTCTCTCTTAAGATGTCCAATGTCCCCACAATGGAAGCATCCTAGCACTCGGCCATTTCCTTTCCTGCTTCCACCTTGAGCGTTGTTATGGTTTTCTCCTTGTTTGGGGCTCTTCATCCCGCAACCATCCTTGTTATGCCTTTTCCTCCCGCACCTAGACTTCCGACATCCACATTCATGGTGATACTTGCACCCAGCACGTCTTGCTTTAGTTTCTAAGCAAATCTTATCATTGGCCTGTCTGTTGTTAGGGCAATCTTTCTTGAAATGCCCTTTGTCTCCGCAGTCAAAACAACCTCGAATAGATCTTTGTTCATCATTATTTTTTCGGGTATCTTCGGTAAGCTTCCTTTTGTTCTTTCCAGATGACTCTACCTGAGTCTCCCTATCAGGGTTTGCAAGTTTTTCTAGTCTAATGGCTTCCGTAACGAGTGCCAAACCCATCTTGCTTGCAGCAATAGTTGTTGGTGGCGTAGATGCTGTCATCAAGCTCAAGACTTGTGGTGCCAGTTCCCAAATGAACTGTCCCAATTTCCTCATTTCTGGTTCCGCTAAGTGTGGAACAACTCGTGCCAAGTCATGAAGTCTTTGCATGTATCCCAACATTTTTGGACCTTCCATCATCAGGCTCTGGAATTCCCCTTCCAACTTCTGGGTTTCCGCTTGGGGGCAATACTTCTTATGCATCATTCCTTTCAACTCATCCCAAGTTAACGCGTATGCTGTAGTTAGGCCCATTATTCGAACCTGAAGATTCCACCATAATCGAGCTCCATCTTGAAACAACTCAGTAACGTATGGGACTTGTTGTTCTGGCGTACAACCACTCATTCGAAAGATGGAATCCATACTCTCAATCCATTTCGCAAAAGCTATGGCACCTCCAGTGCCATCGAACTTCGGAGGCTTGTAGTTGAGGAAGTGCCAGTAGGGACAACCGTTATTTTCCGAGGTACCTCCGTTGCGCTCGGAGTGATGGGCCTCGTATTGTGCGATGACTGCAGCAATGATTTCCTGAAGTTCCGCCTCGTTGGTGGGCATGCGTATTTCGCGTCTTGGTGGCATCTTCTAAAAGATGTTTCTCATAGGTTAGGTCGTAGCAGGTAAAATGTACGTATGTATTCAACAATATCAGCACATAACATCTCATGCTATCAATAAATCAGCCACATAACATCTCATGTCATAGAACATAAACCATAGATCAAACATCACAAGTGATGAGAATACTACGATTGCATTACCATAAATCGAGACCACAATGTAAAGCTTATATGTACATAACTGTATCATACAACAATAATGACTTAGTAGGGGACGACCCTAGGCAAGTCGTGCGATTTCTAGACATGTTAAGGAATCTCGGGTCTCTCCATTTTCAAATTCCAGAACTCCATCTTAAGCTTCTGAATTCCAGTCCTAGACAATCATTTCTTCTCAATCATTTCCTTGAGCTCGTCCCAGCTCAGTGCATAAGTAGCATCCGTGCTAAGGGCCTGAACATGATGGTCCCACCATGAGAGTGTGCCGTCTAGTAGTGACCTTGAGGTAAAGGTATCACTCCATTTGGGGCGAACAGTTTGTCTTTCTTAGAATGGAGTCAATCTGTTCGGGCCAACGAACAAATGCAATGGCGCCTTCTGTTTCGTCGAAGTTCAAAGGCTTGCAGTTTAGGAACTGCTTATAGGTGCGGTCAGCTAGGGGTTATTTCCAATAGTGCCATTGTTGTGCTAAAAGTGGAGACTTCATGTCGTGCATTTGCCTGTGAGTTGCGTTTTTGCAGCTCGGCTCCTATCCTTGGCAACATACTGGTGTTTGTGTCACGCCTGGGTGGCATTCTCTTCTGCCAGAATGGCATGAAGTGGGTTAGACAACTTTCTAATTGTCTTATGAGATACATAGCACCGTCAGCCATCATGTACTCACCCAATTTTACACATAAATATACTCAATGTATGGGTGGGGAAAAATAAATTTTCTGAGCCCTCACATAGGCTTGCCAATTTGGCTTGTTGCTTGAAATAGAATGAAGTTGAGGCTTCATCGCCTTGGTCATTCGTGTTCGAGTTATTTCCTGCTACATTGGTTTTCATTAGCTTGGCCCGCAGAGTCCACCAGGATTTCTGTGCACTACAAGTCGTTATTACGTGGGCCCCCGTAATAATAAATTGTCTTGCACAGTTACCCCACATTTTCTCTCGTCCAAGCAGATGATCAACCAAGGAGCGACAGCAGGTGCATTGGCATGAACAAGGTCATGCTCTAATGCGGGGTCAAGAGCAATGCCTGGCTCAGGGCCACGGCTGGCTCTGGATCAACAAACTCCATCTCAAAATCAGCTGGATTAACCATCTCAGGGGGTTACAGGATCCTCCAAGGGCTGGTCTAAGCGTATGAACTCAAGGTCATGGTCTGGATCAACACCAGGTGGAAGAACAAGATCACCCTCAATACTGTGATCAAACTCAAGTTGTGTGCGGGAACCGGTGCAGCTGATGATGCCGTATCAGGGTCGGCGTCGAGTGAATGGTGCTGCACTCCCTATATATGCGTAAATGCGGATGTCAGAAATTCAAATGAGTCTGGGACAGGGGAATGGGCATAAGTTTCCCCTGCAGGAGCGTCTGCAAGCAGCAGGTTAATTCCAGCAGCAATAGGGCCTCACCCTCAAATGGGTCCTCTTTCTAGTAGATCGTTATCGTCGTCAGAGGCCACGTCAGGGGGCATATCAACAATGGGATAAGCGGCAAGGGGTACAGGAACAGGGATCACCACGAGTGGCAAATTCCCAACAAGATGGCCATCAGTAGGCTCTGCTACGACATCAGGCAGCGCGAAAGGGGCTGAAAGTCGTCATCGTCTATGCCGGTAGTATCGGAAATGTACACCTCGTGCTCTGCTGCAACTATGTCGTCCGATACTATGGCCATGGGATTCGTAGTGTCCATCCTTCTAGTACATGGTGAAAACGTGACGTTTGTAACACAAACACATATACGTATAATAATCAATCATATATTCATGTAAACATGTAAGTCAACAATAAACAATCAAATAATTCTCCTAGTCCCACTAGCCTCCCAGTCTCCTAGACTGACATTCCTAGTCCCACTAGCCAAATTCCTCCCAGTCTCTAAGACTGCTCTATCATCTACCTCGACCTCTTAGATCGAGCCTCGGCCTCCAAGACCGAGCCTCAGCCTCCAAGACTGAGCCTAAAACAACAAACATCTACCTCGATCTCTAAGATCGAGCCTCGGCCTCCAAGACCGAGCCTCAGCCTCCAAGACTGAGCCTAACATAAATAATATCTACCTCGATCTCTAAGATCGAGCCTCGGCCTCCAAGACCGAGCCTCAGTCTTCAGGACTGAGCCTAATAATGAATAAATGAAATGTGCTCAACATTTGTTTGTAAAAACGTTTTGGATCTGGACTTAAGTGGTATGCAGTAAAAATGTTTTCGTGAGAGCCCTAGTGATCATAGTCTAGACTCGAGAAGGAATCCTAGTTCGCTATGATCAGAGCTCTGATACCAAGCTGTCACACCCTGGCTTTGCGGAAGCGTGGTTAATTTGTGTGACTTCTTAATACCATAGCTTAATCATAACAAAGCTATATGAATTTAAAAACCATGCAAGTCATCCATTAAGTTTTTGAAAACATCATACAATACCATTGTTTTTAACATGCAACCATAACCTTGTTCAGTAACATTACAACTTATAACAAAACATAAACGTGATTTAGGGATTGTGTCTTGTCCAGGTAAGAGACACAACCCTAAACCCTGATGACTTCATGACCAGTACAGCGGAAAACGTTCCATACCGTGCCAGATCCGTTTAATTTCCTGAAATACATGTGAGTTGAAAAATCAACAATAATGTTGAGCGAGTTCACGTGTAGGTGAGTATGTAAAACATTTGTGAGTATAGAAATAGTTGTGGTATGTAGCAGTGTAAGAGGACTTGTGATCATCAATGGTTTGCAAGGCCACTGACATATGTGTAGTGCAAATAGGGAGACTCAAACCTAGCAGATTTCGCCACGGCAAAGTATGTGGACAAAGTCACCCCACGGTCCGTTTCTAGTTTGGCCGGGGGCTGGGCTCGCTACACCCAGATAGATCTACCGCTCCTGTCCCTCGGTCCCTCCATGAGGACTAATGGCCCCATGTTGTTCCTATCCACTCACATGATCGTATAACACCTTCTTACGTTAAACATACCGTTGTAAAGTACTCGTAAATCATAGTAACATGTATTTCACCCCCGCAGTTAAGTAAACTAAAAACAGTTAGAGAAAAGGGGGACATGAACTCACAGTGAATGCGTATCTCTACCAAGTAATCCGAATATCCGAAGCTGTGCAACGACCTACAGGTGCTAATTCTTTTAGACGGATGGCCGTGCCTTAGCTTTATAACTTACATTTTTAGGAGACGGTTAGACAACCGTTTCGTGTACATACTTGGTATTTTACTTTCCTTCCCAAGGATGGGGGATTTAAATACATGTGTATTTATAACATCTCTTTAAGTCCCACTTAATACATTTTTATTTCTCATTCCAAAATATAGTTATTTTTCTCAAAAATAATATATTTTCCTTTTACATAATACCTTCCAAAATAATACGTTGACAACATACGTGTTCGTGAATATTTCCGCATAATGCGTAAGTTACGTTTTAACGATTAAGTGGTAATAGTAATTACCGTTGTAACTTATATGTTTGTCGTGTAAGCGTTGGTATTATTTTGGGTTTGACAAAGTTAGTAAATATTATTTTTACTCTAAAAATAATATTTATACATTTTCACAAAATAATCATAAACAGTGTGGTGACAAAATATATCTACCGAATATATATTTATCACGTTTAGTTTTGTGAAAATCCCTCCTCCGACTATTTAATAAATAAAGTCATGGCGAAATATATTTTGTAAACATTTCCAAAAATAACTCTAACACTTGTAAATAATTCTAAGTGTTAGATTTTAGAAAAATTTCGCCAGAGTTTCCTCTGTAACTGGAGGTGGCCACGCTTTCAAGCGTATCATTTTCTTTTCCAAAATCATTTCAACACTTCTTTTATTTCAATCAATCAATTTCCAACATAATAAACAAGTTTCAACACTTCAAACTTGTCGATAAGTATGTAAAATCGCATCATTTCATGAACTTGTAGTTTTTCCAAAAACTACGGTGTAGATCTTGTTATAATTAATGGATCTACGTGTAAAATGATTTAGTCTCGTAAAAACCCAGTTTTTATAACAGTTCTTCCTTTACAACTTCCCGACAACTTTTGTAAAAATGGTTATTTTGTCGGATCTTTCGTTTCACAAGTGTTTATACACTTGTAGTCTATAAAAATCATATTTGTTAACATGTTATACAACTTTTATAAAACATGATTTTCTCAACACCCAGTCCTCCGAATATACCACTTGTACATACGTAGATCGGCTCGTTTTAAATACTATTTTACATGTTAAAACATTTTTACACAAGTTCATGCTTTCCGTGTGGTGGAGTTTCACCTCTTAACCCCCGGACCGCTAGAAACAAGCTTATGTTAAGATACGTGATCCTAACAAAGTCGGGTTAAGCGATGATAAGAGCCACCACATCATAGATCGGGCCTTAACAATCAACATATTCAAATACTACGACATTTACACAAGACATGACCTTTTATCCAACGATTTTCACATTTTAGTAGACTTTTTAGATTCGAATGATGGGTTACCGACTTTCAACCATTAAAAATCCTTTTAACCACTTTAGATATGATTAAAGACGAGTTTTAAACAATATACCTCTAGCTCGAGGCTAGGGAAGAATCTAGTCGAAAACGGTGTGGATAAAAGCAAATGCGCGAGGTCCTTCAACTTCCGTTTGCTTCAAGCTCCGTTGTAGGTGATCCTTAAGACTTGTATGGACCTTGAATGGATGAAGCAAAACCGAAAATGGGTGGGTGCTCCAAGGGGGTGTTCGGCCGTGGCTTTTGATGAGGGAGAGAGAGGAGAGAGTTGGTGAGATGTGTGTGTTCTTGTGTGTGTGAGTGTGTGTAGTATTTATAGGAAAAATCAAGATCATCGTCCATCGGTCGCTAGGTCGTCTAGATATCCACATAATCTAATTAAATAATAAAAAGTTGTACTCTTTATGTCACATCATAGTGACCGATTCCATTAGAGAGAAATGCCATCCGGTTCGATCTCGATTGTTCAGTTAGAGTTCAGTTTAGTTAAGTGGGTTAACTTTAAGTGTTAACTCCGTTAGTTGTTTAACGCGTTATAAGGCGGGTGTTAGGGTAATCAGGGACCCTAACTGGCTCAGAAAAATACCAATAATATTTTTGGCAATATTTTTATGTTCCGGGTATAGTCCGGTTGTTCGGTTGGATAGTAATCCGTTAAAGCGCTTAAGATCTCCTTTAAGCGTCGTAAGTAATATTTTTAGCAACACAATTTATTCTGCAAAGTGTCGGGAATAATTCCTCATATTTTGGCACTTTATTAATTAGCTAGAAGCTAGTGTGTAAATAAAAGTGTTGTGTTTCGTGCTTAAAGTACGTTTTAGGCACATCCAATCTCCGTATCTTATTCCTAGAGACGCAATTATACAACCCTTGTATCCCTACACACACTACGGGTGTAGTAAAATAATTCTGGCTCATACAGGCCTTTAGAGGCATTGTTTGCCTGATGCTGGCTGTATCAGCATGTTCAATAGGTTATCCGTTCAAATGCTACTGTGCTTTTGTGCATCATGTTTGTCACTAAAGTTCAGTAAATAAATAATGTAGTGACGGAAATCAAAGTATGATGCAGATTTGTACATGTGTCAACAATCAAGTAGCAGTTTATCAGCAATCTCAGTCAAGCACAGTAATTAAGCAATAATTAATAGTTAATTAAGTCGTACGGATACCTGGTTTTGTGAGGGTTGTCACATTCTCCCCCCGTTAAATAAAATTTCGTCCCGAAATTTTAAATTCTGCTTGTAGAAGCAGGGTTCTTAGGAAACAAGTGGGGGTACTTTTCTTTCATTCGGTCCTCACGCTCCCAGGTGAATTCAGGACCATGTCTAGCATTCCAGCGAACTTTGACGAGCTTGACACTGCTCTGGCGGGTCTTGCTTACTTTCCAATCCGTGACCTCGACGGGTTCTTCAACGAAGTGGAGCGTGTCATCAATATGAATTTCGTCGGTGGGAATGGCAACGTTAACTTGTGTTGGACTCTGCTTTAGATTGGATACATGAAATGTATCGTGAACATTTTTCAGCTCGGCAGGTAGATCCAACTTGTATGCTACGGTCCCAATCCTTTCCAAAACTTTGAAAGGACCAATGTAGCGCGGATTCAACTTCCCACGCTTCCCAAAGCGTGCTACACCCTTCCAGGGTGATACCTTCAACAAAATCATATCCCCAACCTCAAACTCTTGAGGTTTCCTTTTCAAATCTGCGTAGGTCTTCTGACGGTCACGAGCCGCACTAATGCGATCTCGGATTTGCGCGATCTTATCTGTAGTTTCCTAAACTACATCGGGACCTACCAATTGTCTATCACCTGCGTCAGACCAACAGAGCGGCGACCTGCACTTGCGTCCATATAAAGCTTCGAATGGCGCGACACCAATACTGGTGTGGTAGCTGTTGTTGTAGGAAAACTCAACCAGGGGTAAATGCTTATCCCAGCTACCGCCTAAATCCATCACACATGCTCTCAGCATGTCCTCCAACGTCTGAATCGTCCGCTCACTTTGGCCGTCGGTCTGCGGGTGAAAGGCAGTGCTCATATTCAGATTTGAGCCAAAAGCTTCCTGGAAGGATTGCCATATCCTCGATACGAACCTCCCATCTCTATCAGAAATAATTGAGAGAGGTACTCCATGGCGTATAACAATCTCTCTCATATAGATTTCAGCCAATTTGCTTATATTATCCTTCTCGCGGATAGGTAAGAAGTGTGCTGACTTCGTTAAGCGATCCACTATCACCCAGATAGTGTCATGGCCTTTTGGCGTTCTTGGCAACTTCGTAATAAAATCCATGGAGATTTCTTCCCACTTCCACTGGGGAATTTTTGGTTGCTGCAGAAGTCCCGAAGGCTTCTGGTATTCCGCCTTAACTTTGGCGCAAGTTAAACATTTGCTCACGTAAATAGCAACATCGCCTTTCATTCTAGGCCACCAGTAGTAATTCTTAAGATCCTGGTACATCTTATCCGCTCCAGGGTGGATAGAGTACCGTGACTTGTGAGCTTCTTCAAAGATAACCTCTCTTAAACCACCAAACAGAGGAACCCAAATCCTTTTCTCAAAACACAACGTTCCTTCCCTGTTTGGCACCAATATCTTCTCCATCCCACGGAGATATTCTTCCTCAAGGTTTCCCTCCTTGAGAGCTTCCTTCTGTGCTGCACGAACGCGTGAGGAAAGGTCGGTTTGGAATTATCATCTCCATAGCCCTAACCCTTACGGGCTTGATTCTCTCTTTACGACTTAGGGCATCAGCGACCACACTCGCCTTCCCTGGATGATACTTGATCTCGCAGTCGTAATTGTTCAACAACTCGACCCATCGTCTTTGCCTCATGTTCAACTCCTTCTGGTTGAATATATGCTGGAGGCTCTTGTGATCTGTGAAAATTGTACACTTCGTACCGTAAAGGTAGTGTCTCCAGATCTTTAGGGCAAAAACCACTGCGCCTAGCTCCAAATCATGAGTGGTATAGTTCTTTTCGTGCACCTTCAGTTGGCGTGATGCGTAGGCGATAGCCTTTTGACGTTGCATCAACACAAAACCCAATCCTTGACGCGATGCGTCGCAGTATACCACAAAATCATTAGTACCTTCTGGTAGAGCTAAGATTGGCGCGTTGCAAAGCTTATCCTTCAATGTCTGAAACGCTTCATCCTGTTTGATTCCCCAATCAAACTTCTTATCTTTCTGCGTGAGGAGTGTCAACGGTTGAGCGATCTTTGAAAAGTTCTCGATGAACCTTCGATAATAGCCAGCCAAACCCAAGAATTGCCGAATCTCGGTTGGCGTCTTTGGCGTTTCCCAATCTTTGATCGCCTCGATTTTGGTTGGGTCCACATGGATTCCATTTCCATTCACCACGTGTCCAAGGAATTGCACCTCACGTAGCCAAAACTCACACTTAGAGAACTTGGCGTATAATTGTTCCTTCCTTAGTAGCTCCAGAATAGCTCTAAGATGCTGCTCGTGCTCAGCCTTCGTCTTCGAATAAATCAAGATGTCATCGATGAATACGATCACGAACTTATCCAGGTATGGCTTACAAACTCGATTCATCAAATCCATGAACACTACAGGTGCGTTTGTCAAACCAAACGGCATAACGAGAAACTCGTAGTGTCCATATCGAGTTCTGAAGGCTGTCTTCGGGATACTCTCCCCCTGTATTCGTAGCTGATGGTATCCAGATCGAAGATCGATCTTTGAATAGAAGCTTGAGCCTTGAAGCTGATCGAACAGGTCATCGATTCTTGGCAGGGGGTACCTATTCTTGATTGTCAACTTGTTCAACTCTCTGTAGTCGATACACATACGGAAACTACCGTCCTTCTTCTTCACAAACCAAAACTGGAGCTCCCCAAGGCGAGAAGCTTGGTCGGATAAAACCCTTGTCTAACAACTCTTGAAGTTGTGTCGACAGTTCGTGCATCTCAGACGGAGCAAGTCTGTAGGGTGCCTTAGCCACAGGCGCGACGCCTGGAACTAAGTCAATGTGGAACTCTACTTGCCTTTGAGGTGGCAAGCCAGGCAAGTCTTCTGGAAAGACTTCTGGGTATTCCCTCACGACAGGGATGTCTTCGATCTTCGGCTCAGCAGCCTTCCTATCTATAAGTATGCTAGAAAAGCAACACATCCCTTCTGCAAACACTTCCTTGCTTTCAGGCAGCTAATCATCCTTAACGGCGTCTCACGCTTCTCCCCATGAACAACAATGGTCTCACCATCACCGGTCGGGATACGAATAATCTTCTCGTGACAAACTATCTCCGCTTTGTTACTCGATAACCAATCCATCCCTACTACCACGTCGAAGCTTTCCAACTGGACTGGTAGTAGATAGAGAGCAAACTCACGTTCTCCCAACTTGATTACGCAACCTCGAGTCCCCTCGTTAGTTTCTACTAACTTCCCATTCGCCAATTCAATTGAGTATCTAATTTACTAGCAGTTAAACCAAGCATATTCTTAAATTCTAATGATACGAAGCTATAACCATTCTGTGGATTTTGATTGGTGCTTTAAACATTATCAAGAATCTAATTATGAAGATAGAAAGATCTTAAAGAGGAAATTCGATTTCGATTATAAAGAATCAAAATGTTCGAATTTAGGTACACAAGGAATCCAATTAAGGACTCTGATTTGAATGATAATCATCCATAAGGGTCTAATTGTGAAGATAAGAAGATCCCATATGGATTTTAGAAGTTGAAGATGTTTTGAAACCTTGCACTGGATGTGCTTAAGTCAAAACATGAAATAAAAATGCTTATGAAGTTGAGATGCTGGATATGCCAAGGCGACATATGAAGCGGAATTTGAAGGTTAAGTTAATGTATGAGGAAAATACTTTGAAAACTATGCATGGGGTTCTAAAATGTGTTAAATGTTTTTGGAAACCTTATATATAATACTTTTGAAAACATAAAGTAGGTGTATTAGGTAGGTATATTTATAAAAATGTTTTAAAATCATGCGAGATGAATTTTGAAATTATGTATAAGGTTTTTGAAAACATGAATGATGCTTTTGAAATCATGCACTTGATATAAGTAGTTATATTGTATTAATAACATTTTGAAATCATGAAGGTCGTTTTGAAAACATAGACATTGTTTTTCAAATCATGGAGGTTGTTTTTGAAAATATAGACAATGTTTTTGAAATCATGCATATGATATGTTAAGTAAATACACTATATTAAAAACGTTTTTGAACTATATATAAAATGTTTTTGAAATCTTAAAGGTTGTTTTGAAAACTTATGTTTTGCATGTTGAAAATTCAGAACGTAATGGGTATGAGATTTGAAAATACCCTTAGTTATCTAACCAGGGATTCAAAGGCACAGATGTGCACAAACACGATTACTCATAATGTCATTTTATTTCATGTACTTCATTTCTTAGAATGAAATGAGTATTTAAAACTTTCAAGGAAATCATGAGCGATCACTTGAAAAGGAGAATCACAAGAGTAGTTTGTAAAGAACATAGTTCCTTGATGTAGGTATCATAGGGAAATGCCATACACACATGTAACTACATTTGAACAACGACTTTTATTTATGAACAAAACAGATTGTTTCACAATACAAGAAAACAAAAGAAATAAAGGCATAGGACAACAACATCTTTTGCTCGGCCAAATGCTCATCCAAGGGTTGGATTTGCATTGACAATCTTCGGGCATTTGTTCCTAAAATGGCTCGTCTCACCACAGTTGTAGCAAGTACCAGACGGGAAACGAGCTTGAGTAGGGTTGACTTAGAGTTGGGTAGCAGCAAGGTTTGCAACAGCTTTGTTTTGGATAGCAAAGCGGCATATGTTAATCAAATGTCTCAACCGTCCACAGTAGGTACATTTGGAGCAGGGTACGAGGTTTGAATGGTGACGGTTGCATCGTTTGCACCATGGGGCAGTTCCTATGTACGGCTTCCTAGCTGGTGGTGCTGCCACTTGGCTAGGTCCCGCTTTGTAGGATCGAATTCTGACCCAAACGAGTCTATCAGAGGAGTTTTGATCAGATGCAGGTGCGGAAAACAGGTACCTGACGTAGAAACGGCTAGATCTTCACTTAAATCACTTTGTTGATTGATATAACAGCGTTTACAATCAATTCTCACACCGGCAGCACCTCGGTATGGAAAATCAGAACGTTACAAATGATTTCTCTTAAGAGGTATTTATAGTGTTGGAGGTTTCACTTGAACGGACATGTACGTTCAAGCGGAACCTCTCATAAGGTTTCACTTGAACGGACATGTACGTTCAAGTGGAACCTCGTACAATGCGCCCTCATCTAACATTCTAAGACTAAGACTTGATACAAGACGAAGTCGACAGATGTAGTGCACCAACAGACTCCCCCTCAGATGTTGACGAGTCTTTAAGTGTCGAGTCTTCGCATCTTCAGTCTTGATCTGTCTCGAGGCTTCACACTCTCTATCTATTCACGAAGTCTTCAGACTCCCCCTTGCGATATGCTGGCATTTCTTCAGTTCATCAGCATCATCAGCTTTAGGATCGTTGTCTGGTTTTCCGTCTAACAGCTTCTCAATATCAGTCAGCCTGACTCTTCATGTTCCAAAATCTTTGCCTGGCTATCTCCAATCAGAGACCTCAAGTATTGGAACCTGGCTTATCATTTAGCTCAGATCTCAGGAACAAATAACCTGGCTCAACTTGACCTGCAAAAGCTCTACCTCAAAGTAAATTTCTTTCACATACATATTTCAAACATATAAACTTGCACTAACTTAGACTCTCTTACAAAACAAACACAGATTTTGATGAACCACTTGAAAGGATAGATTATGAAAACATTTAATTCCAAACATACACTCCCCCTCAAATATTGCTCATCATGTTTAGCACTCGGAATTTTGAAAATCTGCTTTTCAATACCAGTTGTCAAAAATCTTTTTGAATTTTCTGAAACTTTATGCTAAAACACACTGAAAATCTTTTTGGATTTTGAAATATTTACAAACAATATTTTTTTGAGTTCGAGTAAGAGGATCATATCAGTTTTAGAGACAAGTCACCAACACCGTTAAGCTTCATTTCAATTTAAGTCCTAAACAGTTCACCTAGATTGTCAGTATATTTGTCCACTTAAATTTTCACACAAAGTTCAATTTTTCCGAGATACGATGTTAATGTCTTAATGACTTAAACTTATCCGTATGTCCCACTTCTTGAATATACTCCCGTATCCAGATCCCAATATTCAGTCTTACAGGTGAGTATACCACAGATGATATCTGTTCAGGGGTTAAATGCGAGGGCCGTGAGAGCTCATGTCGATACTTCCGTATACGCAGAGAGATGACGGCTTCGACTTTAGGTGTGTCCCCTTTAGAGGATCTTTTGATTTCAACGGCAGCGACAATCAATTTTATTGTTTCATCAGCTTGCTGAGGGCGATGCTATGTTTCAAGCATTTGCGGAAAGCATTATCCGAGGACTAGGTCAGTATTTCCATACAGCAGAAGTCCCGGGATAATACCCCAGATATCAATGAGCATAAAGACCTAGTATCTCAGAATAAGGGACCTTTCAAACAAGATTTCAGGGGTTACCTATATATCCAAGATGTTGTTCCTCACAGAATAAGCAAGTTTGAATTTTTAGGTTTATATCTCGTCACAATCTACTAAATGTGTAAAAACCTACTGGCATATCCGCAGTGAGATTGTTTATCACATTTTTATCTCTCCAATTCTTTAGCATGTTGTGACAGTCCACTGATGTACTATCATTTCCTCTTTTCACAACGAAACTCATTTTTGAATTTTTATCATGTTTTTGGCTTTTCAAATTTTCTAATGTTTTTGGATTTTCAGAAATATCTACTCCCCCTAAAATGCAAACACATTAACAAAAAATTTGAAAAACAAAACTAAACTCTTGACCTACTTGAAGAAAATTCAAAACAAACTGTACAGAAACATGACAACCGATATCAAATCACCTCAAATCGCCATTCACTAGGCATAAACAATCTGAATTCCCCCTTACACAAACCATTTTCTCATTTAGATTTCAAAACACTTAAGTTTGTTTTAATCAAAATGATTTTTCCGGAAAATGAATTTGTTTTCACCACTTGTTTAAGTACGGGGATATGGTTCATCATCTTGTCAGTTTTATCATGAGTTATTAAATCGAGTACAAATTAATGTCCCTGATTTACCATTAAGCAATTAAGCAACATGTACCACTTTGTAAAAATAATCAAACAATACCACTTGTAGGTATGTCACCTCTACACAAATCATTTTACCAATCAGAATGCCGGTTCCTGCTTCGCACTTACCAACCTGGAAGCTCCGGCGTAGTCCTTTAACCTGTAAAGTTTTAACAATTTTAAGAATTTTTCATACAAACTCATAATACATGAATGATGCCGATTCCTGATCCACGATTACAAACTTGGGATCTCCGGCAAGTCAGGTTTTTCAAGCAAAGAAAACGTCCACCCAAGCCTGACCAGCCTTGGGTGATTTCAATTCAGATTTTGTTGGGGTATAAGTTGCTTTCTTCTTGGCGTAAAAGTCTTTTACCCCTTTCACCTTCCCATCAACCATTTTTCCGAAAATCTTCTTAACTTTCCCATTAAATGCTTTCTCAACATCAAAATTATCCTTTTCAGAATAACCTTGATTTGAGATTTCAGACTCTCCAACTTTCCTTTTTAAATTTTCAGTCCTCAATGGTGGAAAGTTCTCATCATCCATTGAAGGAACTAAGTTTTCATCATTCTCATCAAACTGTGGCTCCTCTGATTTTGTGGAATCAGATTCATCACCAGATTTTACCTCAGATTTCTTAACAAGCCATTTTTGGTTGTCAAGTTTCACACTACGCCTGTAAAATCTCTTCGAACACTCACCAACTTCAAATGTTGAATTTTTGAAAACTTTAAATTTTTCAGTTGGTGGTTCGGTTTTATCAACAACAACTTCTTTCAGTTTTCCAGAAACTCCCTGTTTTGTGTTTGTCGCTTTCGGACAGTTCCATGCAATGTGACCAGCTTCATTGCATCGGAAACAGATTATGGTTTCTTTCTTCACGTAAGCTCCATTTTTTTTCTTCTCGGCAAGAAATTCTTGATTAGATTGTTTCCAGAATGAGCTTTTTGCTTCCTCTTCCGAGCTTGTTCCAGAAACAAATTTTGTATTTGTTTTAGAAAATTTTTCATTTTTATAGTTTTCTGATGGAGTAAAAGCAAGTCCTTTCTTTTTGTAGTTACGATTTTGGTTTGGTTTCTTTTGAAAACCAGAACAAGAATTGTAACCCTTTTTCTTGTTTAAACATTGTTGTACTCTTGAGGTGTAAGGTTTAGGTTTTACAATAAAATTTTCATCTTTTCTTTCAGAAATATTAATTTCTGTTAATTTGAAAACCCTTTTGATCATTTCTGGTTTAACACCTCTTATTGGAAACTCTTTATCAAAATATAATTTGTCAGAACCATTCAAAGTATATACAACTTCAAATGTTTCATCATTCAAATTAGATTTTGACAACAAAAACTCTTTACTGTAAACCCGTTTTCCCGATGAGTTTGAACTCTTTTCGGATGAACTCGAACTCCCGACTGACTGACACGAACTTTCGGACTCGGACTTTGACTCTGACTCCTCATCCTTATCCAACACCTGATTGACCACTCGTTTTATCAGTTCGGACTCATGATCTGTGTCAGACGCTGTGAACGTGACGTCAATATTGTCCGGTAAAACATCGGCTATCTCGAATTCTAACTTAATATTGACCGCCTGTTTTAGTTCTTCCTCATTATGTTTTCTAGGCGAGTACCCTTCCCAAATCGGAGGCGGACACTTATTATAACAGACACCCTGTTTCTTACCAGTATCCTTCTTCTTCTTTGGCTTTGTTTCTTCATCTTTAAACGCTTCAAATCCTTTAACTGTCGGATAAATTCTATCAATTATGTAGTCACAGCCTTTGTAACTTTGCAGCAGTCTTCTGATTCTTTCATTCTCAGCTGCTTCATTATCTAACTCTTTCTTCCACTTTGCACAGTCTTCTATATACATGTTGATCTCTTTCTGCTTTGTCATCATGGTAGCATTCATCATTTTCAAAGCTTTCTCTCTTTCAGAGTTAGTCTTCTCCAGACTATTCACATGCCTGTTCAATACATCATACGACTTTTTCAAATTCTTTACATCAAACAACAATTGTTCTTTTAACTTTTCTAACTCACTAAACCTCTCATCTTTTTCTATACATTGTTTACAAGACTCTAAACATGTAAGACAGGGTTTTGTGATTTCAACGATCTTCTCGACTTCAACTATCTTTTCAACTTCCACAATCTTCTCAATCACTTTGACTTCTTTCATTTCCTTTGCAGCTTTCCTCTCTTTCAATTTCTTCAATTTTTCTGCAAAATAAAATTCAAAAGTGTCAGAAGATAAATGAGTTTTTCCCAAATTTATCTGTTCCATTTCTTCATCATCACTTGTTTCTGATGAACTGTTTTCAGAAGAAACAGATCCTTCATCTTCACTCTTCTCTTCATCAGATAACACTTCCATCCATTCCTTTAGCATTTCTGGCTTTCGAACAATATGTGCAATGAAAGCATGAACATTTGAATCAGCTGGAATGTATTTGTCCCAGCTAAAACCTTCAGCCATTTTCTCATCATCTTGATCAACGATGCCATAATAAGCTTTCCTATTTGCATCCTCGATCATTCTTCCATGTGCCGTTTGAGGTTCTTTTTGTTGATGCGGTTGATGAGTGATTTGCTGATAAATGGTTTTCCTATAGTTATCATCTTTCCCAGACGACTGCTTTTCTCCTCTCGGCTGCTGATTCTTGCACTCTCTTTTAAAGTGACCTTTCTCCCTGCAACGAAAACATACAACTTCAGATTTATCAAATACAAGATTAGAAAGATTTGCATCCAAGAAATCAGTTCTCCCTATAACCAATCTAAACTTTTATGCTCTCCTCAAAATGCTCGCTAAGGCCCATTTAATATCCATAAGTTCTAGCTCCTCTGCATCAATTTTGTCATAATCTTCCTTTGTGAGCATCAGATTACCAATTCTTCCGGCAATCAATCCTTCATAAGACTCTAATGCAGTGACCAATAAACCCATATGATGCTTTACAACTTCTTCAGAATAATTTTGACCATTTTGAAGATGTAGAGCTACATTGCACTGAATCGAATGTCCATTTCCAGCAGATGCACTTTGAACACTTGGAGGATTCACCGTTGAAAAACCACTAGTATTGACAGATCCTTGACTGCTTGGTTCAGATAGATTTCCAGCACTAAATGCAGTTTGTATCTTTGGACTGGCTTCAGCAGTTTGAACATTTCCTTTATAGTACAATTTGATATCTTGCTGATGAGTAGAACTGTTCATTCTAGCAATTTTCTGCTGCTCCAAATCCTGTGCCTCCAACTTCTCTATAAATTGTGCAATCGATAACCTGCTAAACTGTCCGGAATTCTTCAATATCATCAGATATGTACCCCATTCCTTTTGCGGTAATGCATCAGCAAGCTTTTCAACCCATTCAGCTGGAGTTTTTGTAATCTTTAACTGTGACATAGTGCGTACAAGATGACAGTATCTCTCAATGAGAGTCTTTGTCGTCTCACCAGGCATGCAAGTAAACAATTCAGACTCTTTCTTTAGTAAAGCTGCTTTACTCTGTAGCATCTCAGTACTTCCCTCAAACTTCTTTTTAAGAGCTTCCCAGGTAGAATGAGCATTATCATCATGTTGAAGTAACACAAATATATCCTCTTTAACAGCTTGTTGTAACAGATTGATCATCATTTTCTCGCCTTTATAACTATCTCTTTCTTGCTCCGTGAATTCTGAAATGATTTTATCAACACCCACTGAATTCTTTGGCCTCTCATATTCAGTTTCGATGCTCTCCCAAGCTTTTAAATGATTCGCCTGCACCCAATTCTCGAACCGTTTCTTCCATCCGTGATAATCTTCAATTCCCATAAGTTTTGGGGGGTTTTTGCATTGTTCCGGTTTCATTCTCCATTGTCATGTTCTTAGCAATGTCGGATGGACTAGCAGGGGTTGTAGCAAACGCGTTGTAAAACTCAGTATCCATGTTTCACACCTGTATTACCTGACGTAGACAAACAAACAAAACACAATCAGTTTAAAACTCTTATCAAAGCAAAATAAGGCTTGTACTCGAACTGGAGAATATTCTGTGCGGACTGAATGTTGACAGACTGTGAGAACTGCTATGACTCGGATCAATTTCAGACGACCTGACCTTACTCCAAAACGATTTGACAAGGTTCAAACGAACTGGACTTTTTCACACGACTTTACCACACTAAACGACCTCGTGAATAATACGCGTGAAGTGAATAACCTGTTTAGGCCTTCAAATCTTGGGCTCGATCACATGTAAGTGAAACAAAATCTCATAGAATTATTTCATCGTTAAACCCATTAGATCAACACTTTTAAAACATGACAATTATAATTGGGCTGATTAACAACACATATGATTGGGCCGAATCAATATAATAATCTATTGTATCGGACAAACTTGTTTGATGAATAGCCGACTAATTAATGTTCAAAATGAGAACCAATTACAATTATTGGGCCGCACAAACTATCCAATCACAACTTTCACAATTCCTCACTAAGCTGACTTATTCAGTTAACACATTTCACATGCAACACCCACAATATGTTTGAATATGCTTGATTGGGCCGCACCTTTGATGTCTGACAACAATGATTAGTATTGATATGTTATGATTGAGCCGATAATTTTCAAACATTTACACGTGCATTGGACCTTTATATGACTTGTTATATGAAATTGAAAGCTTTAGAATCATTTATAAAGTGACTGACAACTATTAGTAACCAACATATATGATTGGGCCGACCACATATATAGACACATGGGCAGGATCAACTCTAGCCGACAACTTTAATGATGATTAAGCCGCAAAAGTTTGACCTGGGATTGGACCGACAATGTTTATCAAACTGATACCCTTTGATTTTTTAAACAAATCCCATTTGACCACTAATTCCACTAACTGACTTGACCTGGGATTGGGCCGACAATGAGCGAAACTTAATGTATTTCTATTGGACCTTTGATTTGAATTTAATGTTGATGTCAGATAAGCAAAACTTAATTGATGACAAATAAGCGAATCTGTTTGACTTATAAGCGGAACTTTAATGAACTTCAAGCGAAACCTATCAATCAGTGACACAAAAGCGGAACATGATCTTATGAGTGGTCATAGAAGCGGAACCAAGTGTGTCGTATAAGCGAAAGGTCTTTTTCAAGCGGAACACTATGTAAATTCAAGCGAAAGGTTGTTTTCAAGCGGAACCTATTGGACCGAATAAGCGAAAGGTGTCCAAATAAGCGAAACTATATCTGTTGAATGTCCATTGAAGCGAAACTATGGGTTTTTGAAGCGAAACCTAGTTAATTTGAAGCGAAACTACACACTGTCCGTATAAGCGGAACCACATCCGAAGGTAATTTAGTCCATGTTTAGGTCGAATTTTGATATGAAACTTTCAAGGGTTTGACAATGATCAATTATCTACAATCTGAGAAATTTTGAGCGAATTTCGACCGTAAAATCTCGATCTGATGAAGAAAGAAGGTGTAGAACTAAGAATTTATGATGAAATCCAGCAAATCTTTGTAGAACTCCTCCTCCTGAAGCTCTGATACCACTTGTAGGATCGAATTCTGACCCAAACGAGTCTATCAGAGGAGTTTTGATCAGATACAGGTGCGGAAAAGAAGTACCTGACGTAGAAACAACTAGATCTTCACTTAAATCACTTTGTTGATTGATATAACAGCATTTACAATCAATTCTCACACCGGCAGCACCGCGGTATGGAAAATCAGAACGTTACAAATGATTTCGCTTAAGAGGTATTTATAGTGTTGGAGGTTTCACTTGAACGGACATGTACGTTCAAGCGGAACCTCTCATAAGGTTTCACTTGAACGGACATGTACGTTCAAGCGGAACCTCTCATAAGGTTTCACTTGAACGGACATGTACGTTCAAGCGGAACCTCTCATAAGGTTTCACTTGAACGGACATGTACGTTCAAGCGGAACCATTCATAAGGTTTCACTTAAACGGACATGTACGTTCAAGTGGAACCTCGTACAATGCGCCCTCATCTAACATTCTAAGACTAAGACTTGATACAAGACGAAGTCGACAGATGTAGTGCACCAACACGCTTGATTAGATGTAACTGTTGCGGGTTTCCTTGAAGCCTTACGCTTCCTTGATTTTGGTGCAGGCTTGACTTCTGCTTCCTTTGGTGACTCTTGAGTGGCTGTATTTTTGAGACGAGACATGGAAATGCCTAGATCCACAGACTTCAAAATCACTTCGCCTATTTGCTGGGCAAATTTGGCTGTTTGCTCGGACATTTGACCGTTGTTGAGATGAAGAGACATTCTAGAAGAAAATGAAAGACATAGGAAGCAACAAATGAAATGTTATCGGATAAACAAAACAGAAAGGCAATGCATACGAATTGCGATCATTTGTTTGTTACCTAAGGCAAACAAATGAGACGGTGACAAATCAAAGCGAATGGGTCATAATAATGCATCGCTGAAGACATGCTCGCCTATAAGTGAACACTCACCCCAAGAGTTCCTAGGTAAGAGTGACTGGTCCGATACTGCGGATTTGTACGAACACTCTAGCCTTAAACAGAAAACTCAGAGTACAGGCATTCACCCTTCAAGTTTGCATGTGTTCACATTATAAGACCCAAACTTTGACGAGATTTAAAAACTTAGAGGGTTCAAAACCTAGTAATAAATCATCCTAGAACAGATGATTAGTTTACAAAGCGGTTTTGAAATTTTTGTTCTTCTTGTGGTTGTCGCCTAAGGATAGGTGACAGTATTCTTTTATGACTAAACGCAAGTAAACTCGCGTAAGGGTCCTATGAAGGTTATAGACTAGGTCAAAGCAATACTAATAACTTAATTCCCTATAACCATGAGCTCTGATACCAACTTTTCTGTCACACCCCGACCACGTAAAACAATAAAACGTGGCGGAAACGTCGGGGAGTGTTGTAACAGAATCATTGTTTCATAACACATGGAAAATTGAAATGTTGTTTTATTGATTAAAAGAGTTACAATGTCTTAACAAACAAAGTAGTAAAACAAAATTTAACTAGTCTTGCATCTTTTATTGTCACTAAGGCCTCGTCCAATCCCATGTGAGCATGCATCAATATCATCATCAAATATCATCAACTATTGTACCTGAAACACATGTGAAAATACATCAGCATAAAAATGCCGGCGAGTACATAGGTTTTGTGAAAAATAGGATTCATGACTTAGGTTTTTAAAAAGAATGTTTAATGAAAACTTGCCATGAATCCAGTTTAGGTGTTTGCTTTTATAAAACGTTTGAAAAGCGATAATAAGGTAGATGATATGTAAAAGAGTAATGTAAGGTTAATTGAATAACCAAGTAAAAATGAGTTTGTATAAAATAAGTTGTTTGTAAAACAATGTCTTGTGAAAGATATGTCTAAACTGAAATGATTTAAATAACGCTACGATATGTAATATCATACAAACACTTATATATAGGAAGTACCAGCGGCGTATCCACCATGCTTGTATCATATTACACACGCCTCGTCACTTAAATCACTTTAAACAAACCACCAAAGTATAAAGTTCATGTTTAAACCGACCATCAAATGCTCTTGTATGAATCATTGTCAATGTTTAAAAGTCCAAAATGTAGTCATGTAGTTATGTATGTCTAAACAAAAGTTATGTATGGTAAGTAAAAATGAGACTACTTAAACCATAAGTAAAAATGAACCAAAACAAAGTATTTTGAAAAAATCAAAAAGTTATGTTTTGCAAAGTAAAAACATGGTTTAATGATACAAGCATTTATGTGATAAGTTAACGCATACATCCAAGCCTTGAGACAGCAGGATAACCTTAGAGTAAAGGTTATCAAAAAGAAATGTTTTCGGATTCGGTCATTCCATCCATCCAAACAAACCTAGGATTTTAGGAACGGGATTTGTCAAGTCCTATGGTACCACTACCTACTACCGAGCGGCATGATCGGTGTTAATGGATGTAATAAAGAACCGTTAAACAAACCAAATGTTATACCAAATGTAAACAAGTTATGTGAAAACAATGTACTAAGTATGCTAAGTAAACATACAAAGCAGAAAAGTCATGTAAATCAATGTGCTAGCATGTTAAATGAACATACATAGCAAAAGAAATGTAATGTAAAACAATGTGCTTAGCATGTCAAGTAAACATACATAGCAAAACATAATGAAATCATGTACTAATAGTGTACTAATGAACATAGCAAGTATATGATATGAAAACATGAAAAGCACGAAAGTAACAAGTAAGCACATGTGTTTCACCCCAAAATGTTTGAAAAACAGTAAAAGAGGGGACTATGTACTCACTTGAGGGTGCTTAGAAGTCTTGAACAACAACCAAGCAAGGCTAGATGGATCACGGAATCAAACGGCACCCTATATAGATAACTACATAAATAACCGGACCAAAATCGGGGGATTGGATAGTATGAGGTTTCGTAAACCAAATGAGTATTGGAACTAATATGATATGGTTAAACAAGCCCTCATACTAAAAGGAAACCTAACCTAAGTGCTTATGACCCATTACGACCCGTTTAGGTAGCTTATGCTACTTTAACGCGTCGTTCGCGTAAAACGCGTTCGGACCGCTTAACTAGTCCTATGACAAGTAAAATATGCCTTAACATGTCTAATATAGTTACCCAATCAGTTCAGATGTCAAAATTTAGGTTACATATGCTTTAAATGAATTTATGCGTAAAAAGGGTATTTTGCTAATTTACCTAAGGCATATAAACTACCTATCATACAACTATTTAAACGACGTGACCATAAGGTATAACCTTGGAAGGTTATTCCCTATACAACTATGGTCACCTATCTTAATGATCGACCAAATGGGTCGGGTTCGACAGTATAAGCGATTGATTAAATCCCTTACCTTTACGACCCTAAACAAGCACAAATCTAAAAGCGACGAGCTAAACATGCTAGAACATGTTTAGTAAAGTTAGAAAACAGGTTTGGTATTAAAACAAATGGTTTTAATACCCTAGAGTAGCTTGGTTACAAAATACGCGAGAAAACGCATTTTGGCCGAAACTACGACTCGTCACTGAGCCTAGATAACGTGGTAATCAGTAGGTATAGTTACTAGAGACTATAACCATCGTGATTACGCTCACGTTATGAAGTTCAAACGAACTTCGCGTTGACCATAAACTGATCAATGCAGAAAGTCAAACACAGTTTGACTTTAACAATAAAACGAATGAAAAACGCGAAAGAATACTTACAGAGGGTCCCCGCAAGATTGAATTCCAAGTATTTCTCAGGTATGAAGTGATAATCACTCCAACTTAGAGAAAATCTCAGAATTCAAGTGAGGAATGAATGAAATGAAGGTAGGTATTTATAGGAGAGCTAGAACCGTTAGGATCGTTTATCGGGAAACGAGCTTCGATCTAGACCCTCCACTTGTGCCCATGGTATTGCTAAACAATGGGGCACAATTTAGCCCATGGTATTCCAAAAATTGCATTAAAACCCCTGAATTCGACCCAGATTGCAAAATCTGAAGTTTCTGTCTGACAGGCTCTCGCGCCCCGCGTAATAATTAAGCTTGGCTTACGCGGGCCGCCTGGCCAACTTTGGCAGATTGTCAAAACAGGTCCCTGCACATCAGAAACCTGCATTTCGGCTCATTTTTGACACGTTTAAGCCCCGTTAACCTCATTTCAAGGCTCTTAAATGAAGTTAAAGTATAGGGAACTCAAAACATGCTCAAAAATATCTCGGATGTCGGTTCGTTTGGTCGTACGGTTGCGTTGTTCGGTTAATTACGACGGAAGTCGTAACGAACGCAAAAACGATCCAAATTAAGCGACGAATGAAATTTTATCATGCCACACACTAAAACATAATATTTTAATGATTACATGAATTTTTGGATGTCCGGATATATTCAGAACGTAAAATATGCGCGAAAATGCAAACTTGTGCATTTTTTGACGCTTTTAGTCCCTATTGATCAATAAAGTTTATTTTAGCATACCGAACCTCTCAAAGCCTATTTCTAAGCTATGTAAAGGATATTTAGGGTACGTTTAACTTATGGTCAAGTTCCAGAATGTCCGTTACAGTTCAAATTGGCATACTTTCGCAGTTTGTCATATTTTGTTCCTGTAAGCGAATAGACTTGATTTCGGCATACCAAACCTTCCAAAACTTATTTCTAAGTTATGTAAAGGTTATTTAAGGTATGTTAAGCCTATGTCACTGTTCCGGAGTCTTTGTTGCATTTAACTGGTTACATTTATGCACCAGTGCGCATATAACCTTCCAGAAAGCGATTTAGAGCCCGAAATCGAACAAGAATTGATATGTGCAAATGATACACATGTTTTTACAAATCCCAAGTATGAAATACAATATTTCATTGATTTGGTATTGGTTTGATTGTTGAAGTGACACAGATGTCACAGTCTCCCCTACTTCAGGAAATTTCGTCCCGAAATTTATCTTAGAGGAAACTTGTGAGAGCTTGAAACATGGAGTTGAAAAGATCAAACAAAACTTGTTAGAATCCTGAACTTCTAGTAGCTTTGAATAACATCATGCTTGCAATGTGAGAGGGACACTTATATACAAGTACATATAGTGTTATTGGTGCGTCCACCGTACCTCCATTACATTGTTCACATTTTGTTACGGTTGCCACTGTTGGTTCTTACACATAATAAGTCTTACTGTGGTTTCCGTGCACTGAACTTCATAATTATGTATGCATCCATAATTACGTAATTCCTTGCATAGTCACGTAGTGCATCTTATAATGTGTAGGGGAAGGAAACAATGAACGAGCCGGTGATGATTGTGCTTAGACCACCATAGGGTCTTTTAATTAAATCAATAGATGATTTAAATAGACAACTAAGGAGTCTTTTCAGCTTATCACATGTCATTCTTTACCAGATTTTGAATCAATCTTTTGACCTAGACCACTAAAAGGGGTCTCTTTGAATGATGGAATGGCACTATAAAATCCATGGGTCTTAACTATCACGTAGAAGCCCAATTAAGGATTTGATATAGTACCTTTTGAATGTCCTACTATGAATCCCTCATATGAAGATATGAAAGGTTCTACGAGGATTTGGATAACTAATATCCAGAGTATTCAAAAACACAAAATGCATAAAAGAAAACACAAGGTGCATAGACACATAATCACATAATTGTTTAACTTGATTTTAAATTTGTCATCATTTTGCCAATTGCGCACAAGTATTTAAAGCACACTAGGAATCCATTCTGTGGATTTTGATTGGTGCTTTAAACATTATCAAGAATCTAATTATGAAGATAGAAAGATCTTAAAGAGGAAATTCGATTTCGATTATAAAGAATCAAAATGTTCGAATTTAGGTACACAAGGAATCCAATTAAGGACTCCGATTTGAATGATAATCATCCACAAGGGTCTAATTGTGAAGATAAAAAGATCCCATATGGATTTTAGAAGTTGAAGATGTTTTGAAACCTTGCACTGGATTAAGTCAAAACATGAAGTAAAAATGCTTATGAAGTTGAGATGCTGGATATGCCAAGGCGACATATGAAGCGGAATTTGAAGGTTAAGTTAATGTATGAGGAAAATACTTTGAAAACTATGCATGGGGTTCTAAAATGTGTTAAATGTTTTTGGAAACCTTATATATAATACTTTTGAAAACATAAAGTAGGTGTATTAGGTAGGTATATTTATAAAAATGTTTTAAAATCATGCGAGATGAATTTTGAAATTATGTATAAGGTTTTTGAAAACATGAATGATGCTTTTGAAATCATGCACTTGATATATGTAGTTATATTGTATTAATAACATTTCGAAATCATGAAGGTCGTTATGAAAACATAGACATTGTTTTTGAAGTCATGGAGGTTGTTTTTGAAAATATAGACAATGTTTTTGAAATCATGCATATGATATGCTAAGTAAATACACTATATTAAAAACATTTTTGAACTATATATAAAATGTTTTTGAAATCATGAAGGTTGTTTTGACAACTTATGTTTTGCATGTTGAAAATTCAGAACGTAATGGGTATGAGATTTGAAAATACCCTTAGTTATCTAACCAGGGATTCAAAGGCACAGATGTGCAAAAACACGATTACTCGTAATGTCACTTTATTTCATGTACTTCATTTCATAGAATGAAATGAGTATTTAAAACTTTCAAGGAAATCATGAGCGATCACTTGAAAAGGAGAATCACAAGAGTAGTTTCTAAAGAACATAGTTCCTTGATGTAGGTATCATAGGGAAATGCCATACACACATGTAACTACATTTGAACAACGATTTTTATTTATGAACAAAATAGATTGTTTCACAATACAAGAAAACAAAAGAAATAAAGGCATAGGACAACAACATCTTTTGCTCGGCGAAATGCTCATCGAAGGGTTGGATTTGCATTGACAATCTTCGGGCATTTGTTCCTGAATTGGCTCGTCTCACCACAGTTGTAGCAAGTACCAGACGGGAAACGACTTGAGTAGGGTTATCTTGGAGTTGGGTAGCAGCAAGATTTGCAACAGCTTTGTTTTGGATAGCAAAGCGGCATATGTTAATCAAATGTCCCAACCGTCCACAGTAGGTACATTTGGAGCAGGGTACGAGGTTTGAATGGTGACGGTTGCATCGTTTGCACCATGTGGCAGTTCCTATGTACGGCTTCCTAGCTGGTGGTGCTGCCACTTGGCTAGGTCCCGCTTTGTAGGATCGAATTCTGACCCGAACGAGTCTATTAGAGGAGTTTTGATCAGATGCAGGTGCGGAAAACAAGTACCTGACGTTGAAACAGCTAGATCTTCACTTAAATCACTTTGTTGATTGATATAACAGCGTTTACAATCAATTCTCACACCGGCATCACCTCGGTATAGAAAATCAGAACGTTACAAATGATTTCGCTTAAGAGGTATTTATAGTGTTGGAGGTTTCACTTGAACGGACATGTACGTTCAAGCGGAACCTCTCATAAGGTTTCAATGCAGAAAGTCAAACACAGTTTGACTTTAACGATAAAACGAATGAAAAACGCGAAAGAATACTTACAGAGGGTCCCCGCAAGATTGAATTCCAAGTATTTCTCAGGTATGAAGTGATAATCACTCCAACTTAGAGAAAATCTCAGAATTCAAGTGAGGAATGAATGAAATGAAGGTGGGTATTTATAGGAGAGTTAGAACCGTTAGGATCGTTTATCGAGAAACGAGCTTCGTTCTAGACCCTCCACTTGGGCCCATGGTATTGCTAAACAATGGGGCACAAGAAAACCGTCAAATTTAGCCCATGGTATTGCAAAAATTGCATTAAAACCCCTGAATTCGACCCAGATTGCAAAATCTGAAGTTTCTGTCTGACAGGCTCTCACGCCCCGCGTAAGAATTAAGCTTGTCTTACGCAGGCCGCCTGGCCAACTTTGGCAGATTGTCAAAAGAGGTCCCTGCACATCAGAAACTTGCATTTCGGCTCATTTTTGACACGTTTAAGCCCCGTTAACCTCATTTCAAGGCTCTAAAATGAAGTTAAAGTATAGGGAACTCAAAAAATGCTCAAAAATATCTCGGATGTCGGTTCGTTTGGTCGTACGGTTGCGTTGTTCGGTTAATTACGACGGAAGTCGTAACGAACGCAAAAACGATCCAAATTAAGCGATGAATGAAATTTTATCATGCCACACACTAAAACATAATATTTTAATGATTACATGAATTTTTGGATGTCCGGATATATTCAGAACGTAAAATATGCGCGAAAATGCAAACTTGTGCATTTTTGACGCTTTTAGTCTCTATTGATCAATAAAGTTTATTTTAGCATACCGAACCTCTCAAAGCCTATTTCTAAGCTATGTAAAGGATATTTAGGGTATGCTTAACTTATGGTCAAGTTCCGGAATGTCCGTTACAGTTCAAATTGGCATACTTTCGCAGTTTGTCATATTTAGTCCATGTAAGCGAATAGACTTGATTTCGGCATACCAAACCTTCCAAAACTTATTTCTAAGCTATGTAAAGATTATTTAAGGTATGTTAAGCCTATGTCAGTGTTCCGGAGTGTTTGTTGCATTAAACTGGTTACATTTATGCATCAGTGCGCATATAACTTTCCAGAAAGCGATTTAGAGCCCGAAATCGAACAAGAATTGATATGTGCAAATGATACACATGTTTTTACAAATCCCAAGTATGAAATACAATATTTCATTGATTTGGTATTTGTTTGATGGTTGAAGCGACACAGATGTCACAGGAGGCGTTTCAAAACCTTGCACTAGACGTGCTTAAGTCAAAACATGAGGTAAAAAAAAATGCTTATGAAGTTGAGGTGCTAGATATGCCAAGGCGACATATGAAGCGGAATTTGAAGGTTAAGTCAATGTATGAGGAAAATATTTTTGAAAACTATACATGGGGTTCTAAAAAAATGTGTTCAATGTTTTTGAAACCTTATATATAATACTTTTTGAAATCATAAAGTAGGTGTATTAGGTAGGTATATTTATAAAAATGTTTTAAAATCATGCGAGATGAATTTTGAAATTATGTATAAGGTTTTTGAAAACATGAATGATGCTTTTGAAATCATGCACTTGATATAAGTAATTATACTGTATTAATATTGTTTTCAAACTATATGAAACATTTTGAAATCATGAAGGTTGTTTTTGAAAACATAGACAATGTTTTTGAAATCATGGGAGTTGTTTTTGAAAACATAGATAATGTTTTTGAAATCATGGGGGTTGTTTTGAAAACATAGACAATGTTTTTGAAATCATGGGGGGTGTTTTTGAAAAATTATGTTATGCATGTTAAAAAAAATCAGAACGTAATGGGTATGAGATTTGAAAATACCCTTAGTTATCTAACCAAGGATTCAAAAGCACAGATGTGCAAAAGCACGATTACTCATAATTTCGCTTTATTTCTTGTACTTCGTCTCCTAGAATGAGACGAATACTTAAAATTTTCGAGGAAATCATGAGCGATCACTTGAAAGGGAGAATCACAAGAGTAGTTTGTAAAGAACATAGTTCCTTGATGTAGGTATCATAGGGAAATGCCATACACACATATAACTACACTTGTACATCAGAATTGTAAACAACAATTTTTATTTATGAACAAGACAGATTGTTTCACAATACAAGAAAACAAAAGAAACAAAGGCATAAGACAGCAACATCTTTTGCTCAGCCAAATGCTCATCCAAGGGTTGGATTTGCATTGACAATCTTCGGGCATTTGTTTCTGAAATGGCTCGTCTCGCCACAGTTGTAGCAAGTACCAGACGGAAAACGAGCTTGAGTAGGGTTGACTTGGAGTTGGGTAGCAGCAAGGTTTATAGCAACTTTGTTTTGGATAGCAAAGCGGCATATGTTAATCAAATGTCCACACCATCCACAGTAGGTACATTTGGAGCAGGGTATGAGGTTTAAATGATGACGATTGCATCGTTTGCACCATGGGGCAGCTCCTAAGTACGGCTTCCTAGCTTGTGGCGCTGCCACTTGGCTAGGTCCCGCTTGATTTAGTGCACTCGCTGCGGGTTTCCTTGAAGCCTTACGCTTCCTTGATTTTGGTGCAGGCTCAACTTATGCTTCCTTCGGTGACTCTTGAGTGGCTTCATTGTTGAGACGAGAAATGGCAATGCCTAAATCCACAGACTTCAGAATCACTTCGCCTATTTGCTGGGCAAATTTGGCTGTTTGCTCGGACATTTGACCGCTGCTGAGAGGTAGAGACATTCTAGAAGAGAATGAAAGACATAGGAAGAAACAAGTGAAAGGTTATCAGATAATCAAAACAGAATGGCAACGCATAAAAATTGCGATCATTTGTTTGTTACCTAAGGCAAACAAATGAGACAGTGACAAATCAAAGCAAATGGGTCATAATAATGTATCGATGAAGACATGCTTGCCTATAAGTGAACACTCACCCCAAGAGTTCCCAGGGAAGAGTGACTGGTTCGATACTGTGGATTTGTACGAACACTCTACCCTTAGACAGAAAACTCAGAGTACAGGCATTCACCCTTCCAGTTTGCACGTGTTCACATTATAAGACCCAAACTTTGACGAGATTTGAAAACTTAGAGGGTTCAAAACCTTATAATAAATCATCCTAGAACAGATGATTGGTTTTCAAAGCAGATTTAATATTTATGTTCTTGTTGTGGTTGTCGCCTAAGGATAGGTGATGGTGTTGTTTTATGACTAAACGCAAGTAAACTCGCGTTAGGGTCCTAGGAAGGTTATAGACTAGGTCAAAGCATTACTAATAACCTAATTCCCTATAACCATGAGCTCTGATGCCAACTTTTCTGTCACACCCCGACCACGTAAAACAACAAATCATGGCGGAAACGTCGGGGAGTGTTGTAACAGAATCATTGTTTCATAACACATGGAAATTTGAAATTTTGTTTTATTGATTAACCGAGTTACAATGTCTAAACAAACCAAGAAGTATAACATAATTAACTAGTCTGGTATCTTTTATTGTCACTAAGGCCCAAGTCCGCCTATGTGTATCTTGATTAATCCTACGCATCATCTCCTGAAACACATGTGAAAATAGGTACCTCAGCATAAAAATGTTGGCGATTACATAGGTTTTATTGATTTAGGATTCATGACTTATAAGTTTAGAAAAAGTTGTTTAACAAAAAGTCAGTCATGATCCTTGTAAAATGTTTTGTTTTATAAATCATTTGAAAAGAGATGATAGATATGTATATTTAAAAGAATAATGTAAGGTTAAATGAGTAACCAAATAAAATGAGTTTGTATAAAACAAACTGTTTTGTAAAACAATGTCTTGTGTAAAATATGTTATTTGTTTAAAATGTATAAGTCCAAATTGAATGAATTGAATAACACTACGACATGTAATATAATACAAGCACTTATATATAGAAGTACCAGCGGCGTATCCACCATGCTTGTATCATACTACACACGCCTCGTTACTTAAATCACTTACCCAAACAAACCACCAATGTAAATTGCCCATGTCTAAACCATTTGTCAAATGTCTTTGTGTAACCATGTCAAAATGTTTATGTCAAAATGTTGTCCAAGAAATGTGTATATCAATATCAAAATGTCTATGTCAAATATCAATCATGTAATGTGTAAACAAAATGTCATGTATGGCAAGTGAAATATGTATCAACTAAACCATAGGTAAAAATGCACAAAACAATGTATTGAAGTAAAACGTGGTTTAAATCAACATTATGTTTTGTGGAAATGCATGCTGCACTGAATACAAACATTTATGTGGTATTGTGAAAATGCATACATCCAAGCCTTGTGACTGTGGTGATAAACCATTAAACAAATTAAAGGTCTATCTGTGTTATGTTTTAATCGAATTCGGTCATTCCTTCCATCCAAACATACCTAGGATGTCAGGAACGAGTGTTGTCAATTCCTATGGTACCATTACCTACTAACGAGCGGCGTGATCAAAGTTAATGAATGTATATGGTCCCACTTAAACAAACCAAATGTCATACCCAAAATGTAAGCATGTGATGAAATGAAAATGTACAAAGTATGATGAACATACATAGCATGAAAAGGTAATGTAAAACAATGTACTAAGTATGCGCTAAATGAACATACATAGCATAAAATGTCATGTAAAACGATGTACTAAGTATGCACACAATGGACATACATAGAAAAAACATAATGAAATCATGTACTAAAAATGTACTAATGAACATAGCAAGTATATGATGTGAAAACAAGAAAGCACGAAAGTAATAAGTAGGCACATGTGTTTCACCCCAAAATGTTTGAAAAACAGTAAAAGAGGGGTCTATGTACTCACTTGAGGGTGCTTAGAAGTCTTGAACAACAGCCAAGCAAAGCTAGAGGGATCACGGAATCAAACGTCATCCTATATAGATAACTACATAAATAACCGGACCTAAATCGGGAGATCGGATAAACATGTTTAACGAAGTTAGAAAACAGGTTTGGTATCAAAACAAAGGGTTTTGATACCTAAAAGTAGTTTGGTGACAAAATACGCAAGAATACGCATTTTGGCCGAAACTACGGCTCGTCACTACACCTAGATAACGTGGTAATCAGTAGGTATACTCACTAAGGACTATAACCATCGTGATTACGCTCACGTTATGAAGTTCAAACGAACTTCACATTGACCATAAACTGGTCAATGCAGAAAGTCAAACAAAGTTTGACTTTAACGCTAAAACGTAAAACAACGAAAGAATACTTACAAAGGGTCCAAGAAGGGAAGCTTTGATCCGAATATTCTCAGGTATGAAGTGATTAATCACATCAACTTAGAAAACCAATTCAGATTCAAAGGTGTGGGTTTGAAGTGCAACATGGAGGGGGTATTTATAGATTTTGTAGACCCGTTAAGATCGTTCCTCGTTATCCGAGCTTCAATCTAGGCCGCACACATCAAGCCCGCTGATTTACAAAACTAGGGGAGCCCCTAGAAATGCTCAAAACCATTTGCACAAGTGGGTAATAGCTGGATCAAGCTGGAATCAACTTTATACTGGTCTGGGGAGGCCTTACGGACCGTATGTGGTCTGCAGACCAGCAACTTTAAAAGTTGACAGTTTAGCCCCTGCACTTGAGAATCTTGCATTTTGATGCATTTTTGGCACGTTTAAGCCCCGTTAACCCCATTTCAAGGCTCTAAAATGAAGTTAAAGTATAGGGAACTTGAAACATGCTCAAAAATATCTCGGATGTCGGTTCATTTGGACGTACGGTTGCGTTGTTCGGTTAATTACGACGGAAGTCGTAACGGACGCAAAAACGATCCAAATTACGCGACGAATGGATTTTTATCAATCCAATCACTAAAACATAATATTTTAATGATTACATAAATTTTTGGATGTCCGGATGTATTCAGCACGTAAGATATGCGCGAAAATGCAAACTTATGCACTTTTTGACGCTTTTAGTCCCTGAATGAGCATAAAGTTAATTTTAGCATATCGAACCCCTCAAAGCCTATTTCTAAGCTATGTAAAGGATATTTAGGGTGTGTTTAACTTATGGTCATGTTCCGGAATGTTCGTTACAGTTCAAATTGACATACTTTCGCAGTTTGTCGAATTTAGTCCCTGTAAGCGAATAAACTTGATTTCGGCACACCAAACCTTCCAAAACTTATTTCTAAGTTATGTAAAGGTTATTTAAGGTATCTTAAGCCTATGTCACTATTCCGGAGTGTTTGTTGCATTAAACTAGTTATATTTACGCATCAGTGCGCGTATAACCTTCCAGAAAGCGATTTAAAGCCCGAAATCGAACAAGAGTTGATATGTGCAAATGATACACATGTTTATACAAATCCCAAGTATGAAATACAATATTTCATTGGTTTGGTATTTGTTTTATGGTTGAAGTGACACAGGTGTCACATATGTGGCTAACTCTAGTGGTTCAGGAAAGGATAATGCCAGGGATGGCAAGGGTAGTTCTGAGAAAAAGACTCATGGTGATGAGCAGAGAAAGCACGCTAGATGTGGTCGAACTGGGCATGTTATGTGACATATGTGCTTGTGTAATCATTGTGTAACTTTGAACAATTCAAATATCAATGAAACAATGATTTTTTATCCCAATATTTGTTTATTTATGTTTGACATTTGCACGTTTTGATTTTTATTTGATTTCAAACTCTTAAACGCTTTTCTAGAAAGTTATACGCAAACCGATGCGTAAACGTGATCAGATTAACGCGAAAAACACTCCGGAATAGTGACATAAGCTTAACATACCTTAAATAGCCTTCAAATAACTTAGAAATAAGTTTTGAAGGGTTTGGTATGGCAAAAACAAGTTTATTCGATCACAGGGACTATTTGCGACATACTGCAAAAGTCTGCGGATTCGTATAGCAACGTACACTCCGGAACAAGATCATAAGCTGAACATACCCTAAATACCCTTAATATAGCTTAGAAATAAGTTTTGAGGGGTTCGGTATGCGAAACTACGCTTATTTGATCATAGGGACTAAAAGCGTCAAAACTGCAAAAGTTTGCATATACGTGCATATCTTGCGTTCTGACCATATCCGGACATCCAAAAATTTTGGTAATCCCCAGAATATTGTATTTTAGTGATAGGAAAGCAAAAATACCATTTGTTGTGCAATTTGGGTCGTTTTCGCGTCCGTTACGAATTTCGTCGTAATTAACCATAAAACGCAACCGTACAGCCAAACAAACAGACATCCGTGACATTTGTGAGCATAATTTAAGTTAAATATACTTTATCTTCATCATGGAGCTTGAAAATGGGCTTAACGGGTGTTAGAAGTACCGAAACGCGACAAAACAAGTTCAGGGACCAAAGCTGTCAATTTTCAAACTTTGGCCCCTGCTGACTGGCATACGGACTGTATGTAGTGGACCCTTACGGTCTGTAAAGGTGCCCTAGCACAGCTGAACCTTCCTTTTCACTTCCCAGTTGTTGCACCTTGTTTTCCTTTGATTGTTTGGTAATATTGAGGGCATTTTAAGTGTTCTACAAGGCTTGAAACCTGGTCCTAACAAGTGTATGGTTGAGATTATTCCTTGATCACCACATAAACACTTGGCAAGATCCTACAATTCCATGAACACTCTAAATACCCTTCACCATCAACCTTCATTCCTTGCTCATTCACTCTTCTCTTCACCTCCAGCTCTAAGTAGAGGCTACCACACTTGTTGGAGGCCTCTTACCTGAGTTTTCTAGTTATTTTCCAGCCTAGAGCACTTGTAAGTGTTCTTTCATGTCTTGTTCATTTATTTTGAGCTAAAAAGTCAAACAATGTTTGACTTTCAGCTTTGACCAATATTTGGTCAAGACAAAGTTCGTTTGAACTTTGCAACGTGATCGTAATCACGATGGTTATAATCCCTTGCCATTATACCTACTGATTACCATGTTTACTAGTTGAAGTGATGAGTAATAGTTTCGGTCAAAATGCACGTTTATGTGCATTTTATGATGGAACTATTTTCGGGTATCAAAACACTTTGTTTTGATACCAAATCAGTTTTCTAACTTAGTTAAACATGTTTTAACATGTTTAACTCGTCACTTTTAGTTTAGTGCTTATTTAGGGTCGTAAGTCAAGCGATCTAAACAACCGCTTAGACTTTCGAACCCGACCTGTTTGATCGATTATTAGGATCCGATCAAACAGATTTTGTGACCATAGTTGTATAGGGAATAACCTTCCGAGGTTATACCTTTTGCGCATAATTTCATTTTAAGCATATGTAACCAAAATTTTGACACTGAAACTGATTATACAACATAATTAAACATGTTTAGGCATATAATACTTATCTTAGGACTAGTTAGTCCATCCGAACGTGCTTTTGTGCAAATGACGCGTTAAAGTAGCATAAACTACCTTAACGGGTCATAACGGATCATAAGCACATAGGATAGGTTCCAAATCAGAATGTAGGCTTTGTTAAACCATATCATATAAGTTCCAACACTCATTTTGTTGACAAGACCTCATTCTATCCTATCTCCTGATTTTTGCCTCGATTATTAACATAGTGATCCGATATTAGGTGCCACTTGATTCCTTGATTGCCCGAGCTTTGATAGTTCATTAAAGCGATGATATCTTGCAATCTCAAGTGAGTAAATAGTCCCCTCTTTTACTGCTTTCAAATATTTTGGGGTGATACACATGTGCCTACTTGTTACTTTCATGTTTTCATGTTTTTCATGACATATGCTTGCTATGTTCTACTAGTACACATATAGCACATGATTTCAATTACGTTTTGCTATGTATGTTGATTGAGTGAACTTCTGTGGGTGTAGTAGGTGTGTTCCAATCCTTAATCGCAACGATTTTGGAAGGATCAACATGAATACCTTGCTCGTTGACAATATGGCCCAAAACTGAACTTCCTTAAGCCAAAATTCACACTTGGAGAATTTGGCAAAGAGTTGTTCCGTCTTCAGGAGTTCCATTGTCATACGAAGGTGTTGTTCGTGATCGGCTCATGATTTTGAATAAATAAGAATGTTGTCGATGAACACAATGATGAACTTGTCTAAATAAGGTTTACAAACCCTATTCATTAAGTCCATGAAGACGGCTAGAGCGTTTGTCAAAGCAAAAGGCATGACAGTGAACTCGTAATGACCATATCTCGTGCAGAAAGCAGTTTTGGGAATATCTTCTTCGAATACACGAAGCTGATGATACCCAGAACGCAAATCGATCTTGGAGAAACATGTAGCACCTTGCAGCTGATCAAAGAGATCATTAATTCGTGGTAGGGGATATCGATTCTTGATTGTGAGTTTATTGAGCTCATGATAATCGATACACATGCGGAAAGATCCATCTTTCTTTTTCACAAACAGGACTGGAGCGCCCCATGGTGAATAACTCAGACGGATGAATCCTTTGTCAGATAACTCTTGAAGCTGCTTCGACAAGTCTTGCATCTCAGATGGTGCAAGATGATAAGGTGCTTTAGCAATCGGGTTGGCATTAGGTACGAGATCAATATGAAAATCGACTTGACGAACTAGAGGTAAACCAGGCAATTCATCAGGAAACACCTTTGGATAATCTCGAACAATAGGAATATCTTGAATACTTTTGTTCTTGCCTTTCTCCTCTACGACATGTGCCAAGAAGGCCACATAATTCTTTCATCTGTATTTTTGGGTTTGATCACATGACAAGTTTCAAACCATTCGAAGGTTTCTCGCCACGAACCTCCAAGATTTCACCAGATGAAAGAGGTATACAAACGATCTTATCGAAACAAATCACCTCAGCATGGTGTTTAGTTAACCAATCCATTCCTACGATAAATATCGAAACTTGCAAGTTGCATCGGCGTAAGGTCAATAGGAAAAAGGTGGTTATCAAGGTTCAATTAGCAATTGCGAATGACAGGGTCGAGTACAAGAGGTTCACCAGAAGCAATTTCGACCAATAAGGGCTTTCCTAGTTTAGTTCTAGGCATTGCGAGTAAAGGCTCAAAGGCTGACAGTAGAAAGCTTCTATCGGCACCAGAATCGAAAAGAACAGATGCAGGGTGATGTGTGTAAAATGCAACATATAAATTACATCAAATAAGGCATAAAACTAACCCTTTTTAAGTACTAATGTTGGAAAAAGAGTGTTTTTGTCTTCCTTTTGTATTTCAGGATGAAATGAGCTCAAATTCACAAAAGAAGCAAAAAGACAGCTAATTCTAACATAAATACAAGAAAAGGAATAAAAGTAGATTGCCCGAACCCTCAACGGCATCCTCCCAAGCAAAGAAGAGAAAACAGAAGCCTGAACACGCCCCGTGCTCAGCCAGCACGGGGCCGTGCCCAAGAAGCAGCAGAAAAGACAAACCTGTAGAAGCTTCTATTGCCCACCACGGGGCCGTGTCTAGTGAGCACGGGGGCGTGGCGAAAGTACAGCAAGCGCATTAATTGTAATTGCGAATTACAATTAATGAAGAGAGAGAGTGTCAGACGGGCACGGGGGCGTGTCCAGCGGACACGGGGCCGTGCCCAGCCTTCTGTTCAGCCTATAAATAGGAGTGCTTGGTTTCATTCCAACTCATCCCTTGGCACACCACCTCTCTCACACTTCATCCACCACCCACCACCACCATAACACCATCATCCACCACCATCATCCATTGTCCATCGTAGAGTGTGTGAGTCGTCTCGGAATCCAAGATTGATAGTAAGAGTTCTTGACAATCAAGGCCATGTTTGCCTAAGTCTCTTACATCACTTGGTGAAGACAAGTGTTTAGTATAATACTTTTTATTTTTAATCTTTTGCACTTTTTATTTTGTTTTGTATTAATGACTTTAATAACTAGTTTCTTATGTTGAAGGTGATCTTTCCTTATCGTTTGTCCATGGTGTCTTGGCATTATTTTACTGTCTATATAAAATAAAAGATTTTCACCATTCATATCTCAACGGTCTATATGGAGATATGTTGGCTACCTGGTCGGGGGTTAAAGGAACGGTTTGGTAAGGGTCTTGCCCTTGTTCAGCGTTTAGAGGTCCTGCAAGGGACCTGGGTCAAATTTAGTAGGATCTCCTTCAATGCCCATAGGTATTGGATGGCGGGGATCCAAACTCTTTGACCCCCTCATAAGTTAACTACTATTAATACTATAACCCGGCTATTTAGGACTGTATCCCTGCTGACTCAGACTACTTAGCCGAGGGTAACGTCATCGCCAAAAGCGGGGCCTACCACAATTTGCATTAATAACTTAATTCATTATCTTCCAATAATCCAGCCCTTTAGGATTGTATCCTTGCTGACTCAAACTACTGGGTTGAGGGTAACGTCGCCTTCAAAAGAGGGGCCTACTACAATAACTAAGATAATCTCTTAAACAAGTGCAAAAGTGCGAAAATAATCAAAGGTTATACTAATACACGAGTCAGATCCGAGTGATTCATCTTGTCTATCTGTTTTTATTTTTCAGCATTTAGTTAGTTTTTATTTTCTTAGTTTTAAAACATTTTTCTAACTTTTTGATTTGATTAGACGTTGAGGATAAACCGGTATTAAAAGCTCTTGTGTCCTTGGACGACCTCGGTATCTTACCAACACTATACTACGTCCACGATTGGTGCACTTGCCCATATGTGTGTTTAGTGTTAGTAAATATCGTGTTTTATAAATTTAAAACTTGGCTAAAGGTGTAAAAAGGGCTTAATTATATATTAAAAATATATTACACTACACACGCATCAAGTTTTTGGCGCCGTTGCCGGGGACACAAGGATTTTAAGAAAGTTAGGAGTCAACGGCCTAATCATATTTTTATTTTTCTTTTTAATTTTTTAGAATTTTCTTAGTTTTTCAGCTTCTGCAGAGCTCAGCACGGGCCGTGCCTGGTCGGACACGGGCCGTGCCCAGCATCGTTACTGGCAGTTTTTATGTTTTCCAAGTTACAGAAGGCTGACCACGGGGCCGTGTCGGTGCAACACGGGGTCGTGTCCAACTTCCAGTAACTGGGATCTGGAAAACAATCACTGTAACTCCGACCACGGGCCGTGTTCGCTGAACACGGGGCCTTGGTGAACCTTCTGACCAGCATTCTTTTCTGTTTTTATTGCAGGACTTGGAACCAGACGCCAATCTTACATAGTGTATGAGCTCCAGTTCTAATAAGGACATAAAAGAACCTCTAGAAGAACCCAAACGCTTTCTCAGAAAAAGATTACAAGCTAAAAACCAAGAGAAAGTTTCGGGTGATCCACCTCCAATGGCGGACCAACGTACCCTCATGGATTATCTACGACCCACCGTAGGTAACCTAGGCGCCGCTATCAATGCTCCGAATGTTGAAGCTAATTACTTCGAACTTCGGCCGCATCTGATACAAATGCTCCAAAACTCCGCAACCTTCCATGGGCTTGCGGACGAGGATCCCCGTCTACATATCACTAATTTCTTAGAAATATGTGATACCTTTCGGATCAACGGAGCATCAAATGACGCCATCCGCCTCCGAATGTTTCCTTTCTCACTAAAAGACCGAGCGAAAGCTTGGCTCAACGCCCTCCCAGCTGGATCGGTAAACACCTGGGATGAACTAGCCCAAAAATTTCTATATAAGTATTTCCCTCCCGCTAAAACGGCTAAATTAATGACTGAAATTAATACATATTCACAAGAGGACGGGGAATCCTTATATGAAACTTGGGAAAGGTTCAAGGAGTTATTACGCAAGTGTCCACATCATGGTCTTGCGATATGGCAACAAGTATCCACTTTCTATAATGGACTGTTGCCACACACAAGGCAGACACTTGATTCTAGCTCCGGGGGACTTTTAGGTAATCGACGCCCGCATGAAATATATAACCAAATTGAGGAAATTGCTCAAACCAATTTTCAATGGCACACCCCCCGAGGCAATAAATCTATTGCCCCGGGCGCCCATAAGGTCGATGAAAGCACTTCTTTACAAGCCCAAATCGAGGCCCTTTCTTCAAAAATAAAAAAATTAGAAATGACAAAAACAGTCTCGGTTATGGCTTGTGAAGGGTGTGCCGGGCCACATGAAAATTGGAGTTGTATGAAAGAAACGGACGATCAACAGGAATCGGTAAGCTACCTTGATAATAGACCTAGGCCGTCGGGTCCTCCAACGGGCACTTACAACCAAGGATGGCGAAATCACCCAAACCTTGGTTGGAGAGACCCCGACAATGGTAGTAACCAACAAACCCAACGAACAAACTTTTAACAACCAAGAAATGAGTCACAAAATTTCACTCAACAACAAAGTGGATGAGAAAGGCTTGAAGATACTGTATCTCGCCTCGTCTCCGACACTAAAAAGAAAAACTCGGAAAGATTTCTACAATTAGAAGCAAATTTTAGAAATCAACAAGCTAGTATTCAAAACATAGAAAAACAATTGAATCAAATAGCTCAAAATTTTGCCGAGAGACCACAAGGTGCATTACCTAGCAATACCGAAACAAACCCAAAAACGCAAGTTCATCTCATCACGCTACGAAACCGCACCGTGGGGCCTGCAGAAGCACCACCACCGTCAGAAGAAACGATACCCCCGCCTCTGCAGGAGAAGGACTCCCCTCCGTCTCCAGAGCCTACCAAGGCTCCTCGAGTCCCGTACCCCGGTAGGTTAATTTGTCAAATGACCAATGAGCAATTCGCAAAGTTCGAAAGTCTATTAAAACAATTGCATGTCAATATTCCTTTTATTGATGTCCTAACCCAAATGCCTAAATACTCTAAATTCATGAGGGACTTCCTCACTCATAAAAAGAAAATTGAAACTTTGCAATTAGTTAACTTAGGCGAAGAATGCTCTGCCCTCGTACTCGATAAACTTCCCCAAAAGAAAATCGATCCCGGAAGCTTCACGATTCCCTGCTCAATCGGGGAGTCCCCCGTTCGTAATGCACTAGCCGACCTCGGGGCTAGCGTTAACCTCATGCCCTCATCAATGTTTAAAAGACTCGGCTTGGGAACCACGAGTCCTACAAAAATGAGCATACAACTCGCTGATCGATCCGTCAAATTCCCACAAGGTGTCATTGAAAATGTCTTAGTAAAGGTAAGCAGATTCGTCTATCCAGCCGACTTTGTCATACTCGATATGGAGGAAGACACCGAGGTCCCCCTCATACTAGGGAGACCATTTCTTGCCACCGCACAAGCGGTGGTAGATATGAATGACGGAACACTCACCTTGAGGTATGGGGATGATGAAGTAAAATTCGGAGTTGGGAAGAGAATAGAGGACGATGACCCGGTCAACTACATGAAGGTTATTGATTCGAGCTTGGATGCTGCTCTCCGACGGTGTAACATGGGACACCAAGCATCCCACTCAGAAAATATATAACCTCACATTGGGTCTAGCCAAGGACCCTTATAAACGTGGCGCACCACGGAGGCATTCCGCGGAACTATCCTTAGTTTAGTTTAATCTTTTAGTTTTAATTTGCAGAAATAAAACACACTCACGGTGGTAAAGGATGAAAAGGGAACGAGAAAAATGGCCCCATGCACAAGAACGAAGCAACCCGACACAAATCTCCATTACAGAAGGCTCAACACGGGCCGTGCTCAACCAACACGGCCCCGTGCTGAGCCACCTGCAGAAAAACGCCCAGTTCAGGTAACTGGACACGGGCCGTGTTCACCGGACACGCCCCCGTGTCCAGGCTTCTGTCTCATTTCTTTAATTTTTGTTACTGGCACCTGAACACGGGGCCGTGTCCGGTCCCCACGGGGCCGTGTCCAGACTGCCAGTAACATAAATCTTTGCTTTTTAACACCTCATTACACATCCAAATCAACCTAAAAATTTATTTTTGGGACACATTGAGGACAATGTGTAATTTAAGTGTGGGGGGGAGCTAAAACCTTGAAATTTTGCAAATCCTAACAACAAGCCTTACACAAAACTCTATTGGAACCGCTAAACACCCCAAATTTTTTCAAAAAAATTGTCATTTTTTTTACTTGTCTAAAGTTTAAGTTAGGAATACCAAGATTAATAAGGTTATATTTTTATAAAATTTACAACCGAGAGCGTCGTGATAACAAGAACCAACATAAGAAAATTATGAAACGCCATAACAAGTCTAGTTAAAATTTGATTATATATACTTGATCACATTAAAAACCCATTCCCACAAAAGTGAGTTTTTGAGCCTTTATTGAGCATACAAATTTACATCCTTAGACTAAATGCTCATTTTTCGTTTCTTGTGTGAATAGCCGCTTGGTTCTTGCAACTCTAGAACTTGCCACGACGATTCATTCCCGGTCCTTACCAACTTAAACCCTACTAAGTAAATGATGGAGGCATTAGGACTAACCATTTTTCTTTCTACACCATTATTTTTCATTTTTTTTACCACCTACCCAAAATCCCCCTAGTTAACCCCTTTGAGCCTAAACCTTTCGTTTCTTTACCCTAAACCCCTTTTACCCACCAAAAACCCTTTTTATTTTTCACCCTTTATTTTAGTAATAAGCTCGGTTTTTCGCAAGCTCGTTCTTTTATGTGATAAAAAAAAATGATGAAATGATGTAGTTAAAAAACAAACAAAGCTATGCAAACAAAAGCTTGTTTGGAGAAATACTTCAAAATAAAAAGTCACTAAAAACAAAGTGTTTTACGAAAACTGACGCTTTTTACGCTTTTCGCCCTTTTACTAACCACTAACCCAACCACCCACCTTTAGCCCAAGCCTAACCCTTCACCCAAAAAGTCCTCTTGATATTTACAAAGGTATAAAGTTAAAAGGAGGAGGATTGGTTGCATGGCAAGCCTATGGTAGGCGTAAGTTCCATGCCGCTCTCGAGTGATTCACTAAAAAAATACACCTTCGGCCGAGTGTTGAGTGATTTCTCCCGTGAGGTATGTGAACTTGTATATAAATGAAATTTTAAAAAGGCATGTTATGCCCAAATAAGTAATTTATCCTATGAAACGTTCTAAATAAATCATAACGAATAGGATTGTAAATAAATAAAAATAAAGCCCAAAAAAATCTTAGATTCCCGACACTCTATGACAAGCCAAAAACCTTCTCTTCTACCCATTCCATTTGGGAGTGTAAGCTATATTTAAAGAGTTTTGCTTGAGGACAAGCAAAAGTTCAAGTGTGGGGGTATTTGATGTGTGCAAAATGCAACATATAAATTACATCAAATAAGGCATAAAACTAACCCTTTTTAAGTACTAATGTTGGAAAAAGAGTGTTTTTGTCTTCCTTTTGTATTTTCAGGATGAAATGAGCTCAAATTCACAAAAGAAGCAAAAAGACAGCTAATTCTAACATAAATACAAGAAAAGGAATAAAAGTAGACTGCCCGAACCCTCAACGACATCCTCCCAAGCAAAGAAGAGAAAACAGAAGCCTGAACACGCCCCATGCTCAGCCAGCACGGGGCCGTGCCCAAGAAGCAGCAGAAAAGACAAACCTGTAGAAGCTTCTATTGCCCACCACGGGGCCGTGTCCAGTGAGCACGGGGGCATGGCGAAAGTACAGCAGGCGCATTAATTGTAATTGCGAATTATAATTAATGAAGAGAGAGAGTGTCAGACGGGCACGGGGGCGTGTCCAGCGGACACGGGGCCGTGCCCAGCCTTCTGTTCAGCCTATAAATAGGAGTGCTTGGTTTCATTCCAACTCATCCCTTGGCACACCACCTCTCTCACACTTCATCCACCACCCACCATTACCGTAACACCATCATCCACCACCATCATCCATTGTCCATCGCAGAGTGTGTGAGTCGTCTCGGGATCCAAGATTGATAGTAAGAGTTCTTGACAATCAAGGCCATGTTTGCCTAAGTCTCTTACATCACTTGGTGAAGACAAGTGTTTAGTATAATACTTTTTATTTTTAATCTTTTGCACTTTTTATTTGGTTTTATATTAATGACTTTAATAACTAGTTTCTTATGTTGAAGGTGATCTTTCCTTATCGTTTGTCCGTGGTGTCTTGGCATTATTTTACTGTCTATATAAAATAAAAGATTTTCACCATTCATATCTCCACGGTCTATATGGAGATATGTTGGCTACCTGGTCGGGGGTTAAGGGAACGGTTTGGTAAGGGTCTTGCCCTTGTTCAGCCTTTAGAGGTCCTGCAAGGGACCTGGGTCAAATTTAGTAGGATATCCTTCAATGCCCATAGGTATTGGATGGCGGGGATCCAAACTCTTTGACCCCCTCATAAGTTAACTACTATTAATACTATAACCCGGCTATTTAGGACTGTATCCCTGCTGACTCAGACTACTTAGCCGAGGGTAACGTCACCGCCAAAAGCGGGGCCTACCACAATTTGCATTAATAACTTAATTCATTATCTTCCAATAATCCAGCCCTTTAGGATTGTATCCTTGCTGACTCAAACTACTGGGTTGAGGGTAACGTCGCCTTCAAAAGAGGGGCCTGCTACAATAACTAAGATAATCTCTTAAACAAGTGCAAAAGTGCGAAAATAATCAAAGGTTATACTAATACACGAGTCGGATCCAAGTGATTCATCTTGTCTATCTGTTTTTATTTTATTTTTATTTTTCAGCATTTAGTTAGTTTTTATTTTCTTAGTTTAAAAACATTTTTCTAACTTTTTGATTTGATTAGACGTTGAGGATAAACCGGTATTAAAAGCTCTTGTGTCCTTGGACGACCTCGGTATCTTACCAACACTATACTACGTCCACGATGGGTGCACTTGCCCATATGTGTGTTTAGTGTTAGTAAATATCTTGTTTTATAAATTTAAAACTTGGCTAAAGGTGTAAAAAGGGCTTAATTATATATTACACTACACACGCATCACAGGGTGATGGTTAACAAGGAACATACCGTTACCGACTTCATTATCAGCACGAGCCTCATTGGCGTTCAGGTTGTATGCTCATCCACGAGTGGGATTGGAATTTGCATTCACATTCACAAGCTTCGGACAGTTGTTCTTGAAATGACCCATTTCACAACAATTATAGCATGAACCAGGTGGGAATGGAGCCCTAGCAGCGTTTCCTTGAGCTTGTGCTGGGTTCTGAGGAGCTTGGTTTGGAACAGATCGACAAATATTGGCCGTGTGGCCAAGTCTACCACAAGATGTACACTGTCGACACACTAGCTGAGCCGAATGATGACCATTGCGCCGATTACAATATGGTGCAGTACCAGCATATGGCTTCCTTTGCAGGAGGCTGTGACAGTTGGTTCTGTGTGTTCTGGTCAGGTTATGCGGTAACAGCAAAGTTTTGGGAAGCCTTGCGCTTCCTCGATTTCCGTGACGATTCAGGTTTCTTCTTGTCTTTTCCTTTGTCTTGAGTGGTTTTCGCTGACTATTTCTTATTACCTTTCCGGAACAGCTTACCCTTCCTGACCTGAGACTCAGTCAGGGTTGCAGCCAACTCGAGGGACTGATGTACAGTGGTAGGGTTGCTACCAGTAACTATGTCTTGCACAGGGTTATGTAAACCATAGATATACCTCTCAATAGCCTTATCCAACGAGGTAACCATGGTGGGACAAAGCAAGCTCAATTCCTCATAATGATCCATGTAAGCATGGTGTTCTCCCCTATCTTGTTTCAAATCATCAAATTCCCTTTCCAACGCCCTTAGTTCATGATGGTGGCAGAACTCCTTTATCATGAAAGCCCGAAGCTCTTCCCGGGTTTGAGCCATCGCCACATCGGCACCCATGTCTCTCATCACACCATTCCACCATGTTAAAGCTTGTTTCTCAAAAACACTGGATGCAAACTCAACCTTTCGCTCATTCGGACATTGAACATGTCGAAATGTGCTTTCCAGACTCTCGAACCATTGTAGGAGCCCAGTAGCTCCTTCAGACCCAGAAAACTTTAGTTGTTTAGCCGAATTGAACGTCTTATAACTGCATTGAGCATTGTTATTGTTGTTAGTGTTATTTGCTTGATTTATCTGAGTAATAAGGTTCAGAATCACAGCAGCAATTTGCTGAGTGACTAGGGCTGCGATTGCAGTGTCCTGAGTTTGATCGCGTCTAGGAGGCATTCTAAAAAGAACAAGGAAACATAAGAAACGAGTGAGATTGACATTTGGATAAACAAAAGAGGTATTGGAAAAATCGACGAAACATAAGGAAGGTGATCATTTGTTCGTTACCTCGAACAAACAAACGATACACAGTGACTAATCAAAGTAAATGAGTCTTTATAATGTATCGTGAAGACATGCTTTAGCCTATAAGTGGACATTCATCCCAAGAGTTCCTAGGTAAGAGGGACTAGTCCGATACCTTGGATTTGTATGATCACTCTAGCCTTAGACAGAAAACTCAGGATACAGGCACCCACCCTTCCAGATTGCACATGTTCACATTAATAAGACCCAAACTTTGACGAGATTTTGAAAACTTTGAAAGCTTAAAGCCTAAAATAAATCATCAAAGAATAGATGATTGATTTTCAAAACAGATTTTGAAATTTGTGTTTTTGTTGTGGTAGTCACCTAAAGATAGGTGACGATATTGTTTTAAGATCTAAACACAAGTTAACTTGTGTTAGGGTCCTAGAAAGGTTATAGTCCAAGGCTCTGATACCAACTCTTTTGTCACACCCCGACCGCGTAAAACAACAAACCGCGGCGGAAACGTTGGGGAGTCGAGTAACAGAATCATTGTTTCACAACACATGGTGATTGAAGTTATGTTTTATTGAATTAATAATTGTTTAACATTGTCTTGAAGTAAAATAAACTAGTTTAAACAAATTGTCTTTCATGTTTTATGTCACTAAGGCCTGCATCCCATCCTACGTGAATCATCATAATCATCAAACAACATGTAGGACCGTATTTGACAGTCTATTGAGTCAATTCGAGCTAGCAACTATCGAAAATGTAGCGGAAATACAAAATCGGCATGAATCAAAACAGAAATGAGTAGAAACAGATGGAATTCACTTTAAAACAGTTTTCTCATTCAATCTTCTGAAAATACACGGGCAGCAGGTCGGCTACACACTGGACATCAACGTACAAAATGAGAAAACAACTTGGGTATATATAGGGGAGGTAGTTTCGCTTATGTGGACATGTCCATATGAGCGAAACCTTAAGCTAGTAGTTTCGCTCATATGACACATGTACATAAAAGCGAAACCTTTACATGACAAACCCAAAATTACATATTTAACCCCTATACAATACATAATTAACACATCTAGACCCTATACATTGATCAACTAAGACTAAGACGCAGGCTTTAGACATTATGCACCAACAAACTCCCCCTTGGATATAGCCGCAGTCTTCAGTCTTGGTCTTGGGTCTTCACAACGACTTGAACTTTTCTTCGTGTTGCTTAGGCTTTCTCCTAAGCGCATTCCTTATCATGTCATTCTGCTTCTTTCTTGCTTTATCTTTTTCTGCTTGAATATGCATCCATTTACCTTTGTTCTCATCAAGCTTTTGACGTTCACGAGCAGCTTTCCTTTTCATCTTTTCCTCGAGCGACCACCATGAAGATTTCCATTTACTTTCAGAGTTGATACTTTTCTGAAAGCAAAGAGATACAACTCGCTGAAATTGCATGGCCTGCTCTCTGTCCTCTTGCTGATAGTGAATTTTGTTGATGAAAAGACATTCGATATCCTTTGCAGAGCAATTCACCAGCCACATAGGATCATAAACATGAATCTCTCTCAATTCTCCACCTGCTCTGTAAGTAATCACTGCTTCAGTAGTAATGCAACTATAAACCCAGCCCATGAAGCCTTTGTAGAAATCTTGCTCCATTGGAGGCACTTGTATAGTCTTAATCATTTTAGGCTTTTTAACATTCAGAATCGTCTCTTCAACTCCTGTCACTGGATCTCTTCTTGTAACTCTTTTCGGATAATGTGGCTTCCAGTGCTTGAAGTCTCTCAAAGCCTCGAACCTTATCAATCCCCACATAGCAATATCGTTCTTCCTGACATTATATCCCAAAGTTCTAACCTTTGACAATTCGTCCACATCCCACCATGGAAGTGACATAATGTCATGTAACTTTTCAAAGTACTGGACTCCACATTCTCTCCTAATCGCATACGCATTAACTTGCAGTAAGAAACCCCAACTGATAATGTCACCGAGAGATACACTTCTATCACGTTGATAATACTTCAGAGGACGTTTGAACTTTCTCTCGTGACTTTCTTTAAACAATTTCTTCCTTTCTTCCTTTGCCATGTCTTTCTAAGTGCCATCAAAGTTTTTATCTTTCAGAATTTCAGCAACTTTCCTTCGCAACTCATCACGAACGTGAGGCTGGTGAGAAGGTCCGGGAAGCATCCAATGCGCCAGAGAGGGGCTTGCTTCTCCTTAGTAAAGAATTCCATTAACTTTGGCAACTGTGAGGTATCTTCATTAACGCTTTCATCATCTGTCCAGTTTTCTACTACCACTCTATCATACAAATCAGCATCTTCAACATACCAATACTCATACTCAGACTGATGATTTATGTCAAAAGCATTCAACTCTTCTTCAAACTCAGCATTCATTTCTTCTTCAAAGTCGAATTTAAAGTTAGGATCCATCAAGCGAGTCATTTCCTTAATTGCTTCCAACGTGTAAGTATGGAAATGCTCTCCTTCTTCACGATAAGTATCCAACCTTAAAATCAATTTGTGAGCTTGTAGAACATCCTCTGCATCACCTGACTCCCCCTGTCTATCAGCTCCCCCTGATTCTTCGTTCACAGAATCGTTCATCAAGTTATCAACATTCTGTTCAGCAGAAGCTTCAGTAACTTTCAACCCTGTACCACCCTGAGCATCATCGTCATCATCATCTGAACCATGACTGCTCGTAGAATATACTTTCTCATCCTTTTTATCTTCCTCTTCATCCTCCTCCTCATCATCTTGATCATCACTGTCACCCATTAACTCTTCAATCGGAGTATAATCTTCAAACAGACCAGAAACTGCAGAAATAGGCTCTGGATTTTCAACCACCATTGAAGGAACAATCGATCTTTCTAACACTGCAGAACTTCCTTCAACTCCTTTGCCTTTGTCTTTCATTTGCTCGTCTATTTTGGCTTGACGTTTAGCTCTGAGCTCTTCAACTTGCAGCTCTTCAAACTTTTGCTCTACTGACGTTCCGAGCATGCTTTCCACTACTTTATTCAGCATATAGAACTCATGATCTCTTAACGCTTTAGCTGCTTCAAATTCTTTGTTCTTCAACTTGAAGTATTCATTTTGTTCATCACGTCTAGCCTTTTCTTCTTCCAGCTCAGCAATTTTCACCTTCAAAATGTCTATCTCAGATCAGAGTCAATCTTTTTCACCAACTCTTTATTATCAATCTCCAACTTTTTCACACGCATTTCTAGAATTTTCTCCCGATCAGACACCTTCTTGTTTTCAGCGGCTAATTTCTTGTTTTCCACTAACACTTCATCCATCCTTTTCTCCAACTTCAACACTTGTTCATTGTTCGCAAACCCGAAGTCTTCGATATCTTCAAGATTATCATGTGGAGTATAAAGACCATTGCTAGAAGAACCAGGTTGCATTTGAGTGAGTGGAGAGGTCTGAAAGAGTTCTTGCGAGGTGAAAAGGGTTTGTTGTGGTGGTGGTGAATGATGTAGTGGTGATGGTTGTCTTGGAGGTGTTGGTTGTTTAGGTGGTGAGGATTGTTGTGGTGGCGTAGGTTGTCGGGGTGATTGGATTGGTGATTGTGGTGGTGTTGGTTCATGTGGTGGTGTAGATGGTTTCTTGGTTTCCTTGGTTTGTTTCTTCTTTAGCACAATCATTGGTTTTGATATCTTTGGAGTAACCTTGCGAATCTTTGGAGAAACCACTTTCTTACGAGCTTCAGCTTTCTTTCTGCCTCCTTGAGGAGATTGTGACACTAAGACGTGCTCTGGTGAAGGAACGTAAGCAGCATCATCGTCCTTCTCTTGTCTCTTTCTCTTTCTTAACAACTTTTCTTTTTCTATTTCTTCCTGAACTCTTCGTAAACGTTCAGTTTCATCAATTTCATCATCTGAAGAGCTCAAGGAGCTTGTAGTATCTTTATCTACATCATCTCCCTCAATATCATCGATAACTTTCTCTTTTTCTTTCTGAACTTCAACATCAACAACTTTATCAACATCAGCAACCACTGTTGGCCCTGTCTCTAATACATCAGTATCAAACAAATCATCAACATTAAATGGATCATCTTCTACAGTTACCACTGTTTCTTTTTCCATAGTGACCACCTGTTCATCTTCTTCAGGTTCATCGATCAAAGACGTTTTAGCAGCTTTCTTTTGCTTCTTCTTTGGTTGTGAAGAAGATCCTTCAACCTGTTGAACTATAGGAGTGGCCTTTCTGCGTCTTCTTCCAGTTTCATTCCCATACCACTCATTCTTTGTGTTTTTGAAATCTTCAAGAACTTTCAACTCTTCAGCATATGCCGCTTCTTTCATTTCAGCTTCATTTCTCCAGTTCTGATGATCAACTGGATCTGGATCAGCATAGTTAGCATCTTTTATAGCCCCAAAGAATTCAACACTAAATTTCGGTTCAGGGTGGTTTGGATGATATTTCACAAGCTGTTTGATTGAAACCTTGTTCATATGTGATTGCACCAACAAATCATCCTTTATATTTCTGTCAATCTCAGGAAAAGTGTGATCAATCAACATCTGCACAAACCTCGGGTACGTCCAGGTCTTGCTCTTTGATGTAATATTCTCTGCCATGTAAGAAACACAATATGCGAAAAGTTGTATTTCTTGTTTAACACTAAAGCAGTAACCATATTCATTTGATAGTCACGCATCGCATCATAACCTCCTTTTGTATGACTTAAAGACATCAAAACACAGTGAATCAGGAACTTATACGGCTTTGTAAACTTTGACTTCAAATAATTCCCAGCATTCAAAGCTCCCTGATATCCCATTCTTAACATGCAGCCTTTCACCATTCTTTCCGGAAATCTCATTGGCAAATCTGCTTCATCTGGAAAGTTAATAACTTCACGGATAAGCGCTTCAGTAACTAGTATCTTTTCCAACTTGCCATATACCTCAACAATTGAAGAAATAACTTTGTTCTGATCATCGTAGCCGGCATTCTTCCAAAAACGTTCTATGTGAGATTTGTATAATGGTCGTTGATCAGTTAATGCCTTCTGAATGGGAATACGACCCATGAATTTTAAGATGCCACTGAAATTTGCCAAATCTGGGTATTTCTGAATATCCAAATTACAACAACTGTTGTGAAGAGGATCAAATACAACACTAGAGCCCTGCAAATCACAATCATATACACTGAATCAGACACTTAGAAAAATTTTATCACAATAATTTTCACTTGAAAACCCTAAGTGTATTATGAGCGAAACTACAAGTGCACTAAAAGCGAAACTACAAGATGCTCTTATGAGCGGAACATCTGATGTACACACAAGCGGAACATATTGATGTACAGATAAGCGAAACATCTCAATGTACAGATAAGCGAAACATCTAACATGACCGTTTGAGCGAAACCACATACAACCCTAAAAGCGAAATGTCTACATGACACTCAAAACTGATCAAATCTCAAAATTGAAACCTTTAAACTGTTAACATAACAAATCCGACACTTAGGGTTAGTTTTGATTTCATCAAAAATCACTCAAACACTCTAGATCTAAACCTGCAATGTCCGGTTATCAGTAAACATCGACCAACAACAGATATTAAACAATCAATACACAAAGATGTAATCTAGACATCAAACCGACTGTACAGGTGTGATATCAAGTTCTGATTTAACCGTTAAACACCTAAATCTATGTTCTGTTCAATCACATGTGCCGACAGATCAAATTAAGAATGATTTTGAACAAATTAGGCCTCAAACTACCTTTCCCATGATTATTTATTATAGTAATCAACAAGATCTGGGAAAAATTTGGCAGCACTTCGCCTGAAAATGGTGGTTTCTAGGGTATCACTTTAATCGCCGGAGAAGATGATCGTATGAGCGAAAGGGTAAAGGTGATGAATAAGCGAAACCTGCTTACTTATATAGTTGGTATGGTTTCGCTGATACGACCAATTGACAAATAAGCAGAACCTCTGATGAAGCTATAAGCGAAACCATATGAAGTAGCCATATGAGCGAAACCATGTTTAATTGTGACACAAGAGCGAAACCATGTTGTAATTTTCAAAAATTTAATTTTTTAACATTTTTCAGATTGACCACCGACACACCCAGTTGACCAAGTCCAAGTCAATGACCTTGGTCTACTGCTTAGCCCACCAAGTCCAAGTTAATGGCCTTGGTTGACCGAATTATGAAGAATGCTGTATTTTATCTTGAAAATAGTTCAAATGAATGAACTTTTGAACATTTTGAACTTCCAAACACTTTTCAAATGTCCAACACTATACCAATCAGTGTTCTGCATCACCAGCTTACCCAGCCCTCATCATACACTGACATGATCTGCACAAAGCTTTGACCTTCCGATTCCCAATGTCAGTTGTCGAAAATAAAATGAGAAACTAAAATCTTTTTGGCTTTTTAACTGGATAAACTGAAAACTGTACACACAATTCGTGTTAGGGGATCATATCAGCTGCCGACTAGACACTAGCACCGTTAAGCTGTTATTTCATTTTAAGCATTAAACAATTCGCGTAGATTGCCGATATATTGATCCTCTTAAATTTTCACAAAACTTTCAACCTGTTCGGGAAACATAATTAGTGGTTTAGGACTTAAACATCTACATGTGTCCTACCTCAGTATATACTCCCGTATCCAGACCCTAGTATTCAGTCTTACAGGTGAGTATACCACAGCTGATATCTGTTCAGGGGTGAAATGCGAGGGCCGTGAGAGCTTAGGTCGATACTTCCGTATACGCAGAGAGATGACGGCTTCGACTTTAAGGTGTGTCCCCTTTAGAGGATCTTTTGTTTACAACAACAGTGACTATCAATTTTATTGTTTCATCAGCATGCTGAGGGAGAGCTTATATTTCAAAGCTTTTTGCAGAAAGTATTATCCGGGGACTAGGTCAGTACTTCGATACAGTAGAAGTCCCGGGATAATACCCCAGATATCACTGAGCATAAAGACCTAGTATCTCAGAATACGGGACCCTTCAAACAGGATTTCAAGGGTTACCTATATATCCTGGAGGTGTTCCCCACGTAGACGCAAGTGAAATTTATGTTTATATCCCAAATTGATCTACTAATTTTGCGAAAACCTACCGGCACATCTTTAGCGAGACTGCTTAATTGCATTTATACATTACAATTCTTTAGCGTACTGTGTCCGTCTAGCTGATGTACTATCATTTCCCCTATTCTACACAACTCTTTTTGAATTTTTTAATGTTTTTGGATTTTTGAATTTTATCATGTTTTTGTATTTTTCTGCGATTTTCTCCCCCTAAAACTAAAACATATTTTTGTTTTTTTTTCAAAAAGCAGAAAATAAGCTGTACAATCAAAATTGACAACACAACAAAGGTTCACGTCAGATCGCTGCCCAAATCGGCTTCACATTCAATAACCCTCCCAGATTGCAGATTTTCATCCCGTTTAACCTCAAAAGATAATAAAATCTCTTTTTATCAAAAGGTTTTGTGTAGAAATCCGCTTTCTGATCATCGGTGTGCAAGTGTTCAATCCGAATTAACTTTTTCTCGTGACAATCACGGATAAAGTGGTGACGGATCTCAATATGTTTTGTTTTTGAATGGTGAACCGGATTTTTAGTTATGTTGATAGCTGCTTCACTGTCCACGTAGATAGGAGTATCTAAGAACTGCAAACCGAAGTCTCGCATCTACTGTTGAATCCAAAGGATCTGCGAGCAACAGCTGGAGGCTGAAACGTATTCAGCCTCGCAAGTAGAGAGAGCTACTGCGGTTTGTTTCTTACACTGCCCGGTGACGAGTCGAGTTCCGAAGAACTGACACCCAGCAGTGGTGGACTTTGCATTTTGCTTACAGCTCCCAAAGTCAGAATCAGCAAAACCAGATAAAGTAAAGTCACCCGATCGAGGGTACCACAAGCCGATGCTTAGGCAGCCCTTCAAATACCGTAAGATACGTTTCACTATTGTCAGGTGTGACTGCTTTAGATTTGATTGATATCTGGCGCAGAGACACATCGGGTACATGATGTCTGGACGGGAAGCCATGAGATACATCAAAGAGCCAATGATAGATCGGTACAATGTCTCATCCATCTTCACACCATGCTCATCTGGGCAAATTCCATGATTCTGCGCGAGGGGGGTGGATGCAGGACTGCAATCTGTCATGTCGAACTTGTCAAGCACGTCCTTCACATACTTCGTTTGGTGAATGAAGATTCCGTCGGGCATTTGTTCCACCTGCAGCCCGAGGAAGAACTTCATCTCCCCCATTGAGCTCATCTCGAACTTTTTCTTCATCACCTTTTCAAATTCTTTGCACAGGTCGTCGTTGGTGGATCCAAAAATGATATCGTCAACATATATCTGCACGATGAACAAGTGGCCTGCTTCTTCCTTAGTGAACAAAGTGCTGTCTACTGTGCCTCTTGTGAACCCGTTGTCCAGCAAGTATGTCGAAAGCGTCTCGTACCAGGCTCTCGGGGCCTGGTGAAGTCCGTATAGCGCTTTGTCCAGTAGATACACCTTGTTTCTGTGTAGTGGGTCTGTGAACCCCGGCGGTTGCCCCACATACACTTCTTCTCTGATTGTTCCGTAAAGGAAGGCAGATTTGACGTCAAGTTGATATACTTTAAAATCTTTCCATGACGCAAAGGCTAGAAAAATCCGAATTGCCTCAAGTCGAGCAACCGGTGCGTAAACTTCATCATAATCTATTCCTTCCTGTTGACGTTGACTGAAGCCTTGAACCACAATTCGCGCTTTGTTTCTCACCACGACACCTCTGTCATCATGCTTACACTTAAAAACCCATTTCGTCTTGATTAACTTCTGATTTTTTGGCAGATCGACAAGTCTCCAGACGCCCAACTTTTCGAACTGTTGCAGCTCCTCCTGCATTGCATTCACCCAGCTATCCTCGGTCAATGCCTCTTTGTAAGTTCTGGGCTCTACCTGCGAATTAAAACATTTTAATGAGACTTCTTTCTGCATATCAGCAATAGATGAATAGAAACATGTAAGAGCTAGATCTATTTGATGTCGGGTTTTGACACCACTTTGTAGGTCGCCAATAATTTGTTCTGAAGGATGGTAAGACAATGTCCGTGGCATAACATTGTCAGGCACATTCACTTCCGATTCCAAGCTCGATATGTCAAGATCAACCGTTTGATCCTCAGCTTCCGTTGGATCCTCGTCAAAAGTCAGAGCGGGTTCCGCTTCTGAGTCGTCAGATTCATCAAAAGATGGAGCTGGTTCCTCTGGTGGTTCGTGAGCTATTCCACTTGGTCCTGCTTCATCGTCGTGAGTACCCATGGCGGGTTGAGGAACTCTTGGTGGTATAGGCACTTGTTCCTGTGGCATATTATGCTGATACAGGTACAAAAGTGCTAGTTCCACGACCGGCAGATGAAACGAATCCCAAAGCTTGTCGTAGTCGAACAGGAATCTTTGTCTGGGAAGCTGTGGCGATGGAGTGTGCTTCTGAAAATCCACGTGTTAGACTTGAATCACCTTCCCCAGGCATGGTACGAACACCCTCTTCAGCGGGCTTGCGTAACCTACAAAGAAACCCTCATTAGATTTAGCGCCAAATTTACCGTCTTCATCAATAAAAGTGCAAGGAGACCCAAACGGCTCCAAAAACTCAAGATTCGGCTTATAACAGTGCAGCAGCTCAAAGCAAGTCTTTTTATACTTCTTGACAGTGAGAACTCTATTCAATGTGTAACAGGCTGCTGAAACTGCTTCACTCCAGAAAAAGATTGGTAGCTTGGAATCGGCTAACATCGTACGTGCTGTTTCAATCAGGGTCCGATTCTTTCGTTCAGCTACGCCGTTTTGCTGTGGTGTGTACGGCGCACTGAATTCATGAAGAATTCCCTTCTCATTGCAGAACTCGTACATCTTGTTATTCTTGAATTTCGTTCCGTTGTCGCTCCGAATCCTCCGGATTGGCCGTTTATACACCGTTTCCATCTTCTTGAAAAGCACCATCAATGACTCGAAAGTTTGATTTTTGCGTTCCAAGCACACTACCCAAGAAAATCTCGTAAAGTCATCAGTCACCACAAGGCAATATAAGTCTCCACTGATGCTCTTTACATTGACAGGCCTGAAGAGATCCATGTGCAATCTCTCAAGAGGTAACCTGATTGTATTCATCATCTTTAATGGGTGTGACTTTCGAGTCTGCTTTCCTTTCTTAAACGCTACACAATCATCATTTAAGTGAAAATTCTTCAGATTAACACCATCAACTAAATCACTGTGTACCAAAAAGTTCATTTTGCGAACATGAATGTGGCCCATCTTTCGACACTCATATCCAAAATATAAAGATCATTTTCCCGCGGAGCTCGCAACAGCACCATCTCATCAGGGATTTTAAACCCTGGTTTCAGCACAACACATTCTGTTTTAGTAAAGTGTACACTAAACGCTTTATCACAGATTTGTGAGATACTGAGTAAATTGTTTGTTAACTCTACTATGTAGTTCACTTTGTCCAACGAAATTACTCCATTTGACAGCGTTCCTTGACCAACGATCCTTCCACCTTGATTCCCAGCAAATCCAACATAGCTTCTGTTTATGGACTTGACATCATAGAGCAAAGCAAGCGTCCCAGTCATATGCCTTGAAGCGCCACTATCCATAATCCATTTTGATAGTATCGACTTAGGAGCCCCTGCAACCAACACATCAAATTTATTCAAACAATGAAGCCCAGGATTTCTTAACTTCCGACACACTTCCGAACACAACGTCACACTTTTCATTTGTTTTCGGAAAATCAAATGTGACATTCGGAACCTCTTCTTTCACAATTGTTTTAACTTTGTTAGTTATCGGTGGAAATTCATCAAGAAACTTATCAACTTCATTTTCAAACTCAACCACATCATCTTTAAAAAGATTTGAATCAATTTTCAAAACGTTCTCCATCTTTTTAACCTCAACCGACGGTTTCGATTTCGCGATCCAAGATTGATTTTCAAAAATTTTCGTTTTAGGATAAAACTTTGAAGTCTTGCTAGTCTTAGAGGATTCGCTAATCTCAAAAGTCGATTTCGGCTTATCCTCCGACTTCAACGATTCACGTCTCTTCAAAATATGGATCGGAGAAACCATCGGCTTTTTGCCCTTTGTGTCAGTTGGAGATTTAGGTCGAGGTTTTTGAATGTTTAACTTTTAAACAATTGGTTTAGAAATAGCTTGTTTTTGAACACTTGGTTTTGAAACAGTTTGTCTTTGAACCGGTTTTACAACAGGTTTCTCGATCACTTTCTGACACTGTTTCGCCATGTGGCCGATCTCATTGCAGCGGTAACACACCCTTTTGTCATATTCGACAAAAGTAGATTTGACTGACTCTTCTTTCAACTTCTTTGCTGCATTGAAATCGTCCACAGCCTTTTGACTGAAAATATAATCTTTCTCATCGTCAACACTAGGACCAGCGACAAAAACTTCATTGATCTTCTCTTTCGGCTTAAACACCTGCTTAGCCGTTTTCTTTTCAAACCCGATTCCTTTGTTTTTAAAGGTGTTTTTCTTGTTTTGACCTTTACCAACCCCTTCTTTCTTTTCCGAACTTGTGGGAAGTGAAGTAACAAACGACTTTTTGGGTTTCGAAAAGAATTCATTGTTATTAACTTCATTAATGTTCATTTCAATCAGTTTAAACACTTTTTCAACATTTTCAATCTTGACATTCTAAAGCGGGTACTCGAAGTCGGAATAAAGTTTGTCAGTTCCGGCCATAATGTATACCACCATGATCGTATCTTCATTCGCACTCTTTTCCGATTTCGGTACATATCGATCTAAGAAATTCCCTTCATCTTCAGAATCACTGACAGCCTTCTCAGAAAGAGCCTTTTCAGATTTCTCACTCTCCTCATCCAACACCTGATCGACAACATTTTTGATAACCTGAGATTCGTTGTCGGTATCGGATGGGGAGAATATGACATCTATGGTCTCAGGCAACTCATCTTCTATCGATCTCAATTTGAGATTTAAAGCCGCTTCCACCCCATCTGGATACTTCTGTGTGTAATGACTCCACATTGGGGGTGGAATGCTCTTAAAGACAGGTGAAGCATGTGGCTGTTGGGGAACAATTTGTTCAAGAACGTACGACGAAGCCACATAACTCATTAACTTCTTATCAATCTGATCGTTTTCAATTTTAACCAATTCGAGTTCCTTTTTAAGCGAAGCAATTGTGTCTAAATGAAAATTGACTTCTTGTTGTTTATCAAATAATGTTGCTTTAGCCAATTTTGTAGCTTTATCATTTTCGACACTTTCTTTTTGTATCATCTTGATTGACCTTTTAAGAGTATCATATGCCTCTTTCATTTGGCTAAGGTCAAACTTAATCATATCAGCGTGGGGTTTCAATTCCTGATACTTGGTGTCTTTTTCAAGACACTCCGTGCATGGTTCTAAACACTGTTTGCACGGTGTTTCAAGGATTGAAGCAACCTTTTCAACAACCTGCTCTACACACACAGTTTTACCGACATTGTTTGACTCAAACTCAGACAGATTGACTGATTTGCTCTCCTGTACTCCAGATTCCTCTCTTTTGACAGACACGCAACTGACAGACTTTGACTCCTCGGATTCTGAGTCTACATCTTTGAGTTTTCCCATCAGTGCTTTGTCAGCTATGTCTTTCAAAGCTTCTCCAGTCATCTCTTTCGACACATCTATCAACTCTTCAACGACTTCTTTCTTCTCTTCAAACCTTGGGCAGGATCCTGTCCTTGGTTCTTCAAAGTAACCTGCAAAAGATTCAGAAATGTTAGGAGGCAATACAGATTTCATTAAGCTTCCCAAAACCTCCTGCTCAGACTGGTAATAATACATTCCAGCAGCTATTTCTTCCATATCGACCGCATTATCAGCAGAAACCTCTTCAACAACCTCAGAAACATTTTCAGTAACTGTTTCCGGTTCCGACACACTCTTAGAAATCTCAACAACTTCAGCCATCATGGCCTGTCCATCGCTACTGGGTATATACTTATCCCAGCTGAAACCTGTAGTAACCTTCTCGTCGTCTTGATTCACGATCAGTGCCTTTTCCGGTTTATTCTCTATCTGTGGCCTCTGAACAGTTTGCTGTTGATTTGGTCGGTGATATATCGCTTGCCTGTAGTAGTCATTCGTGAACGGGTTTTGATGATTGTTTACTTCACGATTGGGACATTCTCGTTTGAAGTGACCGTGTTCTTTACATTTAAAGCATGTAACTTTCGACTTATCAAATCCTAACTTTTGATCGGGGCCTGATAGACTGTTCCGGCCTGTAATTTCCATGAAACATTGTGCCCTACGCACCAAACTCGCCATACACCACTTGATGTCAATTAACTCAAGCTCTTCAGGATCGATTTGTTCATAATCCTCCTTCGTCATGTCAGGATTACCGATCCTCCCTGCGACTAAGCGCTCATAAGCCTCAAGAACGGAAGCAAGCAGTGCTATGTGCTGTTTTGCGGCTGTTTCAGTTATCTCGTTTCCATTCTTTATATTTACCGCAATGTTGCACTGAACCCCCGAAACGTACGCCTGATGATTTGATCCTGTTGAGCTTTGAGGTGAAGGCTGTTCCTGAGCTTTGACATTTGGTTCAAAGTTCGCGAATGGTGAAAATTCCCGAATTGCGGAGTGTTTGAAGAAACACTTGAAGTGTTATCAACACTGAACCCTGTATGTATTTTTGGACTTTGATTGGTTGAAACTGTAGGGTTGCCATTGTAATACAACGATACATCCTGCTGCACACTCGCTGAATTCATTTTCTTGATTTTCAGCAATTCCAATTCGTGGGCTTCGATTTTCTCGATGAATGAACTGAGGTTGAGATTCACAAAATTAGAATTATTCTTTAACATCATTAGATACGTGCCCCACTCATCATATGGAAGTGCATCACACAACTTATCAATCCATTCTTCATTTGTCTTTTTAATTTCCAAATGTTTCATTTCGACCACAAGATGACAGTATCGTTCGATTAACTACTTTGTTGTCTCGCCTTTAATTCCAGTAAAGATATCAAATTCCTTTTTGATTAAGCCTTTCTTGCTCTTAATCATTGAAATACTGCCTTGGAATTTCAGCTGCAATGCTTGTCACATTGACTGAGCATTGTCTTCATGTTGCAGTAAAACGAGAATATCTTCTTTAATGGCCTATTGCAGAATGCTCACCATTTTCTTTTCAGCTTTGAAGTCAATCTGTTCAGATTCTGTCAAACTCCCGATGCCCTTTTCCAATCCCATATCGTTAACTGGTGGCACATACTTTGCTTCTATTTTCATCCAACACTCGAAGTGATTGGCTTGCACCCAGTTGTTCGGATAATTACGACGGAAATCGTAATGAACGCAAAAACGATCCAAATTACGCGACGAATGGAATTTTATCATGCCAATCACTAAAATAAAATATTTTAATGATTACATAAATTTTTTGGATGTCCGGATGTATTCAGAACGTAAGTTATGCGCGAAAATACAAACTTATGCACTTTTTGACGCTTTTAGTCCCTCAATGACCAAAAAGTTTATTTTAGCACACCGAATACCTCAAAGCCTATTTCTAAGCTATGTAAAGGATATTTAGGGTATGTTTAACTTATGGTCAAGTTCCGGAAGGTTCGTTACAGTTCAAATTGGCATACTTTCGCAGTTTGTCGAATTTAGTCCCTGTAAGCGAATAAACTTGATTTTGGCATACCAAACCTTCCAAAACTTATTTCTAAGTTATGTAAAGGTTATTTAAGGTATGTTAAGCCTATGTCACTATTCCGGAGTGTTTGTTGCATTAAACTGGTTATATTTACGCACCAGTGCGCGTATAACCCTCTAGAAAGCGATCTAAAGCCCGAAATCGAACAAGAGTTGATATGTGCAAATGATACACATGTTTATACAAATCCCAAGTATGAAATAAAATATTTCATTGGTTTGGTATTTGTTTGATGGCTAAAGTGACACAGGTGTCACAACTGAATTTTTGACAGAGTGTGTGAAACAGTATACTTATCAATCCTTGAGAATATCAGATCTTAATTCGACCTGAGAGTGAGAAAATGGACTGAAAACTACCTTCCGTTTGAACGAAGATATGGTGTCCGTTTGAAAAGTGTATTCCATCGTTTGAAGATCAAGTTCCATCGTTTGAAATTAGATCCCATCGTTTGAAACTGTCATCCCATCGTTTGAAACTGTCATCCCATCGTTTGAAATGGAACCCATCGTTTGAAACTCACCGTTTGAACATCTGACCATCGTTTGAAACTTATCATTTGAAACATTAGTATACCGTTTGAACCTGATTCCATCGTTTGAAAATCTGATTCCATCGTTTGAACTACAATCGTTTGAACTTGGTCCCATCGTTTGAACATTACCATTCCGTTTGAACCCATATCAAATCCTATCGTTTGAATCTTATACCATTCGTTTGAAGGAGTGTCTCGTTTGAAATGGATAATCAGGATTTTTACGACATGTTTTCAGGAGTTGGTGCGACTCAAAGTCCGGTGAGCATCATGCAAAATGTCAACTTAGAAAACGAACTGGGAACCATGCAAAAGCCGCCAAAGATGATGAGTTTAGACGAGTATTCGGGATGGTCTGGGAGATTCAAGAACTGGGTACAGGCTAATCATTTAGAATGCTGGATTAAAATCGAACGCAAATATATTCCTCCGATGGATGGGTTGAATATGTTGAAAACTGTCGCAAGTCTTACAGATGCGGAGCAGATAGAGTTTAAGGCAGAGAAGAAGATGGTTAGTATTCTGCAGCAAGCGATCAAGGAAGATATTCTAGTTCTGTTACAGCACGATGAGAGTGCACAATTGATATGGCAAGCTTTGGAACAGAAGTTTAAAGGCAGTGCGTCGATGATAAAGAGTAAGAAAGCACTGATAAAGAAAGAGTTTGATATCTTCACTGGGATTAAAGGCGAGTTGACAAAGCAACTGATCGAGAGATATTGTCATTTGGTCGTCGAGATGAGAAGGTTGAACATTGAGAAAACAAATGAGGAGTGGATCGACAAGCTATGTGATGCTCTTCCCTATGAAGAATGGGGAACATATCTGATGATGTTGAAAAATAGTTCAGATTTTGTGAACTATAGTTTGAATGTGTTTATAGAGAAAATAGAAGCTCATGAGCTGGAGCTGGTAAAGATAAAGAAGATGAATTCAGCAAATATGCTGCAATATGTGTCTTTGTACTATAAAAACAGTCCGGCAGCAACAAATGTTCAAAGTCCGAAGATTCAGACCGGGTTTAGTGCAGACAACACTTCCAGTGCTACATCAAATGCTTATCAGTCAAGCCAGTCTACTCCATTTGCCAATTTTGAGCCAAACGTTAAAGTTTCAGAATAGAATTCACCTCAAAGTTCTACAGGTTCAAATCAACAGGCATTTGTATCTGGTGTGCAGTGTAACATAGCTGTCAACATCAAGAATGGAAATGAGATTACTGAGAATGCAGCCAAGCAACACATCTCATTACTAGCATCAGTTCTGGAAGCTTATGAGGGTTTGGTAGCAGGAAGGATCGGTAATCCCGATACGACAAAAGAGGATTACGACCAGATTGATCCTGAAGAACTTGAACTGATAGATACAAAATGGTGCATGGCGAGTCTGGTACGCAGAGCTCAACGGTTTATGGAGATTACTGGACGAAGCAGTTTGTCAGGCCCTAATCAAAAGTTAGGGTTTGATAAATCGAAGGTTACATGTTTTAAGTGTAAAGAACGGGGTCATTTCAAGCGTGAATGCCCAAACCGTGAAGTGAACAATCATCAAAACCCGTTCACAAACGACTACTACAGATAGGCGATCTATCACAGACCAAATCAACAGCCAGCTGTTCAGAGGCCTCAGGTCGAGAATAAACCAGAGAAGGCACTTATTGTAAACCAAGATGATGAAAAAGTTGCTTCTGGGTTTAGTTGGGATAAGTTTGTACCAGGTAAGGATGATCAGGCAATGATGGCTGAGGTAGTCGAGATTACCGAGACAGTTGAAGAGTCGAAGGTTATTGATGAGGTAGTTATTGAGATTGTTGATGAGGTAGTTCCTGAGATTGTTTGTGAGGTGGCTCTTGAGGTGGTTGATGAAGTGGTTACTGAGGTAGTTGATGAGGTGATTCCTGAGGTTGTTGAAAAGGTTTCTACAGATGGTGCTGCAGAAGCTGAGGAATCAGTGACTGAAGTTCTCAACTTTCAATCACGGCAGGAGGAATTTGTCTATACAATGAAATCTATTCTACCTCCTAACATTTTTGATTCTTTTGCAGATTACTTTGAAGAGCCAAGAACTGGAATGTGTCTGAGATTTGAAGAAAAGAAAGAAGTTGCCGAGGAGGTGATCGACGTTTCAAAGGAAATGAATGGAGAGGCTCTAAAGGAAATTGCAGACAAAGCGTTGATGAGCAAATTAAAAGAGGTAGATACAAATTTCCAGGAGTCAGTTGATAAGGTGTCAGTTCTAGGAGAGGAAATTGGAGTCCTAGAGGTCAACGTTGTCAAATCGTCTGAGTCAGAGTCGAATCAAGTCAGTAATGTTGTGTGTGAGGATAAGATTGTTGTTGAAAATGTTTCAATCCCTGAAACACCATGTCATAGTTGTTCACAACCTTGCATGGAGTGTCTTGAAAAAGACACTAAGTATCAGGAATTGAAACAATATACTGATCTGGTGAAGTTTGATCTAGAACAGGTAAAAGAGGCATATGACACGTTATCCAGGTCAATCAAAATGATTCAAAAAGAGAGTATTGAAAATGATAAAGCAACAAAGTTGGCTCAATCCACATTGTTTGATAAACAAAGAGAAGTTAACTTTCATCTTGACACGATCGCATCTTTAAGAAAAGAACTTGAGTTAGTTAAAATTGAAAATGACCGAATTGATTAAAAGTTGATGAGTTATGTAGCTTCATCGTATGTGTTAGAGCAAATTGTACCTCAACAACTACATACTTCACCTGTCTTTAACAGCGTTCCACCCCCAATGTGGAATCATTACACGCAGAAGTATCCAGATGGGGTGGAAGCTGCGTTAAACATCAAACTAAAAACTATTGAAAGTGATTTACCTGATAATATTGACATCACTTTCACTGCATCTGACACTGATAACGAATCCCAGGTTATCAAAACTGTCATTGATCAGGTGTTGGATGATGAAAGTGAAAAATCTGAGAAGGCTAAATCGGTGGAGTATGTCAGTGATTCTGAGGAGGATGGGAATTTCTTAGATGGATATTTGTCGAAAACAGATAAAAGTGCGAATGATGATCCGATCATGGTGGTTTACATTATGATTGGAACTGACAAACTTTATTCGAATTTTTAGTTTCCGCTCCAGAACGTCAAGTTTGAGAATGTTGAAAAAGTTTTTAAGTTGGTTGAACTGAGTGTTAACGATATCAAGAAAAAGGATTTCTTTTCAAAATTGAAAAAATCAGTTGGTTCTTCACGTCCCACTAGTCCGGAAAAGAGAGATGGGGTGGGTAAAAACCAAAACAAGAAAAATCAGTTAAAGAAAAAAGGTATTGGTTTTGAGAAGAAAATGGCTAAGCAGGTGGTTAAGCCAAAAGATAGGATTGATGATGTGTTTATTGCTGGTCCTAGCACTGAGAATGAAAAAGAATATATCTTTAGTCAAAAGGCTGTTGACGATTTCAATGCAGCGCAAAAGCTGAAAGTGGAAACTGTTACTCCCACTTTTGTAGAGTATGATAAACGTGTGTGCTATCGCTGCAATGAAATCGGACACATGGCTAAACAGTGCCAGAAAGTTTTTAAGAAACCGGTTGTTGAAAAGTCTGTTAAAAAACAAGTGGTTGAGAAACCAAAGGTTGAAAAACCTAAGGTTCAAAACAGAAGTGTTTCAAAACAAATCATTCAAAAATTTCGACCAAAATCACCGGTTGTTGCAAAGGGTAAACAAGAAATGGTTTCTCCAGTCCGAATTCTTAAAAGAGGTGAAAAGTTGAAGTCGGAGAATAAGCCGAAATCGATTTTCGAGATTGGCGAATCTTCTAAATCTCACAAGACTCAAAAATTTTACCCCAAAGCAAAAGTTTTTGAGAATCAATCGTGGATTGTGAAATCGAAACCGACAGTTGAAATCAAGAAAATGGAAAGTGTTTTGAAAAATGAGTCAAATCTTGTTAAAGATGATGTTGTTGAGTTTGAGACTGAACTTGATAAGTTTTTGTCAGTGTCACACCCCCAAAATCCACCTGCGGAGTATCACCGCTTGGGAGCGTGACTGACCAGGATCAAGCCACCAATCATATTGAACATGCAATTAATATCAAGTAAGATAAAAGCAAACCATCCATTCAACACGAAAGGTGTTCAAACAAAACCATAGTTTCAAAATGTAGCGGAAGCATAGTAAATAATCCAGTAGTAGTTAACAATTTTAAGTGTCATAATAGTTCAACAGAAAAGCCACGATCCTTGTCCACAACGACCCGCTTCTCCAGTGCAAGCTCCAAGTACCTAACGATCTGCAAGGCATGTAACAGAATGATCAACAAACTAGTTGAGCGAGTTCACAGAAAGTAAATGCGTAATAGTAAGTTCGTTTGTAACAGGTGGCTCTACTGGGCCGATTGTATGTTCTATTGGTGGTGGTGTTCCACGTTGTATAACCACTAGACTACTCGTAACTATAGGTATCCTTCACAACCGAGGATAGTGATCAATATAAGTAAAGTATCCTGCACATCCGAGGATAGTGATCAGTGTATGTATCCTTCACAACCGAGGATAGTGATCAGTATAGGTATCCTACACATCCAAGGATAGTGATCAGTGTATGTATCCTTCACAACCGAGGATAGTGATCAGTATAGGTATCCTTCACATCCGAGGATAGTGATCAGTGTATGTATCCTTCACAACCGAGGATAGTGATCAGTATAGGTATCCTTCACATCCGAGGATAGTGATCAGTATAAGTATCCTTCACATCCGAGGATAGTAATGTGGTAGTCCAGTCATAGTGTCAGTAGCATATCTATTCAAACTTATCCTTTCAATCCCATTCCCAACACCCCGGGAATCCCATGCCTTGGTAAGAGTGTGAACTCACCTTGGTTTGCTCGGTATGCTAGGTTATGCACTCACAAGTAATTAATCACGTCCTATTGTATGTACGTATAACAAATCAGTTCATGTTCGAAATGATACGCATGCAATTTAATGTTCACATAACAGTCAGTTTGCATATCGGCACAACACGTATTATTTCACATTAAATCATCAGCGTGCACGAATACAATTATTAACACTCATCACCAAGCATGGCATGCCAAATAAATCAAACATATGTTCCATTATTCAAAGCATGTTCATAACCTACAATATCTTTCGAATCCACCCTTATCTTTCGACGCACATCTACCTTTCGGTTCATGTGTTATCTTTCGTCAAACAGTTATCTTTCGGTTCACAACTATGTTTCGTATAACTAACATCTTTCGGTCAAAGCTATCCTTCGGTCCCAACAACTATCTTTCGAGTAGCAAGTAACAACAACTATCTTTCGAGTGGCAAGTATCTTTCGGTGACAAATCTTTATACTATGGCCGACAATTGCATCTCTAAACCTAACACTATTGGACCAATTTTATCATCAAATCACATGCATTGACATAGTTGAATTGTTGCTCTGAATGCACGATTATTACCATTCACATGATGGCACTTTGCACGCATAACAAGATCAGATGAATAGAAAGAGTATTATAAAAACAATTACAAACCGCAAACTCTATCCACCGCCCCACTTTCTTGATCCTAACAAACACATGATCATGACTTTATCAATTTACACAATAATTATTAGATCATGCATTAGAATAATACACCACCTCAATTAACACATGCAGACAAGTAATGCCGCCCCTATCTATATAATATCCAAATAAATACTCTATCAAACACCCAACCATGGCCGACATATGATCTTGCTTTCATGACACTATTGGACCACACTTGCTCTAGCCGACAATTCTACCCAATGATCATACAAAACAATTTACATGCTCATCATCATATAACCTATTTGCATATATATTAAATCTGTACACAAGTATCTAACCGACACATCAAAATATCAACAAATAATCACAAGCATTTATAATCCACTAACCGAATAAGGATGATCAATTCAGGGAACCAAACTTCGAATGAGATAAGGGTAGCCGTCGGTTTCAAAGAAAAACGAGAGAGAATGTAAGAGGCGGTTAGGGTTTTCCGATTAACTTATGCGTATAGGTTATGAACAAATATTATAATCGGATGTTACTGGGCCAAAGCCCATTCTAGTTTTCGCCTGTTAGCAGTGGACAAATATTATAATCGGGTGTTTTCGGGTGGCGCATTTTGGGTTGGGGTGATTTCGGCCAAAGGTTCCTTCTTTTTTTTTTTATTAAGTGTACTATCATTATCACCATGCTAAGCATATATCAGTTAACACACTTATATAAATTGTATATTGTACATTACATATATATATATAAGAGCACACTATTAAGACCCGCCATATCTAACATATCAATTACAATACGTTTCCTCATATCACAACATGTATAGTTACAAGTCAAACAATTAAACAGTTAACGTCAACGTGTAATAAATGCAAAAGTGAAAGTCAGAAACTCGAGTTGTCACATTATCCCCAACTTAAAAGAAATTTCGTCCCGAAATTTGGTACGCACTCACTGAGGAAGCTAGGTAAGTTATATCGTTCACTGGTTTTCCCGGGGTGTCACATCATCCCCCCGTTGATTTGGAATTTCGTCCCGAAATTCAGTAGTAGTAGCTTCAGCCTCAGTAGTGGTTGCATTGGTTTCGAATAACTGGGGTACTTTTCTCTCATCTGGTCTTCGCGTTCCCAGGTATACTCTGGGCCACGCTGGGAGTTCCAACGAACTCGAACAAGAGGGATTCTCTTGTGTTTGAGGACCTTAACATCCCGGTCCGTGATTTCAACTGGTTCCTCGACGAACTGCAACCGCTCGTCGATAGTGAGTTCCTTAAAAGGAACTATAAGGGTCTCATCTGATAGGCATTTCTTCAGATTCGACACGTGAAATACATTGTGAACTGCACCGAGTTCAGCTGGTAGGTTCAGTCTGTAGGCTACTGGGCCTATTCTTTCAGTGATTTCGAACGGTCCAACAAACCGTAGATTGAGTTTGCCTCGTTTACCAAATTGAACCACACCCTTCCAGGGTGAGACTTTTAATAAAACCCGGTCCCCGACCTGAAATTCCAATGGCTTCTTACGCTTACCCGCGTAGGCTTTCTGATGGTCGCGTGCTGCCGCCATGCGTTGTCGTATTTGTGCAATCTTTTCTGTGGCGTCCACTACAATCTCTGGACCCGTAATCTGACTATCCCCCACCTCTGCCCAACAGAGAGGTGACCGACATTTACGTCCGTACAATGCCTCGAATGGAGCGGCTCGTATGCTGGTGTGATAACTGTTATTATACAAAAACTCCACCAAAAGGGAGATGCTTTTCCCCCAGCCGTTGCCGAAGTCTATAACGCATGCCCGAAGCATGTCTTCAAGAGTTTGGATCGTTCGCTCAGACTGCCCATCGGTCTGAGGATGGTATGCTGTGCTCATGTCTAATCGTGAACCAAAAGATTTGTGCATCGCTTGCCATAATTCTGACGTGAATCGTGCATCGCGATCCGAAATAATAGAGGTGGGCACTCCGTGCCTCGAAACAACTTCTTTCAAGTAGATGCCTGCTAGGGTAGAAAACTTATCCGTTTCTTTGATAGCCAAGAAGTGAGCAGACTTTGTGAGTCGATCAACGATCACCCAAATAGTGTCATTCCCACGCTGGGATCTAGGTAAGCCCGTAACGAAATCCATGGAAATTTCTTCCCATTTCCACTGTGGTATCTTAGGCTGCTGAAGTAGACCAGCTGGTTTCTGATATTCAACCTTGACTCTCGCACAGGTTAAGCATTTTCCAACGTACGTAGCGATGTGAGCCTTCATACTAGGCCACCAATAAGTAGTGCTGATGTCGTGGTACATTTTATCCGACCCTGGATGTACCGAATAGCGAGACTTGTGAGCTTCATCCATTACAAGTTCGCGTAAACCGCCATAAAGTGGGACCCAAATACGCCCCGTTACATAGTAGGCGCCGTCTTCCTTTTGTTCCATGCGTTGCCTTGAGCCGCGTAAGGCTTCAGCTTTGACGTTTTCGGGTTTCAGTGCTTCTAACTGAGCAGCTCGTATCTGTGCAGGAAGACTGGACTGAATCGTAAGCTGTAGCGCTCGCACGCGCCGAGGTAAAGTGTCCTTTCGACTGAGGGCATCAGCCACAACATTGGCTTTGCCTGGATGGTACTTGATGGCGCATTCGTAGTCGTTAAGTAACTCGACCCATCGTCGTTGACGCATGTTCAAATCCTTCTGCTTAAGGATATGCTCGAGACTCCTGTGATCGGTGTAAATCGTGCACCTGGTACCGTACAGGTAGTGTCGCCATACCTTAAGCGCGAAAACAACAGCTCCCAGCTCTAGATCGTGCGTCGTGTAGTTCCGTTCATGAACCTTGAGTTGCCGAGAGGCGTAGGCAATAACTTTATCCCGCTGCATCAATACACAACCAAGCCCCTGTATCGATGCGTCACAATAAACCACGAAGTCATCCGTGCCCTCGGGCAGTGAGAGGATAGGTGCGCTGCAAAGCCTATCCTTTAGGTACTGAAAAGCGGTTTCCTGCGTATTACCCCATCTGTAAACGACACCTTTCTGTGTCAGCATAGCGAGCGGCTGCGCGATCTTGGAGAAGTCTTTGATAAACCGCCTGTAGTATCCCGCCAAACCCAAGAATTGGCGTATTTCTGTTGGTGTACGCGGTGCTGGCCAATCCCTGATCGAATCTACCTTGGATGGATCGACATGAATCCCATCCTTGTTCACCACATGGCCTAAGAAGTGGACTTCACGAAGCCAGAAGTCGCATTTAGAAAACTTTGCGTACAGTTGCTCCTTTCGAAGAAGTTCCAAGATAAGACGTAGGTGCTGCTCGTGTTCCTCCTGACTCTTGAAGTAGATCAGAATGTCGTCGATGAAGACAATGACGAACTTGTCAAGATAGGGTTTACACACCCTGTTCATAAGATCCATGAAGACTGCAGGCGCGTTCGTAAGCCCGAATGGCATGACAAGAAACTCGTAATGTCCGTAACGAGTTCTGAAAGCGGTTTTGGAGACGTCCTCATCCCGGACTCTCAGCTGATGATACCCTGACCTTAAATCAATCTTGGAATAGTAACACGACCCTTGCAACTGGTCGAATAGGTCATCTATGCGCGGAAGAGGATAACGGTTCTTCACCGTCACCTTATTGAGTTCACGGTAGTCGATGCACATCCTGAACGTACCGTCTTTCTTCTTCACAAATAACACTGGAGCTCCCCAAGGCGAAGAGCTTGGACGAATAAAGCCCTTTTCCAAGAGCTCTTGTAGCTGCTTCGACAGTTCTTCCAGTTCGGTTGGAGCTAAACGATACGGTGCGCGGGCTATTGGTGCTGCTCCTGGAGCTAATTCGACTTGAAATTCGACCTGACGATGAGGCGGTAGCCCAGGTAAATCCTTGCGAGACACCTGAGGAAAGTCGCGTACAACTGAATGGTCTTCCAACTTCTTTTCTTTCGCTGATGTGTCAGTAACGAGAGCCAAAATTGCGGTGTGGCCCTTCCGCAAACATTTCTGAGCCTTCAAGAAAGAGGTGATGCCAACCATAGCACCACTCTTGTCGCCTTGAACTTCGAGAGGTTCTTGACCAGAACGAGGAATGCGAACAATCTTTTCTTTGTATAGGATTTCTGCTTGCTGTTGCTGCTGGCGATTCCGATGTGCAAGCCGTGGGCTCCTGAATCCTTAGCTTCTGCTGTGCTCTGGCGATCACTATTCTTGTGCTGCTGTTGTGCTTGAGACCGAACGGTAGCTGAACCCTTGCTGGAATACCCATCCCATTTCCGCTTGTTGTCACTAGGAGTAGCGGGAGTAGCTGAAGGAGTGACTGTAGCAGTAGCGCTGACGTGCTTAGGCAGTTTATTCTGATCCACTGCCTGATCGGTGATGCGATGAGCGAGACGCTGGATTTCCTGGATGTTGTCGAGGTTAGCCGAGGTAACGTGGCTCTGAATCTCTGAGGTTAGACCCTTGAGTTACAATTCGATACGCTTGTTTGGAGGGTCCACCATGGTTGGACACAAGATGGCCAGTTCGTTCTATCGTTTCGTATGAGCTTCAATTTCTGACCCCGTCATTTTCAAATGGTAAGGCTCCACTTCCAACTTGTGGATGTCATCACGCGTGTAGTATTCCCTTTTAATGTGTTCTTTGAATTCGTTTCATGGGGTGGCGTTAGCAGTTGCCAACCCTTGTATCCGTACTTGCGCGTTCCACCAGATTAGCGCGATTTCTTCCAAAGTACCAGTGGCGTACTTGACCCTGCGAGCCTCAGGGCATTCACACATCTCGAATACCGACTCGAGCTTCCCAAACCAATGGAGTAGTCCAACTGCTCCTTCTGGGCCACTGAATGTGTTTGGACGACAGTCCATGAAGTTCTTGAATGTGCAGGCATGTTGCTATGCGTTCTGACCCGTTGCGCGAGAAAGATGGGTCAAGATTAAGCGCGAGAGTTGGGTCACGAGATTAAGATCTAACGTCCTAGGATAGGTTTGGAATAGCAGGTTATACCTCCTGCTGGTGCGGCTGCAAGCGCCGCAGCAGCTTGTTTGTTAATAAGAGCCGCCAACTGGGCTTGAGTCATGTCAACACGTCCAGACATGATCGAACGGCAAGGTAGCATAAGTATGAATGGTTCGCGAGTAGGGCGATGACAGAAAAGTGTAAGCATGTAGGTGTTCTCAAGCAATAACAAGTAGTGAGCAAAGTAATGTAAGCATACTACGAGCATAGTTCTACGCAGTTCTAGCAAGTAGGTAATAAACATATACCTTATTACCTAGGATGTCGAGTCTTGCACGTGGAGTGAAGCGTCGTTGTGGATCGTTGAGAGCACTGTTCTGGTTATAGTCTGGTTTTAATAAAAACGTTTTTCCATATTAAAACCAAGTTCTCTATAACCAATGGCTCTGATACCAATCTGTCACACCCCCAAAATCCACCTGCGGAGTATCACCGCTTGGGAGCGTGACTGACCAGGATCAAGCCACCAATCATATTGAACATGCAATTAATATCAAGTAAGATAAAAGCAAACCATCCATTCAACACGAAAGGTGTTCAAACAAAACCATAGTTTCAAAATGTAGCGGAAGCATAGTAAATAATCCAGTAGTAGTTAACAATTTTAAGTGTCATAATAGTTCAACAGAAAAGCCACGATCCTTGTCCACAACGACCCGCTTCTCCAGTGCAAGCTCCAAGTACCTAACGATCTGCAAGGCATGTAACAGAATGATCAACAAACTAGTTGAGCGAGTTCACAGAAAGTAAATGCGTAATAGTAAGTTCGTTTGTAACAGGTGGCTCTACTGGGCCGATTGTATGTTCTATTGGTGGTGGTGTTCCACGTTGTATAACCACTAGACTACTCGTAACTATAGGTATCCTTCACAACCGAGGATAGTGATCAATATAAGTAAAGTATCCTGCACATCCGAGGATAGTGATCAGTGTATGTATCCTTCACAACCGAGGATAGTGATCAGTATAGGTATCCTACACATCCAAGGATAGTGATCAGTGTATGTATCCTTCACAACCGAGGATAGTGATCAGTATAGGTATCCTTCACATCCGAGGATAGTGATCAGTGTATGTATCCTTCACAACCGAGGATAGTGATCAGTATAGGTATCCTTCACATCCGAGGATAGTGATCAGTATAAGTATCCTTCACATCCGAGGATAGTAATGTGGTAGTCCAGTCATAGTGTCAGTAGCATATCTATTCAAACTTATCCTTTCAATCCCATTCCCAACACCCCGGGAATCCCATGCCTTGGTAAGAGTGTGAACTCACCTTGGTTTGCTCGGTATGCTAGGTTATGCACTCACAAGTAATTAATCACGTCCTATTGTATGTACGTATAACAAATCAGTTCATGTTCGAAATGATACGCATGCAATTTAATGTTCACATAACAGTCAGTTTGCATATCGGCACAACACGTATTATTTCACATTAAATCATCAGCGTGCACGAATACAATTATTAACACTCATCACCAAGCATGGCATGCCAAATAAATCAAACATATGTTCCATTATTCAAAGCATGTTCATAACCTACAATATCTTTCGAATCCACCCTTATCTTTCGACGCACATCTACCTTTCGGTTCATGTGTTATCTTTCGTCAAACAGTTATCTTTCGGTTCACAACTATGTTTCGTATAACTAACATCTTTCGGTCAAAGCTATCCTTCGGTCCCAACAACTATCTTTCGAGTAGCAAGTAACAACAACTATCTTTCGAGTGGCAAGTATCTTTCGGTGACAAATCTTTATACTATGGCCGACAATTGCATCTCTAAACCTAACACTATTGGACCAATTTTATCATCAAATCACATGCATTGACATAGTTGAATTGTTGCTCTGAATGCACGATTATTACCATTCACATGATGGCACTTTGCACGCATAACAAGATCAGATGAATAGAAAGAGTATTATAAAAACAATTACAAACCGCAAACTCTATCCACCGCCCCACTTTCTTGATCCTAACAAACACATGATCATGACTTTATCAATTTACACAATAATTATTAGATCATGCATTAGAATAATACACCACCTCAATTAACACATGCAGACAAGTAATGCCGCCCCTATCTATATAATATCCAAATAAATACTCTATCAAACACCCAACCATGGCCGACATATGATCTTGCTTTCATGACACTATTGGACCACACTTGCTCTAGCCGACAATTCTACCCAATGATCATACAAAACAATTTACATGCTCATCATCATATAACCTATTTGCATATATATTAAATCTGTACACAAGTATCTAACCGACACATCAAAATATCAACAAATAATCACAAGCATTTATAATCCACTAACCGAATAAGGATGATCAATTCAGGGAACCAAACTTCGAATGAGATAAGGGTAGCCGTCGGTTTCAAAGAAAAACGAGAGAGAATGTAAGAGGCGGTTAGGGTTTTCCGATTAACTTATGCGTATAGGTTATGAACAAATATTATAATCGGATGTTACTGGGCCAAAGCCCATTCTAGTTTTCGCCTGTTAGCAGTGGACAAATATTATAATCGGGTGTTTTCGGGTGGCGCATTTTGGGTTGGGGTGATTTCGGCCAAAGGTTCCTTCTTTTTTTTTATTTAAGTGTACTATCATTATCACCATGCTAAGCATATATCAGTTAACACACTTATATAAATTGTATATTGTACATTACATATATATATATAAGAGCACACTATTAAGACCCGCCATATCTAACATATCAATTACAATACGTTTCCTCATATCACAACATGTATAGTTACAAGTCAAACAATTAAACAGTTAACGTCAACGTGTAATAAATGCAAAAGTGAAAGTCAGAAACTCGAGTTGTCACAGTCAGAATTTCCCACAATTAACAACAAAATAAAACAACATATGAAAGAAAAAGAGGCTTCAAATGTCACATTTAACTTTCCTAAAACAAATGAGAAGTGCGATGTAGTGTTCGGGTCTGTGTCAGAAGTGAAGAAATCGTGGGCATCATTGTTTGAGTAATGTGTTTGTGTGTTGGTTGCAGGGGCTGCCCAAGTCTGTGCTTTCGAGGTGGATAATGGACAGTGGAGCATCACGCCACATGACTGGGTCATTAGCTCTCTTGTATGATGTCAAGGCGATAAATGGAAGCTATGTGGGGTTTGCTGGAAACCAAGGTGGCAGAATTGTCGGCCAGGGAAAACTTACCAACGGCATGATATCTTTTGACCAAGTAAACTACATTGTAGAGTTGACAAACAATTTATTAAGTATATCACAAATCTGTGATAAGGATTTTAGCGTTCATTTTACAAAATCAGAGTGTTTGGTTTTAAAGCCAGGGTTTAAAATCCCTGATGAGTTGGTGCTGTTGCGCGCTCCGAGGGTTAACGATCTTTACATTTTAGATATGAGCGCTGCAATGCCAACAACTCCTCAAAAACAATGTTTTGTTACAAAATCAAAAGCTACTAAAAAAGAAACTGTGATGTGGCACCGGAAAATGGGTCATATTCATGTACGAAAGATGAATTTTCTGGTGCACAATGATTTAGTTGAGGGTGTAAATGTTAAGAATTTTCATTTGTCTGATGATTGCATTGCTTGTAAAAAAGGTAAACAGGTTCGAAAGTCACATCCGCAGAAGATGCTCAACACTATCGGGTTACCTCTCGAGAGATTGCACATGGATCTCTTCGGGCCTGTTAATGTCAAAAGCATCAGCGGGGATTTTTATTGTTTGGTGGTGACAGATGATTATTCGAGGTTTTCGTGGGTCGCGTGTTTGGAAAGAAAGGATGAAACTTTCGAGACGTTGATGATTTTGTTTAAGAAGATGGAAACGGTGTACAAGCTGCCGATCAGAAGAATTCGGAGCGATAACGGAACGGAGTTCAAGAATAACAAAATGTACGAGTTCTGCAACGAGAAGGGGATACTACATGAATTCAGTGCGCCGTACACACCGCAGCAAAACGGTGTGGCTGAACGAAAGAACAGGACCCTGATCGAGACTGCACGTACAATGTTGGCCGATTCCAAGCTTCCGATTTACTTCTGGAGTGAAGCAGTATCAGCGGCATGCTATACCTTGAACCGAGTTCTCACCGTGAAGAAATACAAAAAGACGTGTTTTGAGCTGCTACATCGATACAAGCCAAATCTTGAGTTCCTAGAACCTTTTGGCTCTCCATGTACTTTTATAGATGTTGATGGTAAATTCGGCGCAAAAGCTAATGAAGGGTTCTTTGTAGGTTACGTCAGCCCGCTAAAAAGGGTGTTTGTACCATGTCTGGGGAAGGTGATTCAGGTCCATCATGTGGATTGTCAGAAGCACACGCCAGTACCACAACTTCCCGGACAAAGATTCCTGTTCGACTACGACAAACTCTGGGAATCGTTTCATTTGCCGTCCGAGCCGAGTGATGAGGAACTTGCTCTTATGTACCTGTATCAGCAAAGTCAGTCACAAGAGCCAGTATCTAGACTGCTAGATGTTCCTACACCCACCGTGGGTACTCACGATGATGAAGCAGGACCAAGTGGAACTATTCATGAACCGCCAGAGGAGGAACAAGCTCCATCATTTGACGTTTCTGACGACTCAGAGGAGGAACCCGCTCCTACCTTTGACGAGGAACCAAATGAGACATCAGAGGAGGCTGTTGATCAAATCGTTGATCTCGACATTTCAAATCTGGAATCGGAAGTTGTGGTGCCTGATACTGTGATGCCACGGACACTGTCTTACCACCCTTCAGAACAAATTATCGGCGATCTACAAAGTGGTGTCAAGACGAGACATCAAATAGACCGTGCTTTTACATGTTTTTATTCAGATATTGCTGATATGCAAAAAGAAGTCTCACTTAAATGTTTTATTTCGCAGATAGAGCCCAGGACCTACAAAGAAGCATTGACCGAGGACAGTTGGGTGAATGCTATGCAGGAGGAACTGCAACAGTTCGAGAAATTGGGCGTCTGGAGACTTGTTGATCTGCCGAAGAATCAAAAGTTGATAAAGACGAAATGGGTGTTTAAATGTAAACGTGATGACAGAGGAGTCGTGGTGAGGAACAAAGCACGTCTAGTGGTCCAAGGCTTCAGCCAGCAGGAGGGAATAGACTATGATGAGGTTTACGCGCCAGTTGCAAGGCTTGAAGCAATTCGCATCTTTCTAGCCTTTGCATCCTGGAAAGATTTCAAAGTCTCTCAACTCGACGTTAAATCAGCATTCCTGTATGGCAAGATTCGAGAAGAAGTTTATGTGGGGCAACCACCGGGGTTTGCAGATCCACTAAACAAAGACAAGGTGTACCTACTGGATAAAGCATTATACGGTCTACACCAGGCCCCGAGAGCCTGGTACGAGACGCTTTTGACCTACTTGTTGGACAACGGGTTCACAAGAGGCACAGTAGATAGCACCTTGTTCACAAAAGAAGAAGCTGGACATTTGCTGATGGTGCAGATCTACGTTGATGATATAATTTTTGGTTCCACCAACGACGAGTTGTGCAAACAGTTTGAGATTGTAATGAAGAAGAAGTTCGAAATGAGTTCTATGGGGGAGATGAAGTTCTTCCTCGGGTTACAAGTAGAACAACTGCCTGATGGAATCATCATTCATCAGACAAAGTATGTAAAGGACGTGCTAGATAAGTTTGACATGACAGATTGCAGTCCTGCATCTACCCCCCTCGCACAGAACCATGGTATTTGTCCTGACTGTCACACCCCCAAAATCCACACGCGGAGTACCACCACTTGGGAGCGTGACTGACCAGGATCAAGCCACCAATCATATTGAACATGTAATTAATATTAAGTAAAATAAATGTAAACCATCCATTCAATACGATAGGTGTTCAAAACATAACCATAGTTTCAAAGTGTAGCGGAAGCATAGTAAATAAACCAACAATAGTTAATAGTTTTAAATGTCATAATAGTTCAACGTAGAAACCACGATCCTTGCCCACAACGACCCGCTTCTCCAGTGCAAGCTCCAAGTACCTAACGATCTGCAAGGCATGTAACAGAATGATCAACAAACTAGTTGAGCGAGTTCACAGTAAGTAAATGCGTAACAGTAAGTAACGGGTGGCTCTACAGGGCCAATAGTAAGTTATACAGGTGGGGGCTTCCCATGTTATGTGACCACTAGACTATTCGTATCATCCCTGTTCTTCGTCCGAGAACAGTAGCGCGTATGGGGTGTGCGTAGGTTTTACGCACGTATCCTTCATAACCGAGGATAGAAGTAAGTAATGCGTACACGTAGGTTTTACGTGCGTGCCTGACATCCGAGGCAGTAATTGGCATGTGACCACGTAGGTGTTATCCCAACCTACGGAACCGTCCTGACATCCGAGGACCATGATAGATGATAGTCTAGGAAGAGCATATATACGTTCTTAGTCAATGATAACCTTTAACCCATTCCCACGACCCGGGAATCCCATGCCTTAGTAGGAGTGTGAACTCACCTTGGTTTGCTCGGTATGCTAGGTTATGCACTCACAAGTAATTAATCACGTCCTATTGTATGCACGTATAACAAATCAGTTCATGTTCGCAATGATACGCATGCAATCTAATGTCACATAGTGCTTGATAGCCAATACCATGCATCAATCATGTATCACATAACAGTCAGTTTGCATATCGGCACAACACGTATCATTTCACATTTAATCATCAGCTAGTGTACACGAATACAAATGTTAACATTCATCACCAAGCATGGCATGCCAAATAAATCAAGCATCATTCAAAGTATGTTTATAACCCCCCATTATCTTTCGACCCAACTGTTATCTTTCGACACAACAGTTATCTTTCGACATATTAGTTATCACAGTTATCTTTCGGACCAATTGTTATGTTTCGAACCAAATGTCATCTTTCGACCAAATGTCATCTTTCGACCACGCTGTTATCTTTCGGTCAACATAACTATGTTTCGGTCAATGCTATCCTTCGGTCAACACTACTATGGTTCGGTCAATGCTATCCTTCGGTCAACACTACTATGGTTCGAAGGACAAGTATCTTTCGGTCACAACAACTATGTTTCGACTAACAAGTATCTTTCGATAAATATCAGTTACGTTTACTCCAAGTTTCCAAGTTTCTCCGTGATTATCAATTAACACAAATTCAAGTATTCGGTTACCTCAGAATCGATCAAACAGGGAGTTTCATATTAAACCTCATGAACCCTAATTTAACCACATGAACAATAATAACACTTAATCATATTATGTTCCGGTTCCATGAACAATAAAAATTCCGAATTGCATAATATCACAGCCGATCCACAAAACATTATCATTAAACATCATCACAACAGATCCGATTAACATACACATCCGATTAACATCCATATCCGATTAACATACATATCCGGTTAACATACAAACAACATATTGCAAGACAATTGATAAATCATGAAATCATATACACTCAAAGCATCATCTATTAACATAAACAACATCACACACTAACCGGAAAAATCTGGATTACGAAACGAGATCTTCGAACAGAGAATGGGTCTGCTATGCCGTCACACACACACAATGGAACTAGGGTTTTTGAAATAACTGTCGACTTACATGCATTCACGTATATAAAACGTATCACAGGAATGGGCCAAGCCCATTAGAAAGACTGGGCCGAAAGATGTCGAAGGATCCTATCTTTGTTCGAAGGATAGAGTCCTTGGTCGAAGGATATGTTTCGTGATCCTTCGAACCGAAAGTTGATCCTTCGAATCGAAGGTTATGTTTCGTGATCCTTCGATCTGTAAGTCATGTTTCGTGATCCTTCGAAGGTTGGACCTATCCTTCGAAGGATGTTTGTGTTTCACACTAACAAGTTCACACATTTGACAAGTTTCACAAATACAACCAAACAATCAAACCATAAATAACTTCATGGTAATCAATACATGATCGTGCAATAAATACGAAATAGAAATTTTGGAAATTTGAGTTGTCACATTATCCCCAACTTAAAAGAAATTTCGTCCCGAAATTTGGTACGCACTCACTGAGGAAGCTGGGTAAGTTACATCGTTCACTGTTTTTCCTGGGGTGTCACATCATCCCCCCGTTGATTTGGAATTTCGTCCCGAAATTCAGTAGTAGTAGCTTCAGCCTCAGAAGTGGATGCATTGGTTTCGAATAGCTGGGGGTACTTTTCTTTCATCTGGTCTTCGCGTTCCCAGGTATACTCTGGGCCACGCTGGGAGTTCCAACGAACTCGAACAAGAGGGATTCTCTTGTGTTTGAGGACCTTAACATCCCGGTCCGTGATTTCAACTGGTTCCTCGACGAACTGCAACCGCTCGTCGATAGTGAGTTCCTTAAAAGGAACTATAAGGGTCTCATCTGATAGGCATTTCTTCAGATTCGACACGTGAAATACATTGTGAACTCCACCGAGTTCAGCTGGTAGGTTTAATCTGTAGGCTACTTTGCCAATCTTTTCTAAGATTTCGAATGGTCCGACGTACCGCGGATTCAGTTTGCCTCGTTTACCAAATCGAACCACACCCTTCCAGGGTGAAACTTTCAATAAAACCCGGTCCCCGACCTCAAATTCCAATGGCTTTCTACGCTTGTCCGCGTAGGCTTTCTAACGGTCGCGTGCTGCCGCCATGCGTTGTCGTATCTGCGCAATCTTTTCTGTGGCGTCCACTACAATCTCTGGACCCGTAATTTGACTATCCCCCACCTCTGCCCAACAGAGAGGTGACCGGCATTTACGTCCGTACAATGCCTCGAATGGAGCGGCTTGAATGCTGGTATGATAGCTGTTATTGTATGAAAACTCCACTAAAGGGAGGTGCTTTTCCCAGCCGTTGCCGAAATCGATGACACACCCTCGAAGCATGTCTTCTAGAGTTTGGATAGTTCGCTCAGACTGCCCATCCGTCTGAGGATGATATGCTGTGCTCATGTCTAATCGTGAGCCGAAGGATTTGTGCATCGCTTGCCAAAGCTCTGACGTGAATCGTGCATCGCGATCCGAAATAATAGAGGTGGGCACTCCGTGCCTCGAAACAACTTCTTTAAGATAGACGTCTGCGAGGGTGGAGAACTTGTCCGTTTCCTTGATCGGCAGGAAGTGTGCAGACTTGGTGAGTCGATCAACTATGACCCATATTGTATCGTTCCCACGCTGAGATCTAGGTAGACCTGTAACAAAATCCATGGAAATTTCTTCCCATTTCCATTGCGGTATCTTAGGCTGCTGAAGTAGACCAGCTGGTTTCTGATATTCAACCTTGACTCTCGCACAGGTTAAGCATTTTCCAACGTACGTAGCGATGTGAGCCTTCATACTAGGCCACCAATAAGTAGTGCTGATGTCGTGGTACATTTTATCCGACCCTGGATGTACCGAATAGCGAGACTTGTGAGCTTCATCCATTACAAGTTCGCGTAAACCGCCATAAAGTGGGACCCAAATACGCCCCGTTACATAGTAGGCGCCGTCTTCCTTTTGTTCCATGCGTTGCCTTGAGCCGCGTAAGGCTTCAGCTTTGACGTTTTCGGGTTTCAGTGCTTCTAACTGAGCAGCTCGTATCTGTGCAGGAAGACTGGACTGAATAGTAAGCTGTAGCGCTCGCACGCGCTTAGGTAGAGTGTCTTTCCGACTGAGGGCATCAGCCACAACATTGGCCTTGCCTGGATGATACTTGATGGCGCATTCATAGTCGTTTAGAAGTTCAACCCATCTCCGTTGACGCATATTCAAATCCTTTTGCTTAAGAATATGCTCGAGACTCCTGTGATCGGTGTAAATCGTGCACTTGGTACCGTACAGGTAGTGTCGCCATATCTTAAGCGCGAAAACAACAGCTCCCAGCTCTAAATCGTGCGTCGTGTAGTTCCGTTCATGAACCTTGAGTTGCCGCGAAGCGTAGGCAATAACTTTATCCCGCTGCATCAATACACAACCAAGCCCCTGTATCGATGCGTCACAATAAACCACGAAGTCATCCGTGCCCTCTGGCAATGAGAGAATAGGTGCGCTGCAAAGCCTATCCTTTAAGTACTGAAAAGCGGTCTCTTGCGTATTACCCCATCTGTAAACGACACCTTTCTGTGTTAGCATAGTAAGTGGTTGCGCGATCTTTGAGAAGTCTTTAATAAATCGCCTGTAGTAACCCGCCAAACCCAAGAATTGGCGTATTTCTGTCGGTGTACGTGGTGCTGGCCAGTTTCTGATCGAATCAACCTTGGATGGATCGACATGAATCCCATCCTTGTTCACCACATGGCCTAAGAAGTGGACTTCATGAAGCCAGAAGTCGCATTTTGAAAACTTTGCGTACAATTGCTCTTTTCGAAGAAGTTCCAAGATAAGACGTAAGTGCTGCTCGTGCTCCTCCTGACTCTTGGAGTAAATCAAAATGTCGTCGATGAAAACGATAACAAACTTATCAAGATAAGGTTTGCACACCCTGTTCATAAGATCCATGAAGACTGCAGGCGCGTTCGTAAGCCCGAATGGCATGACAAGAAACTCGTAATGACCGTAGCGAGTTCTGAAAGCGGTTTTGGAGACGTCCTCATCCTGGACTCTCAGCTGATGATACCCTGACCTTAAATCAATCTTGGAATAGTAACACGACCCTTGCAACTGGTCGAATAGGTCATCTATGCGCGGAAGAGGATAACGGTTCTTCACCGTCACCTTATTGAGTTCGCGGTAGTCGATGCACATCCTGAACGTACCGTCTTTCTTCTTCACAAATAACACTGGAGCTCCCCAAGGCGAAGAGCTTGGACGAATAAAGCCCTTTTCCAAGAGCTCTTGTAGCTGCTTCGACAGTTCTTCCAGTTCGGTTGGAGCTAAACGATACGGTGCGCGGGCTATTGGTGCTGCTCCAGGAGCTAACTCAATCTGAAACTCGACTTGACGATGAGGAGGTAAACCAGGTAAATCTTCAGGAAACACTTGAGGAAAATCACGCACAACTGGTATATCCTCCAGCTTCTTTTCCTTTGCTGATGCGTCAGTGACAAGTGCCAGAATGGCAGTATGTCCCTTTCGTAAACATTTCTGCGCCTTTAAGAAAGAGATGATGCCAACCACAGCACCACTCTTGTCACCTTGTACTTCGAGAGGTTCTTGACTGGAGCGAGGAATACGAATAACTTTTTCTTTGCATAAGATCTCCGCGTGATGTTGGGATAACCAATCCATACCGATGACGACGTCGAAACTACCCAAAACTATGGGTATGAGATCAATCGAGAAAGTCTGACCCGCTAGAACAATACTACAACCCTTGACTACCTGTGCGGCTTCTACACTTTTACCATTGGCTAGTTCTACGACGTGTTTGGTGTCTAGGGGTGTTGGTGTACGTTTTAATATTTTACTCATTTTCAATGACATATAGCTTGTATCAGCACCCGAATCAAATAAGACAGTAACATAAATATCGTCGAGAAGAAACTTACCCATAACCACATTGGGATCATTCACTGCGTCACCCCGACCTAGCACAAAAGCACGACCCCGAGCTTCGTTGCCATTGTTGTTGTTGTTTCCCCCGTTATTGTTGTTATTGTTCCCGTTGCCCTGATTGTTGTTGTTGTTCTGGTTCCTGTTTAGCTGAGGGCAGTGTCTCTTGATGTGACCTTCAGCACCACAATTATAGCACCCCTTGTTGCCCTGTTGCTGATTCTGCTGTGCCGGTGGCTGCTGCTGATCCTGATTCGCAGGACGAGGGCTTCTACAGTCTTTGGCCTCGTGACCCATCTTGAGGCATCTTTGACAACGGCCCTTGTTACACTGGCCGTTGTGGTGCCTGTTGCAGTTGTTACACTTTGGAAGGTTTCCTCGGTATCCACCCTGCCTGTGGCTACCTGACGACTGCTGGTTAGGGCTTTGATAGTTGCCAGTCTTTCGCTGTTGATTCTGGGACTGAACCGAAATTGATGCTTTGCTTGAATCCCCCTCCCATTTCCTCTTGTTGTCACTGAGGGTAACGGGAGTAGCTGAAGGAGTGACTGTAGCAGTAGCGCTGACGCGCTTAGGCAGTTTATTCTGATCCACTGCCTGATCGGTGATGCGATGAGTGAGACGCTGGATTTCCTGGATGTTGTTGAGGTTAGCCGAGGTAACGTGGCTCTGTATTTCTGGTGCCAAACCTTTGAGATACAACTCAATACGCTTGTATGGAGGGTCCACCATAGTTGGACATAACACAGCCAACTCATTCGATCTCTTGGTGTAAGCTTCGATTTCCGAACCAACCATTTTCAAGTTATACAACTCGTCCTCCAACTTGTGAATGTCTTCTCTAGTGCAGTATTCCCTCTTGATCAGTTCTTTGAAATCATTCCAGGGTGTGGCGTTAGCAGCTGCCAACCCTAAGATCTGCACTTGTGCGTTCCACCAAGTGAGCGCAATCCCTTCAAGTGTGCCAGTGGCGAACTTCACCCTGCGAGCCTCAGGGCATTCACACATTTCGAAAACCGACTCGAGCTTTTCAAACCAGTGGAGGAGTCCAACTGCTCCCTCCGTGCCACTGAACGAGCTAGGACGACAATCCATGAAATTCTTGAAGGTGCACCCAGGTTGTTGCTGAGCGGGTTGACCTATTGTGTACAAATAGGGCAAAGTTAAGTACGAGAATTAATGTAGGATCTAAAGATCCTAGTGTCTATACTGCAGGGTATACTACCTGCTTGGGCGGCTGCAACTGCCGCAGCAACGAGAGCCTCTAGCTGGGCTTGAGTCATGTTAATTCGTGCGGCCATTGATCTTCACATCAAAGGCAACATAAGTGAGAAAGGTTCGCGAATAGTGCGATGACAGAAGAGTGTAAGCACATAAGTATTCTCATGCAATGACAAGTTGTGAGCAAAGTAATGTAAGCATACTACGAGCAAAGTTCTATGCAAATTCTAGCATGTAGGCAATAAACATAAACCTTAGTACCTAGGAAGTTGAGTCTTGCACGTGGAGCGAAGCGTCGTTGTGGATCGTTGAGAGCACTGTTCTGGTTATAGTCTGGTTTTAATAAAAACGTTTTTCCATATTAAAACCAAGTTCTCTATAACCAATGGCTCTGATACCAATCTGTCACACCCCCAAAATCCACACGCGGAGTATCACCGCTTGGGAGCGTGACTGACCAGGATCAAGCCACCAATCATATTGAACATGTAATTAATATTAAGTAAAATAAATGTAAACCATCCATTCAATACGATAGGTGTTCAAAACATAACCATAGTTTCAAAGTGTAGCGGAAGCATAGTAAATAAACCAACAATAGTTAATAGTTTTAAATGTCATAATAGTTCAACGTAGAAACCACGATCCTTGCCCACAACGACCCGCTTCTCCAGTGCAAGCTCCAAGTACCTAACGATCTGCAAGGCATGTAACAGAATGATCAACAAACTAGTTGAGCGAGTTCACAGTAAGTAAATGCGTAACAGTAAGTAACGGGTGGCTCTACAGGGCCAATAGTAAGTTATACAGGTGGGGGCTTCCCATGTTATGTGACCACTAGACTATTCGTATCATCCCTGTTCTTCGTCCGAGAACAGTAGCGCGTATGGGGTGTGCGTAGGTTTTACGCACGTATCCTTCATAACCGAGGATAGAAGTAAGTAATGCGTACACGTAGGTTTTACGTGCGTGCCTGACATCCGAGGCAGTAATTGGCATGTGACCACGTAGGTGTTATCCCAACCTACGGAACCGTCCTGACATCCGAGGACCATGATAGATGATAGTCTAGGAAGAGCATATATACGTTCTTAGTCAATGATAACCTTTAACCCATTCCCACGACCCGGGAATCCCATGCCTTAGTAGGAGTGTGAACTCACCTTGGTTTGCTCGGTATGCTAGGTTATGCACTCACAAGTAATTAATCACGTCCTATTGTATGCACGTATAACAAATCAGTTCATGTTCGCAATGATACGCATGCAATCTAATGTCACATAGTGCTTGATAGCCAATACCATGCATCAATCATGTATCACATAACAGTCAGTTTGCATATCGGCACAACACGTATCATTTCACATTTAATCATCAGCTAGTGTACACGAATACAAATGTTAACATTCATCACCAAGCATGGCATGCCAAATAAATCAAGCATCATTCAAAGTATGTTTATAACCCCCCATTATCTTTCGACCCAACTGTTATCTTTCGACACAACAGTTATCTTTCGACATATTAGTTATCACAGTTATCTTTCGGACCAATTGTTATGTTTCGAACCAAATGTCATCTTTCGACCAAATGTCATCTTTCGACCACGCTGTTATCTTTCGGTCAACATAACTATGTTTCGGTCAATGCTATCCTTCGGTCAACACTACTATGGTTCGGTCAATGCTATCCTTCGGTCAACACTACTATGGTTCGAAGGACAAGTATCTTTCGGTCACAACAACTATGTTTCGACTAACAAGTATCTTTCGATAAATATCAGTTACGTTTACTCCAAGTTTCCAAGTTTATCCGTGATTATCAATTAACACAAATTCAAGTATTCGGTTACCTCAGAATCGATCAAACAGGGAGTTTCATATTAAACCTCATGAACCCTAATTTAACCACATGAACAATAATAACACTTAATCATATTATGTTCCGGTTCCATGAACAATAAAAATTCCGAATTGCATAATATCACAGCCGATCCACAAAACATTATCATTAAACATCATCACAACAGATCCGATTAACATACACATCCGATTAACATCCATATCCGATTAACATACATATCCGGTTAACATACAAACAACATATTGCAAGACAATTGATAAATCATGAAATCATATACACTCAAAGCATCATCTATTAACATAAACAACATCACACACTAACCGGAAAAATCTGGATTACGAAACGAGATCTTCGAACAGAGAATGGGTCTGCTATGCCGTCACACACACACAATGGAACTAGGGTTTTTGAAATAACTGTCGACTTACATGCATTCACGTATATAAAACGTATCACAGGAATGGGCCAAGCCCATTAGAAAGACTGGGCCGAAAGATGTCGAAGGATCCTATCTTTGTTCGAAGGATAGAGTCCTTGGTCGAAGGATATGTTTCGTGATCCTTCGAACCGAAAGTTGATCCTTCGAATCGAAGGTTATGTTTCGTGATCCTTCGATCTGTAAGTCATGTTTCGTGATCCTTCGAAGGTTGGACCTATCCTTCGAAGGATGTTTGTGTTTCACACTAACAAGTTCACACATTTGACAAGTTTCACAAATACAACCAAACAATCAAACCATAAATAACTTCATGGTAATCAATACATGATCGTGCAATAAATACGAAATAGAAATTTTGGAAATTTGAGTTGTCACACTGACGAACAAGGCATGAAGATGGATGAAACTTTATACCGAGCAATCATTGGCTCGTTGATGTATCTTACAGCCTCCCGTCCCGACATCATGTATCCGACATGTCTATGTCCACGATATCAGTCGAATCCGAAGCAGTCACACCTGACGATCGTCAAACGCATCTTACGGTATTTGAAGGGTTGCCCAAGCATCGGCTTGTGGTACCCTCATTCGGGTGATTTTACCTTATCCGGTTTCGCTGATTCAGACTTTGGTAGCTGTAAGCAGAACGCAAAGTCCACCACTGTAGGGTGCCAGTTCATCGGAACTCGGCTCGTTACCTGGCAGTGCAAGAAGCAAACTGCAGTTGCGCTCTCCATGTGTGAGGCTAAGTACGTCTCAGCCTCTAGCTGTTGCTCGCAGATCCTCTGGATCCAACAGCAGATGCGCGACTTCGGTCTGCAATTCTTGGATACTCCGATATTTGTGGACAATGAAGCGGCCATTAATGTTACTAAAAATCCGGTTCACCATTCGAAAACAAAACACATTGAAATCCGTCATCATTTTATAAGAGATTGTCACGAGAAGAAATTAATACGGATTGAACTTGTGGGCACCGATGATCAGAAAGCTGATTTTTATACAAAACCTTTTGATAAAAAGAGATTTTACTATCTTTTAATGTTAAATGGGTTAAAAAAATCTCCAATCTGGGAGGGTTATCGATTGTGAAGCCGAGTTAGGCAGCGATCTGACATGACCCGTGTCATGTTGTCACTTTCGTTTGTACAGTTGTATTTCCTGCTTTTTGATAAGAACAAAAACACAAAAATATGTTTTAGTTTTAGGGGGAGATATTCGCAGAAAAATACAAAAACATGATAAAATCATAAAAATCCAAAAACATTAGAAAATTTCAAAAAGAGCTGTGTAATATAGGGGAAATGATAGTACATTAGCTAGACGAGCACGGTACGCTAAAGAATTGTAATGTAAAAATGCAATTAAGCAGTCTTGCTAGAGATGTGCCGATAGGTTTTTACAGAGTTAGTAAATCAGTTTGGGATATAAACCTAAATTTAACTTGCGTTTTCGTGGGGAACACCTCCAGGATATATAGGTAACCCCTGAAATCCTGTTTGAAAGGTCCCGTATTCTGAGATACTAGGTCTTTATACTCGGTGATATCTAGGGTATTATCCCGGGACTTCTGCTGTATGGAAATACTGACCTAGTCCCCGGATAATACTTTTCGCAAAAAGCTTTGAAACATAAGCTTCACCCTCAGCAGACTGATGAAATAATAAAATTGATAGTCACTGCTGTTGAAATATAAAAGATCCTCTAAAGGGGACCCACCTTAAAGTCGAACCGTCATCTCTTTGCTGAACGGAAGTTCTGACATGAGCTCTCACGGTTTCGCATTTACCCCCTACAGATATCAGCTGTGGTATATTCACCTGTAAGACTGAATACTGGGATCCGGATACGGGAGTATATACTGAGGTGGGGACACACGTAAACGTTTAAGTCTTAAAACACTAATCACATATCCCGAACAGATTGAAAGTTTTGTGAAAATTTAGGTGGATCAATATATCGGCAATCTACGCAAACTGTTTAATGCTTAAAATGTAATATCAGCTTAACGGTACTGGTGTTCTGTCGGCAGCTGATATGATCCCCTAACACGCTCACAAAAATAGTGTGTGTATATATTTTAAGTTTGTACAGTTATAATCCAAAAAGATTTTCATTTCTCATTTTATTTTCGACAACAGGCATTGGGGATTGAAAGATCAAAGTCTTTGTGCAGATCGTGTTAGAAATTGATGAGGGTTGGGTAAGCTGGTGATTGCAAACTGAGATTGGTATAATGTTTGACATATAAATCTTGAGATGTTCAAAAGTTCATTAAGTTGAACTATTTTTGAAATGAAACGTCAGGATACTTCATAAATATGATCATCCAGGGCCATTAACTTGGACTTGGTGTGTCAAACAGTTGACCAAGGTCATTAACTTGGACTTGGTCAGCTGGTTGGAACAGTGTTTAATCAGTAAATTGAATAAAATGGAATGTTTCAAATTTTTGATCAATTTTAAATGAAAAAAAAAGTCTCAAATGTTTAGTTGATTCATTAAGTTGAATCACAACTTTATTGGTTTGTAATAGAGAGGTTGAGATGTGCAGGTTTCTAAATCTGTTGATACGGAAAGCCAGGCATCGATCCCAAAAGCAAGGAAGCTTGACGAAAGGGGGAGCCTGAAGAAAGAGAGCAATGGAAGCTGAAGACAGATCCACCGGGATTCTGTTCAAGCAAGAAACCTCAAGAGAGAGAGAAAGACAAGTCGCTACGAGTTTCACTACGGATTGACTACGGCAATATCCAAGGGGGAGATTGTTAGTGCACGAATGTCTATCGCCTTCGTCAATCCAAGCAGTAGCAAGAAGCCGAAACCGAAGGAAGAGAAATACAAAGCTATCTAAAGACCCAAAGACCAAGACTGAAGACTACGACTCTATCCAAGGGGGAGTTTGTTGGTACATTATGTCTAAAGCCTATGTCTTAAGTCTAGGGTCTAAATATGTCAAGTTTGTATAGTCTAGGGGTCAAATATGTAAAGTTTTGGTTTGTTTATAAGCTGTCCGTTTGAAACTAGTGTGACAACTCGTATTTCGAACTTATTTTTTGTGTAACGTTACGTGATTATATGAACTCTATTTGAATAACATGTTATACGTGCTTTGTGGGAAGTTGTTAATGTTTGTTTATATGCTTGCATGATCCGATCGCACAAGCCCACTCGGGCTCTACACTTGGACTCGAGACCTTTAGGGCAGCCCATGTGAGGGTTCGGCCCATCCCTCCCTTAACCGAATTATACCTAGAATGTTAGTAACATTCTCACAACTTGCAACATTAGGAAAAACACACACAAACCCTAGAGCACACTCTCTCTCTCAAACCGAACCGAAGGCAGCCCTTGTTCCCTCAAAGCCTTTTCTCCCGATCAAGCTTGTAGTATCACACTTCTGGTTAGTATTTCATTGTTATCTAGTTGCCATGCTTGACGATCTTGTCATGTATGAACTAGGGTTTTATGCTAGTAATATGGATTGATAATACTAGGGATTCGGTTCATGTGTTTAGATGTATTCAAGGGTTGTATGATGCTAAGATTGTATGATTAAATCGGATTGGTAATATGCTAATCGGTTTGAGCGTATGTTTGTTAATCGGCCGTGATGCTATGAATTGTGGTTATGAGTTGGGTTGAATGATAGTCTATGACTTTGTAAACCACATGATCCGATTGTATGCTTGATTAATTGCTAATTCGGTGTTCTTGATGATGATAATACGAACATGTTTGAAGATGATATGAAACTGTGAATATTGTTGATTGATCTGATTCGAAACTGCCTAACTTGTTAGCTGAAATTACGGAATGATTGTTACTAATAATTAAGGAAATCTATTACACTTTGTCTCGACCAGGGTTACGAGTCGAGAACCCTTAGTCTCGACTCGAGACCACATTGCCGACACACAAACAGCACAACTCGAGACCAGCATTTGCGAGTCCGGTTGCGACTCGAGACCGTGTAGTCTCGACCAGACCATGACAACTCGAGACCTCCTTTGTTGCGACTCGAGACCCCGAAACCAGTATGTGACAACCCGAATTTCCAAGATTCCTATTTCGCATCTATTGCACGTTCATTGTTTGTGTAGTTAATTATTTGCACAATTAGTTGCCATGGAATTGTATATGTACTGATACAACGAATCGTATTGTGTGATTGTGCATGGTTGTTTGTTAATTATGAAAGATTTGTCAATTGCTTAAACTTGGTGGTGAAACTGTGAATTTGATGTGAGATGGTGTGCTTGTGTAAAATATAATAATAAAGGGTGTAAAGAGCTATTAGTGAAACTTAAACCATACTTAACCCTAATTTCTTTTCACTAATCATTTACACAAAACAAAAACACGTACTTGCAATCCTCTGATTCTCTGGCAATCATCATCACCATCATCATTGGCACAAGATATTCTTCACTCTTGATTTCCATACCCTAACTAGAATCAATTCAAGGTAATCGTTTATTGATTGTTTGATTGTATCAATTCTTGATTATTGAAATACTTGTAAACCCTAGCTTTGATTTATTGGTTCTGTGCTTTAATTTGATTCTGATTATTGTGATAAAGATGAGTGACTAATTGTACAATCGATTTCTTGATAATGTTGATGCATGATATGAAGGAATATTGTTTGTCGTGTTGATTCTACATTAAGAAAGTATGAAGTAGGGTTTTGATCGTATGAATTAAAAATTGTAACTGATGCCTTGATTCTGTGCAAAGATTGGAATTCACGCATTAGTGTTAGTAAGAGTTTTGGATTGATATAATTGTTTGAGTTTCGTAACCCTAATGTTAGTTGTCTGAGTTTTGTCCATGATTTGATTGTCTGAGTTTTTATAACATATTGAATGGTCCGAATTATATACATAAGACATGTTATCCGATGTTTAAACAAGCACATGGGGTCCGAGTTTATATATGTTGATGAGTCCGACTTTCTTATAGCATATCATGTCCGAGTTCTCAAACAACACAAGGTCCGAGTTTTGGCTCCACTTCCCTTGGTCCGAATTTTGACCCCATGTCTTCTTGTCCGAGCTTTAGAAGGGGCAGCCCCCTTTCTCTCTTGTCCGAACTTTTAAGCCAAGGAACCCTCTCCTTCTTGTCCGAGTTTCTTGTCAAGTATGCTTGGTCCGAGTTTTGTAATGATGCAAGGGGTCCGAGTTTGTGACCCACTACCTTGTCCGACCTTTACACTACATAAGGGGTCCGAGTTTCTTGGCCACACCCCATGGTCCGACTTTTAAACAGGGGAAACCCCCCCCCCACACTTGTCTGAGTTTTATGAAGGGCAAGGCCCTGTCTGATTCTGATGTGTGTTTAATATGAGGCCATGAATGTGTATTATATAATGATTGAATCTGTTAAGCTGTGTACGACACTTGTTAAGTCCCTGACTTCGTTAAACTTGTGAAGTTTAATAACGCTGCTAAATGTACTAGTATCTAACAGTGGCAATTAGGTTAACATCCACGTTAGATTAAACTGTGTAATCAAAGACGCGACGCATGAATTATGTGAATACGATTAACTGTTTACGTGATGTATGATTCTGTATATGATCGTATGATACTGAATGCAACTGTATGATCTTGCGTGCAAGAATCGGTCTATGTGATATCATCTTGTACACAATAAGCACACAAAACACAGTTGCTTGAATATCAATGACTTGCAAGCCCTAATTTGATGCAAACACTTACATCGTATCATGTGCAACATATCCTAGGTCGTGTGTAACGGACTTAGACAATTTGATAAACCCTAGAGCATAGCATACCGAGCAAACCAAGGTGAGTTCACACAGCCAAGGCATGGGGTTCCCAGGGTGGGAATGGGATTGATTTATTTATTTGTACTTCTCTAGATAATGGAACGTAATGATATGATCCTCGGGTGAGGAAGGTGATTGGTTAAGATACTGCTAGACTAGTGATGCTTATAGAACTGATCTTCGCACACACGCCGGGGTTGGCTGCGATAATATGACTGATCTTCGCACACATGCCAGGGTTGGCTGCGATAATATGACTAATCTTCGCACACATGCCTAGGAAGGCTGCGAACTATACACTAAAACTTCGCACAGGTGCCGGGTGGCCGCGATACAAACACACCTAGTCTAGAATACTTGAGAACTTTCCCTAATCTTCGCATACATGCCTAGAGGGCTGCGATACGATATATGACTTAATGAACGAGCACAAGGCTCACAATACGGATACTATTACTAAACAATAAACATTTCACTTGGGAAACCCCCACCATCTATGAATATGTTTGGGAAACAGGGTAAACTGGTTAATCATGTTTTCAATTATGGGAAACCCCCACGGCACGTAAGCCAACTTAAGACAAACTATGTTTTCGTAAAACACTTAAAACGAACATTCAACTGTGAACTCACTCAACATTGTTGTTGACTCTCTATTACATGCCTTGCAGGCTTATAGGTGCATATCCAAGGAACTTGATGTCTGGGAAGCTGGAGTGGTCATGGGTCGAGACACATGGAAACGCAACACAAGAACTAAGAACTTACATGTGGTTTTATAAACACTCATTGATTTAAATATGCTTCCGCTGTAAACTGTGAAACATTGTAATATTGTAACACTTGTTGTTTATAAATGAAAGTATTATTCACCTATTTATATGAGTTCAATGTGATTGATGGTTAAGATCCTGGTCAGTCACGCCTCCAAGCGGTGGAACTCCGCATGTGGATTTTGGGGGTGTGACAGATTGGTATCAGAGCCATTGGTTATAGTGAACTTGGTTTTAAAAAGGGGAAACTGTTTTTGTAAAACCAGACTATAACCGGACAGATTCTGAAAACGGGAATACGACCAGGACACTCAGCTCCAGATTGCAAGGTTCGTCTTTCTTATACTCATTGTACTACATAACTAGTGAACACCTACATACGATATTGCATGGATTGCACGTTTAGCATACCAATATGAATTCATGAACACATTCACGTAATAAGTGACCGATAGGGTGGTCTTTCCCTAAACCTTCATAACCTACGCTATGTGATACTCTTGATTCCTACTTGAGTGTGGGGAACCATTTGACATGAGTTAAGAGGAGCTGAGATGAACATGCAAATCACAATATTATTGTGGGTGCACACATAATAATAATGTGGGGTGCATGTGAGTCCCAGTAACGCTTAACAAGTGGAAAAGGGGTTCTGTCCTGTTATTTGATCAATATGAAACATAACCAACCTATAGGGGCCATAGCAGTAATTGTCTCCCTACTCAAACTTAAACGTGAACTTCTCCATTATCGTTGGATTCTTTCGAAACTCGATGATGTCGAGTGTTACCTGAACACCAATTAGAACATCTAGCGAATCGTGTAGAATGTTAGGTGCTTATACGAACGTCCCTGAGTTGGATGTCCTCGTGCCGAATGATTGAACGAAATTTACCCTACTCCTCCTCGTTTTCTGAAACTCATGGATTGACGTCTCCGAATCCCGAAGTGTGATCACTTCCCCAACACTCACGTATCAGATAGCGAACCACTTGAACCACTCGTAACGACGACGGACAGGAGGATGAGCGTAGCACCTTACCGACCTATGTACGGGTTAAGTTAAAACATCATCAACCCAAGGAACAATGGCAGATTTGGGAGCTCTAGTAGCAATAGCAACAACACTGGATGTGGTACTCGCGATGGGTAATTAGGATTGGTATGGACAACACCAATACTGTAACAACATGGTGGTCTTCGTACTCTTAGTAATAATTCACTTCGTCACTGTTCGGCTCAACTTTAGTACATCTCGAAACCGAACCTGCTATGGAAACGACAGATGGCGAGCCTATTGAAGCCTCATATGGGCGTAGGAATGCAAACTCGACCTTGTGGGACAAGTGATCAGCGTCGACCATCCTTCTGCTACTCTTGATAGATTTGACGCAGTAGCCATGTGGACTGGCTACCCAGATATCGTATGCATACGCTCTGTGAGGAGAAAACCTTGTACGAGAAATGTTACCTCTTGCAGAGTGTCAGAGTGGTACAACGGTTAACTTCATTCCAGCAAGAAGGGCCAGGAGTGTCTACGGAAGAATTACCCTGCAATGTTAACCCTCAACGCGGATGTCAAGACCAAGGAAAGGAGGATCGAGGATTCCTCAATTGTACGTGACTTCTCCCTAAGTATTACAAGAAGAACTGTCAGGTTTATCTACACATTGTCAAGTGGGATGTCAGACCCGTATCATGCTAGGAGTAGCCTTTGTTATTAGTACATTTTATTACCTTACACCAGGAAGGTCGCAGGAATTGCCTAAGCAGCTTCAGGAATTAATGGACTCGAGTTTCGTCGGATCTAGTTTTCGCTTTAAGAAGCCCCCGTTATACCGTGAAGAGAAGCTTTTCCGCACGTATTATGATTATCGAGAACTCAACAAAGTGACGGTGAAGAACCGCTATCCTCCTCCACGAATTGATGATTTATTCGACCAGTTGCAAGGGTCGAGCTACTACTCCAAGATAGACCTGAGGTCAGGATTACCACCTGCTGAGAGTCCGGGAATGATGACGTCTCCAAGACAGCATTCAGAACTCGCTAAGGACACTACGAGTTTCTAGTCATGCCATTTGGGCTTACGAACGCGCCTGCCGTATTTATGGATCATATGAACAGGGTGTGCAAACCCTACTTAGACAGATTTGTGATAGTGTTTATTGACGACATCCTGATCTACTCCAAGAGTCAGGAGGAACACGAGCAGCATCTACGACTTATTTTGGAACTCCTTCGAAAGGAACAGCTGTATGCTAAGTTTTCGAAATGCGACTTCTGGCTTCGTGAAGTCCACTTTCGAGGCCACGTAGTAAACAAGGAGGGGATCCATGTTGATCCATCCAAGGTAGATTCGATCAGGAACTGGCCTGCACCGCGTACACCAACGGAAATACGCCAATTCTTGGGTTTGGCAGGGTACTACAGACGATTCATCAAAGATTTTCTCGAAGATCGCACAGCCGCTTACACTACTGACACAGAAGGGTGTCACCTACCGTTGGGGAGATTCTCAGGAAACCGCTTTTCAGTACTTAAAGGATAGGCTATGCAACGCACCTATTCTCTCATTGCCAGAGGGCACGGATGATTTTGTGGTCTATTGTGACGCATCGATACAGGGGCTTGGTTGTGTATTGATGCAGCGGGATAAAGTTATTGCCTACGCTTCGCGGCAACTCAAAGTTCATGAACGGAACTACACGACGCACGACTTAGAGCTGGGAGCTGTTGTTTTCGCGCTCAAGATATGGCGACATTACCTGTACGGTACCAAGTGCACTATCTACACCGATCACAGGAGTCTCGAGCATATCTTCAAGCAGAAGGAATTGAATATGCGTCAACGACGATGGGTCGAGTTACTTAATGATTACGAATGCGCTATCAAGTACCATCCAGGTAAAGCCAATGTTGTGGCTGACACTCTCAGTCGAAAAGACACTCTACCTAGGTGTGTACGAGCTTTGCAGCTTACTATTCAGTCTGATCTTCTTGCACAGATACGAGATGCTCAGGTAGAAGCATTAAAAACAGAAAACGTAATGGCTGAAGCCTTACGCGGCTCAAGGCAACGATTAGAACAAAAGGAAGACGGCGCCTACTATGTAACAGGGCGTATTTGGGTACCACTATATGGCGGGTTACGAGAACTTGTGATGGATGAAGCTCATAAGTCGCGGTACTCGGTACATCCAGGGTCGGATAAAATGTACCACGATATCCGAACTACATACTGGTGGCCTAGCATGAAGGCCCACATTGCAACTTACGTTGGCAAGTTTTTGACTTGTGCAAGGGTCAAGACAGAGTACCAGAAACCCTCAGGCCTACTTCAGCAACCCAGGATACCACAATGGAAATGGGAAGAAATTTCCATGGATTTTATCACTGGCCTGCCTAAATCCCAGCGCGGGAATGATACTATATGGGTGATCGTTGATCGACTCACAAAGTCTGCTCATTTCTTGGCTATCAAGGAAACAGATAAGTTCTCTACCTTAGCGGACGTTTACTTGAAAGAAGTTGTTTCGACGCACGGGGTGCCCACCTCTATTATTTCAGATCGGGATGCACGATTCACTTCAGAACTATGGCAAGCAATGCACAAAGCTTTTGGCTCTCGTTTAGACATGAGCACAGCTTATCACCCTCAGACGGATGGGCAGTATGAGCGCACGATTCAAACTCTAGAAGACATGCTTCGGGCATGTGTTATTGATTTCCACAACAGCTGGGAAAAGCACCTCCCGTTAGTGGAGTTTTCGTACAATAACAGTTACCACACCAGCATACAAGCCGCTCCATTCGAGGCATTGTACGGACGTAAATGCCGGTCACCTCTTTGTTGGGCAGAGGTGGGGGATAGCCAGATTACAGGTCCAGAAATGGTAGTTGATGCTACTGAATGAATTGCACAGATACGACAACGCATGGCGGCAGCTCGTGATCGCCAGAAAAGCTACTCAGATAAGCGTAGGAAGCCATTGGAATTTCAGGTCGGGGACCGGGTTTTACTTAAAGTCTCACCCTGGAAGGGTGTGGTTAGATTTGTTAAACGAGGCAAGCTCAATCCACGGTATGTTGGACCGTTCGAAATCACTGAAAGAATAGGCAAGGTAGCCTACAGACTAAACCTACCAGCTGAACTCGGTGCAGTTCACAACGTATTACACGTGTCGAATCTGACGAAGTGCCTGTCAGATGAGACCCTTATAGTTCCTTTTAAGGAACTCACTATCGACGAGCGGTTGCACTTCGTCGAGGAACCTGTAGAAATCACGGACCGGGATGTTAAGGTCCTCAAGCACAAGAGAATCCCTCTTGTCCGAGTTCGTTGGAACTCCAAACATGGCCCAGAGTACACCTGGGAACGCGAAGACCAAATGAAAGAAAAGTACCCCCAGTTATTCGGAACCAATGCAACCACTACTGAGACTGAAGCTACTACTGCGGAATTTCGGGACGAAATTCCAAATCAACGGGGGGATGATGTGACACCCCAGGAAAACTAGTGAACGATACAGCTTACCTAGCTTCCTCAGTGGGTGCGTACCAAATTTCGGGACGAAATTTCTTTTAAGTTGGGGATAATGTGACAACTCGAATTTCCAAGATTCCTATTTCGCATTTATTGCACGTTCATTGTTTGTGTAGTTAATTATTTGCACAATTAGTTGCCATGGAATTGTATATGTATTGATACAACGAATCGTATTGTGTGATTGTGCATGGTTGTTTGTTATATATGAAAGATTTGTCAATTGCTTAAACTTGGTGGTGAAACTGTGAATTTGATGTGAGATGGTGTGCTTGTGTAAATAAAATAATAAAGGGTGTAAAGAGCTATTAGTGAAACTTAAACCATTCTTAACCCTAATTTCTTTTCACTAATCATTTACACAAAAAAAAAACACGTACTTGCAATCCTCTGATTCTCTGGCAATCATCATCACCATCATCATTGGCACAAGATATTCTTCACTCTTGATTTCCATACCCTAACTAGAATCAATTCAAGGTAATCGTTTATTGATTGTTTGATTGTATCAATTCTTGATTATTGAAATACTTGTAAACCCTAGCTTTGATTTGATGGTTCTGTGCTTTAATTTGATTCTGATTATTGTGATAAAGATGAGTGACTAATTGTACAATCGATTTCTTGATAATGTTGATGCATGATATGAAGGAATATTGTTTGTCGTGTTGATTCTGCATTAAGAAAGTATGAAGTAGGGTTTTGATCGTATGAATGAAAAATTGTAACTGATGCCTTGATTCTGTGCAAAGATTGGAATTCACGCATTAGTGTTAGTCAAAGTTTTGGATTGATATAATTGTCTGAGTTTCGTAACCCTAATGTTAGTTGTCTGAGTTTTGTCCATGATTTGATTGTCTGAGTTTTTATAACATATTGAATGGTCCGAATTATATACATAAGACATGTTGTCCGACGTTTAAACAAGCACATGGGGTCCGAGTTTATATATGTTGATGAGTCCGACTTTCTTATAGCATATCATGTCCGAGTTCTCAAACAACACAAGGTCCGACTTTTGGCTCCACTTCCCTTGGTCCGAATTTTGACCCCATGTCTTCTTGTCCCAGCTTTAGAAGGGGCAGCCCCCTTTCTCTCTTGTCCGAACTTTTAAGCCAAGGAACCCTCTCCTTCTTGTCCGAGTTTCTTGTCAAGTATGCTTGGTCCGAGTTTTGTAATGATGCAAGGGGTCCGAGTTTGTGACCCACTACCTTGTCCGACCTTTACACTACATAAGGGGTCCGAGTTTCTTGGCCACACCCCATGGTCCGACTTTTAAACAGGGGAAACCCCCCCCCACACTTGTCTGAGTTTTATGAAGGGCAAGGCCCTGTCTGATTCTGATGTGTGTTTAATATGAGGCCATGAATGTGTATTATATAATGATTGAATCTGTTAAGCTGTGTACGACACTTGTTAAGTCCCTGACTTCGTTAAACTTGTGAAGTTTAATAACGCTGCTAAATGTACTAGTATCTAACGGTGGCAATTAGGTTAACATCCACGCTAGATTAAACTGTGTAATCAAAGATGCGACGCATGAATTATGTGAATACGATTAACTGTTTACGTGATGTATGATTCTGTATATGATCGTATGATACTGAATGCAACTGTATGATCTTGCATGCAAGAATCGGTCTATGTGATATCATCCTGTACACAATAAGCACACAAAACACAGTTGCTTGAATATCAATGACTTGCAAACCCTAATTTGATGCAAACACTTACATCGTATCATGTGCAACATATCCTAGGTCGTGTGTAACGGACTTAGACAATTTGATAAACCCTAGAGCATAGCATGTCGAGCAAACCAAGGTGAGTTCACACAGCCAAGGCATGGGGTTCCCAGGGTGGGAATGGGATTGATTTATTTATTTGTACTTCTCTAGATAATGGAACGTAATGATATGATCCTCGGGTGAGGAAGGTGATTGGTTAAGATACTGCTAGACTAGTGATGCTTATAGAACTGATCTTCGCACACACGTCGGGGTTGGCTGCGATAATATGACTGATCTTCGCACACATGCCAGGGTTGGCTGCGATAATATGACTAATCTTCGCACACATGCCTAGGAAGGCTGCGAACTGTACACTAAAACTTCGCACAGGTGCCGGGTGGCCGCGATACAAACATACCTAGTCTAGAATACTTGAGAACTTTCCCTAATCTTCGCATACATGCCTAGAGGGCTGCGATACGAACTAATACGATATATGACTTAATGAACGAGCACAAGGCTCACAATACGGATACTATAACTAAACAATAAACATTTCACTTAGGAAACCCCCACCATCTATGAATATGTTTGGGAAACAGGGTAAACTGGTTAATCATGTTTTCAATTATGGGAAACCCCCGCGGCACGTAAGCCAACTTAAGACAAACTATGTTTTCGTAAAACACTTAAAACGAACATTCAACTGTGAACTCGCTCAACATTGTTGTTGACTCTCTATTACATGCCTTGCAGGCTTATAGGTGCATATCCAAGGAACTTGCTGTCTGGGAAGCTGGAGTGGTCATGGGTCGAGACACATGGAAACGCAATACAAGAACTAAGAACTAACATGTGGTTTTATAAACACTCATTGATTTAAATATGCTTCCGCTGTAAACTGTGAAACATTGTAATATTGTAACACTTGTTGTTTATAAATGAAAGTATTATTCACCTATTCTTATGAGTTCATTGTGATTGATGGTTAAGATCCTGGTCAGTCACGCCTCCAAGCGGTGGAACTCCGCATGTGGATTTTGGGGGTGTGACACAGTACACCTCGAGACCGCCTAGTCTCGACTCGAGATCGTTAGTCTCGACTCGAGACCGTGAACACTTGCACCTTATTATTGGACTTTCACGGTTACGAGCCCAACTGATTGGGCCGGATACTTGCACTTCGTTATTTACATAACTGTTCCTGCTAATGCTCATACGTGAATTGCCATGTTTATACTTGCGTACAATATGTGTAGAACATACGTGCTATACTTGAATACGAACCTGACTTGTATAATAACCATGTTAGGACGTGGTTGATCTCTATATAGCTTAACCGAACTTTGTGTATCTGCCGAGCAAACCAAGGTGAGTTCACACAGCCAAGGCATGGGGTTCCCAGGGTGGGAATAGGATTTGGATGATTTATTCGTACATACTTAGTTAATAGAACCTAATGATATGGTCCTCGGGTGAGGAAGAGTAATGATAAGAACTGCTAGACTAGTATACCCATTTGAACTGATTTTCGCATACACGCCAGGGGTTGGCCGCGATATTATGACTAATCATTCGCACACATGCCTAGGAAGGTCGCGAACTATACATACTAAAACTTCGCACACATGCCAGGGTGGCCAGCGATACAAATATACATAGTCTAGAATACTTGGGAATATTTCCCCTAACCTTCGCATACATGCCGAGAGGACTGCGATGGAAACCAATACGAGACATGACTTAACGAACAACATAATGCTACTCATACTGTTACAATTACTGAACTATACACTGTGACCTCGCTTAACTAGTTGTTGATTCTCTGCTGCGTGCCTTGCAGGACCTTAGGTACTTATGGAGCTTGCACAAGGAGGAGCAGGTCGTTGTGGGCATGGATCATGAATGCTTGTTAAACGTTTATGACATTACACAGTTAATACTTATATTTGGGTTTTTACATTAATGCTTCCGCTACACTTGATTATGTTGGTTTTGATAAACACCTTTCGTATTGATGGATAACTATTTCTACTTATTTACATGTTCAATATGATTGGTGGCTTGATCCTGGTCATGTCACGCCTCCAAGCGGTGGTACTCCGCGTGTGGATTTTGGGGGTGTGACAGATTGGTATCAGAGCCATTGGTTATAGAGAACTAGGTTTTAATATGGGAAAACGTTTTATTAAAACCAGACTATAACCAGAACAGTGCTCTCAACGATCCACAACGACGCTTCACTCCACGTGCAAGACTCAACATCCTAGGTAATATGGTTTATGTTTATTACCTGCTTGCTAGAATTTCATAGAACTTTGCTCGTAGTATGCTTAGATACACATGACCCTATTACATGAGAATGCCTATGTGCTTACACTCTTCTGTCATCGCACTTTACGCGAACCTCTCTCTTACCGATGTTATCTTTGCTATGAAGATCATGTCTGGACGAATTAACATGACTCAAGCCCAGTTGACGGCTCTCATTAACGAACAAGTTGCTGCGGCATTTGCAGCCGCACAAGCAGGAGGTATATCCTGTAGTCATAACTCACACAAGGATCTTTAGATCCTACACTCCTAAACCAACTCTTGTGTTTAACCTTGTCCTATTCGTACACAATAGGTCAACACGCACCGCAACCAGTTTGCACTTTCAAGAACTTCATGGACTGTCGTCCAAGTACGTTCAGTGGCACGGAAGGAGCAGTGGGACTACTCCATTGGTTTGAGAAGCTCGAGTCAGTGTTCGAGATGTGTGAATGCCCTGAGGCTCGCAGGGTCAAGTACGCCACTGGTACGTTGGAAGGAATCGCGCTAACCTGGTGGAACGCGCAAGTTCAGATTCTAGGGTTGGCAGCTGCTAACGCCACCCCTTGGAACGATTTTAAGGAACTCATCAAACGAGAATACTGCACGCGTAATGACATCCACAAGCTGGAGGATGAGTTTTACCACCTGAAAATGACGGGGTCAGAAATTGAAGCCTATACGAAACGGTCGAACGAACTGGCCATCTTGTGTCCAACCATGGTGGACCCTCCAATCAAGCGTATTGAATTGTACCTCAAGGGTCTAGCCTCAGAGATTCAGAGCCATGTTACATCGGCAAACCTCGACAACATCCAAGACATCCAGCGTCTTGCTCATCGCCTTACAGATCAGGCAGTGGAACAGAACAAGCTGCCCAAACGCGTTAGTGCTACCACTCCAGCTGTTACTCCTGCTACAACTAGCGACAACAAACGAAAATGGGATGGGGATTCCAGCAGGGGATCAGTTTTCGTTCAGTCTCAAGCACAGCAACGCAAGTTAAACGACTACCAGAGCCTGGGTCAACAATCTTCTGGTGGTCAGGGGCAGGGTGGATATCGGGGAATTCACCCACTGTGTAATAAGTGCAACAGACACCACAGTGGAAGGTGTCGCAAGGAACGTTGTCAGAGATGCCTCAAGTTAGGGCATGAAGCTAAAGACTGCAGGAGTACGCGACCTGCGAATCAGAACCAGCAACTACAATTACCAGCTCCACAGAACCAACAGCAGCAGCCACAGCGTGGAAACCGGGGGTGTTTCCAGTGTGGGGCAGAAGGTCATTTCAAACGTGATTGTCCCCAGTTAAACCAGAACCAGAATCGCAACAACAACAATCACCAGGGCAATGGGAACAACAACAATGGGGGAAACAACAACAACGGCAACGAAGCTAGGGGTCGTGCTTTCGTGCTGGGTCAGGGTGACGCAAGGAACGAACCTAACGTGGTCATGGGTAAGTTTCTTCTCGATGAATTTTACGTTACTCTTTTGTTTGATTCGGGTGCGGATACAAGTTATATATCGTTAAAAGGGAGTAAAATGTTAAAACGTGCACCAACACTCTTAACCACCAAACAAGTCGTAGAGTTAGCAAATGGTAAAAGTGTAGAAGCCGCACATGTAGTCAAGGGTTGTAGCATCGTTTTAGCTGGTCAGACCTTCTCGATTGATCTTATACCCATAGTTTTGGGTAGTTTCGACATCGTTATCGGTATGGATTGGTTATCCCAACATCAGGCAGAAATTTTATGCAGCGAGAAGATCGTACGTATTCCACGTTCTAGTTAAGAACCTCTCAAAGTTCAAGGCGACAAGAGTGGTGCTGTGGTTGGCATCATCTCTTTCTTGAAGGCTCAGAAATGTTTACGGAAGGGTCACACCGCTATTTTGGCACTCGTTACTGATGCATCAGCGAGGGAAAAGAGATTAGAGGACATTCCAGTTGTACGCGACTTTCCTCAGGTGTTTCCTGAAGATTTACCTGGTCTACCGCCTCATCGCCAGGTCGAATTTCAAATCGAGCTAACTCCTGGAGCAGCGCCCATAGCTCGAGCACCGTATCGTTTAGCTCCAACTGAACTGGAAGAACTGTCAAAGCAGCTACAAGAGCTCTTGGAAAAGGGCTTTATTCGTCCTAGCTCTTCGCCTTGGGGAGCTCCAGTGTTATTTGTGAAGAAGAAGGACGGTACATTCAGGATGTGCATTGACTACCGTGAACTGAACAAGGTGACGGTGAAGAACTGTTATCCTCTTCCACACATAGACGACTTATTCGACCAGTTGCAAGGGTCGTGCTACTACTCCAAGAGAGACTTAAGGTCAGGTTACCATCAGCTGAGAGTCCGAGAGGAGGACGTCTCCAAGACAGCATTCAGAACTCGCTACGGTCACTACGAGTTTCTGGTTATGCCGTTCGGGTTAACGAACGCGCCTGCCGTATTTATGGATCTTATGAACAGGGTGTGCAAACCCTACCTAGACAAGTTTGTGATTGTTTTCATTGACGACATCCTGATCTACTCCAAGAGTCAGGAGGAACACGAGCAGCATCTACGACTTATTTTGGAACTCCTTCGAAAGGAACAACTGTACGCCAAGTTCTCGAAATGTGACTTCTGGCTTCGTGAAGTCCACTTTCTAGGCCACGTGGTGAACAAGGATGGGATTCATGTTGATCCATCCAAGGTAGATTCGATCAGGAACTGGCCTGCACCGCGTTCACCGACAGAGATACGCCAATTCTTGGGTTTGGCGGGTTACTACAGACGATTCATCAAGGACTTTTCAAAGATCGCACAACCGCTTACACTACTGACACAGAAGGGTGTCACCTACCGTTGGGGTAATACTCAGGAAACCGCTTTTCAGCACTTAAAGGATAGACTTTGCAGTGCACCTATCCTCTCATTGCCAGAGGGCACGGAGAACTTCGTGGTTTACTGTGATGCATCCATCCAGGGTCTTGGATGTGTGTTAATGCAGCGCGACAAGGTCATTGCTTATGCTTCGCGCCAACTTAAGGTTCACGAACGAAACTACACGACGCACGATTTAGAGCTGGGAGCTGTTGTTTTCACGCTTAAGATATGGCGACACTACCTGTACGGTACCAAGTGCACTATTTACACCGATCACAGGAGTCTCGAGCATATCCTTAAGCAAAAGGATTTGAACATGCGTCAACGACGATGGGTCGAACTTTTGAACGATTACGAATGCGCCATCAAGTACCATCCAGGCAAAGCCAATGTTGTGGCTGACGCCCTCAGTCGGAAAGACACTCTACCTAGACGCGTACGAGCACTACAGCTTATGATTTAGTCTAGTCTCCCTACACAGATACGAGATGCTCAGATAGAAGCATTGAAACCAGAAAACGTAAGGGCTGAAGCCTTACGCGGCTCAAGGCAACGATTGGAACAGAGGGAAGACGGTGCCTACTACGTAACGGGGCTTATCTGGGTCCCACTATATGGCGGTTTACGAGAACTTGTGATGGATGAAGCACACAAGTCTCGCTACTCTATACATCCAGGGTCGGATAAAATGTACCACGACATCAGAACCACGTATTGGTGGCCTAGCATGAAGGCCCACATCGCTACCTATGTCAGCAAATGCTTGACCTGTGCAAGAGTCAAGGCAGAATATCAGAAGCCAGCAGGCCTACTTCAGCAACCCAAGATACCACAGTGGAAATGGAAGGAAATTTCCATGGATTTTGTTACAAGCCTACCTAGATCCCAGCGTGGGAACGATACTATATGGGTGATCGTGGATCGACTCACCAAGTCTGCTCACTTCTTGGCAATCAAGAAACGGACAAGTTTTCCACACTTGCAGACATATACTTGAAGGAAGTAGTCTCCAGGCACGGGGTGCCCACCTCTATTATTTCGGATCGCGATGCACGATTCACTTTGGAGCTATGGCAAGCAATGCACAAAGCTTTTGGCTCACAGCTAGACATGAGCACGGCTTATCACCCTCAGACGGATGGACAGTCTGAACGCACAATTCAAACCCTACAAGACATGCTTCGGGTGTATGTTATCGATTTCGGCAACAACTGGGAAAAGCATCTCCCTTTGGTGGAATTCTCATACAATAACAGTTATCACACCAGCATCCAAGCCGCTCCATTCGAGGCATTGTACGGACGTAAATGCCGGTCACCTCTCTGTTGGGCAGAGGTGGGGGATAGTCAGATCACGGGTCCAGAACTTATAGTGGACACCACGGAAAAGATTGCACAGATAAGACAACGCATGGCGGCAGCACGCGACCGTCAGAAAAGTTACGCGGATAAGCGTAGGAAGCCATTGGAATTTCAGGTCGGGGACCGGGTTTTACTTAAAGTCTCACCCTGGAAGGGTGTGGTTCGTTTTGGCAAACGGGCAAGCTCAATCCGCGGTATGTCGGACCGTTTGAGATAGTAGAAAGAATAGGCAAAGTAGCCTACAGATTAAACCTACCAGCTGAACTCGGGGCAGTTCACAATGTTTTTCACGTGTCGAATTTGAAGAAATGTCTGTCAGATGAAACCCTCATAATTCCCTTTAAAGAGCTCACTATCGACGAACAGTTGCACTTCGTCGAGGAACCTGTTGAAATCACGGACCGGGATGTGAAGGTCCTCAAACACAAGAGAATCCCTCTTGTTCGAGTTCGTTGGAACTCCCGACGTGGCCCAGAGTACACCTGGGAACACGAAGACCAGATGACAGAAAAGTATCCCCAGTTATTCGGAACCAATGCAACCACTATTGAGGCTGAAGCTACTACTGCGGAATTTCGGGACGAAATTCCAGATCAACGGGGGGAGGATGTGACACCCCAGGAAAACCAGTGAACGATACAACTTACCTAGCTTCCTCAGTGAGTGCGTACCAAATTTCGGGCCGAAATTTCTTTTAAGTTGGGGATAATGTGACAACTCGTATTTCGAACCTATTTTTTGTGTAACGTTACGTGATTATATGAACTCTATTTGAATAACATGTTATACGTGCTTTGTGGGAAATTGTGAATGTTTGTTTATATGCTTGCATGATCCGATCGCACAAGCCCACTCGGGCTCTACACTTGGACTCGAGACCTTTAGGGCAGCCCATGTGAGGGTTCGGCCCATCCCTCCCTTAACCGAATTATACCTAGAATGTTAGTATCATTCTCACAACTTGCAACATTAGGAAAAACACACACAAACCCTAGAGCACACTCTCTCTCTCAATCCGAACCGAAGGCAGCCCTTGTTCCCTCGAAGGCTTTTCTCCGGATCAAGCTTGTAGTATCACACTTCTGGTTAGTATTTCATTGTTATCTAGTTGCCATGCTAGGTGATCTTGTCATGTATGAATTAGGGTTATATGCTAGTAATATGGATTGATAATACTAGGGATTCGGTTCATGTGTTTAGATGTATTCAAGGGTTGTATGATGCTAAGATTGTATGACTAAATCGGATTGGTAATATGCTAATCGGTTTGAGCGTATGTTTGTTAATCGGCCGTGATGTTATGAATTGTGGTTATGAGTTGGGTTGAAAGATAGTCTATGACTTTGTAAACCACATGATCCGATTGTATGCTTGATTAATTGCTGATTCGGTGTTCTTGATGATGATAATACGAACATGTTTGAAGATGATATGAAACTGTGAATATTGTTGATTGATCTGATTTGAAACTGCTTAACTTGTTAGCTGAAATTACGGAATGACTGTTACTAATAATTAAGGAAATCTGTTACACTTTGTCTGGACCAGGGTTGCGAGTCGAGAACCCTTAGTCTCGACTCGAGACCACATTGCCGACACACAAACAGCACAACTCGAGACCAGCATTTGCGAGTCCGGTTGCGACTCGAGACCGTGTAGTCTCGACCAGACCATGATAACTCGAGACCTCCTTTTTTGCGACTCGAGACCCCGAAACCAGTACACCTCGAGACCGCCTAGTCTCGACTCCAGATCGTTAGTCTAGACTCGAGACCATGAACACTTGCACCTTATTATTGGACTTTCACGGTTACGAGCCCAACTGATTGGGCTGGATACTTGGACTTCGTTATTTACATAACTGTTCCTGCTAATGCTCATACGTGAATTGCCATGTTTATACTTGCGTACAATATGTGTAGAACATACGTGCTATACTTGAATACAAACCTGACTTGTATAATAACCATGTTAGGACGTGGTTGATCTCTATATAGCTTAACCGAACTTTGTGTATCTGCCGAGCAAACCAAGGTGAGTTCACACAGCCAAGGCATGGGGTTCCCAGGGTGGGAATGGGATTTGGATGATTTATTCATACATACTTAGTTAATAGAACCTAATGATATGGTCCTCGGGTGAGGAAGAGTAATGATAAGATACGGTTAGACTAGTATACCCATTTGAACTGATTTTCGCATACACGCCAGGGGTTGGCCGCGATATTATGACTAATCATTCGCACACATGCCTAGGAAGGTCGCGAACTATACATACTAAAACTTCGCACACATGCCAGGGTGGCCAGCGATGTGACAACCCTCACTAAACCAGGTATCCGTACGATTTAATTAATAATTAATTGCTGCTTAATTACTGTGCTTAACTGAAATTGCTGACGAACTGCTACTTGATTTCAAGTACTTGTATATTCCTGCATCATACTTTGATTTCCGTCACTACATTATTTACAAGTTGAACCTTAGTGACAAACATGATGCACTAAAGCACAGTGGCATTAGAACGGATAACCTATTGAACATGCTGATAAATGAAGGGATTTTAACATGTTTATCAAAGCAATTTCATCCATATGAAATAAAAACGCAGCGGAAATAATGTTTAAAACATGTTACTTTTGTAAGATATAAAACTATTTATATGCAAAATCCCAAAACCCGGATCCATATATGAAGATGCATATTATCAAACATAACCATAGGGTGTTTAGCAAAACTACCTTCTTGGAGTAATGAGAATGAAATGGATGATGCTTCAAGAATGGTTGCCTTCAAGAGTAGAAGACCTCAAGCTTGTATACCCCAAGCTTCCAACAAAACACCACGAAATAGCTAGGATTTAACACTTGAAACGAAACCGAAAAGCTCCTTGGAACCCTTCTATGGCCGAAATTTTTGGAGAAAAATTCAGCTCCTTTTCTTTGAGATTATCTCTATATCTCTCATTCATTTTTGTCACACAAAAAATATATAAATGATGAGAGAAGAGCCACCTCCCTTTTGCCCAATCAAGAGGTTTCTTCCACATGCAAAAGTATGCAAGATAATTGGCCAAAATGGTCTTGGAAAGACCATCCAATCAAATCCTCTCTAACACATGCAAAAGCATGAATTGTGATTGGACCACAAATTCTTGGGAAGACCATATGATGGCCGATTTTGGAGGGTGTTTTAAAAAAAAATTCTTTTAACAATTTTAAGTCTTGTTTATTTTATAACTTTTATAAAATATTACACCATATGTTTGCAAGACTTTATGTAATCTTTTATAATGTTATTTAACCCATTAAATAACAAAATAAAATATTCTCTCAAAATAAATTATCCATATAATTTATTAGTTTCTCAAGTGTAATTATTCAGAAAACCAATTTCTAAATATTGTAAGTGTTAATATTTATTTGTTTGATCATATCACAAATAAATAATATAAGTGTTTGTCTAGCTTGTTATTGGGTATGACTCGACTTGGATCATAACGTACTAGCCACATCAATTTAATATGTGTCTTGGGCATACAGAGTCCAACAATCTCCCACTTGCACAAGATACATAGAAGATTGATGCAAGCAGTAAATGACGCCTAACTACGGTTTACTACCCCCAATACGTATGACTATATTTGCCATTCAATAACATCATCCCTTTCAAGTCCCTTACTTGAACATGATTTAGGTGAATCTATCATTTATCCTTTCGTTACAGATGTCATGTTAAATCCAGAGACATAGAGTGATCACTCTCTGTTGATTTAACTTTATCAGGCCTTAGACATCTTACTCTCAACGAATAAGAGGAACAAATCCCTTCTTGACTACATAGGTCTCTCACAACCACCTTGTACCACACCTGAGCTCAGCCTTATGTACTGTCATATTACTAACAGCGAAGAAATAAGTCAAGGCATAATATTTGGTGAATATCAAGACCCAATATGTATCTCTCAGGTCAGAGGATACTATGATATTCGCTTTAACTCAAAATTTACTTATGATCAATCACAAATGATTCCATGCAGTAATATTTGAGAGCGAGTCAGTCCAATATTTGTATCCCACAAATATCTATGAACTTTGGTAGCAACACTTTGCTCTATATTCATTCTAAATGAATATCCACCAATCCAAGTTCATAATAGTCTTACATTCATATTTGTTCCCACAATTATGATTGACTACGGACATTTAGAATAATTAAGTTATTCACGGATTTAAACATGCTAATATGAAACGTAACTCAAAATACCATAAATGAGTTAAAATAACAATTGTTTCAATATCCAAATACAAAATTTGATCAATTCCAATCACTAGAATATCGAAGTCCTAAGGAAAATGTGTGACCTTCATGTTTTCCTCTGTCAAGGAGCTTCGTGAGTGGATCCGCAATGTTTTGATCGGTGTGAACTTGGCGGATACATATCTTTCCTTTTTCAACTTCATCCCTTATGTAGTTGAATCTCCGCTCGATATGTCTAGTCTTTTGGTGCGCACGAGGTTCCTTGATTTGAGCAATCGCACCCTCGTTATCACAAAAGATCTCTAGGGGATCTTGAATGGTAGGGACCACCCCTAGGTCGGCTATAAATTTCTTCAGCCATGCAGCTTCCTGGGCTGCCATTGAAGCGGCGATGTATTCTGATTCTGTAGTGGACAATGCTACCACGTCTTGTTTTGAGCTCTTCCAGGAGACTGCTCCTCCATTTAAAATGAAGACATACCCCGATTGCGATCGAGAATCACTTCGATCGGTTTGGAAACTCGCGTCCGTGTAACCCTTTTCAACGAGTTCCTCCTCACCAGATCCATATATTAGGAACATATCCTTAGTCCTCCTAAGATATTTCAATATGCTTTTAACAGCCATCCAATGACTGTTACCTGGATTTTGTTGGTATCTACTCGTCATGCTCAAGGCGCATGAGACGTCCGGTCTGGTGCATATCATTGCATACATGATGGATCCTATAGCTGACGCATATGGGATTCTTTTCATTTTCTCTTGCTCATCTTTTGAGCTTGGACATTGAGATGTATTCAAAATTGTCCCCTTTTGAATAGGTACAAAACCTCTCTTAGAGTTCTCCATTTGGAACCTATTCAAGACTTTGTCAATGTATGCACTTTGGTTTAAACCTATCAAGCGCCTTGATCTATCCCTATAGACCTTTATTCCCAGAATGTAGGCTACTTCACCAAGATCCTTAATGGAAAAACAACTTCCAAGCCAAGCTTTTACACCTTCCATGGTTGGAATGTCATTCCCAAATAGTAGAATGTCATCGACATACAGTACTAAGAAAGTAATGATGCTCCCACTAGCCTTCTTATACACACAAGCTTCATCGCCGTTCTTGATGAATCCAAAATTCTTAATTTCTTCATCAAAACGGTGATTCCAACTTCTAGATGCTTGTTTCAATCCATAGATTGATTTCTTTAACTTGCATACTTTGTCAGGATGTTTTGGATCGACAAAACCTTCAGGCTGAACCATATAGACATCTTCATCAAGATATCCATTGAGAAATGCCGTTTTGACATCCAATTGCCAGATCTCATAGTCATAATATGCGGCTATGGCAAATAATATCCTGATTGACTTTAGCATCGCCACAGGCGAGAAGGTCTCATCATAATCAATCCCTTGAGTTTGAGTGAAACCTTTTGCTACAAGTCTTGCTTTATAAGTATCCAAGTTACCATGCATATCTGTTTTCTTCTTGAAAACCCACTTACTTCCAACTACTTTAGAGTTAAGTGGTGGCACAACCAATTCCCAAACTTGGTTGTCATACATGGTTGCATCTCTATGTTCATGGCTTCAAGCCATTTGTCGCAATCGGATTTTGACATTGCATCATGGTATGTGGTTGGTTCATCTGAATCTACCACGTAGCATCCATCCATGAAAAATCCATATCTTTCAGGTGGATTGCTAATTCTACCAGATTTGCGAACATTTTGTGTGTTCTGATCAACCTCTTGATCATTTTCAACAACCTCTTGTTGAATGCTAGTATCAACCAAACGTGTATCATCTTGTGGTTCTTGATCCTCCTCAAGTTCCACTGTTCTATCACTGGTTCCTTCCATAAGGAACTTAGCTTCTAAGAACTTACCCTTTCGAGCAACAAATACCTTTTGCTAAGTTGGGTCGTAGAAATAGTATCCTATATCATCTTTAGGATAACCTACAAAGATACACTTAGTAGATCGGACTTCCAATTTATTTGGAGTGTATTGCTTAACATAAGCTTCACAACCCCAAACCCTTAAGAATGATAATGATGGAGGGTTTCCATGCCATATTTCAAAAGGTGTCTTTTCCACTTTCTTGGTTGGGGCCATATTTAGTATACGGACTACGGAGAGCAAAGCATAACCCCAAAATGATAGAGGCAATGTGCTTCTAGCCATCATAGATCGAACCACATCTAATAGAGTTCGATTTCTCCTTTCGGACACACCATTGTGTTGTGGTGTTCCAGGTGGAGTAAGTTGTGAGATAATCCCACAACTCCTAAAATGATCTTGAAAAGCACCACTTAGGTATTCACCTCCTCTATTGGTGCGAAGGACTTTGATTGTTTTCTTGAGTTGATTTTCTACTTCACTTTTGAAGTCTTTGAACATTTCAAATGCTTCATCCTTGTGTTTTAGTAAATACACATAACCATAACGACTATAGTCGTCGGTAAAGGTAATGAAGTATCTTTCACCATTCCTAGTAGTCGGCTTAAAAGGACCACATGCATCTGAATGTATGATACCTAATAAGTCCTTAGCCCTTTCAAATGTTCCACTAAAGGGCGTCTTGGTCATTTTGCCTTGTAAACAAGATTCGCATACATCAAATGAATTATCTTCATTTGTATTTAAAAGACCATTTTTCTGAAGTGTATGCATGCGACTCTTGCTTATATGTCCAAGGCGACAATGCCAAAGATAGGAATCATTCAAATCCATTTTGAGTTTCTTGTTGGTTACTTGGTACATTGAGATATCGTATGATGCGTTATAATGATCTAATTCATAAATACCATTTAAAGACATAGCTTTAAAATAAAACACATCATTCCTAGAAACATAAATGTCTTGGTTAACAAATTCAAATTTAAAACCACATTGTCTCAAAAGGGAAACAAAAATTATGTTCCTAGTCAAACTAGGAGCATATAAAACATTCTTCAAAATAACTTCCAAACCACTTGGAAGCTTTAAAACGTAGTCTCCTTGAGCTTCGACATCAACCTTTGCTCCGTTGCCCATGAAGAGACTAGTGTCCCCCTTCTTGTAATGTTTATTTCTTTTGAACCCCTGCAACGAATTGTAAATATGAGTTCCACATCCGGTATCTAGAACCCATGTGTTAGAAGAAATAACATTAAGCTCAACATGTATCATAAAGATAGTACCTGAGGTTTGCCCTGCATCCCTCTTGTTTTTCAACTCTTTGAGATAGGTCAGACAATTTCTCTTCCAATGTCCTATCTCACCACATTCAAAACATGGGTCATTCGTAGCAACCTTTTGCTTCTTTTCTTTTGGTTTGGCGTGTTCTGCTTTAGCTTTTCCTTTTCCCTTTCCCTTGACGTGTCCCTTTCTTTTAGCATAGGTTGCTTTAGAGTCGGGGTGGGGCCTTTTCTTATTTCCTCCTTCATTGATCGCAAGGACGGGTAAAGCCTTTTTGCCCATACTTGCTTCGGCCGTTTTAAGCATTGCATGAAGCTCACCAATGCTCTTGTCCCATCCATTCATGTTGTAATTCATAACAAAGCTCTCAAATTTCTTTGTTAAAGAGTTGAGGATCAAATCCGTAGCCAACTCTTTGGAGACGGGACAATTTAGCCGTTCGAGGCGATCAATGTGGCTTTTCATCTTGAGAACATAAGATGATACCGATTGGGTTTCCTCCATTCGACATGCATGAAGCGCCCGAACAGTTTCGCAGCGTTCTACCCTTGCTTGTTGTAGGAACATTTCCTTTAACTGGGTAATCATGTCATATGCCCCGTGGTTTTCAAAATCCTTTTGAATTTTGGGAATCATAGTTCCCAACATGAGGCATGAGGCTTGCATGGAGTCCTCGGTATACTTAACCCAATCGTTGTAGGCTTCCACATCTTCCACGTTAAGTTCATCAGGAATAGGATCATCCAACACATAGGATATCTTCTCTTGCTTTGAGAACGATTCTCAAGTTTCGAAACCAATCCATGAAGTTGTTATGGTTGAGACGATCCTTTTCAAGGATGGTTCTTAGTGATAGGTTTTGGACGGTTTGGGTAATCGGGTTTGCATTGTTAGCGGCCATCTACAAAATTTAACAAGTTCAATTTTAGTATTTTCGATATTATTATATTTTAATCATTAATACCCTTTTGTGTCTTAAAGACAATTAATAATTAACATCTAGAATCCAACGTTACATTTAAATATTGGTTAGGTGACCTTTATCCCTCTATTTAAATTAACAAGGTAGTCAACGTTTGACAATTGCAACTCTTTGCAATTTCTAGCCATATGGGATCGGTTAAACATCTTTATGTTTAGTTGGCATGTTTAATCCCATCAACACCTTTGTTCCCCATGCTTTGGTGACCCTAAGTTCATGGTTTCCAAATCAAGTCGTCCAACTTACACACACGTGTGAGTTTATACACATAAGTGGTTAGGTGACCTTTATCCCACAAACATGGTAAACCCACCTCGAACATACAAGTTCCCTCAAATGTGGTTAGGTGACCTTTATCCCACAATAAGAGTTCCCAAGTATTTCGAGTGTTGTATAAAAGGATGGTGTTTGACTTGTGTTATAAAAGGGTTTTCAATATTTCAAAATTCTAGTTAGAAAATATTATGTACCATACATTTGCATGCATTCAAATTAATGGTACTTTAGTGAAAACTAATTTTCAAAGTTCTTTTTAATAAAACCCATTTTATTATAAAATCATTAATTTTTAATAAAACCTTTTATTAACCATTTTAATGATTTTGTTAAGAACCAATTTTACGCTTGTTGTTGATTATTAGTTTGTTAAGTCATGCATATCGACATATCATCTAAACAACAAAATAAGCAACCAAACAAGCACATCATTCATAATAATAGGTGCATAACCATAGCCAACTATTTTGACAACACTTGTTAGCCGAAACAAGTGTGCCAAAAGGTCCTTCCTAAAGGGTGAAAAATGACACAAGCAATGTGTCGTTGAACTCCCACTTGATCCCGCATCCAAATGCTTCAAGTCTCCTTCTTGTGTTGTGATTTCTCCACCTTCTTTGAGCTTCCAAAAGTCTGTTATATTCAGCTCCAAACTCCTTTGGACTCCAAAAATGAGTTTTGGTTATCGGGTTTGCATCCCGTTGAGAACGATGAAGTTCTTTGGACCGAATATTATGGTCCAAACCAAAAGCTCATTTTTGTGTGCATCTTCTTTTACAAAATATATCCTAATACATTTTTCTAGTAAAATAAAATGCACCTAATCTATTTATTTTACATACCAAATGAAAATGAATAAATTACATATCTTCTAATGGAAGAACAAAATAATAATTATTACAACCCATTGAAATAATAAATAACAACACAATCATTCAACACAAGGTCATGGCTAGGTCATATGCACCAAAATATATATCCAAATATATATATTAATTTCAAGAAGCATAAAAAAATGGTTCCCTTTTATAAACATTTTCGGTTATGTTCAAAAAACCGAAAAGGTAAGTTTTGTCCAAACAAACAAATCATCCATATGAAATAATTTTTTCAAGATTCTCTTATGCATGTAAGAAAATAATCTTGAAAAACAAAGGGTTAACCATGTTAAAATTTTCGGCCATAGGGTTTTATTCAAACCCGAAACTCGAAATTTTTATTCTATTGAAGTATGCACTCACATAAGCGGCTCTAGATGCCATTGTAGGGATTTTAACATGTTTATCAAAGCAATTTCATCCATATGAAATAAAAACGCAGCGGAAATAATGTTTAAAACATGTTACTTTTGTAAGATATAAAACTATTTATATGCAAAATCCCAAAACCCGGATCCATATATGAAGATGCATACTATCAAACATAACCATAGGGTGTTTAGCAAAACTACCTTCTTGGAGTAATGAGAATGAAATGGATGATGCTTCAAGAATGGTTGCCTTCAAGAGTAGAAGACCTCAAGCTTGTATACCCCAAGCTTCCAACAAAACACCACGAAATAGCTAGGATTTAACACTTGAAACGAAACCGAAAAGCTCCTTGGAACCCTTCTATGGCCGAAATTTTTGGAGAAAAATTCAGCTCCTTTTCTTTGAGATTATCTCTATATCTCTCATTCATTTTTGTCACACAAAAAATATATAAATGATGAGAGAAGAGCCACCTCCCTTTTGCCCAATCAAGAGGCTTCTTCCACATGCAAAAGTATGCAAGATAATTGGCCAAAATGGTCTTGGAAAGACCATCCAATCAAATCCTCTCTAACACATGCAAAAGCATGAATTGTGATTGGACCACAAATTCTTGGGAAGACCATATGATGGCCGATTTTGGAGGGTGTTTTAAAAAAAAAAAATTTCTTTTAACAATTTTAAGTCTTGTTTATTTTATAACTTTTATAAAATATTACACCATATGTTTGCAAGACTTTATGTAATCTTTTATAATGTTATTTAACCCATTAAATAACAAAATAAAATATTCTCTCAAAATAAATTATCCATATAATTTATTAGTTTCTCAAGTGTAATTATTCAGAAAACCAATTTCTAAATATTGTAAGTGTTAATATTTATTTGTTTGATCATATCACAAATAAATAATATAAGTGTTTGTCTAGCTTGTTATTGGGTATGACTCGACTTGGATCATAACGTACTAGCCACATCAATTTAATATGTGTCTTGGGCATACAGAGTCCAACAATAAAGCCAGCATCAGGCAGACACTGCCTCTAAGGGCCTGTATGAGCCAGAAATATTTTACTACACCCATAGTGAGTGTAGGGATACAAGGGTTGAAGAATTGCGTCTCTAGGAATAAGATATAATGACTGGATGTGCCTAAAACGTACTCTAAGCACGAAACACAACACTTTTATTAACATACTAGCTTCTGGCTAACTAATAAAGTGCCAAAACATGAGGAAAATATTCCTGACACTTGCAGAATGAGTTGTGTCACTATATTTACGACACTTAAAAGCTTACTTAAGCACTTTAACGGATTACTATCCAACCGAACAACCGGACTATACCCGGAACATAAAAATATTGACAATAATATTATTGGTCTTTTTCTGAGCCAGTTAGGGTCCCTGAATACCCTAACACCCGCGTTAAAGCACAACATGTGACTAACTAAGTTAACCCCTAATCTAACTTGGTTTAACGTAACTAAACTCCAACTATCTACTTGAAATCGAACCAAGACCCCCCCCCATGTAATCGGCCTAACTAGAGGGGACAACAAGAGTACAAGACTTGATTAAAATATTGTTGTGCATAATATCTAGGGAACATTGAATCCATTGGACTAAACTCTCCTAATTGTCTATAAGTAACCACACTTAACACAAGAGTTCATACACTTCACATTTCACCCAACCAACTCTCTCTCTCTCCCTCCAAGAGCTACGGCCGAACACCCCCTTGTCTCTACATCATTTGTCGGCTCTTGATCATTCCATTCCAACATCATACAAGTCTTACGGGTCACGCATAAGGAGTCTTGGAGCAAGCGGAAGGCAAAGGACCTCGATATCTTGCTTTTATCCACCACCTTTTCGCATAGATTCTTCCCTAGCCCCGAGCTAGAGGTATAACACTTGAAACTCATACTCGAATCATTCTAAGGTGGTTAATAAGATTTATAACGGTTAAAATGCGGAAACTTATCTTTTGAAGCTTTAAAGGCTACTAAAACATGAATATTGTTGGATAAAAACTTAATACTTGTGTAAAAGTTGTAGTATTTGAAAGTTGTGAATATTGAGGCCCGATCTATGATGTGGTAGCTTGGATCACCATTTAACCCGGTTTGGTTAAGATCATGGATCTTGACATAAGCTTGTTTCGGACGGTACAAGGGTTAAAAGGTGAAACTCTACCACACGAGAAACATGAACTTGTGTAAAAGTATTTTTACTTGTAAAATAGTGTTTAAAACTAGCGGATCTACGTATCTGCAAGTGGTATTTTCAAAGGACCAAGTGTCGAGAAAATCATGTTTTCTAAAAGACGGATAACACACTAACAAGTGTGATTTTTACAAACCACAAGCGTATAAACACTTGTGAAATGAAAGATCCGACAAAATAACAATCTTTGTGAAAGATGACGGGAAGTTGTAAAGATGGATTTATTCTAAAAACGAGGTTTTTACAAGATTGAGTTACTTTATACAAAGATCCACAAAATATAATGGGATCTACACTATAGTTTTCGGAAAAACCACATGTTCATGTGATTATGCGATTTACATGCTTGTCGACTAGTTTGATGTGTCAGAAATTGTTTGGTTGAATCAAGAAGTTGTTGAAATGATTTGGTAAAAGAAAATGATACGCTTGAAAGCGTGGCCACCTCCAGTTACAGAGAAACTCTGGCGAAATTTTTCTAAAACCTAAAACTTAGAATTATTTACAAGTGTTAGAATTATTTTCGACATGTTTTCAAAATATATTTCGCCACGACTTTATTTACAAATATTCGGAGGTGGGATTTTCACAAAACTAAACGTGATAAATATATATTTGGTAAATATAATTTTTCACAACACTGTTTATGATTATTTTGTGAAAATACACAAATATTATTTTTAGAGTAAAAATAATATTTACGAACGTTAACAGATCCAAAATAATACGAACGCCTCTACGATAACTATATAAGTTACACCGGTAATTACTATTACCACACGAATGATAAAACGTAACTTACGCATTATACGGAAACATTCATGAACGCGTATGTTATCGATGTATTATTTTGGGGAAATATTATGTGAAATGGAAATATAATATTTTTGAGAAAAATGTTTATATTTGGAATGAAGATATATTAAGTAAGACTTAATATTATAAATTGAACGCACATGTATTAAATCCACCATCCTTGGGAAGGAGATTAACTACCAAGTACATGCAAAATATAAACACGGAATAGTTGTCTAACTATTTCCCAAAAACCTAAACTATAAAGCTAAGGCACGGCCATCCGTCTAATAGAATTAGTACATGTAGGTCGTCGCACAGCTGACATTCGGAGTACTTGGTAGAGACGCACTGACTGTGAGTTCATGTCCCCCTTTTCCCTTAACTGTTTTCAGTTTTCTAAACTGCGGGGGTGAAATACATGTTACTTTGATTATGAATACTTTATACATGGTATGGTTAGCGTAAGGAGGGTTACTATTTAGATCATGTGAATGGGTAGGCGGAAACTTGAGGTCATTAATCCTCAGGGTAGGACCGAGGGGCAGGAGCGATAGATCTATTTGGGTGTAGCGAGCCCAGTCCCAGGCCCAGCATAACGGACCTCGGGATGACTTTGTACCCGACGCATAAATCTGCTAGGTTTGAGCCTTCCTACTTGCATTTCACACATATCAATGGCCTTGCAAACCATTGGTGATCTCTTTTTCCTTATTTGCTACATACCAGGATTTTGATAAATACAAAGGTTTATTTACTCACTTACACATGAACTCGCTCAACATTATTGTTGATTTTTCAACTTACATGTATTTCAGGGAATTAAAAGATCTGGCACGGTATGGCACGTTTTCCCGCTGCACTAGTTCCCAAGATCATCCGGGGTTTAGGGAATGTGACTCTTTCCTGGACAAGTCATAGTCCTTAAACTGTGTTTATGATATGTTTGAGTTTGTATTGTCTGTTGAACAAGATTATGGTTGTTAGGGTGTTTTCCGTTAAAACAATGTTATGGTATTTGGTTTTTTTTTAAAACTTAATGGATGATTCTTGCATATTTTTAAATTCATATAGCTTTGTTATGATTAAGCTATGGTATTAAGAAGTCACACCAAATTAACCCCGCTTCCGCAAAGCCAGGGTGTGACAAGCGATACAAATATACATAGTCTAGAATACTTGGGAATATTTCCCCTAACCTTCGCATACATGCCGAGAGGGCCGCGATGGAAACCAATACGAGACATGACTTAACGAACAACATAATGCTACTCATACTGTTACAATTACTGAATTATACACTGTGAACTCGCTCAACTAGTTGTTGATTCTCTGCTGCATGCCTTGCAGGACCTTAGGTACTTATGGAGCTTGCACAAGGAGGAGCAGGTCGTTGTGGGCATGGATCATGAATGCTTGTTAAACGTTTATGACATTACACACTTAATACTTATATTTGGGTTTTTACATTAATGCTTCCGCTACACTTGATTATGTTGGTTTTGATAAACACCTTTCGTATTGATGGATAACTATTTCTACTTATTTACATGTTCAATATGATTGGTGGCTTGATCCTGGTCATGTTGAGCACATTTCATTTATTATTTTTACTGCATACCACTTAAGTCCAGATCCAAAACATTTTTACAAACAAATGTTGAGCACATTTCATTTATTATTTTTAGGCTCAGTCTGGGAGGCTGAGGCTCGGTCTGGGAGGCCGAGGCTCGATCTAATAGGTCGAGGTAGTTGTCTAGTGGGACTAGGGAGTCAGTCTGGGAGGCTGGGAGAATTGACTAGTGGGACTAGGGAGTCAGTCTGGGAGGCTGAGAGAATTGGCTAGTGGGACTAGGGAGTCAGTCTGGAAGGCTGGGAGAATTGGCTAGTGGGACTAGGAAGAGCAGTCTGGGAGGCTGGGAGGCTAGTGGGACTAGGAGAATTATGTGATATCTTGCTTGGTAAATTATGTGATTATTTGATTGAATGACTGATTATTTGTGCATACTTGTGTCTATGTTACAGACTCATGGACTCAGCCGGTACTGGTGACTCGGACACCACCGGACCCAGGCCTATCGTATCTGATGACCTCCCATCTTCGGAGCATGAGGTGCATACATCTGATTCCACCAGCCCGGACGACGACGATTTCCAGCCCTTCGTACTACCCGAGGGTGCTGATGAGCCTGCAGATGGCCCTCCTGCTGAGTACCTACCTCTAGTTGTGATTCCGGCTCCTATACCTTTAGTCGTTTATCCAGCATATGACTTACTACTTGACGCCGAGGCTGACGGCGATATCGATCTGTTTGAGGATGAGCCTATCGAGGATGAGATCCCGGACGCATCCCTACTTCCTGCTGGCGATCTTCTAATGATCGTTGATGCCCCTGCCGAGGACTCACCCGCACATTCACCGGTCCCAGACTCCTTTGAGTCTGTGGCATCCGCACCTTCTCACGAGGTGAGCACACAGCACTTTGCACACGATTCGGATCCTGACCAGGCGTCCTCTGCCGCACCTATTCCTAGCTTTGCATTTGACCATGATGACATAGAGGATTCTGATCCCATCTTTCCTCCGGGATTCGACCCGGATCATAATATTGAGTTTATCCCGATGGACCAGCCCATGGAGGATCCCGCTGATCCAGTTGATCCTATTGATCCCGAGTTTGATTTCGAGATGGCTTTTGATGACCATGAGCCTGCCTTGGCTCCTGAGCAGGCAGCTGCTCTAGACCCTATGCTCGAGCATGACCCCGTACATGCTGGCATCCCTGTTGAGCCTGTTCTAGCTGACCCGCCCGTTGATGATCATTTGGAGGGCGATCATGTCGTTGTTGCTGTCGATCCTGTTGTTCCCCCGCCTATCGTTGATATACCTGTTGAGCACATTGCACCAGTTGATCCTATTGTTGCTCCCCCATTTGATCACGTTCCACTTGAGCCTGAGCACGCACTGTTTGCAGACCACATGGATCCACCGGATGAGCATGCACAGCACGGTTGGATACCTGCTGATGAGGATGTTCCACCTTTGCCCCCTCAGATCCCTGTTACACGACATGTTGACTTCACTTTTCAGGTTCCTCAGATTGTACCTCCAGCGAGGCCTGGAGAGGGTTCTTCAGCCCATCCTTTTGGGCACGTACCGATGTCTAGCCCCTTCATGCCCCAGATGTCATCTGTTCCACCCTCTACTTCACCATTTCATGTGGCACCGTTTGACCCCACCAGTGAGCCTTTGCTTTGGTCGACACCACCAGTCATGCCACCTACTGATCCTTACCATCCATTTCATGTGGGACACACCATAGAGGACGTTTTGATGTCCTTCGTTCATCAGCACGAGTCACACACGCAGCGTCTCCAGGAGCTTGAGAGAGCTCAGCTGCCACCATGTTCATGCCATGGTCAGATACACTCTCCTCTTCAGCCATGTCGATCATTACCCCCAGATTATGCTGCTCGTCTCTTTACACTGGAGCAGCAGATTGCTTCTGTTATCCGTACTCAGCGAGCTATGGAGGAGGACTGGCTCCAGTTACGTCGCTTGCTTTACACTTACTTTCCCCCTCCTCCACCGCCATCTGTATAGAGCTCATCAGTACTGCTTGTGTAGACGTTGGTGAGAGGACCGCGATTGCTTTTGGTTGCATAGCATTTTGGAGACTACATCATGATACTGACTTTTGACACATACTTGATGTATTTGATGTATTTGACACTGATTTGATATAGCTTTTGGACAGGGGTGATGTAGCCCCTAGTTGATTGATGATTGTATGACACAGTGATGTACTGATACACTTACGTTGTGGTCTCGATATATATGGCAATCGCAGTATTCTCATCATATTTGATTCGCTTGATTGCTTATTTACATTATTATGACATGGGATGTTGTGTGTATATTTTTATGACATGGGATGTGGTGTGTATAATATTTGTGACATGGGATGTTGTGTGATTAGTATTTGTGAAGTATTGATAACATGAGATGTTATGTGCTATTACTATTACTATATACGTACGCTTCATTATGGCCTGACCAACGTAAACACATCTTTAGAAGATGCCGCCAAGACGTCAACAACAGCAAATGCCTACAACCCAGGCCGAACTACAGCAAGTCATTGCCGCCGCCATTGCTCAATATGCTGCCTCTCAAGGAGGAATGAGTGGAAGCAACTCTGGCAACACTGGCAACAACAACAATCCACCTCATGGTAACCCTAAGTCATTAAGACATACCATGACCTAAATGGATCCCCTTAGCAAGAGTGCTAATGCCAATCATGCGTTATAATGTATGTGCAGGGTGCACCTATAAACAATTCTTGGACTGCAAGCCCGTAAACTTTGATGGCACAGGAGGTGCTGTCGCTTTTGTCCGCTGGGCTGAGAAAACAGAATCCGTTCTTCGCATGAGCAAATGCGCATTGGATCAGCAAGTCACTTACATCTCTGGGCTATTTTTGGATGGAGCCCTATCCTGGTGGAACTTGCAAGTACAGACACTTGGCGAAGCTGCTGCTTACGCGCTGACATGGACCGAATTGAAGGAACTCATGCGCAAAAAGTACTGTTCTCGCGCCGAAATCCAGAGACTAGAGACCGAGTTCTGGCATCTGAAAATGGAAGGCCCAAAGATAGCAGAGTATGTTCAGAGGTTCCACGACTTGTCGCATGTGGTACCCTACATGGTCACTCCTGAGTTCAAAAGAATCGAACGCTTCATTGGGGGATTAGCTCCTCAAATCATAAGCATGGTGACCTCCTCCAAACCTGCGACTATCACTGAAGCCATTGATTTGAGCGTGGCTCTCACAGAGGAGGCAATTCGTTTGAACAAGTTTGATGAAGCGGAGCCAAAGAAGAAGGAGACTCATGTGGAGTCATCTGGAGGAAACAAGAGGAAGTTTTCAAACTTCAAGCAGGGCACCGGGGTGGTGGTTAAGAAAGGAGAGCAAAACGCACCAGCACAGGATACAGCTGGTAGTAGGAAGAAAGGAAAGGGATACATGGGCACCTAGCCCAAGTGTAATGACTGCCAGCGCCATCATTCTGGCCGTTGTGGGCTGAAGGTTTGTGAAGCATGTGGAAAGACTGGCCACCTGAAGGAGTCTTGTTGGGCCACTGCTGGCCAGGGAGGCCAGAGAGGATTTGGAAACAGAAACACCAACCGGGGCGGAAATGGAAATCGCCCCCAAGGGAACAATGGAGGTGATGGAACTCGGGTCAACAACGCAAACCAAGCGGGCGCCATGAATCGTAATCAGAGAAACAACCAAGCGGGAAACAATGGTGGGAACGGGCAGAGGCCCGGATGTTTCAACTGCGGTGATATTGGGCATTACAAGAGGAATTGCCCGGAATTGAACCAAGCCCGCGGAAGGGTTTTCAACATAGAAGCAAGGGAAGCGCGCCAGGATCCCAATGTTGTCACTGGTACGTTCCTTGTAAACCAACGCTATGCATCCGTTTTATTTGATACTGGCGCCGATTATAGCTTCGTGTCGTTAGAATTTAAGAATATGCTTGGTTTAGCCGCTAGTAAGTTAGATATTCCATACTCGATTGAATTGGCGAATGGGAAGTTAGTAGAAGCTAATGAGGTGATTCGAGGTTGCGTAATCGAGTTGGGAGAGCGAGAGTTCGCTCTAGATCTACTACCAGTCCAGTTGGGAAGCTTCGACGTGGTAGTAGGGATGGATTGGTTATCAAGTAACAAGGCCGAGATAGTTTGTCATGAGAAGGTCGTTCGTATCCCGACCGATGATGGTGAGACCATTGTTGTTCACGGAGAGAAGCGTGAGACGCCGTTGAGGATTATTAGCTGCCTGAAGGCAAGAAAGTGTTTGCAGAAGGGATGTGCTGCCTTTCTGGCACACATTGTAGATAAGAAGGCTGCTGAGCCAAAGATCGAAGACATCCCTGTCGTGAGGGAGTACCCAGAAGTCTTCCCAGAAGATTTGCCTGGCTTGCCGCCACAAAGGCAAGTGGAGTTTCGCATTGACTTAGTTCAAGGCGCCGCGCCTGTGGCTAAGGCACCCTACAGACTTGCTCCGCCTGAGATGCAAGAACTGTCGACGCAACTTCAAGAGTTGTTAGACAAGGGATTTATCCGACCGAGCTTCTCGCCTTGGGGAGCTCCAGTTTTGTTTGTCAAGAAGAAAGACGGTAGTTTCCGCATGTGTATTGACTATAGAGAGTTGAACAAGCTGACGATCAAGAATAGGTATCCCCTGCCAAGAATCGATGATCTGTTTGACCAACTACAAGGTTCAAGCTTCTATTCAAAGATCGATCTTCGATCAGGATACCATCAGCTACGGATACAGGAGGAGAGTATCCCGAAGACAGCCTTCAGAACTCGATATGGACACTACGAGTTTCTCGTTATGCCGTTTGGTTTGACAAACGCACCTGCAGTGTTCATGGATTTGATGAATCGAGTTTGTAAGCCGTACTTGGATAAGTTCGTGATTGTGTTCATCGATGATATTTTGATTTATTCAAAGACTAAGGTTGAGCACGAGCAGCATTTAAGAGCCATTCTGGAGCTACTAAAGAAGGAACAGCTATACGCCAAATTCTCTAAGTGCGAGTTTTGGCTAAGAGAAGTGCAATTCCTTGGGCACGTGGTGAATGGAGATGGAATCCACGTGGATCCCACCAAGATCGAGGCAATCAAGGATTGGGAAACGCCAAAGACGCCAACGAGATTCGGCAATTCTTGGGTTTGGCCGGCTATTACCGCAGATTCATTGAGGATTTTTCAAAGATCGCTCAACCATTGACGCTCCTCACTCAGAAGGACAAGAAGTTTGATTGGGGAATCAAACAGGAGGAAGCATTTCAGATATTGAAAGATAAGCTTTGCAACGCGCCAATCTTAGCCCTACCAGAGGGTACAGATGATTTTGTGGTATACTGCGACGCATCGCGTCAAGGATTGGGTTGTGTGTTGATGCAACGCCAAAAGGTTATTGCCTACGCATCACGCCAACTGAAGATACATGAAAAGAACTATACCACACACGATTTGGAACTCGGCGCAGTAGCTTTTGCTTTAAAGATCTGGAGACACTACCTTTATGGTACGAAGTGCACAATCTTCACAGATCACAAGAGCCTCCAACATATATTCAACCAGAAGGAGTTGAACATGAGGCAAAGACGATGGGTAGAACTGTTGAATGACTACGACTGCGAGATTAAGTATCATCCAGGGAAGGCGAATGTGGTCGCCGATGCCCTAAGTCGAAAAGAGAGGATCAAGCCTATAAGGGTTAGGGCTTTGGAGATGGTTATTCGAACCAACTTTCCTCTGCGCATTCGTGCCGCGCAGAAGGAAGCCCTCAAGGAGAAAAACCTTGAGGAAGAGTATCTCCGTGGGATGGAGAAGATATTGGTACCAAACAGGGAAGGAACGTTGTGTTTTGAGAAAAGGATTTGGGTTCCTCTGTTTGGTGGTTTAAGGAAGGTTATTTTCGATGAAGCTCACAAGTCGCGGTACTCTATCCATCCTGGAGCGGATAAGATGTACCAGGATCTTAAAGATTATTATTGGTGGCCTAGGATGAAAGGCGATGTGGCTGTTTATGTGAGCAAATGTTTAACTTGCGCTAAGGTTAAAGCGGAATACCAGAAGCCTTCGGGACTTCTGCAGCAACCAGAGATTCCCAAGTGGAAATGGGAACAAATCTCAATGGATTTTATTACGAAGTTGCCAAGAACGCCAATAGGCCATGACACTATTTGGGTAATAGTGGACCGCTTAACGAAGTCAGCACACTTCCTACCTATCCGAGAGAAGGATAATACGAGCAAGTTGGCCGTAATTTACATGAGAGAGATTGTTACACGCCATGGAGTACCTCTCTCAATCATCTCCGATAGGGACGGAAGGTTCGTATCGAGGATATGGCAATCCTTCCAAGAAGCTTTTGCCTCAAAGTTGAATCTGAGCACTGCTTTTCACCCGCAGACCGACGGCCAAAGCGAGCGGACGGTACAGACACTAGAAGATATGCTGAGAGCATGTGTGATGGATTTGGGCGGTAGCTGGGATAAGCATTTGCCTTTGGTTGAGTTCTCATACAACAACAGCTACCACACCAGTATTGGTGCCGCGCCATTCGAAGCTTTATATGGGCGCAAGTGCAGATCACCGCTTTGTTGGGCTGACGCAGGTGATAGACAATTGGTTGGTCCTGAAGTATTCCAGGAAACCACCGACAAGATCGCACAAATCCGAGATCGCATCAGTGCGGCTCGTGACAGGCAGAAAGCCTACGCGGATCGAAGCAGGAAACCTCTAGAGTTTGAGGTTGGTGAGATGGTTTTGTTGAAGGTATCACCCTGGAAGGGTGTGGCACGCTTTGGGAAACGTGGAAAGTTGAACCCGAGGTATATTGGGCCATTCAAGATCTTGGAGAGAATCGGGTTAGTAGCTTACAAGTTGGATTTACCTGCTGAACTGAATGGTGTTCACGATACATTCCATGTATCCAATCTGAAGAAGAGTCCAACTCAAATTACCGTTGCCATTCCCACCGACGAAATTCATGTTGACGACACGCTCCATTTCGTTGAAGAACCTGTTGAGGTCACGGATTGGAAAGTAAACAAGACCCGCCGGAGCAGTGTCAAGCTCGTCAAAGTTCGTTGGAATGCTAGACATGGTCCTGAATTCACCTGGGAGCGTGAGGACCGAATGAAAGAGAGATACCCCCACCTATTTCCTGAGAACCTTGCTTCTACAAGCAGAACTTAAAATTTCGGGACGAAATTTCTTTAACGGGGGGAGAATGTGACAACCCTCACTAAACCAGGTATCCGTATGATTTAATTAATAATTAATTGCTGCTTAATTATTGTGCTTAACTGAAATTGCTGACGAACTGCTACTTGATTTCTAGTACTTGTATATTCCTGCATCATACTTTGATTTCCGTCACTACATTATTTACAAGTTGAACCTTAGTCACAAACATGATGCACTAAAGCACAGTGGCATTAGAACGGATAACCTATTGAACATGCTGATAAAGCCAGCATCAGGCAGACACTGCCTCTAAGGGCCTGTATGAGCCATAAATATTTTACTACACCCATAGTGAGTGTAGGGATACAAGGGTTGTAGAATTGCGTCTCTAGGAATAAGATATAATGACTGGATGTGCCTAAAACGTACTCTAAGCACGAAACACAGCACTTTTATTAACATACTAGCTTCTGGCTAACTAATAAAGTGCCAAAACATGAGGAAAATATTCCTGACACTTTGCAGAATGAGTTGTGTCACTAAAAATATTATTTACGACACTTTAAAGCTTACTTAAGCACTTTAACGGATTACTATCCAACCGAACAACCGGACTATACCCGGAACATAAAAATATTGACAATAATATTATTGGTCTTTTTCTAAGCCAGTTAGGGTCCCTGAATACCCTAACACCCGCGTTAAAGCACAACATGTGACTAACTAAGTTAACCCCTAATCTAACTTGGTTTAACGTAACTAAACTCCAACTATCTACTTGAAATCGAACCAAGACCCCCCCCCATGTAATCGGCCTAACTAGAGGGGACAACAAGAGTACAAGACTTGATTAAAATATTGTTGTGCATAATATCTAGGGAACATTGAATCCATTGGACTAAACTCTCCTAATTGTCTATAAGTAACCACACTTAACACAAGAGTTCATACACTTCACATTTCACCCAACCAACTCTCTCTCTCTCCCTCCAAGAGCTACAGCCGAACACCCCCTTGTCTCTACATCATTTGTCGGCTCTAGATCATTCCATTCCAACATCATACAAGTCTTACGGGTCACGCATAAGGAGTCTTGGAGCAAGCGGAAGGCAAAGGACCTCGATATCTTGCTTTTATCCACCACCTTTTCGCATAGATTCTTCCCTAGCCCAGAGCTAGAGGTATAACACTTAAAACTCATACTCGAATCATTCTAAGGTGGTTAATAAGATTTATATCGGTTAAAATGCGGAAACTTATCTTTTGAAGCTTTAAAGGCTACTAAAACATGAATATTGTTGGATAAAAACTTAATACTTGTGTAAAAGTTGTAGTATTTGAAAGTTGTGAATATTGAGGCCCGATCTATGATGTGGTAGCTCGGATCACCATTTAACCCGGTTTGGTTAAGATCATGGATCTTGACATAAGCTTGTTTCGGACGGTACAAGGGTTAAAAGGTGAAACTCTACCACACGTGAAACATGAACTTGTGTAAAAGTATTTTTACTTGTAAAATAGTGTTTAAAACTAGCGGATCTACGTATCTGCAAGTGGTATTTTCAAAGGACCAAGTGTCGAGAAAATCATGTTTTCTAAAAGACGGATAACACACTAACAAGTGTGATTTTTACAAACCACAAGCGTATAAACACTTGTGAAATGAAAGATCCGACAAAATAACAATCTTTGTGAAAGATGACGGGAAGTTGTAAAGATGGATTTATTCTAAAAACGAGGTTTTTACAAGATTGAGTTACTTTATACAAAGATCCACAAAATATAACGGGATCTACACTATAGTTTTCGGAAAAACCACAAGTTCATGTGATTATGCGATTTACATACTTGTCGACTAGTTTGATGTGTCAGAAATTGTTTGGTTGAATCAAGAAGTTGTTGAAATGATTTGGTAAAAGAAAATGATACGCTTGAAAGCGTGTCCACCTCCAGTTACAGAGGAAACTCTGGCGAAATTGTTCTAAAACCTAACACTTAGAATTATTTACAAGTGTTAGAATTATTTTTGACATGTTTTCAAAATATATTTCGCCACGACTTTATTTAAAAATATTCGGAGGTGGGATTTTCACAAAACTAAACGTGATAAATATATATTTGGTAAATATAATTTTTCACAACACTGTTTATGATTATTTTGTGAAAATACACAAATATTATTTTTAGAGTAAAAATAATATTTACGAACGTTAACAGATCCAAAATAATACGAACGCCTCTACGATAACTATATAAGTTACACCGGTAATTACTATAACCACACCAATGATAAAACATAACTTACGCATTATACGGAAACATTCATGAACGCGTATGTTATCGATGTATTATTTTGGGGAAATATTATGTGAAATGGAAATATAATATTTTTGAGAAAAATATTTATATTTGGAATGAAGATATATTAAGTAAGACTTAATATTATAAATTGAACGCACATGTATTAAATCCCCATCCTTGGGAAGGAGATTAACTACCAAGTACATGCAAAATATAAACACGGAATAGTTGTCTAACTATTTCCCAAAAACCTAAACTATAAAGCTAAGGCACGGCCATCCGTCTAATAGAATTAGTACATGTAGGTCGTCGCACAGCTGACATTCGGAGTACTTGGTAGAGACGCACTGACTGTGAGTTCATGTCCCCCTTTTCTCTTAACTGTTTTTAGTTTTCTAAACTGCGGGGGTGAAATACATGTTACTTTGATTATGAATACTTTATACATGGTATGGTTAGCGTAAGGAGGGTTACTATTTAGATCATGTGAATGGGTAGGCGGAAACTTGAGGTCATTAATCCTCAGGGTAGGACCGAGGGGCAGGAGCGATAGATCTATTTGGGTGTAGCGAGCCCAGGCCCAGGCCCAGCATAACGGACCTCGGGATGACTTTGTACCCGACGCATAAATCTGCTAGGTTTGAGCCTTCCTACTTGCATTACACATATCAATGGCCTTGCAAACCATTGGTGATCTCTTTTTCCTTATTTGCTACATACCAGGATTTTGATAAATACAAAGGTTTATTTACTCACTTACACATGAACTCGCTCAACATTATTGTTGATTTTTCAACTTACATGTATTTCAGGGAATTAAAAGATCTGGCACGGTATGGCACGTTTTCCCGCTGCACTAGTTCCCAAGATCATCCGGGGTTTAGGGAATGTGACTCTTTCCTGGACAAGTCACAGTCCTTAAACTGTGTTTATGATATGTTTGAGTTTGTATTGTCTGTTGAACAAGATTATCGTTGTTAGGGTGTTTTCCGTTAAAACAATGTTATGGTATTTGGTTTTTTTTAAAAAAACTTAATGGATGATTCTTGCATATTTTTAAATTCATATAGCTTTGTTATGATTAAGCTATGGTATTAAGAAGTCACACCAAATTAACCCCGCTTCCGCAAAGCCAGGGTGTGACAAGCGATACAAATATACATAGTCTAGAATACTTGGGAATATTTCCCCTAACCTCCGCATACATGTCGAGAGGGCCGCGATGGAAACCAATACGAGACATGACTTAACGAACAACATAATGCTACTCATACTGTTACAATTACTGAACTATACACTGTGAACTCGCTCAACTAGTTGTTGATTCTCTGCTGCATGCCTTGCAGGACCTTAGGTACTTATGGAGCTTGCACAAGGAGGAGCAGGTCGTTGTGGGCATGGATCATGAATGCTTGTTAAACGTTTATGACATTACACACTTAATACTTATATTTGGGTTTTTACATTAATGCTTCTGCTACACTTGATTATGTTGGTTTTGATAAACACCTTTCGTATTGATGGATAACTATTTCTACTTATTTACATGTTCAATATGATTGGTGGCTTGATCCTGGTCCTGTCACGCCTCCAAGTGGTGGTACTCCGCGTGTGGATTTTGGGGGTGTGACAACTAGAATGTTGTGTTTCAAACGGAAGGGTATGTAAGCTGTCCGTTTGAAAGGTGGGTGTCACTTTCAAACGGTCAGGCATGGCCTATATATAGGCTTGTGTGCTTCTCATTTCAAACGGTCAGAAAAGTCATGTACTGTTACTCTGCCAAAATTTCAAGTGAAAGTGAATGAGAAGCAAGTAGTTAAAGTATCTGCAAAGTATCTTCATCTATTTTCTACTCTTTCTATCTGATTCTAATCTGATTGTGTGTTTCCGCCACTCAATTAGTGTGTATTGCTCAAATTGACTCATTCTAGAGGTCAAACTGATCCTACAAAGTACATGAGTAACTTTTCAACAAACGATTAACTCTTTCAGTTTCAATTCTTTGAGCCTCCAGTTTTTGTTCTAGAACAGCACACTTCTCGATGTAGTTGTTCACAACTTTCTGTTTGATCATGAAAGCTCCTTGAAGTGTCTTCATTGTTGTTGCATTTTCTTCACTTATGTCATTGTACATATTCATTGCTTTGTTCAACACATCATAAGATTCCTTCAACCTGTTCATGTTGTTGATCAACTTAATGTTTTTCTTTTTCATAATTTCACAGGTTTCACAATTCACAGGAATCTCTCTGGCATCAACCTCTTTACTAATCTGGAACTTTAGAACTTCTTTCACTTTTCTTCTGACCACCGGAACTTCTTCATCATCACTGCTGACTGGTGTTTTGATCTTTTTCTTTTTCTGTTTAGCTTTTTCATCTTTACTGTCACTTTCTGCCATCATTTTCAAATGATCTCTCATTCTTTTTGCATAATATTCAGTATCATCATCACTATCTTCTTCAATTCGGGCAACAAAAGCTGTGTGAACTGGAGCTTTGTTAGGATCATAATCATCCCAATTGAAATTCTCCCAGCTAAACCCTTCAGGTAACTTTTCATCATCTTGATCAATCACAAATGCTTTAGCATCAGATGGAACAAATTTGTCCCAGTTGAATCCTGTTGATGGCTTCTTTTCATCTTGATTCACCATACAAGCTCTCTTTGAAGATTCTTCAATCACATTTCTTCCATGTGCTGTTTGTGCCTGTTGCTGAGTTGGTTGTTGAGCAACTTGATGGTAGATGGCCTTCCGGTAGTAATCATTGTTGTTAAACGGATTTTGAGCTCCACTTGCCTCGCGATTGGTGCACTCCCTCTTGAAGTGTCCTTTTTACCTGCAACGAAAACAAGTGACTTTAGATTTATCAAAACCTAAAGTTGAAACATTAGCCTCACGGAGATTATCTCTTCCTGTGATCTGCTTAAATTTCTCAGCTCCCCTCAACATACTAGCCAAACACCATTTAATATCCATTAATTCCATCTCTTCAGCATCAATCTGGTCGTAATCCTCCTTAGTCAGCATTGGATTTCCGATTCGACCTGCAACAAAACTTCCATATGATTCTAGAACAGTCCCCAACAAAGACATATGGCTTTTTGCAACTTCTTCTGTATAATCTTGATCATCCTCAAGATTCAAAACAATATTGCACTGTAATTTCCTGCCATTCTTTGTTGTTGCCAAATTCGGATCAAATGATGGATATGAAGAAAAACTCATTTTGCTGCTTGATCCTTTAGATGAACCTCTTGATGAACCTTTTGCATTGAATGCAGTTTCAACTTTCGGTGACATGTTTGTTTTTTTCATTCAATCCTGCTTTGTAGTACAAACTGATGTCTTGTTCACCAATAGACACTTTCATTCTTGAAATTTTTATCTGTTCCATCTCCTGAGCCTAATCTTTTCAATGAATTTGCTAAGTGTCAGATTGCAAAAACCCTTCTTGTTTCTTAGCATCATCAAGTATGTGCCCCAAGTTTCGTGTGGCAATGCATCAGCCAGTTTCTCTATCAACTCTTCATTGTCTTTGTTGAGGCTCACTCTCCTCATATTTACCAACAAATTGCAATATCTTTCAATTATCTGCTTTGTGCTCTCATTTTTCAATCCTCGAAATAGATCAAACTCCTTCTTCAAAAGTGATTTTTTGTTCTTTATCATTTCTTGACTACCAACAAAATTTGATCTTAAAGCTTTCTAGATCGAATAAGCACTACCATTGTGTTGTAGCAAGACCAAGATGTCTTCTTTCACAGCTTGTTGTAGCAAACTTAGCATCATTTTTTCATTCTTATATTTCTTTTTATCATCCATACTCATATCCTTGATAGCAATCTCCACTTCATCGTCATTTGTCGGTCTAACGTATTTTGTCTCAACACATTCCCAAGCATCTAAATAGTTTGCTTGTACCCAGTTCTCAAAACGTCCTTCCCAACCTTTATACTCCTCAATGTTCATGAGCTTAGGCGGTTTTTGCATAGTCCCCGTTTCATTTTCCAACATTGTCTGCTGAGTCACAGTGATCGGGGTAGCAAAAGCGTTGTAGAATTCCTCGTCCATGATCCGGATTTCAAGAAATACTTAAAACTGTCTTTCAAGCGAAATTACTTGTTCAAGCGGGATAACAAGTTCAAGCGGGATTACTCTTTGAAGCGGAATCTCTGATTCAAGCGAAATCAACAACACCTTTCAAGCGAAATATTGTTCAAGCGGAATCAACCCAAAATCTCAAGTGGAATACCCCAACTGAAGCGGAATAGCACGTTTCAAGCGGAATAAGGATGAAATTTCAAGCGGAATACCGGTTTCAAGCGGAATTAAGCATCTAATTCCGTTTGAAATGCTGCTGATGTCATCATTCTCAAGCTGTTTTCATGCGGAATTATGAAAATTACCAGTTTTAGATCGATTTTAGGCCTGAAACTTTCAAGGCTTCGTTAAAACACTATTGCGCAAATTCTGTGAGAAATTTAGCCAATTTTAACCGAGAAAAATTTTTAATTTTGAAAAAGAAGGTGTAGAAAACAGAATTCACAGCTGAATTGGTATGAACTCTTCCTCCTGAGCTCTGATACCACTTGTAGGATCGTTTTCTGACCCGAGTGAGTCGATCAGAAGAGTTTTACTCAATACAAGAGGCGGAAACAGACGTATTAAGGTCAATTCAGCAAGAATATCACTTTAAACTGTCGTTATATTGATTTCACAATGATTTACAGCGAGACGACACTTCGGCAGCACTTCGTTGCTCAGACCGAAAAATTCTTCTCTGATTTCGCTTGGAATGCCATATATATAGGCAATGTGATTCCGCTTAAACACGTCTTAAGCGGAATTAACATAATTCATTCAAGCAAAATCAGCATATTTAACTCAAGCGGAATTAGAATGATTTTGATTTCGCTTGAAATGACCTGGTGTCATTTCAAGCGAAATCACCTCTAAAACACACTTTCTTGTTTTTCGTGCCCTGATCTAACTAGTTCTATACAAGACTCGATACAAGACGAAGTCGACAGACGCAAGCACCAACAGCAATCCTAAGTGCTTTTGACCTGTTATGACCCGTTAAGTTAGTTTATGCTACTTTAACACGTCATTTACGCAATTACGCGTTCAGATGGTCTAACTAGTCCTATGATAAGTCTTATATGCCTAAACATGTTTAATAATGTTGCATAATCAGTTTAAGTGTCAAAATTTAGGTTACATATGCTTAAATTGAAATTATGCGCAAAAAGGGCATTTTGGTCATTTTCCTAAGGCATATAAACTACCTATCATACAACTAATCAAACGAAGTGACCATAAGGTATAACCTCAGAAGGTTATTCCCTATACAACTATGGTCACAATATATGTTTGGTCAGATCCTAATGATCAACCAAACGGGTCGGGCTCGAAAGTCTAAGCGGTTGTTTAGACCGCTTGACTTACGACCCTAAACAAGCACTAAACTAGAAGTGACGAGTTAAACATGTTAACACATGTTTAACTAAGTTAGAAAACTGATTTGGTATCAAAACAAAGTGTTTTGATACCCGTAAATAGTCTGTCGCAAAATGCACATAATCATGCATTTTGACCGAAACTTTGACTCGTTGGTCAACGTGGTAATCAGTAGGTATAATCGCAAGGGATTATAACGATCGTGATTACGATCACGTTGCAAAGTTCAATCGAACTTTGTCTTGACCAATTCATGGTCAAAGCCGAAAGTTAAACACTGTTTGACTTTTAGCTTGAAATAAATAAACAAGACTAGGAAGAACACTTACAAGTGTTCTAGGATGAAAATGTGACTAAGAAAACTCAGTTATGAAGCCTCCAACAAGTGTGGTGGCCTCAAATCAGAGCTTAGAGCGAAGAATGAAGGAAATGAGCAAGGAAGAATGAAATGGAGCTTGCTATTTATAGGAATCAAGAGTTCATAGGATCATGACAAGTGTTTGTGTAATGCCCAAGGATGTACAAGATCATTACAAGTGTGTGGACAAGAATCAAAGCCTTGGAGGATACATAAAACACCCACAAGATCTCAAAAACCAGGTTGGAAAACAGCAGGAAACAGCTGGGAAGTTGTTTAGAAGTTTCTGCCAAGTGACTGCTCAGGCGACATGCGCCAGGAACACCCCCACCTGGCATGCCACGCCTAGATGAACCACCAGAACTTTCAGCTTTTGGCAGAAACAGTCCCTGCATGCTCCAAACTTGTTTTTCGACGCGTTTAGCCCCCGTTAACCCAATTTCAAGGCTTTATAAGGATGTTAAAGTATAGTGGACTTGAAATATGCTTGGAAATATCGTGGAGGTCGGTTCGTTTGGTCGTACGATCTCGTTTTTTGGTTAATTACGACGAAACTCGAACGGACGCGAAAACAATCCAAATTATGCGACGAATGGTATTTTTGCATTCCCATCACTAAAATGCAACATTTTAGTGATTACAAAAATTTTTAGATGTCCAGATATGGTCAGAACGTAAGATATGCACGCATATGCATACTTTCGCAGTTTTGACGCTTTTAGTCCCTATGATCAAATAAGCGTATTTTCGCATACCAAACCCTTCAAAACTTATTCCTAAGCTATGTAAAGGGTATTTAGGGTATGATTAGCTTATGATCTTGTTCTGTAGTGTATGTTACTATGCGAGTTGGCAGACTTTTGCAGTTTGTCGCAAATAGTACTTGTGATCGAATAAACTTGTTTTTGACATACCGAATCCTTCAAAACTTATTTCTAAGTTATGTAAAGGATATTTAGGGTATGTTTAGCTTATGTCACTGTTCCAAAGTGTTTGTCGTGTTAGACTGATTACGTTTACGTAACAGTTTGCGTATAACTTTCCAGAAAGTGATTAAGAGCTCGAAATCGAACAAGAATTGAAATGTGAAATTGTCAAACATAAATAAACAAATATTGGGATAAAAACACATTATTTCATTGATATTTGAAATTGTTCTACATCGTACAGTGTTTATAGGAGTACAAGTGTCACACCAACCACCTTCATTTAAACCCCAACTACCTTCATTTAAACCCCAACCACTTAACCCTCTTATAATACCATCTCTAACACCTTCCAAACACTTGCACCACCTCCAACTTACTTCCAAACTCTCTCAAATCTCCAATATTTTCAACTTTGGGCAAAAAGTTAAAGAACCAAAATTGGTAACTTCGGTGTTCTAACAACTTTAGACTCGTTAAACTCACTAAGTGGAAATTTCTTCGCAAACTGTGAGTATACTTGACCCATTTTATCGTTTTTACACTTTTTGGGTGCAACATATTTACATATACAAAACACATACATACTTTTACGCAATCATACATATAAACAATCCAATACATGCTTACTATTATGTTATGCTTGATTCGTGTTTTTGGGTGATTCTTATGTGATGAACTTGTCATTAACTTCGTACGAGCCTCCACTTAACATGTATAGCACTATAGGAGTAACGCACCACCTGTGAACGTGAGGTCATGTTAACTTATTCATTCATTTATACTTGCGGTAATCAGAGAGTTGACTTGTTATTCGCATGTCAGTTTTACGTTAATCTTGATAACTAAGTGTGTCATGTGGATTTGTTTCAATCATTTTTATACGTATGATATATATCAAACTTGTATACTCGCCAATACTTTGTATTGAACTATGCTTTTAAACATGTTGCAGGTTGTTGATGATGATGCATATGGAATCTAGTAGGATAGGCTTAGATACACACTTGTGAGTTCAGGATCGGATCATAAATGATCACTAGATCTGCGATGAATTCGATTTAACGTGCGGAATCCGTTAAATTGAAACTTAATCGTGCGAGAAAACGTAAATAACTATCGTTTTATTACGTAACGATAACCGGACAGAGTTTCGACTCGATCTATACTACGAACACTCGAAATCAAAGAAACATGATGAAACCGAGAGTATTAGATGAAGATCTGATAAGAACTTGAAGAACTTTGGTTTTGATCGGATGAAGTTGATGTGTGTTCTCTGTTATATGTTCTCTCTGAGATGTGTTCAATGTTGTTCTCTGATATGTGTTCACCTCTCTTCTGAATGGATCAGATGGCATTAGGTATTTATAGTTGAAGCATGCAAATGAAAATTTCTGATTTGATCGGACGTGGTCAAACTCATCCGATCCAATTGTCGTTGACTTTTGATCCGATCGAATGACTTCTGTTGATATCCAATCCGATCGGACGTGGTCAAACTCATCCAATCCAATTGTCGTTGACTTCTGATCCGATTGAATGACTTCCGTTGATATTCAATCCAATCGAATACGTCAAAATCTCTTCACGTGAACAATTTTGTTTTCATGCATCTATTTTAGAATATTATATATTTATGATGTTGTCATTAAATAATGATGACATCACCTTTGATCTTGTTCAGTTTCCTCGCATCGTGCCGTACTGTATACTGACCTGACATTACCTAATGACACCTAGTGAAACCTCTGTCCGGTATGATACAGACTCAAGACTTTAAACGTTACAAATACTGACAGATTTCTAACTATAGACATACAAAATGCGCTAACAACGCTTAGACTATCAATGATGTCATTGTATTTTGATCCTTTAAATTTGTTGTATTTAATGTTGTACTTTGAATTTTCCATGTATTGTATTAGACAATTATTATCAATGAAATAAAACTTGTTTATTAAATACTTGTCACAATTAGTGGTATGAAGTCTCGAGTAATCTCGTTCGTCTCACTCCGATGTTTTCGCTATCGGTTGGGGTGTGACACGTTTAATTTGAATTCAAATTTGTAATTCTGTATTGTGATTCGTGACATAGGGAATCCAAATCAAAAGTTGAAATTTATATTAAACGAATAACCAACGAAGATTGAATATGTAAACAAAAAAGATATACATTAAGTTCTGGAGAGGAAGCCTTACTACGTTGTCACCAGAGAACAGAAGATCGTCGTTTCTGGAGCAAAGTGGGAAGAGATGATCATTGATCGCCATTTTCTGAGCACCATGATGTCACACCCCGATATTTCCATGTATTACCGGTGGGCCCGGTGGGGAGTATCGTGACGTAGTTGATATTATCATAGTTAGACAACACAAATTATAAATGCACAGCGGAAGCAAAAAAGATAGATTTATTTCAACCAAATAAAATTGTAATATTAAGTATCACAAACAGTTGAAACAGATCCATAGGCGGATCAAAATAGAGAGGAAACTTTGTTCAACAGACATTAGGCATCTAAGTTTGCGAGACTTCTATTTGATTCAATGAGAGACCAACCTATTCCGATTAGTACATGCACTTTGCCTTTTTGGGAAAATACGTCAGTTTACACTGGTAAATACAATTTAACTGACTCATTTTGAAAATGTTTAAAATTTGATTTGAATGCACGTGGCACAAAAGATTTTTATAACTTGGGATAATCATTTATATATAATCTTGTAAAAGAATTACATGTTTGTTATGCGTTCAGTTGCCCGGTTCATGCCGGGTTAAAGATTAACAGACACACCACATGGTATAGTCCCGCGGCGAGTTATTCTCGTAACCGGCTGTTATACCTTATTAATTATAAATGCACTGACGGGTGTACGCCTACACCCGTGTGCTAAGGTCGTGGCCATTCTATGAATGATGCCAAGGATATCCGCGACATGGTCATTAACCCCCCAAAGGCGTCAAGCAAACAAAACCAAATTTTTAAACGAGTCATCTCGATAATATTTAACCACCAAACGATTAAAGTCGAATGCCCGACCAAGCGGTATTTTATATACCGTACCCCAAGCCCGTATAAGGGAAAATAAGTTAAAATTATTTACCTTTTTGCAAGTAATAATCACAATAAGCAAGTGCAAGTAGCTTTTACCGGGTCTCCTATTCTGGAACGAAGGTTTATAACAACCTATTAGATTCCTAACGGGTCTTTCATTTAGCCTAAGCTTAGACAGGTTAGTTTTAATGAAAGATGCGGGCATGATTAAGCGAAGACCGAAATAGAATGTGATTGAGACCCGACAAGTTTGGATACTTGTATAATATGGGTAAACTAAACACATTCTGGATTTTGAGACAAGAATGATAAGGGTATTTTTCTTTCATTGTGGACTCTACCTCCCACGTATACTCAGGACCTCTACGGGCATCCCATTTAACCTTTACAATAGGCACATGCTTCCTCCGAAGCTTCTTAACCTATCGATCCTCAATCGACAAAGGTTTTTCCACAAATTTCAAACTCTCATCTATGTGCACATCTGTATGTGGTATGACTAGCAATTCATCCGCTAGACATTTCTTCAGATTGCAGATGTGGAATACATTGTGAATACCACTGAGCTCTTCTGGTAAGTTTAACTTATAAGCCACTATTCCTACACATTCGATGATCTCGAATGGTCCTATATACCTTGGGCTTAACTTACCTTTCTTACCAAATCGCATCACCCCCTTCCAGGGTGATACTTTTAGCAGAACCTTATCACCAACCTCAAACTTTAGACGTTTTCGCCTTTTATCAGCATAACTTTTCTGCCTATCCCTGGCAGCTTTCAGGAAGTCACTGTTGTTGCATATTCTGTGACAACAGCTTAGATTTGGTCTTTGGATATCTTGTAATTAGTTAATCGATAAACGGTTAGCGGGTTTAGCTTTGTATTAGTGAGGTAATTGAGTTTGGGCAAAACAAAACCCACATTGGGTCTAGGGGGGACGATTTGGGCCTTGCCCATGTAGGAAACCCTAGTCCAACTTGTAAACCTTGTGTTATATAAACAAGGTTAGGCTTTAGGGTTTAGGTTAATCAGCCAAAACAGTATTTGTGAGAGAGCTATTTCGTGAGAGGTTAGCTTGGACGAATTTGGTTGTTAGGGTTTAGATTGATTGTAATTCCTTGTGATTGATAATCAATAGAAACCTAGTTTGAAAGTGATTTGCTGTTCCTACACGTTTTCTGCTTATTCTGATCAAGAGGATTCTGCACTCTTGATTAGATTGACAATTCTGTGAAGATCCATACATCAAGGGGACCTACAATTGGTATCAGAGCATTAGGCTCTTGAAAGCTCGGTTCAGAATTTGTTGCTGCAGAATTCGGGTGGATTTGTTTGAAATTATCGAAAATTTTTAAAACCTGAATTAGGGTTTCGAAATTTTTTTGGGTTTTGAGATATTTTCGAAAGTGGTTTTTAATCAGAATTGGTTGTTTTGATCGTATTTAGCTGGAATTCGAAGACTGTTCTTCGTGTTCATCATATTGTTTTCGAAAAATTACTGATATTTTGCCTTGTGATTTTGCAGGAAACTGTTAAGAGAATCTGGTAAATCATCAGAATTTTCGAGAAGATTGAATTTCCAAACTTAAAGACCAGCGAAATTAACTGTACTAGCGAAGTTAACAGTCCAGCGAAGTTATCAGCGAATTTAAAATCCAAACGCGACTTTAGTAATCGTGTAATTGTCCACAGCGAAATTACCACGGTTTTCAGCGACTTTACCAGTCGTCGTAATAGCGAAATTGATCGGCGAACCTGACAGCAAAATTACCAGCGAATTTAAGTGATCCAGCGAAACAAATCGGTGTCTTGATAATCAGCGAATTTAACCTAGCGAAATTAACAGGTTAAGCAGCGAAATTAGTAGCAAATTTAAAAAGGTGGAAGATTTTTTGGCAAGCGTAAGGAAAAATTAACGTTTTCGTGAATAGAAAGTGATCTGTAGCTCGTTAGACAAAACCGTTTGCACCTTTGAATTCCTTGCATTTTTAGGACAAAAAAGAAAAAAAAAGAAAACCTTTGGAAAATCCCGAATTCGGTTTTTGACATTATATATCATTGGATTCGTCTTTTAAGACGATTCTAACGGTGTAATTTGGTAACCACTGTTTTCGGAGATATTTTGTACGGTTTTACCAGTCTGTTGCGTTAAAATGTCGAACATGATGAATTTGAATGCACCTAAGATGATGAAGGTGGAGAATTATCTTACATAGAAGGACAGCTTCCAATCCTTCATTGAATCTCAGGATGCACGCATGTGGATCTGTATTGTAGATGGGTACACAAACCCAACACACGATTATGAGGGCAGACCACGTAGAACAGACTATGTGAACATGCAAGAGGATGATAAAAAGATGTATGAGGCTGAAAAGAGAGCCTTGGCTGCAATAAAGACATCCTTACCTGATAGCATCAAGCATATCTTCAAGAAGTACACAAATTCAAAGGATATGTGGGATGCATTAGAAAAGAGGTATCAAGGAAATGAAGATGTCAAAAGGAAAAATCTGCGAGCTCTACATCACAAGAAGGTTCAAATGATTGTAGTGTTCATCTGGAAGATAATGAGAATGCCACTCAGGCATTAATGGCAGAGATAGTGCAAGTTGATGAGGCTGAAACTACTGTGAATGATGCTGAAGCTCAAGTAGAGAATGCTGAAGCAAAAGTGGATGCTGAAGTAGAGAAAGAGAGTGAAGCTGAACAGGCTACAGAAGTTCATGAGGATGAGGTACAATCTAATTCTGTGTGTTTAAGATGTCGTGAACTACAGGGTGAGGTTGACAGATTGTCAACACAAAATCAAAGTCTAGTAAGCGAGATGTCAAGCATAAAAGAGTCAAACTTTTTTGCTAAAAGAAACGAGTCTATATACTTGAAGAAGATAAGAGGTTATGAAAGTGAAATTGAAGCTTTAACCTGCACATTGAATGAAAAACTTCAAGTCATAGACTTAGCTCATAACATGATGGCTGAGAAAACAAAAGAGGTTTGTGAAAAATGCAAAGACTTGTCAGATGCACAACTCAAAATTGTTGAACTTGAAAAGAAATTAGGTCAATTCAGGGACTCTACTTTTGTTATGAAACACATGATGGGTGGGTTAAAGAAGAGTAATGACAAAACTAGTTTGGGCTTTCAGGGCTTTAATGAAGTCCCACCTCCTCTTAGTCATGACTATTCTTTCCTGCCTGATGAAGATGAGCTAACAGACTTTATGTCAACTGCACCAAGTAGTTTCGCATCCACATCAAGTCAAGGTGAGGGGTCTGAGAGTGATGATGCTAAGGAGAATAATAACAGGGAACACTTGAGAAAGAAAAATTCACCTCCTAAGAGCAAAAATCAAAACTTTTGTTAAAAAGATTAATTTTGTTCAAGGTAGTGATATGAAAAATGAAACCACTGTTATTGAAAATGAATCAAATGTAGAGTTTGCAAAAAATAAAAACAAAGAAATATCTGAATCTAAGCAAACTGAACAAGATTCATCCAAGGCATCATCACCATCTGATAAGGAATCTACCTTAGAGACTCCAGCTAGGAAGTCTTTGAAAAGGAGATCGTGCTTCAAGTGTCACACCAAAGGACATGTAGCAAGCCGTTTTCCTGACAAAAAGACTGAAGCACAAGTGTGTGAGAGAAAGAAAGTGTAGGATCGTATGCTGACCCGAACGAGTCGTTCAGAGGTTATCTCTTGTGTTTCAGATGCGGAATAATAAGAAATACAAGTGAAGTAGCTTGTTCTTTCTCCTAACTGCTTGTTTTATTGATATGAAACGTTTTACAGCTCGATCTTCACACCGGCAGAGCTTCGGCGTGGAATTCGGACACAACCTTATGTGGATCGCCCTAAAGACCCCTATATATAGTGGTTTGGGTCCGCTCATATGTCACATGTTCATATGAGCGGTCCAGACATGTTCACATAAGCGGCCCACACTGCCAAATAAGCGATCCAACATCCCTCTGTCTCTATAAGCGATCCTAGCGTATAACACCTATACAGACTCCTGTTTTCTCGTATTTCGTGCCCTATGCTATACAATACGATGTAAGACCTGATCCTAGACACCTAGACGAAATCAACAGATGTAGTGCACCAACAGACTCCCCCTCAGATGTTGATGGAGTCGACTATCAAGCACTGTCTCCGTGTCTTCACATCTTCAGTCTTAATCAGTCTCTGGGCTTTCTCTTTCTCTTTATCTTCGGACTCCCCCTCTCGATTTACTGGTATTCTTTTGTTCTTCAGTAACATCTTCAGGATCTTTGTCTGATCTTCACAGGCTTTTTAGAATTTATCAATCTGACTCTAACTGAGATCTTCAGAATTGATTTCCAGAATCGAAACTTGGCTCCCTTCTATTAGAGATCTTTAGAAATCGAAACCTGGTTACCTGCACAATCTCAACCCTGAAATAAATTTCTTTCACAAACATTTTAAACCATTATGCACTAACACATGAATCCCTCTCAATCAATATATGATGAACCACCTGAAGAAGGTTAGAATTAACGAAAACAGTTAGATTTACACAAACACTCCCCCTCAAATGCTGCTCATCATGTTTAGCATTCGGAATTTTGAAAATCAGTTTTCCAACGTCAGTAGTCGAAAATCTTTTTGATTTTTTTCAAAATTTAACTAAAATACTCAAAAATCTTTTTGGATTTTCTGAGAGATATTATCTGACACTCCTAATAAACAAAAAACATACATAAATGTAATATTTACAATCAATATATTTGTGAGTTTGTGCAAGAGGATCATATCAGTTTATGAGACAAATCATCAACACCGTTAAGCTTGATTTCATTTTAAGTTTTAAACAATTTACCTAGATTGTCAGTATGTTTATCCTCTTAAATTCTCAACACAAAGTTCAATCGATTCGAGATACGATATTAATGTTTTAAAGACTTAAACTTAATTGTGTATCACTCCACTTGAATATACTCCCGTATCCAGATCCCAAATATTCAGTCTTACAGGTGAGTATACCACAGCTGATATCTGTAAAGGGGTTAGGTGCGAAACCGTGAGAGCTCAGGTCAGAACTTCCGTTCAGCAGAGAGATGACGGCTCCACTTTTAGTGGGTCCCCTTTAGAGGATCTTTTGCATTTCAACAGCAGCGACTATCAATTTTATTGTTTCATCAGCATGCTGAGGGCGAAGCTTATGTTTCAAAGCTTTAGCAAAAAGCATTATCCGGGGACTAGGTCAGAACTTCCATTCAGCAGAAGTCCCGGGATAATACCCCAGATATCACTGAGTATAAAGACCTAGTATTTCAGAATATGGGACCTTTCAAACAAGATTTCGGGGGTTACCCATATATCCAAGAATAGTTACCCACGAATCAAGCAAGTTTGAATTTAGGTTTATATCTCGTTTCAATTTACTAAATGTGCGAAAATCTACTGACACATCCGCAGTAAGATTGTTTAACACTTTTTAGACTTTTCAATTCTTTAGCGTGCCGTGATAGTCCACTGATGTACTATCATTTCCTCTTTTTCGCAACAAAAACTCATTTTTAAATTTTATCATGTTTTTGACTTTTTCAAATTTTCAAATGTTTTTGGATTTTCTGAAAATTTCCCTACTCCCCCTAAAATGCAAACACATTTTAAAGAAAATTTGAAAACTTCTAGACTCTTGACCCACTAGAAACATAAAATGCAAAACAAACTGTACAAAAACTTGACAACCGACACTGAATCACATCAAATCGCCATTCACTTAGCATAAACAATCTGAACTCCCCCTATCACAAACCATTTTCTCATTTAGATTTCAAAACACTTAAGTTTGTTTTAATCAAAATGACTTTTCCGGAAAATGAATATGTGTTGATAACAACCATTTGTAGGTCTATCCTTTTTTAAAAACGGGGATGTGGTTCATCATCTTGTCTATCTTTTGCCATGGATAGTAAATCAAGTACAATTTAATGTCCCTGATTTACCATTTTCATTCAAGAACCTTCTGTACCACTTGTAAATGTAACCTCTTCAAAATATACAAACATCTCAAAATTTAACCACAAATACCACTTGTGGGATCAAGATTACTACTTGTAGGAATGTTACGTCTACATCACCATTTTACCATTCAGGATGCCGATTCCTGCTTCTCACCTACCAACCTGGAAGCTCCGGCGTAGTCCTTCCACCTGCAAAACCCAAAACACTATTCAAAATTTTTCAAACAAACTTATCAAATACTAAAAAGATGCCGATTCCTGATCCACGATATAAACTTGGGATCTCCGGCGTAGTCCTTCGACTATCATGGGAAACAGACTTCCATCCAAGTCTTCTCAGACTTGATGGCTTTCATTTCCTGAGCTGTAGGGTTGTATGTTGCCTTTTTAGTAGCATAAAAATCTTTAACCCCTTTAGCTCTCCCACTCAACATCTTCCCAAATATCTTCTTAACATTCCCGTTGAATGTTTTCTCGATATCAAATTCATTCTTTTCTTTGTAAAACTGATTAGAAATCTTAGTTTTTCCCACTTTCTTTTTTACTTCCTCAAACTTTAATGATGGAAACTCCTCATCATTCACTGAGATCTTCTTCTCAATCTGTGGCTTTTCTGGCTTTGTGGAACCAGATTCATCGCCGACATTCACTTCATCTTTCTTCGCAACCCACACCTGGTTGTCTTTTCCTTTCTTTTTGTAAAAATTCTTTGAACACTCACCAACCTCGAATTTTGAATTCTCAAAAAATTTAGGTCTATTGGTTGGTGTGTCAACATCAACAACTTTCTCTTTCAACTTCTGAGAAACTCCCTGTTTTGATTGTGCACTTTTTGAGCAATTCCATGCAATGTGACCAGCTTCATTGCATCTACAACAGGTTCTAGTCTCTCTTTGATAACATATATCAGCTCCATTCTTCTTTCTCTCAGCAAGAAACTCTTTATTAGATTGTCTCCAGAACGGTTTCTGCTGTTCCTCCTCAGCCCTTCCACCTGACACAAATTCAGATTTTGTTTTAGAATTTTTCATATTTTTATCATTTTCTGGTGGAATAAAACCAAGACCTTTCTTTTTGTAGCTACAATTCTGACTAGGTTTCTTTGGAAAACCAGGACCAGAGTTGTAACCTTTTCTCTTGTTTAAACGTTGCTGAACTCTAGAAGTATATTTTTTAGATTTTTCAAAACTTTTCAAAACTTTTAATTCTGGAATATTCACCTCTATAAGTTTGAAAGTTTTGTTTATTAGTTCTGTTTTAATACTCATTATTGGGAACTCTTTATTATAATATAATTTGTTCGAACCATTCAAAGTATATACAACTTCGAATGTTTCATCATTCAAATCTGCCTTAGACAATAAAAATTCTTCACTATAAGACCGTTTTTCCGACGAATTTTGACTGTTGACAGACGACTTTGACTTTCCAAACCCAGATTTCAATTCAGACTCCTCATCAGTATCCAACACCTGATCGACCACCTTTTTGATTAGAACAGACTCATGATCAGTATCGGACGAGGTATAAGTGACATCTATGTTGTCTGGTAAAATGTCAGTTGTGTCGGTTTTAAGCTTTATATTGACTGCTTTTTCCAATCGCTCCTCATTTGGTCTCCTAGGTGAATAACCATCCCAAATCGGAGGCGGACATTTGTTGTAACTAACAGTCGATTTCTTACCATAGTCTTTCTTCTCTTTCAGCTTCTCATCTTTGAAAGCTTCCATACCTGCAACAGTTGGATAAACACGATCAATGAGATAATCAGAAGTCGTATAGCTTAACAATAATCGCCTAATTCTCTCATTTTCAATTTTTTCAGTTTCCAACTCTTGCTTCCATTTGGCACTCTCTTCAATGTAGAAATTGATCGCTTTTTGCTTTGACATTAAAGTTGCATTCATCATTGTCAGCGCCTGTTCTCTTTCTGAGTTTGTTGTTTAGAGACCAGTTACTGTTTTGTTCAACACGTCATACGATTCCTTCACATAATTGAGATTGAACAGTAATTGCTCCTTCTTTTTCTTGTACTCAGCTATGATGTCATCTTTTGATGCACAATTCTTACAAGCTTCCAAGCACTTCTCACACGGCTTGACCACTTCAACAATCTTCTCAACTTCGATTGTTTTAATAACTTCAACCACTTTTTCTTCTTCAATCACCTTTTCTTTTTCAATCACAACCTCAGTAATCTTTTCAGCAACATTCTCAGTGTTTTGAATATCACCTTCAGATTCAGCTTGTTGTTCCCTAGCAACTCGTTTCTCTTTCAGTTTCTCCATTTGTTCTGCAAAATAGAAATAAAAACTTTTAGGAGAAAGATGAGATTTAGCAACATTCATATGTTTTTCTTCCTCAACATCACTTCTACTATCAACTGGTGACTGGTCAAACTGTACAGATTTTTCAGAATCATCATCAGAAACACCAAAATCAGACGGTGTTTTATCAAATACAACTGCTTTTTCTAAAACAATTTCATTCTGTACACTCTCATCAGAACTCGATAAACTCTCATCTAAACCCTGTAAAACTTCATCTGAAATTTCAGAAACATCCCCAGAATGTTCTGAAAGTTTATCAATACTGTCTGAACTTTCAGATGACACAGACTTTTCATCTTCACTAGACACATTCACACCAATCGATTTCATCCAAGTAGCAAACAAATCTGGCTCTCGGACAATCTTGGCAATGAACGCTTTAAATTCTCCCTTTTGATCCACAAACATATCCCAACTAAAACCTTCTGGTAGTTTCTCATCATCTTGATCGATAATGCGTGCTGCTGTGGCTTCAGATGATATGTAATCACTCCAGCTGAAATCTACCAAACATGCTCTTTTGGGATCTTCAATCTTTCTCCCATGAGCTGTCTGAGGTTCTTGGGATTGGCCAACTTGCTGATAGATAGCTTTGCGGTAGTAATCATCTTTCCCAAATGGATTCTGTGCTCCGCTAGCTTCTCTTCCTTTGCACTCCCGCTTGAAATGACCTTTCTCCCTGCAACGAAAACAAGTAACTTTAGATTTATCAAAACCTAAAGTAGACACATGAGCATCTAGAAAGTCATTTCTCCCGGTAATAGTTTTGAATTTCTCAGCTCGACGAAGAACACTTGCAAGACACCATTTGATATCCATTAATTCCATTTCCTCAGCGTCTATTTGATCGTAATCCTCTTTGGTGAGCATAGGATTTCCGATCCGACCAGCAACAAGACCTTCATAAGATAACAGAACAGAACCCAGAAGTGCCATATGGTCTTTTGCAGTGTCTTCAGAGAAGCTTTGACCTTCTGGAAGGTTGAGAGCTATGTTGCACTGAATTATGTATCCATTTCCGGTTTTTGTACTCTGAGACTAAAAACTAGTGTTAGTCTCTTTCGGATTCACACTTGGAAATGATGAAAACCCGTTGCTACTCTTGTTCGAACCCTGATCAACTTTGTCTGATGAATCTCCAGCACTGAAAGCGGTTTGAATCTTTGGACTTCTTTCAGCTTCAGAAACTGGAATACTACCTTTATAGTACATTTTAACATCTTGTTGACCACTAGGATTATTCATCCTCGCGATCTTTTGCTGCTCAAGATCCTGACTCTCAATTTTCTCAATAAACTGACCAATTGTTAGTTTGTCATAAACACCCGTGTTTTTCAGTATCATCAAATACGTTCCCCACTCTTTCTGAGGTAACGCATCAGCCAACTTATCAACCCATTCCTCACGACCTTTTTCAACTCCCAACATCGATAACGATCGCACCAAGTGACAATATCTCTCAATTAGCTTTTTAGTATCCTCTCCCGGCAAACTGCTAAACAAATCAAATTCTTTTTTAAGCAATGCCTTCTTGCTTTTGATCATACTTTCACTACCCTCGAATTTTACTTTAAGAGCATCCCAAATTGATTTAGCAGTTTTGTCGTGCTGTAGCCAAATGAATATGTCTTCTTTAATCGCCTGCTGTAACAGACTGATCATCATTTTCTCTGCTCTGTACATTGCACGTTCTTGTTCTGAGAATTCGGATATTTGTTTAATAACTTGCAATTCTGTTCGAGGCAATGTGTATTTTTCCAATATGCACTCCCATGATCTGAGATGATTTGCTTGAACCCAGTTTTCAAAGCGATCTTTCCATCCGTAGTATTCTTAAATACTCATCAGTTTCGGGGGTTTCTGGGTGGTTCCCGTCTCGTTTTCAAGATTCATGGCTTGAGCAATCGCAGCTGGTGATGACGGTGTTGCAAACGCATTGTAGAACTCGGAATCCATACTGACTTAACACGTTTTTCAATGCAGATGACAGAAAAGCGATCCAAAAATATCCTTTGGAGCGGTCCAGTAACAATGTCCGTTCGAGCGGACCAGAGATTGTTCGTTCGAGCGGTCCAAGATTGTTCGAATGAGCGGTCCAAGATTGTTCGAATGAGCGGTCCAAGATTGTTCGAATGAGCGGTCCAAGATACTAATTTGGAGCGAACCAGAACCAAATTTGTACGAATAAGCGGTCCAAAACGTGATCTAAGAGCGGTTCACGATGACGTCACTTCGAGCGGACCATATTGCGAACATGATTTGACCTGTTAAAACTTCGAATTTTGACCTCAAACTTTCAAGGGTTTTTCTTTGTATGATAATGAACAATCTGTGAGTTTTTGAACGAAATTTGACCGTGAAATCTCCTGGAAATGAGAAAAGAAGGTGTAGAAGTGAGAAGAAACACTGAAAATCAGCTACAATCTGTAGAAAACCTCCTCCCAAGCTCTGATACCACTTGTAGGATCGTATGCTGACCCGAACGAGTCGTTCAGAGGTTATCTCTTGTGTTTCAGATGCGGAATAATAAGAAATACAAGTAGAAGTAGCTTGTTCTTTTTCCTAACTGCTTGTTTTATTTATATGAAACGTTTTACAGCTCGATCTTCACACCGGCAGAGCTTCGGCGTGGAATTCGGACACAACCTTATGTGGATCGCCCTAAAGACCCCTATATATAGTGGTTTGGGTCCGCTCATATGTCACATGTTCATATGAGTGGTCCAGACATGTTCACATAAGCGGCCCACACTGCCAAATAAGCGATCCAACATCCCTATGTCTCTATAAGCGATCCTGGCGTATAACACCTATACAGACTCCTGTTTTCTCGTATTTCGTGCCCTATGCTATACAATACGATGTAAGACCTGATCCTAGACACCTAGACGAAATCAACAGATGTAGTGCACCAACAGAAAGAGAAATCACCTGAGAAGAAAGGTGATAATGAGGAGAAGGTTGCAAATTCTCCAAAGAAATCTGCTCCCAAGCAACCAGAGCATGTTGTTGTTGGTGTAGATAAGGCTGAAAAAAGAACTCCACAAGTTCCATGTTTTCAAAGAAATCAACGAAGATTTCAGCCTAGATCTCCACCAGGCAGATATCAGTGACCTAGAAGCAGTTCACCTAGAATGAACAATTATAATTCAAATAATTTCAGAAGTCAAGGTCAATATCAAAATCGATACCAGAATAATGGTGGTCGAACTTTTTATAACAATGGCTTTAGAAATTACAACAATAATGCTTCTTGGATTCAAAATTCAAGGTTTCAAAATCAAAAATTTCCAAAGGTCAAATAGTCCAAATGTATATAGGAACCCTCAGGACCAGAGATGTGACAACTCGAACTTTTGACTTTCATTTTGTATTCAATGCTCGTTGACTTTGACCATTGACTTTGACTGTACATGTTGTAATTAGGTGATACGTGTTGTGATTATTACATGCTACTTGTATGGCGTTATAATGTGGAACTTGTTTAGAAAATTTAGATCGTTTAGCACATGAATAAACTCGACGGATCAAGTGGTTCGCCAATCTCAATCCCGACGAAACACAAGCTTGATTCGTCAAACTCCAAGCTCAATGAAACAGATGGTGATTCGCTGGCCCATCTGATTCGCCAAGCCCAACATAGGCCCAACCCTTGTACGTGATTATATTAATTTAGGAGGTGCACATAAAACGATTACAAAAGAAAACTCTCAAACCCTAGGGCTTATCATCTAAGCGACGGCAACCTGGTTACTTCGTAAACTTCAATTCCTCATTCTCTGTGGTTAGTGTTAATTATTACCTTACGTTTATTATTTGATCATCATGTATCGCCTGTGTGTTTGTCGTTTCTCAATGTCCGAATATAATAGTTAATGTAGTATTGATCATGGTGACTTGTTTAGGGTAATAATTATTGATGGCATAAGATGACGGCTAGTGCACATGTTGGTCCAATCACAGTATGAGAACTTAAACAATCATCGGCCCTTAAGTTTCATTCTTGCATGATATTGTCAGTAGATATGTGGGAATCGGTGGATGTGATTATGTGTGCCATGTTTCATGTGATAATCTTGCAGACTATTTATTAGTTTGGTCCAATGCTAACATGCCATTGTTGGGTGTAATGATTAATATGAAATAGTGTGGCACATGCTTTATGATTCAATGTCAGTAATGTGTAATATGTGTGTGTGTTAAGATGTTATCTTTCATGTCATACACTTGTGAGATTGGAGGGATGGGATGGCTAACCGAACAGTGTGACAGTCGGCTAACAATGCACATGACCACCTCACTTATTTGGCTAATATTATTATTAGGCGGCCAAGGATTCCGATAGGTGGGATAGGGCGGCTCAAAAAGGGGTATTGGTTACTTTCTTGGCCCACTAATATTAAAGAACCAAATGATAAAAATGGCTAACCTTTCACGTGAGCATCTCAAGTCATTTGACAAAAAATGTGATCGGCCCTATAGCATTTGGCGGTGATTATTTATGTCGGCCACTTGAGTCTTGTAACATGATTATTTAGTAAAACAGTTTTGTCTTTGACGAAACAAAAGTGTGTTTCGCCAAAGGGGATCTTGACGAAACAGAAAGTGTATCGCCAAGGATGTTTGACGAAATAGAAAACGTGATTCGCCAAGGATATTAACGAAATAGAAATTTGATTAGTCAAAGAGTAGTTGACGAAACACAATGTGTTTCGTCAACCTGTGTTTCGCCAATTTATGTGTTTCGCCAAAAATCCTTGTTTCGCCAACATGGTTATTTTGCACAGTAACTAACTCTGTTAAAGGTTGACTGGATTAGTTAACTGTTGTTAAGTGAGGTGCATGATTTATGTGATAACGAATACATGCTAGTACTTCTGTAATGATGCCTATACGTGAACAACTTGGATATAAACTGATTGTGTATACGTGCATACCCTAGGACGTGATTGATTTACTTTGAGCACATACTTAGCATACCGAGCAAACCCAAGGTGAGTTCACACTTTTACTAAGGCATGGGATTCCCGGGTTGTGGGAATGGGATAAAGGATTGATGATGACTAAAAACGTACTCATACTATGCTTTCCTAGACTATCTACCATGGTCCTCGGATGTCAGGACACTTCCGTATAACCTACGTGGACTTATGCCAATTATTGCCTCGGATGTCAGGCACGCACGTAAAACCTACGTGTACGCATTGTTTACTTCTATCCTCGGTTCGAAGGATACGTGCGCGAAACCCGCGTACACACCCGCGTCTCCTATCCTCGGTTCTGAAGGATACGTACGTAAAACCTACGTACACCCCATACGCGCTACTGTTCTCGGATGTGAAGAACAGGGATAGTACGGATAGTCTAGTGGTTCACTAACATGGGAAGCCCCCGCTAATAAAACTTGCTATCGGCCCAGTAGAATCACCTGATATATATACTGTTATACATTTACTTACTGTGAACTCGCTCAACCATTTTGTTGATTCTTCTGCTACATGCCTTGCAGGACCATAGGTACATTTGGAGCTTGCACTAGAGGAGCGGGTCGTTGTGGGCAATGGATCGTGAATACTATGTTTAACGTTTCGAATATTTGAACTTATGATTTACTTTGGGTTTACATTATTATGCTTCCGCTATTGATACTATGTTTGGTTTAGAACATCAATTATATTGAGTTGGGTTTTAACGAATTCTTTTATTTATTTAAATTATGCTATGTTCAATATGATTGATGGCTTGATCCTGGTCAGTCACGCCTCCAAGCGGTGGTACTCCGCGTGTGGATTTTGGGGGTGTGACAGATTGGTATCAGAGCCATTGGTTATAGAGAACTCGGTTTTAATATGAGGAAAACGTTTTTATTAAAACCAGACTATAACCAGAACAGTGCTCTCGACGATCCACAACGACGCTTCGCTCCACGTGCAAGACTCGACATCTTAGGTAATAAGGTTTATGTTTATTACCTGCTTGCTAGAACTGCTTAGAACTTTGCTCGTAGTATGCTAGATTACATTGCTTACTATACGTTGTTACATGAGAACCCCTATGTGCTTACACTCTTCTGTCATCGCTCTATTCGCGAACCTCTCTAACTCATGTTGCATTTGCTATGAAGATCATGTCTGGACGAATTAACATGACTCAAGCCCAGCTAGAGGCTCTCGTTCAAGCTCAAGTTGCTGCGGCACTTGCAGCTGCTCAAGCAGGTAGTATACCCTTCAGTATAGATTCATACAAGGATCCTTAGATCCTGCATTAACTCTCGTATTTAACTTTCTCCTATTCGTACACAATAGGTCAACACGCGCAGCAACCTGTCTGCACTTTCAAGAACTTCATGGACTGTCGTCCAAGTACTTTCAGTGGCACCGAGGGGGCAGTGGGACTCCTCCATTGGTTTGAAAAGCTAGAGTCAGTGTTTGAAATGTGCGAATGCCCTGAGGCTCGCAGGGTGAAATACGCCACTGGCACGCTAGAAGGAATAGCCCTAACTTGGTGGAACGCCCAAGTTCAGATCTTAGGGTTGGCAGCTGCTAACGCCACACCCTGGAATGATTTCAAGGAATTGATCAAGAGAGAGTACTGCACTCGGGAAGACATTCATAAGTTGGAAGATGAGTTGTACCATCTGAAGATGACTGGATCGGAAATCGAAGCTTACACCAAAAGGTCAAACGAACTGGCCGTGCTGTGTCCAACCATGGTGGACCCTCCAATTAAGCGCATTGAGTTGTATCTCAAAGGGTTGGCGCTAGAGATCCAGAGCCATGTTACTTCGGCTAACCTTGATAACATCCAGGATATTCAACGCCTCGCTCACCGCATCACAGACCAGGCAGTGGATCAGAACAAACTGCCTAAACGTATCAGCGCTACTACCACCGCTACTACTTCAGCTACTCCTACTACTCCCAGTGACAGCAAGAGAAAATGGGATGGGGATTCCAGCAAGGGATCAGCTTCAGTTCAGTCTCAGGCTCAGCAGCGAAAGACTGACAGTTATCAGAGTCCCAGCCAGCATTCTTCAGGTAGTCACAGGCAGGGCGGATATCGTGGGAACCTCCCAAAGTGTAACAACTGCAACAGGCACCACAGCGGCCAGTGTAACACGGGCCGTTGTCAAAGATGCCTCAAGATGGGTCACGAGGCCAAAGACTGTAGAAGCCCTCGTCCTGCGAATCAGAATCAGCAGCAGCCACCGGCACAGCAGAATCAGCAACAGGGCAACAAGGGGTGCTATAATTGTGGTGCTGAAGGTCACATCAAGAGACACTGCCCTCAGCTAAACAGGAACCAGAACAACAGCAACAACAATCAGGGCAACGGGAACAATAACAACAATAACGGGGGAAACAACAACAACAATGGCAACGAAGCTCGGGGTCGTGCTTTTGTGCTAGGTCGGGGTGACGCAGTGAATGATCCCAATGTGGTTATGGGTAAGTTTCTTCTCGACGATATTTATGTTACTGTCTTATTTGATTCGGGTGCTGATACAAGTTATATGTCATTGAAAATGAGTAAATTGTTAAAACGCACATCAACACCCCTAAACACTAAACACGTCGTAGAACTAGCAAATGGTAAAAGTGTAGAAGCGGCACATGTAATCAAGGGTTGTAACATCGTTCTAGCTGGTCAGACCTTCTCGATTGATCTTATACCCATAGTTTTGGGTAGTTTTGACGTCGTTATCGGTATGGATTGGTTGTCCCAACATCACGCAGAGATTTTGTGCAAGGAAAAGGTTATTCGTATTCCATGTTCTGGTCAAGAACCTCTCGAAGTACAAGGCGACAAGAGTGGTGCAGTGGTTGGCATCATCTCCTTTATGAAGGCTCAGAAATGTTTACGAAAGGGGCACACTGCCATTCTGGCACTCGTTACTGACGCATCAGCAAAGGAAAAGAAACTGGGGGATATACCAGTTGTGCGTGATTTTCCTCAAGTGTTTCCTGAAGATTTACCCGGTTTACCTCCCCATCGCCAAGTCGAGTTTCAGATTGAGTTAGCTCCTGGAGCAGCACCTATAGCCCGCGCACCGTATCGTTTAGCTCCAACCGAACTGGAAGAGTTGTCAAAGCAGCTACAAGAGCTCTTGGAAAAGGGCTTTATTCGTCCAAGCTTTTCGCCTTGGGGAGCACCAGTACTTTTCGTAAAGAAGAAGGATGGCACTTTCAGGATGTGCATCGACTACCGTGAACTGAACAAGGTGACAGTGAAGAACCGTTATCCTCTTCCGCGTATAGACGACTTATTCGACCAGTTGCAGGGGTCGAGTTACTATTCCAAGATAGACTTGAGGTCAGGGTATCATCAGCTGAGAGTCCGGGATGAGGACGTCTCCAAAACCGCTTTCAGAACTCGTTACGGTCACTACGAGTTTCTTGTCATGCCATTTGGGTTAACGAATGCGCCTGCCGTATTTATGGATCTGATGAACAGGGTGAGCAAGCCGTACTTAGACAAGTTTGTGATTGTCTTCATCGATGACATACTGATTTACTCCAAGAGTCAGGAGGAGCACGAACATCATCTGCGATTGATCTTGGAACTTCTTCGAAAGGAACAGCTGTACGCCAAGTTTTCCAAATGCGACTTCTGGCTTCGTGAAGTCCACTTCTTAGGCCATGTGGTGAACCAGGATGGGATTCATGTTGATCCATCCAAGGTAGATTCGATCAAGAACTGGCCTGCACCACGTACACCAACAGAAATACGCCAATTCTTGGGTTTGGCGGGTTACTACAGACGATTTATAAAAGACTTCTCCAAAATCGCACAGCCGCTTACGCTACTGACACAGAAAGGTGTCACCTATCGCTGGGGAGAGCCCCAGGAGACCGCTTTTCAGTACCTAAAGGATAGGCTTTGCAGCGCGCCTATTCTCTCATTGCCCGAGGGCACAGATGACTTCGTGATTTATTGTGACGCATCGATACAGGGACTTGGGTGCGTATTGATGCAACGGGATAGGGTTATTGCTTACGCTTCACGTCAACTCAAGGTTCACGAACGGAATTACACGACGCACGATTTAGAGCTGGGAGCTGTTGTTTTCGCGCTTAAGATATGGTGACACTACCTGTACGGTACCAGGTGCACGATTTACACCGATCACAGGAGTCTCGAGCATATCCTTAAGCAGAAGGATTTGAACATGCATCAACGAAGATGGGTTGAACTACTGAATGACTACGAATGCGCCATCAAGTACCATCCCGGCAAGGCCAATGTTGTGGCTGACGCCCTCAGTCGGAAAGACACCCTACCGAAGCGCGTGCGAGCGCTACAGCTTACTATCCAGTCTTGTCTTCCTTCTCAGATACGAGCTGCTCAGATGGAAGCTCTGAAACCCGAAAACGTCACAGCTGAAGCCTTACGCGGTTCAAGGCAACGAATGGAACAAAAAGAAGACGGCGCCTACTATGTAACGGGGCGTATTTGGGTCCCACTTTATGGCGGTTTACGCGAGCTGGTAATGGACGAAGCTCACAAGTCACGCTACTCGGTACATCAAGGGTCGGACAAAATGTACCACGATATCAAAACAACATATTGGTGGCCTAGCATGAAGGCCCACATCGCTACTTATGTTGGCAAGTGTTTGATATGTGCAAGGGTCAAAGTGGAATATCAGAAACCAGCGGGTCTACTTCAACAACCCAGAATACCACAATGGAAATGGGAAGAAATTTCCATGGATTTCGTTACGGGCTTACCTAGATCTCAGCGTGGGAATGATACTATATGGGTGATCGTGGATCGACTCACCAAGTCTGCACACTTCCTAGCTATAAAGGAAACGGATAAGTTCTCCACTCTCGCAGACATCTACCTTAAGGAAGTTGTTTCGAGGCACGGAGTGCCCACTTCCATCATTTCGGATCGGGATGCACGATTCACGTCAGAACTTTGGCAAGCGATGCATAAATCCTTCGGCTCACGATTAGACATGAGCACAGCATATCATCCTCAGACGGATGGGCAGTCTGAGCGAACGATTCAAACTCTTGAAGACATGCTTCGGGCATGTGTTATCGATTTCGGCAACGGCTGGGAAAAGCATCTCCCTTTGGTGGAGTTTTCGTACAATAACAGTTATCACACCAGCATACAAGCCGCTCCATTCGAGGCATTGTACGGACGTAAATGCCGGTCACCTCTCTGTTGGGCAGAGGTGGGGGATAGTCAGATTACGGGTCCAGAGATTGTAGTGGACGCTACGGAAAAGATTGCACAAATACGACAACGCATGGCGGCAGCACGCGACCGTCAGAAAGCCTACGCGGACAAGCGTAGAAAGCCATTGGAATTTCAGGTCGGGGACCGGGTTTTACTTAAAGTTTCACCCTGGAAGGGTGTGGTTCGTTTTGGCAAACGGGGCAAACTAATCCCGCGGTACGTTGGACCGTTCGAAATCATAGAAAAGATTGGCAAAGTAGCCTACAAGTTGAACCTACCAGCTGAACTCGGTGCAGTTCACAATGTCTTTCACGTGTCGAATCTGAAGAAGTGCCTGTCAGATGAGACCCTCATAGTTCCTTTTAAGGAACTCACTATTGACGAGCGGTTGCAGTTCGTCGAGGAGCCAGTTGAAATCACGGACCGGGATGTTAAGGTCCTCAAAAACAAGAGAATCCCTCTTGTTCGAGTTCGTTGGAACTCCCGACGTGGCCCAGAGTACACCTGGGAACGCGAAGACCAGATGACAGAAAAGTATCCCCAGTTATTCGGAACCAATACAACTACTGCTGAGGCTGAAGCTACTATCACGGAATTTCGGGACGAAATTCCAGATCAACGGGGGGAGGATGTGACACCCCAGGAAAACCAGTGAACGATGCAACCTATCTAGCTTCCTCAGTGAGTACGTACCAAATTTCGGGACGAAATTTCTTTCAAGTTGGGGATAATGTGACAACTCGAACTTTTGACTTTCATTTTGTATTCAATGCTCGTTGACTTTGACCATTGACTTTGACTGTACATGTTGTAATTAGGTGATACGTGTTGTGATTATTACATGCTACTTGTATGGTGTTATAATGTGGAACTTGTTTAGAAAATTTAGATCGTTTAGCACATGAATAAACTCGACGGATCAAGTGGTTCGCCAATCTCAATCCCGACGAAACACAAGCTTGATTCGTCAAACTCCAAGCTCAACGAAACAGATGGTGATTCGCTGGCCCATCTGATTCGCCAAGCCCAACATAGGCCCAACCCTTGTACGTGATTATATTAATTTAGGAGGTGCACATAAAACGGTTACAAAAGAAAACTCTCAAACCCTAGGGCTTATCATCTAAGCGACGGCAACCTGGTTACTTCGTAAACTTCAATTCCTCATTCTCTGTGGTTAGTGTTAATTATTACCTTACGTTTATTATTTGATCATCATGTATCGCCTGTGTGTTTGTCGTTTCTCAATGTCCGAATATAATAGTTAATGTAGTATTGATCATGGTGACTTGTTTAGGGTAATAATTATTGATGGCATAAGATGACGGCTAGTGCACATGTTGGTCCAATCACAGTATGAGAACTTAAACAATCATCGGCCCTTAAGTTTCATTCTTGCATGATATTGTCAGTAGATATGTGGGAATCGGTGGATGTGATTATGTGTGCCATGTTTCATGTGATAATCTTGCAGACTATTTATTAGTTTGGTCCAATGCTAACATGCCATTGTTGGGTGTAATGATTAATATGAAATAGTGTGGCACATGCTTTATGATTCAATGTCAGTAATGTGTAATATGTGTGTGTGTTAAGATGTTATCTTTCATGTCATACACTTGTGAGATTGGAGGGATGGGACGGCTAACCGAACAGTGTGACAGTCGGCTAACAATGCACATGACCACCTCACTTATTTGGCTAATATTATTATTAGGCGGCCAAGGATTCCGATAGGTGGGATAGGGCGGCTCAAAAAGGGGTATTGGTTACTTTCTTGGCCCACTAATATTAAAGAACCAAATGATAAAAATGGCTAACCTTTCACGTGAGCATCTCAAGTCATTTGACAAAAAATGTGATTGGCCCTATAGCATTTGGCGGTGATTATTTATGTCGGCCACTTGAGTCTTGTAACATGATTATTTAGTAAAACAGTTTTGTCTTTGACGAAACAAAAGTGTGTTTCGCCAAAGGGGATCTTGACGAAACAGAACGTGTTTCGCCAAGGATGTTTGACGAAATAGAAAACGTGATTCGCCAAGGATATTAACGAAATAGAAATTTGATTAGTCAAAGAGTAGTTGACGAAACACAATGTGTTTCGTCAACCTGTGTTTCGCCAATTTATGTGTTTCGCCAAAAATCCTTGTTTCGCCAACATGGTTATTTTGCACAGTAACTAACTCTGTTAAAGGTTGACTGGATTAGTTAACTGTTGTTAAGTGAGGTGCATGATTTATGTGATAACGAATACATGCTAGTACTTCTGTAATGATGCCTATACGTGAACAACTTGGATATAAACTGATTGTGTATACGTGCATACCCTAGGACGTGATTGATTTACTTTGAGCACATACTTAGCATACCGAGCAAACCCAAGGTGAGTTCACACTTTTACTAAGGCATGGGATTCCCGGGTTGTGGGAATGGGATAAAGGATTGATGATGACTAAAAAGGTACTCATACTATGCTTTCCTAGACTATCTACCATGGTCCTCGGATGTCAGGACACTTCCGTATAACCTACGTGGACTTATGCCAATTATTGCCTCGGATGTCAGGCACGCACGTAAAACCTACGTGTACGCATTGTTTACTTCTATCCTCGGTTCGAAGGATACGTGCGCGAAACCCGCGTACACACCCGCGTCTCCTATCCTCGGTTCTGAAGGATACGTACGTAAAACCTACGTACACCCCATACGCGCAACTGTTCTCGGATGTGAAGAACAGGGATAGTACGGATAGTCTAGTGGTTCACTAACATGGGAAGCCCCCGCTAATAGAACTTGCTATCGGCCCAGTAGAATCACCTGATATATATACTGTTATACATTTACTTACTGTGAACTCGCTCAACCATTTTGTTGATTCTTCTGCTACATGCCTTGCAGGACCATAGGTACATTTGGAGCTTGCACTGGAGGAGCGGGTCGTTGTGGGCAATGAATCGTGAATACTATGTTTAACGTTTCGAATATTTGAACTTATGATTTACTTTGGGTTTACATTATTATGCTTCCGCTATTGATACTATGTTTGGTTTAGAACATCAATTATATTGAGTTGGGTTTTAACGAATTATTTTATTTATTTAAATTATGCTATGTTCAATATGATTGATGGCTTGATCCTGGTCAGTCACGCCTCCAAGCGGTGGTACTCCGCGTGTGGATTTTGGGGGTGTGACAAGAGACCTTATAGAAATCAAAATCAAATTCCATCAACAGGTCTGAGATCCAAGACTCCAGTTAGGAGTAATGGATATTGGATGGATGTTACAGTGGTTGGTGAATTTGGACGACCCAAGACCATTAAGGCTTGGGTCCCCCCAATCTAACTAATTTCTTAGTTGGTGTGTGTGCAGGAGCTGCTAAGGAGGATTATCAACTTATGTTGATAGTGGTTGCTCTAGGCACATGGCGGGGGATGTGAGATTGTTGACATATATATATATATATATATATATATATATATATATATATATATATATATATATATATATATATATATATATATATATTAAATGATTTAAATTGAAGTTAAAAGTGCTGAGTCGACACACAAGATAACCTGGCAGATGTTTATACTAAAGCATTTGACAGGGCTCGCTTTGAACATTTAGTCGAACTCAACGGGATGAGGAATCCTAAATAACTGGTTTTTCATAAGAATTTTTCTAAATAGTTTACTGCTTTTCTTAAAAATCAAAAATAAAAAAAAATTGAAAAATCAAAAACATAAAAAAAATTGAAAAATCAAAAACATAAAAAATAGAAAATCAAAAATGAGTTATCACTATGTGAAAAAGAAGAAATTGTAGTACATCAGCAAGTTAGACTGTCACACTGAAATTGAACCTAAATTGCTTAAGTGTGATAACAGCTTCATCATATGATGTACCAGTAGGCGAAAAGCATGAAATAATCAACTTACCAATGTGATATAAACCTAAATGAACTGAATATGAGTGGGGAACACATCAGTGGTGTATGGTTTAATGACCTTAAATCTTGCGTTGATAGATTGCCAAAATCTGAGGTTTTAGGTCTTTATACTGTTATTTCATCTGGGGATATCAGGGGTGTCCTTCTGCTGCATCCAGATACATGCTGACCTAGGCACAACAAGGATATCTTAAAAGAGCTAAAAATGCCAAAACCTTGAACATGAAGAAGCTCTCATAGAGAGTCATTCAAAAAGTGCAAAAAGCATAAATCGTACCAAAAAAATGGTATTTGTCATAGCCCTCGATAAGATATTTTGGTCTCTTTACTGTACGGAAGTACTTACCTGTTCACCAATTATCTATCGTTGAAAAATAAAACGGATGAATTCAGTATACTCACCTACTACGATGAATCTTTGTGCATACCTTCATCGCGGGGGTATATCCTGAAGTGGGACACGCTCGTATTTCAGTAAATAAAATTACCTTAACGTATCATACGGTAATGGTACTTGAAATGTTCATGCATTTTGTTTAAGTGGACAAACATACTGGTAATCGTCTTGAACTGCTTTTTCACTAAAAATTAAATAAAGAATTATCTAATTGTGTGAAACAGTTTGATTGTGCTGATATGATCTTCTTACCAGTGATTCTCACAAAAATAGAGTGTTTATTGTTTTGTTATTTACTTGCTTTCAGAAAATATAAAATATCCAAAAATAGTGTCTTTTTCTGTTTAAAATTCTTAACGAACGAAAACTGTTATTCGTGGAGGAATTGTTACCGATAGGGGGAGACTGTGTTAGAAAGTGAGTTCAAAATTTTAAATCAGGCAGGTTCTTGTGTGTTGAACAAAAAGTTTTGCGTGTTGGTGATGAAGTTGAAAATGCTTAATCTGTAATACAGTTTAACTATCTCTTGAAAAATAATAATTTATTTAACTTTGTTGAAAAATTCTTATGGTTTCTCGAGATGTTTGTTTTATAGTAAACAGATTGAAGTAGTATGTTGCTGAGAAGTTGCTGTGAATATGAGAGTTTGATTGGATGCATAGTAGAACCTCCTTTCTATATTGCAGACAAGATTGAAGAGTTTGAAGATTGTTGTGCAAATGCTAAACTGGAGTTTACTCAAGTGCTAACGTGTTGAAGATTTGGTGATTGGATGCATCAGCTTAGGGGGAGTCTGTTGCTGACAGAAGCTATTGAAGCTGAAGCTATCCAAAGACCAATGACAGTGCAAGACAGCATGAAGATTGCAAGAAGGCTAAAGACAAAGTTTTTTATGAAGCTATTGTCAAGGGGGAGTTTGTTGGTGCATATTCTGTGACAACAGCTTAGATTTGGTCTTTGGATATCTTGTAATTAGTTAATCGATAAACGGTTAGCGGGTTTAGCTTCGTATTAGTGAGACAATTGAGTTTGGGCTAAACAAAACCCACATTGGGTCTAGGGGGGACGATTTGGGCCTTGCCCATGTAGGAAACCCTAGTCCAACTTGTAAACCTTGTGTTATATAAACAAGGTTAGGCTTTAGGGTTTAGGTTAATCAGCCAAAACAGTATTTGTGAGAGAGCAATTTCATGAGAGCTTAGCTTGGACGAATTTGGTTGTTAGGGTTTAGATTGATTGTAATTCCTTGTGATTGATAATCAATAGAAACCCAGTTTGAAAGTGATTTGCTGTTCCTACACGTTTTCTGCTTATTCTGATCAAGAGGATTCCGCACTCTTGATTAGATTGACAATTCTGTGAAGATCCATACATCAAGGGGACCTACAGTCATGAATTTGGACAATCTTGTCCGTTGTTTCAAAGACGATGTCAGGTCCTGATAACTGAGCTTCCCCTACTTCTGCATTTTCTACCATATAATGCCTCAAAAGGCGCAGTCTGAATGCTCGTATGGTAGCTATTGTTATAGGAGAACTCGACCAACGGCAGGTGGTTATCCCAACTACCACCTAAATCAATTACACATGCACGTAGCTTGTCCTCCAGAGTTTGGATGGTACGTTCACTCTGCCCATCTGTCAGAGGATGGTAAGCCGTACTAAAATTTAAGCGCTTGCCCAAGGACTGTTGGAAACTTTTCCAAAAATGTGATGTGTATCTAGTATCCCTGTCCGAGATAATAGATACCGGTACACCATGCAGCGATACAATCTTATCTACGTACAATTGGGCTAACATGTCGGAGCTATAGGTTTCCTTAATGGGTAGGAAATGTGTTAACTTAGTCAGCCTATCTACTATCACCCATATAGTATCATTTCCTTTCTTTGTCTTTGGCAACTTGGTGATGAAATCCATTGTCACCATTTCCCATTTCCAAGTGGGAATTTCAGGTTGTTGTAGCAAACCTGACGGCTTTTGATGTTCAGCTTTGACTTGAGCGCATGTCAAACATTTAGCTACATAGGCAGCTATAGACTTCTTCAAGCCTATCCACCAGTAATTTGCCTTCAAATCCTGGTACATCTTATCAGCTCCAGGATGAACATAATATTTGGAACTGTGGGCTTCCTAGAGGATGACATCCCGAAGTCCTCCATAAACTGGAACCCATATTCGCCCATTTAAACTTAGGATTCCATCCTTGCCATAGGATAACTGCTCTTCAGTTACTCCTAGCTTTTCATCAGGATAGTTAGCCTCTAGCACAACTTCCTTTTATGCAGCTAACAACCTTTCATTCAAACTATTCTTTATCTCAATGCTCTTGGCATTGATTCTTATAGGCTTCACTCTTTCCTTCCTGCTTAAGGCATCGGCAACCACATTTGCCTTGCCTGGATGGTATCTTATCTCACAATCATAATCATTCAAAGTTTCCATCCAACGTCGCTGCCTCATGTTTAAATCCTTCTGATTAAACAAGTGTTCAAGGCTTTTGTGATCAGAATAGATCACACACTTGGTTCCATACAAATAATGCCTCCACAGTTTTAGTGCGAATACAATGGCACCCAACTCTAAATCATGGGTGGTGTAATTCTTCTCGTGCACCTTTAACTGTCGTGAAGCATAGGCAATGACCTTGCCTTTCTGCATAAGCACACATCCCATCCCGGTGTGTGATGCATCACAATATAATATAAACTCATCGATTCCATCAGGCAATGTCAATACGGGAGCATTGCTCAACTTCTGCTTCAAAATATCGAAGGATTCTTGCTGCTTAGGCCCCCAGTTAAACTTGCTATTCTTGCGGGTGAGTAAAGTCAGGGGTGCTGCAATTCTTGAGAAGTTTTCGATAAATCGCCTGTAGTATCCTGCTAGTCCTAGGAAGCTGCGAATTTCTGTAGGCGTCTTTGGCTCCTGCCAAATCATGACAGCTTCAACCTTAGCGGGATCTACTTGGATACCACGCTCACTAACAACATGTCCAAGAAATTGGACTTCACGAAGCCAGAATTCACATTTTGAAAACTTGGCATAAAGCTTTTCCTGGTGAAGCAGCTTAAGAATGCAACGGAGATGCTTCTCATGGTCAGCTTGACTCTTCAAGTAGATGAGGATGTCATCGATGAAGACGATGACAAATTTATCTAGATAGGGCTTGCATACGCGATTCATGAGATCCATGAATACGGGAGGCGCATTAGTGAGCCCAAAAGGCAACACTAGGAACTCATAATGACCATAGCGAGTCCTAAACGCAGTCTTGTGTACATCTTCATCTTTAACCTTCAATTGATGATAGCCTGACCTCAAATCAATCTTAGAAAAGTAGCTTGCCCCTTGTAGCTGATCGAACAGATCGTCAATCCTGGGCAAAGGATACCTATTCTTGATAGTAACCTTATTAAGCTCACCGTAATCGATGCATAGACGCATCGACCCATCCTTCTTCTTGACAAATAGGATTGGCGCTCCCCAAGGAGACGAGCTAGGTCTAATAAAACCTTTGGCTAGCAATTCATCTAGCTGCGCCCTCAATTCCTTCATCTCTGTTGGTGCCAACCTATAAGGTGCTCTTGCAACAGGCGCTGCTCCAGGGATGATGTCGATTCTGAATTCTACTTGCCTATCTGGTGGTAAACCAGGTAGTTCTTCAGGAAATACTTCGGGGTATTCAGAAATGACTGGAATATCTTCAACCTTGGGCTTCTGCTCATCAACAGTCACCTGTGCCATATAAATGACACAATCCTTCTTTAAACATATGGATGCCTTGAGCATAGACACTTCCTCAGGCAGTCCATACTGGGTATCTCTCGGAATGATAAGTGGCTCACCAGATGGAGTCTTGACTACTACTTGCTTCTTATTGCACACAATCTGAGCTTGATTATGGGATAGCCAATCCATGCCTACTACTATATCGAAACCGGCTAACTTCAAAGGAAGTAAGGACAAAGGAAAAGAGTGGTTCCTAATGGATATAACACATCCATCTAACATAGTTGAGGCTGTTTCTATGGTTCCATCGGCTAATTCAACCTCATATCTCACACTTATGGTTTTAACAGGCAATTTCAATAACTCACAAAACTTATTATCTACAAACGACATATCAGCACTAGAGTCAAACAATACTCTTGCATAAACATCATTTATGAGGAAGGTACCTGTTATCACATTGCGTTCTGAATAGCCTCCTGAGCGTTCATCTGGAAGACCCTAGCATTGTTCTTCTTTCCCTCCTTAGTCTTCTTCGCAAACTTTGGGCAATTGGACTTAATGTGCCCTTTCTCGTTGCAATTGTAGCACGTTGCATCTTTTATCTTCTTGCAGTCGAGAGTCTTGTGCTCAGAAGATTTGCAAATCCCACATGCCTTTGGCTGAGACTGGGATTTCGACTCATATCTGCACTTCCCGAAGTGGTGTTTCTTGTAGATTTTACACTTGGACTTATCACCCGTCTGCAGACCCTCCCTCTTAGATCCAGGACCCTTTTTTATGGTCATTGCTTCCCTTACGCTTCTTATCTGACCGCCGTGAGTTGTCATCCTCACGCTTCCTTTTCTCAGCATCAGTGTTCCTCAGCGATCTCTGCCTGACCGTGTCCAGAGTGAGGGACAAAGATATGTCAGCTGCAGATCTGAAAGTAGCCGGCCGAGAGGCCTTCACGCTTGCCTTAATTTCTGGGGCTAACCCCCAATGAAACGAGCTATTCTTTTGGGTTCCGGGGTCACAAGATAAGGAACCAATCTTGACATTGTGTTGAAGCTCGTAAGGTAGGCTTGGCAATCTAGGTTTTTCATAACCAGAGATAGGAAATCAGACTCAATCTTTTCAACCTCATGCTGAGGGCAGTAGTTCTCCTTGACGAGAGTAACAAATTGATCCCATGTTAGATTATACAATGAAATCTTCCCAGTAGCTTGAATCAACGACGTCCACCAGGCTAGGGCCTCACCCTTGAAAGACTGAGATACAAACTTTACAATATCCCTTTCAGCACAACCGCTGATATCTACCACAGTGTCTATCTCATCCAACCACATCATACAATCCACTGCCCCCTTTTCCCCCGTAAAATCCCGAGGTTTGCAAGAAATAAAGTATTTATAAGTGCAACCTTTAACACGTGGTTCCTGATTTAGCACAATTCTCTTAGATGGAACACTGTGCTGGTTTGAGGAATGTTGAACATCATCTTTCTTGGCTTAGGTTGGATAGAGGGTGGTTTGCTATGGGCTTCCGAATGAGTTTTAGGGACAGATTTAAAGGGCGGTGTGGACAGGGTTCTGCTTTGAGTCCCGCTAGATTCACTATACTGTCGTTCCATAGCTTTTGCAACAGCATTATCTACTAATGCTTGTAGTTCTGCTCCGGTCACATGTATCTTAGTGTTTTTATGGTTTTCCACCGGATGACTGTTTACCTCTTCTGACCTAGTCATGTAGCTTTAATTGCTACATAAAAGAAATAATTGACAAGGTTTATTTAGAAGGTTTTACAGTATTTTATAATTTATTAACCACGGTTTTAAGAGCCATTTTGGTTAATTTGTTAATTATTTATATATTCAGGACCTTTATTACAATCCTTTATTATAATTTAATAATAATAGCACAAAAAGCTTAGTCATACAGACAGATTTAATTTATAAACCAGGATTTTTACAGAATCGAGGTATTAAGGTTTGAATCAAAGTTCATCACCTTTTCTAGAAAGGGAGTTGTAGGCTATTACTGTCTTTAGTCTCAAGGGACATTAATTATAGCCCGTAGGCACTTCATCCCTAAGGAATGGTTATGTGATTTTAGCGAATCACATTTTGCCAAGAGTGTTAACATGCTTTCAGATGTTAACAAGAATTGGAATCTTTTGTGTAGGTTTTACCATCTTGGCCATGTCTGCAACGACATATAGACTAGGTTTTACCTTTAAGATTCTTTTAATATTTATCGCAGAACAATCCTAAATTGAGATGTTTATATGGATCTGAATCTAATTATGGAACTACCATCTTGGCCCTGTCTTAAGATGACACATGGCTAGGTCCTGTCCTTTTTAGATTTTGCCATTTTATTATAATGGTAGATCTTTTAATAGGAATGTTATTTTCATTTATTTTATGTTCTATGTTTATGCATATAATTAACAACAATTATGAAAACTTAAATTAAACTATTCCATTACTAATTCAAACAAATACAAATTTTGCCCTAAACGGGACTTTTAAAAAATAACATGCCCACGCAGGGGCGAAACAAACAAACAAACATACCCACGCAGGGGTTAACAGAAAGACACGCCCACGCAGGGGCAGAATACAAAAAGACAAGCCCACGCAGGGGCTGAGTACAGAAACAAAAGTCCATGCAGGGACTTGATTACAACATAAATAAATAAACAAACAAGGATCTTCAATAATCCCTTCTCTTGGACTTCCCCTTGATCAGGTCTGATAACCCCTTGAAGAAGCCTCGGTTGTTTCTGCGCTCCGCTTGAATATCCCGCTCACATCGGTCCAATCTTTCGAGAACCTCTTGTTGGCGTTCCGGCGGGATCAGTTGCGAGATGCTTCTCATGGTCAGCTTGACTCTTCAAGTAGATGAGGATGTCATCGATGAAGACGATGACAAATTTATCTAGATAGGGCTTGCATACGCGATTCATGAGATCCATGAATACGGGAGGCGCATTAGTGAGCCCAAAAGGCAACACTAGGAACTCATAATGACCATAGCGAGTCCTAAACGCAGTCTTGTGTACATCTTCATCTTTAACCTTCAATTGATGATAGCCTGACCTCAAATCAATCTTAGAAAAGTAGCTTGCCCCTTGTAGCTGATCGAACAGATCGTCAATCCTGGGCAAAGGATACCTATTCTTGATAGTAACCTTATTAAGCTCACCGTAATCGATGCATAGATGCATCGACCCATCCTTCTTCTTGACAAATAGGATTGGCGCTCCCCAAGGAGACGAGCTAGGTCTAATAAAACCTTTGGCTAGCAATTCATCTAGCTGCGCCCTCAATTCCTTCATCTCTGTTGGTGCCAACCTATAAGGTGCTCTTGCAACAGGCGCTGCTCCAGGGATGATGTCGATTCTGAATTCTACTTGCCTATCTGGTGGTAAACCAGGTAGTTCTTCAGGAAATACTTCGGGGTATTCAGAAATGACTGGAATATCTTCAACCTTGGGCTTCTGCTCATCAACAGTCACCTGTGCCATATAAATGACACAATCCTTCTTTAAACATATGGATGCCTTGAGCATAGACACTTCCTCAGGCAGTCCATACTGGGTATCTCTCGGAATGATAAGTGGCTCACCAGATGGAGTCTTGACTACTACTTGCTTCTTATTGCACACAATCTGAGCTTGATTATGGGATAGCCAATCCATGCCTACTACTATATCGAAACCGGCTAACTTCAAAGGAAGTAAGGACAAAGGAAAAGAGTGGTTCCTAATGGATATAACACATCCATCTAACATAGTTGAGGCTGTTTCTATGGTTCCATCGGCTAATTCAACCTCATATCTCACACTTATGGTTTTAACAGGCAATTTCAATAACTCACAAAACTTATTATCTACAAACGACATATCAGCACTAGAGTCAAACAATACTCTTGCATAAACATCATTTATGAGGAAGGTACCTGTTATCACATTGCGTTCTGAATAGCCTCCTAAGCGTTCATCTGGAAGACCCTAGCATTGTTCTTCTTTCCCTCCTTAGTCTTCTTCGCAAACTTTGGGCAATTGGACTTAATGTGCCCTTTCTCGTTGCAATTGTAGCACGTTGCATCTTTTATCTTCTTGCAGTCGAGAGTCTTGTGCTCAGAAGATTTGCAAATCCCACATGCCTTTGGCTGAGACTGGGATTTCGACTCATATCTGCACTTCCCGAAGTGGTGTTTCTTGTAGATTTTACACTTGGACTTATCACCCGTCTGCAGACCCTCCCTCTTAGATCCAGGACCCTTTTTTATGGTCATTGCTTCCCTTACGCTTCTTATCTGACCGCCGTGAGTTGTCATCCTCACGCTTCCTTTTCTCAGCATCAGTGTTCCTCAGCGATCTCTGCCTGACCGTGTCCAGAGTGAGGGACAAAGATATGTCAGCTGCAGATCTGAAAGTAGCCGGCCGAGAGGCCTTCACGCTTGCCTTAATTTCTGGGGCTAACCCCCAATGAAACGAGCTATTCTTTTGGGTTCCGGGGTCACAAGATAAGGAACCAATCTTGACATTGTGTTGAAGCTCGTAAGGTAGGCTTGGCAATCTAGGTTTTTCATAACCAGAGATAGGAAATCAGACTCAATCTTTTCAACCTCATGCTGAGGGCAGTAGTTCTCCTTGACGAGAGTAACAAATTGATCCCATGTTAGATTATACAATGAAATCTTCCCAGTAGCTTGAATCAACGACGTCCACCAGGCTAGGGCCTCACCCTTGAAAGACTGAGATACAAACTTTACAATATCCCTTTCAGCACAACCGCTGATATCTACCACAGTGTCTATCTCATCCAACCACATCATACAATCCACTGCCCCCTTTTCCCCCGTAAAATCCCGAGGTTTGCAAGAAATAAAGTATTTATAAGTGCAACCTTTAACACGTGGTTCCTGATTTAGCACAATTCTCTTAGATGGAACACTGTGCTGGTTTGAGGAATGTTGAACATCATCTTTCTTGGCTTAGGTTGGATAGAGGGTGGTTTGCTATGGGCTTCCGAATGAGTTTTAGGGACAGATTTAAAGGGCGGTGTGGACAGGGTTCTGCTTTGAGTCCCGCTAGATTCACTATACTGTCGTTCCATAGCTTTTGCAACAGCATTATCTACTAATGCTTGTAGTTCTGCTCCGGTCACATGTATCTTAGTGTTTTTATGGTTTTCCACCGGATGACTGTTTACCTCTTCTGACCTAGTCATGTAGCTTTAATTGCTACATAAAAGAAATAATTGACAAGGTTTATTTAGAAGGTTTTACAGTATTTTATAATTTATTAACCACGGTTTTAAGAGCCATTTTGGTTAATTTGTTAATTATTTATATATTCAGGACCTTTATTACAATCCTTTATTATAATTTAATAATAATAGCACAAAAAGCTTAGTCATACAGACAGATTTAATTTATAAACCAGGATTTTTACAGAATCGAGGTATTAAGGTTTGAATCAAAGTTCATCACCTTTTCTAGAAAGGGAGTTGTAGGCTATTACTGTCTTTAGTCTCAAGGGACATTAATTATAGCCCGTAGGCACTTCATCCCTAAGGAATGGTTATGTGATTTTAGCGAATCACATTTTGCCAAGAGTGTTAACATGCTTTCAGATGTTAACAAGAATTGGAATCTTTTGTGTAGGTTTTACCATCTTGGCCATGTCTGCAACGACATATAGACTAGGTTTTACCTTTAAGATTCTTTTAATATTTATCGCAGAACAATCCTAAATTGAGATGTTTATATGGATCTGAATCTAATTATGGAACTACCATCTTGGCCCTGTCTTAAGATGACACATGGCTAGGTCCTGTCCTTTTTAGATTTTGCCATTTTATTATAATGGTAGATCTTTTAATAGGAATGTTATTTTCATTTATTTTATGTTCTATGTTTATGCATATAATTAACAACAATTATGAAAACTTAAATTAAACTATTCCATTACTAATTCAAACAAATACAAATTTTGCCCTAACCGGGACTTTTAAAAAATAGCATGCCCACGCAGGGGCGAAACAAACAAACAAACATACCCACGCAGGGGTTAACAGAAAGACACGCCCACGCAGGGGCAGAATACAAAAAGACAAGCCCACGCAGGGGCTGAGTACAGAAACAAAAGTCCATGCAGGGACTTGATTACAACATAAATAAATAAACCAAACAAGGATCTTCAATAATCCCTTCTCTTGGACTTCCCCTTGATCAGGTCTGATAACCCCTTGAAGAAGCCTCGGTTGTTTCTGCGCTCCGCTTGAATATCCCGCTCACATCGGTCCAATCTTTCGAGAACCTCTTGTTGGCGTTCCGGCGGGATCAGTTGCGGCTGCGGCGGCTGCTGAAGCAGAGGTTGCGGAGGTGGCGGGTGCTGGTACACATAAGGTGGGTACCCAGTAGTCCAAGGACCACCATAGGGCCCTTCAGGATGAAGAGCGTTGTAGTCCCACGCTGCCTGATAAGGATCAACATCCGCATAGTTGTAATTGGTGTGGGCCGGCTGCTCAAATGGGTTATACGCCGCTAAACTGGCGTATGCAGGGATTGGGTTACCAAAACCCAATGGTGGCGCTACAGGCGTAGAGTCTACCTCCAAGACGGGGTTTGATGGTCCCCCCATCTGTGGTTCTTCTTCTTGGAGTGGTGGGTAGTGGCTGCCACTCGAGGGTTGAGGAGTGCTGATGCGGACTCCTCCTTGCACGGACATCCGTGCGTTTGATCTTCTCCGCCTCAGTGGCTCCGAAGGCGGTTGCTCGACTGGTGGTGGTGGCGGTGGAGTGACTGCCACAAAGCGAGAATTCTCAGAAGGATCCTGCTGCTGCTATTGGTGGTGAGGCGAGGAGTGCTCAGAGGGGGTAAAATACCATTCAAACTGGTTGAACCTCGCCTGATAGCTATTCGGACCGCAGTAAGGCGATCCATGAAACGAGGACCCATCAGAGATCTCGATGGGGTGGTTTGGGGTCCCGGTTGCAGGCTCGACGGGATTCGTGTCCTCGTCCATATCCATGGCGTGATCGCCGGAGAAATGGTCCTTTGGTCCTAATGGGTTAAAACCCACGGGTTCTTGAATGTAGTTAGCCGGGTTGAACCGGCTCTGAAAAACAGGAGTGGGGTCATTGAATGAATGGTGCGAATTCGATCGCTGAAGAGGTATGAATGAAGGTTGGGGGTTGTCGGGCTCATTTTCGGACTGAGGCCCAAAGGAATGGAGGTAAGAAGGTGATGAGCTTAGGGAGACGGATCGCCTCCCCGGTTCAATGTAAGTCCTCCACGGTTCTTGGGGACTAGTGCTCATGGTGATTGATGGTGTGCGCCGGTGGGAAGGTCCGGCCTCGTGATCATGGCCCGTCACTGGGGCCTTGCCTCTTCCTCTTCTAAATCATGGCGGCATTGTTAAACCTGTCAACATAAACAAAGATAACAACAAGAATATATATAAAATGAAAGACAAAAATAAAACAAAACAGAATTTGTCCTATGTTATTTGTCTAGACTCGAGGATTGAGGAATGTGCAATTCGTGTAACTGATATTAAACACAAAAGGCTAGTGTTTAATTCACTCAGTGTTGGCTCTGATACCAACCTGTTACACCCTGATATTTCCACGTATTACCGTTGGGCCCGGTGGGGAGTATCGTGACGTAGTTGATATCATCATAGTCAGACAACACAAATTATAAACGCACAGCGGAAGCAAAAAAGATAGATTTATTTCAACCAAATAAAATTGTAATATTACGTATCACAAACAGTTGAAACAGATCCACAGGCGGATCAAAATAAAGAGGAAACTTTGTTCAACAGACATTAGGCATCTAAGTTTGCGAGACTTCTATTTGATGCTAGGAGAGACCAGCCTATTCCGATTAGTACCTGCACTTAGCATTTTTGGGAAAATACGTCGGTTTACACTGGTAAATACAATTTAACTGACTCATTTTGAAAATGTTTAAAATTTGATTTGAATGCACGTGGCACAAAAGATTTTTATAACTTGGGATAATCATTTATATATAATCTTGTAAAAGAATTACATGTTTGTTATGCGTTCAGTTGCCCGGTTCATGTCGGGTTAAAGATTAACAGACACACCACATGGTATAGTCCCGCGGCGAGTTATTCTCATAACCGGCGGTTATACCTTATTAATTATAAATGCACTGATGGGTGTACGCCTACACCCGTGTGCTAAGGTCGTGGCCATTCTATGAATGATGCCAAGGATATCCGAGACATGGTCATTAACCCCCCAAAGGCGTCAAGCAAACAAAACCAAATTTTTAAACGAGTCATCTCGATAATATTTAACCACCAAACGATTAAACTCGAATGCCCGACCAAGCTGTATTTTATATACCGTACCCCAAGCCCGTATAAGGGAAAATAAGTTAAAAGTATTTACCTTTTTGCAAGTAATAATCACAATAAGCAAGTGCACGTAGCTTTTACCGGGTCTCCTATTCTGGAACGAAGGTTTATAACAACCTATTAGATTCCTAACGGGTCTTTAATTTAGCCTAAGCTTAGACCGGTTAGTTTTAATGAAAGATACGGTTCAACGCATGATTAAGCGAAGACCGAAATAGAATGTGATTTAGACCCGACAAGTTTGGATACTTGTATAATATGGGTAAACTAAACACATTCTGGATTTTGAGACAAGAATGATAAGGTTTGACCCATTTTGGTCAATTTATGCAAACTAGTTACATAAACCGAACCGAACGCAAATAATGCGTAACGGGTGAACATATGAGTCATATACAGGTTTCCTAAGTTAATATGACTTAAATATGTTGTGACATCAGTAAGATATCTTCTACTATGCCCTAAATGATTTTAAACCCAAACTATGCCCCGAAGGGGCACTTTGGTCATTTTAAAGGTTATAAAAGAGCTTAAATAGTAATCTGAGTTACAGGTCTGATTTAATTAGTAATTATACTTAATTTAATAAGTTATAACAGTAGGGTATCATATATATGTTAAATTTATTAATTATAACCATACTATGCACCGTGTGGGCATTTTGGTAATTTCACATAAGCCTAAAAGGTCAAAACTGAAAATCTGAGTTTAAAACTTTTGCTTACTGTTAAAATATAAAAATTTACTGAAAATATTAGTAGGCATCAAACCTTATATGTTTAAAATAGTTCTAATACATACTATGCGTTAAAATGCTTAAAAAGACGATTTGGAGCCATTTCTGGATATTCGAAAGAAAGCTGATATTTTTATTATTCCAGAAGGCTCAAAACATTTTATTTATCATATTAGATCAGTAGAAAAAGGTTTGGTATCAAAAGGATTTGTAAAACTCATTTTATAGCCCAAAAGGGCAAAACCGACAATAACCGAATTAAGCTTAGAACTCTATGTTATACTCAGCCTAAAAATAAATAAAAATCTTCAAAAATCCCAAAATATTATTTTATATCAGTAGGTAAAAAGTTTGATATTAAAAATTGGGTTTAGATAGGCTATATGCTAATTACGCCATTTATTTTATAGCCCAAAAGGGCAAAACCGACAATAACCGAATTAAGCTTAGAACTCTATGTTATACTCAGCCTAAAAATAAATAAAAATCTTCAAAAATCCCAAAATATTATTTTATATCAGTAGGTAAAAAGTTTGATATTAAAAATTGGGTTTAGATAGGCTATATGCTAATTACGCCATTTAATTACTAAAAACTTTCTAATTACGCTAATGAGCATAACTCTTAACCTAGACCTCAAACTGGTGTCAAATTTTAGATACAAGCTTATAAATAAGTAACTAAGGTGTCCACTCTTTTACATTTTCAAAAATCATGTTTAAAGTCATATGGGCATAATAGTCAACATTTAAGCAATTAATGGAACCATGCATGTGAATCGGATAACTAATCAATCAAGTTGTATAATCACAGAGGGTTATACTAACATGAAACCTAGTCCTAAATAAGCTCTAAGGCATTTCTAAACTATGCTCAAATGGGTCAAAACTGAAAGTCAAAGCAAAAGTCTTCTTTTGAAATTTCCGGTTCCGAACCGAGCTTAAACTGAAAATTGTCGGGGTGAACATGTTTAGACATGTTCTTACATTAATTACCAAGTTATATTAATGATAAAATAGGTTGCATGGCTTCTACATTGCTAATTATGTGTGAATTTAAAAATAAGCTTTCTATTGACTTTTTAGGAGTAACTTTGACCCGAGAATTGACCTAGTTAGATTGGGAATCAGAGGGTGCCCTTTTGAGGGTTTATTGCCCACATAATTACCAACTCATATACTTTCAATTTGAAATTTGACTGGACAAATTAAGATTAATGACGAAGTCAAACCTTAATTACGACGGTTTGACTTTAAGCTAATTAACTAAGCTAAACTGAATTAAGAAGGGTTAAGGACACTTACAGGAGTCCTAAGAATGATTAGGAAGCCTAAGGAAACTTGGTTGCTGTCCAGAGAGCTCCAGAAAGCAGCTTGAAGTGCAAATGAAATGAGCAAGTCCAATTGTTACAACTTCAAGCTCTTATATAGTGAGCTAAATGTCACAAGATCATCACACCTAAGTCTACAGGTGTTTCCTGATGTTCCCCAGGTGTCCCTATAATGCCAAAACCATTTGCCAAGTCCCTGAATTCGGAAACCACTCATATAAGGCAGTGCAACTTGCTAAACAGGCATCTGTCCATTTTCTGCTGCCAGCGACTGTCTTACGGACCGTAAGCAAAAAGCCTAGCGGACCGTAAGAACCTCTTACGAACCATAAGCCTTTGGCTTTGCGGTCCATAACCGACCTTGAATTATATCGCCCAGTTGCAGAGCTTGCGGACCGTAAGCCGCAAGGCCATACGGTCCGTATTCGATGACCAGAAAACAAAAACTTGCAAACTTTCAAGCTTTGACCATGCAACTTTGGAATTTCCGAATCACCTGCTTTCTTTTCAGTGTAGGGACCATGTAACCAGGCTTTTGCATGGTCTTGCCATGCACTTACACATCTTGGAATCTTATGGAGAGTCTTGTCACGCACATGAATAAAGTTTAATTCTTTTGAACAAGAATTTTAATTATAAACTTTGTTGTAACATTATTTAGATACCCCAAATCTTTATAACTGAATTTATTTATTATGGAAATGACCGGTTCTAAATATATCAGATGTTCATCATAATGATTAAGGTCTTGGGATTTATGATTTGGTCGCTCAGAGGTGTTTATTAACATGTCGACCTTTTTAAATCCTACCATACATCTTTTACTTGATCCGGGTACCTGACACGTTTATCTTACATGACACGTGTCTTTATTTTATTGGGTATGATTTTACAAGGTGTTACACATGATTATCAAGGGGCGAAATTGATTTTGTTAATAATTGGTCCCACCGGTTCAATAATCAATTGGCATCTTCAATTTACACTACCCGTTGGGCTGAAGATTTTGCTGTGTAAGAATCATGTAGGTCACATGCGTTGAATTGGGGGCAAACTTGGAAGAAAGGGATGAAAAATTATGGTGAGGGCATGAATGTTGGGCTGCCATCTTATTTGTAAAGATTAGAGATATAGATAATAATAATAATAATAATAATAATAATAATAATAATAATAATAATAATAACAACAACAACAACAATAACAATAATAATAATAATAATAAAAAGAGTATATAATAACATTTAATTTAGACTCTCCACATGTCATCTTAATTATATATTACAAGGTAGCTGAAATCCCTAAAATGCCTTTAATGTGTCTTAAATTTTTGGACAATGCACAAGTTTACCCCCTCTAAGATATCTTGGCTCTCTTGTGCATGTTGCTTCAAAATGTGTACACAATGTAAAATTACCAAAAGGGTAAAAATCCTAGTTCCATTATTAAGACAGTGTAGATTTAGTAAACTTCTAATTAAATACACTCTTATAAATACAAAAAGGAAAATAGTAGAATTATAACTAGATCTCATAAGAAAAATATTATAATAGATAAAAAATATTAATAATAATGTTATGCAATAAATAACAAAAACATATGTTCATATGTTTTTATATAACAATGAGAGTCCCAAGGCTTTTTCTTCTTAAACCGGTTCGGTTTTTAAAAAAGGATTAGAACCGGTTTTGGTTAGAAACCGGATTGGGTAAAAAATAAACCGAACCCTATAGAATCGATTGGGGTTTGGATATAATATATTTTTGTATTTTTTTTGTTTTATTAGGTTTTTTAGATTTATTATGGTTTCCTCTACATTTTCATTTAAATTTCGTTAAAATCAGTGTATCCTATCGCACTTCGAAGTGTGACGGGCCACTTCTAGGTATTGTGATAATCATTAGAACTCACGATAAATCAATCAAAATCATTATTTATTATAAAAGTACATAAAATATGTTATGTAATAACTAGAACCTATTAGCAATGTATAGAAGAGAATGAGAGAATGGGAGATGAATTTCTTATTGATGTGTCTTATACAAAATACATGAGCCACTATATATAGCCTGTGACACCCCAGGAAAACCAGTGAACAATACAACTTACCTAGCTTCCTCAGTGAGTGCGTACCAAATTTCGGGACGAAATTTCTTTTAAGTTGGGGATAATGTGACAACTCGAATTTCCAAGATTTCTGTTTCGCATTTATTGCACGTTCTTGTATTGTTTAGTTGATTATTTGCACAATTAATTGCTATGGAATTTTACACGTCTTGATGCAATGAATCGTATTGTGTGATTGTGCATGGTTGTTTGTTAGTTGCGAAAGACTTGGTAAATATATGAACTTGGTGGCGAAACTGTGAAATTGTTATGAGATGGTGTACATGTGTAAATTATGATACTTAGGGAGGTAGTGGGTAATTAGTGAAATCCTAGAGATACTTAACCCTAATCTCTTTTCATAATCATTCACTAATCATCACAAGAATCAAAACACGTACCCTCACATTCCCTAATCCTCTCTACAATCACCTTCTCATCATTCTTGGCTTCACAAGTCTTTTGCAACAAGTTTGATCTTCCAATCCATCTAGAATCAATCAAGGTAATTGTTTAATCATTGTTTGATGTTAATTGTGATTGATTGATTGATGTTAAAACCCTAGTTCTTCATGTGATAGGCTGTGATTTTGATTTGATTCTGAACTATTGATGATGATGATTAGTTGTATGATTGATAGATGGTTCATGTAATGACTATAGGTTGATTATTGTTGATCATAAGTGGATTGATTATGATTCTGCCGTCACTATGTATGATATTAGGGTTAGAAACCAAGAAAAACGTAACTGTTATGATGCAAAAACGAATGATTGAATTGTTTCTAAGAGTTTTGTGAATGAATATGTTAGTATCTGAGTTTTTAATGAATGTTGTCTGAGTTTTAAGGTCCGAAGATTGTAAGACAATAATAGTCTGAGTTTGTGAAATATGTTACAGTCCGAATTTTATATGATGTTCATGATAGTCTGAGTTTTGCATGATGATGTGTGTCCGATGATTATGCTCATAATATTATGTCCGAGTTCTTAATGGATGCCTTTGGTCCGATGTTTAACCCTAGATAAGGGTCCGAGTTTCATATATGTACAAAACATAAAGGTCCGACCTTTAAACATGATTGTGAGTCCGAGTTTTACATATGAAAATGGTGTCCGACCTTTAAGATGTTAATGCAGTCCGAGTTTTGTAATGATATGAAGGTCCGAGTTATAAAACAAGCATTGTCTGAGTTTTAATAAAAGATGTGTGGTCCGAATTATATATATAGCACACATGTAGTCCGAGTTTTATTAACAAGCACATAAATGTCCGAGTTTAATCCCCTTCTTATGTGTCCGAGCTTTACTAAGGGAAGGAAGTTCTGTCCGAGTTTGTTAAGGGCCACCCTTAGTCCGACTTTTTGTGATAGACAAGGAGGGGATCCGACTTTTAAAGGCTACCTTGGTCCGAGTTTGTACACATAACATGAAGTCCGACTTTTGTGACCCCAAAACCCCTTCACATTGTCCGAACTTGTTACATAGGGAAGTCTTGGTCCGATTTTTGTGAGGAAACCCCCCCCTGTTCCGAATTCTTTGCTCATGTGCAATAATGTCCGAACTTTAAATTCATGTTGATCTTGTCTGAGTTGATATGTGATGTTTTGATGTTTATATACAATCTGAGTTTGAAGGTGATACATAATCCAAGCTTCCTGTTAATACTAAGTCTAAACCCTCGAGGATGAACATGCTGCCTGTTACCTGTTAATTGTTACTGCATGTTAAGACACTGCATGTCACTGAATAATACTGCTTGGTACTGTATGATATTATAACTACTACTGTGTAATATGATTCTGTAAGTTACTGGTTGAGTATCAAGAACCTGTAAACCCTAATTGAATATCGACGCTTATCATGAATTTATGTGCATCATATCCTAGGTCGTGTGTAACGGACTTAGACAATTTGATAAACCTTAGAAGCAATAACATACCGAGCAAACCAAGGTGAGTTAACACCCTTACTAAGGCATGGGATTCCCAAGGGCTTGGGAATGGGATTAAAGGAAAGAGGTTGACTAGATTCGTACATACACTACTACTAGACTACCATACCATCGTCCTCGGTTGTGCAGGACACATACGTAAAACCTACGTATACTTATGCCACTCGCTATCCTCGGTTGTGAAGGATACTCACGTAAAACCTACGTGAACTTATTATACTTACTACTGCCTCGGTTGTGTCAGGCACTTACGTAAAACCTACGTAAACCCCCGCGTACTCCTATCCTCGGTAGTGAAGGATACTTACGTAAAACCTACGTAAACCCCATACGCGCTACTGTTCTCGGTTGTGAAGAACACTTATGGTTACGCATAGTCTAGTGGATAAATAACATGGGAAGCCCCCACCAATAGAAACCAATATCGGCCCAGTAGAGCCACCTGATACTCATGAACTTACTATTACGCATTTACTTTATGTGAACTCGCTCAACTAGTTGTTGATCCTCTGTTACATGCCTTGCAGGACGTTAGGTACTTGGAGCTTGCACAGGGAGGCGCGGTCGTTGTGGACAAGGATCGTGTTTACTTTGATTTGAACATTTTGACAAATACACACTTTATTTATGATTGGGCTGTTATGCATTTGCTTCCGCTAAACTTTGAAATGATACTTATGTTTTGGAACACCTTTCATATGGATGGGTTTGGTTTAATACAATTACTTTTACTTTATACATGGTTCTATATGATTGGTGGCTTGATCCTGGTCAGTCACACTCCCAAGCGGTGATGTTCCGCAGGTGGATTTTGGGGGTGTGACAGATTGGTATCAGAGCCATTGGTTATAGAGAACTTGGTTTTAATATAGGAAAACGTTTTTATTAAAACCAGACTATAACCAGAACAGTGCTCTCAACGATCCACAACGACGCTTCGCTCCACGTGCAAGACTCGACATCCTAGGTAATAAGGTTTATGTTTATTGCCTACTTGCTAGAATTTCATAGAACTTTGCTCGTGGTATGCTTAGATTACATAGCTCACTATTTGTTATTGCTTGAGAACACCTATGTGCTTACACTCTTCTGTCATCGCACTACTCGCGAACCAATCTCACTTATTCTACTTTTACTATGAAGATCATGTCCGGACGTGTGAACATGACACAAGCCCAGCTGACGGCTTTCGTTAATGAACAAGTTGCTGCGGCACTGGCAGCTGCTCAAGCAGGTAGTATACCCTGCAGTTTAGACTCACACTAGGATCTTTAGATCCTACATTAACTCTTGTGTTTAACCTTGTCCTATTCGTACACAATAGGTCAACACGCTCAGCAGCCCGTCTGTACTTTCAAGAACTTTATGGATTGTCGTCCTAGCACATTTAGTGGTACGGAGGGAGCGGTTGGACTCCTCCACTGGTTTGAAAAGCTCGAGTCTGTGTTCGAGATGTGTGAATGCCCTGAGGCTCGCAGGGTGAAATATGCCACTGGTACATTGGAAGGAATAGCACTAACTTGGTGGAACGCCCAAGTTCAGATCTTAGGGTTGGCAGCTGCTAACGCCACACCCTGGAATGATTTCAAGGAACTGATCAAGAGGGAATACTGCACTCGGGAAGACATCCACAAGCTGGAAGACGAGCTTTATCATTTGAAAATGACTGGGTCAGAAATCGAAGCTTATACTAAACGGTCAAACGAGCTGGCCGTGCTGTGTCCAACTATGGTGGACCCTCCATACAAGCGCATCGAGTTGTACCTCAAGGGATTAGCACCAGAAATTCAGAGCCATGTGACATCGGCTAATCTTGACAACATCCAGGCTATTCAACGCCTCGCTCATCGCATCACAGATCAGGCAGTGGATCAGAACAGACTGCCTAAACGTATCAGCGCTACTGCTACCGCTACTGCTTCTACTACACTTGCTACTCCCAGTGAAAACAAGAGGAAATGGGATGGGGATTCTAGCAAGGGATCAGCTTCACTTCAGTCACAGGTTCAGCAGCGAAAGACTGACAGTTATCAGAGTCCCGGTCAGCACTCTTCAGGTAGCCACAGGCAGGGTGGATATCGAGGGAACCTTCCAAAGTGTAACACCTGCAACAGACACCACAGTGGCCAGTGTAACAAGGGTCGCTGTCAAAGATGCCTCAAGATGGGTCATGAGGCCAAAGATTGTAGAAGCCCTCGGCCTGCGAATCAGAATCAGCAGCAGCCACCAGCGCAGCAGAATCAACAGCAGGGCAACAAAGGGTGTTTTCATTGTGGCGCAGAGGGTCACTTCAAAAGGCACTTCCCTCAACTGAACAGGAACCAGAATAACAACAACCATAACAACAATCAGGGTAATGGTAACAACAACAACAATGGTGGGAACAACAACGGCAATGAGGCAAGGGGTCGTGCGTTTGTGTTGGGGCAGGGTGATGCCAGAAATGATCCCAACGTCGTTATGGGTAAGTTTCTTCTCGACGATATTTATGTTACTGTTTTATTTGATTCGGGTGCGGATACGAGTTCTATGTCTTTGAAAATGAGTAAATTGTTAAAACGTGCACCAACACCCCTAAACACCAAACCATGTCGTAGAACTAGCAAATGGTAAGAGTGTAGAAGCCACGCATATAGTCAAGGGTTGTAACATCGTTTTAGCGGGTCAGACCTTCTTGATTGATCTTATTCCTATAGTTCTGGGTAGTTTCGACATTGTCATCGGCATGGATTGGTTATCCAAGCAGCAGGCAGAGATTCTATGTAAAGAGAAGATCATTCGCATTCCTTGTGCGGGAAAGGAACCTCTCGAAGTTCAAGGTGATAAGAGTGGTGCTGTGGTTGGCATCATCTCTTTCTTGAAGGCACAGAAATGTTTACGAAAGGGTCATACGGCTATCTTGGCACTAGTTACTGATGCAGCTTCGAAAGAGAAAAGAATAGAGGATATTCCAGTTGTACGCGAATTTCCTCAGGTGTTCCCTGAAGATTTACCTGGTCTACCGCCTCATCGCCAGGTCGAGTTTCAAATCGAGCTAGCTCCAGGAGCAGCACCTATAGCTCGCGCACCGTATCGTTTAGCTCCATCGGAACTGGAAGAACTATCAAAGCAACTACAAGAGCTCTTGGATAAGGGCTTCATTCGTCCAAGCTCTTCGCCTTGGGGAGCTCCAGTACTGTTTGTGAAAAAGAAGGATGGCACTTTCAGGATGTGCATAGACTACCGCGAATTGAACAAGGTCACAGTGAAGAACCGCTATCCTCTTCCTCGTATCGACGACTTATTCGACCAATTGCAAGGGTCGAGTTACTACTCCAAGATCGATCTAAGGTCAGGGTACCATCAGCTGAGAGTCCGGGATGAGGACGTCTCCAAAACCGCATTCAGAACTCGCTACGGCCATTATGAGTTTCTGGTCATGCCATTCGGGCTTACGAACGCGCCTGCAGTATTCATGGATCTTATGAACAGGGTGTGCAAACCTTATCTTGACAAGTTCGTCATTGTCTTCATCGACGACATTCTGATCTACTCCAAGAGTCAGGAGGAACACGAGCAGCACTTACGTCTTATCTTGGAACTTCTTCGAAAGGAACAACTGTACGCAAAGTTTTCTAAATGCGACTTCTGGCTTCGTGAAGTCCACTTCTTAGGCCATGTGGTGAACAGGGATGGGATTCATGTCGATCCATCCAAGGTAGATTCGATCAGGAACTGGCCTGCACCGCGTACACCGACGGAAATACACCAATTCTTGGGTTTGGCGGGGTATTACAGACGGTTTATTAAAGACTTCTCCAAGATCGCGCAGCCGCTTACTATGTTGACACAGAAAGGTGTTACCTATCGTTGGGGTAATACACAAGAAACGGCTTTTCAGTACTTAAAGGATAGGCTTTGCAGCGCACTTATTCTCTCATTGCCAGAGGGCACGGATGATTTTGTAGTTTATTGTGACGCATCGATACAGGGGCTTGGTTGTGTATTAATGCAGCGGGATAAAGTTATTGCCTACGCCTCTCGTCAACTCAAAGTTCATGAACGGAACTACATGACGCACGATTTAGAGTTGGGAGCTGTTGTTTTCGCGCTTAAGATATGGCGACACTACCTGTACGGTACCAAGTGCACTATTTACACCGATCACAGGAGTCTCGAGCATATCTTCAAGCAGAAGGAATTGAATATGCGTCAACGACGATGGGTCGAGTTGCTTAATGATTACGAATGCGCCATCAAGTACCATCCAGGCAAGGCCGATGTTGTGGCTGACGCTCTCAGCCGGAAAGACACTCTACCTAGACGCGTACGAGCCTTGCAGCTCACTATTCAGTCCAGTCTTCCCGCACAGATACGAACTGCTCAGATGGAAGCATTAAAGTCCGAAAATGTCAAAGCTGAAGCTTTACGCGGCTCAAGGCAACGAATGGAACAAAAGGAAGACGGCGCCTACTATGTAACGGGGCGTGTTTGGGTCCCACTTTTTGGCGGTTTACGCGAGCTGGTAATGGACGAAGCTCACAAGTCCCGCTACTCGGTACATCCAGGGTCGGATAAGATGTACCACGATCTCAAAACAACATACTGGTGGCCTAGCATGAAGGCCCACATAGCAACTTACGTTGGCAAGTGTTTGACATGTGCAAAGGTCAAAGTGGAGTATCAGAAACCAGCAGGCCTACTTCAGCAACCCAAGATACCGCAGTGGAAATGGGAAGAAATTTCCATGGATTTTGTTACAGGCCTACCCAGATCCCAGCGTGGGAATGATACTATATGGGTGATCGTAGATCGACTCACAAAGTCTGCTCATTTCCTGGCTATTAAGGAAACAGATAAGTTCTCTACCTTAGCAGACGTCTACCTGAAAGAAGTTGTTTCGAGGCACGGAGTGCCCACCTCTATTATTTCGGATCGCGATGCACGATTCACGTCAGAACTATGGCAAGCGATGCACAAATCTTTCGGCTCACGGTTAGACATGAGCACAGCGTATCATCCTCAGACGGATGGGCAGTCTGAGCGAACAATCCAGACTCTTGATGACATGCTTCGGGCATGTGTTATTGATTTCGGTAACGGCTGGGAAAAGCATCTCCCTTTGGTGCAGTTTTCGTATAATAACAGTTATCACACCAGCATACAAGCCGCTCCATTCGAGGCATTGTACGGACGTAAATGCCGGTCACCTCTCTGTTGGGCAGAGGTGGGGGATAGTCAGATCACGGGTCCAGAGATTGTAGTGGACGCCACAGAAAAGATTGCACAAATACGACAACGCATGGCGGCAGCACGCGACCGTCAGAAAGCCTACGCGGACAAGCGTAGGAAGCCTTTGGAATTTCAGGTCGGGGACCGGGTTTTACTAAAAGTCTCACCCTGGAAGGGTGTGGTTCGATTTGGTAAACGAGGCAAGCTCAATCCACGGTATGTTGGACCGTTCGAGATCATTGAGAAAATAGGCAAAGTGGCCTACAAGCTAAACCTACCAGCTGAACTCGGTGCAGTTCACAATGTATTTCACGTGTCGAATCTGAAGAAGTGCCTGTCAGATGAGACCCTCATAGTTCCTTTTAAGGAACTCACTATCGACGAGCGGTTGCAGTTCGTCGAGGAGCCGGTTGAAATCACGGACCGGGATGTTAAGGTCCTCAAACACAAGAGAATCCCTCTTGTTCGAGTTCGTTGGAACTCCCGACGTGGCCCAGAGTACACCTGGGAACGCGAAGACCAAATGAAAGAAAAGTACCCCCAGTTATTCGCAACCAATGCATCCACTACTGAGACTGAAGCTACTACTACGGAATTTCGGGACGAAATTCCAAATCAACGGGGGGATGATGTGACACCCCAGGAAAACCAGTGAACAATACAACTTACCTAGCTTCCTCAGTGAGTGCGTACCAAATTTCGGGACGAAATTTCTTTTAAGTTGGGGATAATGTGACAACTCGAATTTCCAAGATTTCTGTTTCGCATTTATTGCACGTTCTTGTATTGTTTAGTTGATTATTTGCACAATTAATTGCTATGGAATTTTACACGTCTTCATGCAATGAATCATATTGTGTGATTGTGCATGGTTGTTTGTTAGTTGCGAAAGACTTGGTAAATATATGAACTTGGTGGCGAAACTGTGAAATTGTTATGAGATGGTGTACATGTGTAAATTATGATACTTAGGGAGGTAGTGGGTAATTAGTGAAATCCTAGAGATACTTAACCCTAATCTCTTTTCATAATCATTCACTAATCATCACAAGAATCAAAACACGTACCCTCACATTCCCTAATCCTCTCTACAATCACCTTCTCATCATTCTTGGCTTCATAAGTCTTTTGCAACAAGTTTGATCTTCCAATCCATCTAGAATCAATCAAGGTAATTGTTTAATCATTGTTTGATGTTAATTGTGATTGATTGATTGATGTTAAAACCCTAGTTCTTCATGTGATAGGCTGTGATTTTGATTTGATTCTGAACTATTGATGATGATGATTAGTTGTATGATTGATAGATGGTTCCTGTAATGACTATAGGTTGATTATTGTTGATCATAAGTGGATTGATTAAGATTCTGCCGTCACTATGTATGATATTAGGGTTAGAAACCAAGAAAAACGTAACTGTTATGATGCAAAAACGAATGATTGAATTGTTTCTAAGAGTTTTGTGAATGAATATGTTAGTATCTGAGTTTTTAATGAACGTTGTCTGAGTTTTAAGGTCCGAAGATTGTAAGACAATAATAGTCTGAGTTTGTGAAATATGTTACAGTCCGAATTTTATATGATGTTCATGATAGTCTGAGTTTTGCATGATGATGTGTGTCCGATGATTATGCTCATAATATTCTGTCCGAGTTCTTAATGGATGCCTTTGGTCCGATGTTTAACCCTAGATAAGGGTCCGAGTTTCATATATGTACAAAACATAAAGGTCCGACCTTTAAACATGATTGTGAGTCCGAGTTTTACATATGAAAATGGTGTCCGACCTTTAAGATGTTAATGCAGTCCGAGTTTTGTAATGATATGAAGGTCCGAGTTATAAAACAAGCATTGTCCGAGTTTTAATAAAAGATGTGTGGTCCGAATTATATATATAGCATACATGTAGTCCGAGTTTTATTAACAAGCACATAAATGTCCGAGTTTAATCCCCCTCTTATGTGTCCGAGCTTTACTAAGGGAAGGAAGTTCTGTCCGAGTTTGTTAAGGGCCACCCTTAGTCCGACTTTTTGTGATAGACAAGGAGGGGATCCGACTTTTAAAGGCTACCTTGGTCCGAGTTTGTACACATAACATGAAGTCCGACTTTTGTGACCCCAAAACCCCTTCACATTGTCCGAACTTGTTACATAGGGAAGTCTTGGTCCGATTTTTGTGAGGAAACCCCCCCCCTGTTCCGAATTCTTTGCTCATGTGCAATAATGTTCGAACTTTAAATTCATGTTGATCTTGTCTGAGTTGATATGTGATGTTTTGATGTTTATATACAATCTGAGTTTGAAGTTGATACATAATCCAAGCTTCCTGTTAATACTAAGTCTAAACCCTCGAGGATGAACATGCTGCCTGTTACCTGTTAATTGTTACTGCATGTTAAGACACTGCATGTCACTGAATAATACTGCTTGGTACTATATGATATTATAACTACTACTGTGTAATATGATTTTGTAAGTTACTGGTTGAGTATCAAGAACCTGTAAACCCTAATTGAATATCGACGCTTATCATGAATTTATGTGCATCATATCCTAGGTCGTGTGTAACGGACTTAGACAATTTGATAAACCTTAGAAGCAATAACATACCGAGCAAACCAAGGTGAGTTAACACCCTTACTAAGGCATGGGATTCCCAAGGGCTTGGGAATGGGATTAAAGGAAAGAGGTTGACTAGATTCGTACATACACTACTACTAGACTACCATACCATCGTCCTCGGTTGTGCAGGACACATACGTAAAACCTACGTATACTTATGCCACTCGCTATCCTCGGTTGTGAAGGATACTCACGTAAAACCTACGTGAACTTATTATACTCACTACTGCCTCGGTTGTGTCAGGCACTTACGTAAAACCTACGTAAACCCCCGCGTACTCCTATCCTCGGTAGTGAAGGATACTTACGTAAAACCTACGTAAACCCCATACGCGCTACTGTTCTAGGTTGTGAAGAACACTTATGGTTACGCATAGTCTAGTGGATAAATAACATGGGAAGCCCCCACCAATAGAAACCAATATCGGCCCAGTAGAGCCACCTGATACTCATGAACTTACTATTACGCATTTACTTTCTGTGAACTCGCTCAACTAGTTGTTGATCCTCTGTTACATGCCTTGCAGGACGTTAGGTACTTGGAGCTTGCACAGGGAGGCGCGGTCGTTGTGGACAAGGATCGTGTTTACTTTGATTTGAACATTTTGACAAATACACACTTTATTTATGATTGGGTTGTTATGCATTTGCTTCCGCTAAACTTTGAAATGATACTTATGTTTCGGAACACCTTTCATATGGATGGGTTTGGTTTAATACAATTACTTTTACTTTATACATGGTTCTATATGATTGGTGGCTTGATCCTGGTCAGTCACGCTCCCAAGCGGTGATGTTCCGCAGGTGGATTTTGGGGGTGTGACATAGCCTATAACATTAATACAAACATAAATGTGACATGGGAGTTAGAAATGTGGATAGTCACTAATAATGGATGCATTCATAACACTCCCCCTTGATTATCCACATTATGATATATTATTCTTTAATACGCTTGGTGATGCTGCCTCGTTAAAAACCTTGCTAGGAAAACCCAGTAGGACAAAACCTCAGCTAAGGGAAACAGAGTGCAGCGCGTATTGTCTCACCTAATACTTCTAGATCAGGTATGTTGCCTCATTTAAAACCTTACTAAGTAAACCCAATGGGACAAAACTTAGTCAAGGGAAAAAGAGTGCAACTTGAATAAGTCTCCCCCTCATTTTAACATGTATCCTTTAAGTGACGTGTGTCCATCTTCCTTGAAAGTCGAACAAAGCTTTTGTAGCCAATGATTTGTCGCTTGATCGCTTAATGTGCACGAATGTGTTTTGTTACATTCCTACATCTACAAGACTAACCAAACTTGTTTTGATGGGTTAGTAAAATATAATCAAATATCGTTTATACCTGAAATATTTCTTTGAACTCATTCCAATGTCTCTTCGCTTGACAAAGGTTATATCATGACAATAAGCTCAAGTGAAAGATATTATAACCATACATAGCTAGCAAAACATATTAGTGCATTTATGCATTTAACGATGGTACTTCTACAATGAGGATCTCTACTTTGGTAGGAGATGATAATAGGTATTTCTTATAACAAATGACTTAACAACCTTTAACATACTTTAAGGTTCAACTATATCCATACTAAAATATCCAAACATCATCTTCTAGATGTACTTGAGGGATTAGTAAAATATAATTACATATATACTCGAACTGCAGTTCAAGTAATAATTAGACCATGCCAAGGTCATTCAAAAATTCTCTCTCTAAAAGCTCGACAATTTCTCTCAATGATGCCTAGACATCATTACTGTAAAATTGTGATTATAGTGAACTTTTAAAAGTAGAATGTTCATTGAACATGGCTAGTTTAATCAAACTTATATCCCTCTTTATACAAATATCTCGAGTTGTACAACACTCGACCCAACTATTTTAGCCCATACGTATTTTGTCAACTTCATATAGTACATTCTTGAGGTTTTTATATCAATGTTTCTGGCATTATCAATCCATGAGGGAATTCTGCCCATCTTATCCAAATATACATGTGCATTCACTCTTCATGAGTTTTGCTACATAAACTTACCCATATAACACATAGATATCTATATCATATGCAAAAATATCATGAACACTTGCTTTTATCTTCAAAATCCATATTGTACCATGCGTGTACACTATTTATTGAGATATCACAATCACTGGGTACAAGTTTCTATGTATGTTTATTGGTTCACAAGAATTACATCATTAAGATGTTTTGATTTACCTTTAGGGAACTCAATTGCTTTAGAAAACTCACCGGGAGTTCAATCGTAAACAAAAATGAATCTATATACAATGATCATATTGTTCCATTCAAATCCTTTAGGGACCTTCATGTATAGTTTTAGTATCAAGTGATATATAACATTCATAGACACACATCAATTCTCTCTCTATATTACCAGACTAATAAAATACTGGAAAGTCAATGCATCCACCACTGGAGAATACGTTTCCTCATAATCAATCATAGGTCTTTGTGAAAATTCTTGTGCCACCAATTTTGACTTATATCACTTAATTTGATTTTCACATGATTTGCGTAAAAGACACATTTGTATCCAACATATTTTACAACTTCAGCTGTATGGACTGTTGGTCCAGAAACTTTCCATTTCGTTAGAGAACTAACCTCTGCCTTATTTGCGTCTTTCTATTTTGGCCAATCATTTCTTAATATTCATTCATAGGCAGATCATAAATCTTGAACCTCATCATTTAATCATTTTAAGCGCTACATTATATACAAAAAGTATAACAACATCGATTTTTATTTTGATTCCATACATATCTTAGACATGATACAACTTATCGAGATCTCTTTATTTGCAGGTACCTAAGGTTCTTTTTGAACCATCATGCCTATTGTCTCTTCAGGAGATCTTATTACTATAACCTCGACTTGACCATCTTAGTTACTTGCTCCAATTTTTGAGGAATTTTATTATTGGAATCAACTAGTCTACCACGCTTTAGGCGTGCAATAGACTCATTATAAAAATATGTGGTTGTCCTCTTGAGACACAAATATAACTGGAGCATAAGCAGTTGATTATGTGACTTACTTAGTCACTCTATTTAGGTCAGTGAACTTGTCTAGTAATTTGTTCTTTAATATTGGTAAATGAATTATACTTTAAACTTCTAGTTCATAGTCTAAGGATCAAGATGACATGATAATTCATTTCACTTTTCAATTTCCAACTGTTTGTTATCTCCCCCCTAATGTTGGGAACATTCATTCACTAAAGTGAAAACCAATGAGCCATAAACAAATTTCTCACTAATGGCTTTAAGTATTCAATCATGGATGATTATTTATACCCAACATATTCTCAAACTTTTTAGAAGTCCCATCTTTGTGCGGTGTGGTGGATGAGTTTCAATATATGTCGCACAACCAAAATCTTTGATGAGACATCTTTGGTTCCTTACCAAAAACCAACTATATGGGGAGAACTATAACTTATTGCCTTAATGTGAATTGATTTGTACTGTATATAAAATTACATGTACCAAAATGAACTTTTGCTCCTCTCATGATCATTGGGTTTGTAACCAATAGTAGACGTTTAGTGATCATCTCAACAATAACACTTATTCCAATGATCGTTAATAACTTGGGAATCAAATTCACTATTATCAAATAAATATACTAATCTGGATTAATATGCTTGCTATCACATTAGCTAAGCCACAATCACACAAGCTTCAGGTTATGGATTTGATAACCATTTAGACGATGCATCAATTAAAAAAAAAAACTAAATGGTATGTTGGGATATGCATATACTTTAATCGTTTCCAGAATACTTAGGTATACACACCCTCTTTTAGTTTGCAAATATATAATTTCCCTTGAGAGAAAACCTTACATGCTAATTATTATCTTGAAGAATCTTGTAGTTCTTCATTATGTTTCACATCATCATTGACTCGGTGTGGTCTAACCGGTCATGCCAACTAATTAAATAATTATGATCCATAAACTTCTAGTTTATGATCGTATGTGTATTACTTGCTCGTATGTAATACAAAACGTATGATACGAGAGAATATATTATAACTTCAAAGTTAAAAACCAGCACGTTATGCAATCACTCCTTAGTTTGCCACTTTTGGTGGTCTATCTCATTATTAAAATGGTCATCATTACAATTCGTATAATCAATCTCATCATTACAAATGTCTCAATTAGATCCATCATTACATTTACAATGATTAATATATCATCATATTCACTTTTGGGAATGGAGTAGAATCAAAACAAGCTTCATAGCTTTTTATTATTTACTCGGTCACATGAGTATAAAATCATTTCATTTTTTTCATAACTCTTATAATGATATTGCTACTTTAGGATCATATGTCTCAAGTGTGACAAATGAAAAGAATTTAATCGATTTTTCCTTGTAAATAATGTTCTCTTTGCTTACCATCAATTGAGAAGTAGTTGAGTCATATAAGATTTATCAATCTTATATCTTACGACCTTTATAACGATCATTGTATAGTCATCACGTTATTAACGTGGTTGATCTCATTACATAAGCATCATAACAATTTCCTAAATTACCATGATTATGAACTTTACGCCAATTATTATGTGACAACTCGAAATTTAGAACCTTTCGTTGTAACTTGCTTGTACGTTATGTGACTAGTTAAAATGATAACGTGAACCTTTTTATATGATAAGTGCTTTGTTGCGTGTGTATTATATATATATGTGTACGTGTTATATGTGAACCGAGAACCCGACACGAAACAACGGACCCGACTCGAGACCAAGAGGTCTCGAGTGAATAGTGACCGAATAGGCCTTTGGGCCGAGAACCTTGTGGCCGGTTGGGCCATTGGGCCGTGAACCCCCACTCGAAACCCACTAAGGGTGCACACTCTTGGAACTTGACTATATAAACTACCCTTAGTTAGTTTTTGCCATTTGTTGAACAATACAACACACACACTCTCCTACTTTTCTCTCTAAGCCTTAAGCACACAAACCCACCTCCAAGACTCTCGGATCTAATCGGTTAGCACAAGAACTCTCGGGCTTGGAACTTCGGATCGACACACACACACACTTCATTAACCGGTTAGTGCTTTTAATGTTTATGGATTTATGTTAATCATGTTAAATGATAAAATGCATGAGATGATGTTTATTGTTAGTATTTCTTGATGATTATTGATTAGTTTATGTTATGTTTGTGTTTAAATGGATGCATGAATGAGATGAAGTTTTATGTATGTTAACAAGTTATAGTGTTGGAATGTGTTGCTAAAGAACTCATGACATCTTGTGTTAAATAGAGTTAAACTACTAGATCTTGATGATACATGAAATCGGATTTGCATTTCTCATGAAATCGGACATATATAAAAACCGAGTTGTGTGCTATGTTTAGTGTTTTGATGCTTGTTCATAGTTTTGTTTGAATAAAGGATGAATACTTGATGAATATGTGTTTGAACATAGGAAGAACACTTTGAATGATAGTTGAAGATTGAAAACCCTTGTGATTTTGATCCATCTTTGACTAATAACCTGATTAGGAAATATGTTAGTGGAATTCTATTGGTTATTTCCGGATTTGGGCCTGATTATACTGTACCACTAATCTGACTACATCTGCATCAACACGTGAACTTGAAAACGACTGTTACCGACTCGCAATCACCCGTTGCGACTCGCAACCACAGCGTGATGACTCGAGACCATGCTTGCGAGTCCGGTTGCGACTCGAGACCACACTTTGGGCCTAAGTTAGTGGGCCGGACATATGAACTTCTGTGCTACTGTTAACGTGTTATTTGGGCCTGTTATCACAAGCCCAACTGTTTGGGCCTCACACTTGGACTTTGGATTATGTCTGACTGTTAACTGAGAACTGTTACTGATTATACGTGATTTCCATGCGTGTTGAACATTTGTACACTACTTGGTTCGAATCTGATTATACGTGATATCCGTGTTAGGACGTTATTGACTACTTGCGACTTGATTGACTTTCTGTGATTAACTGCCGAGCAAACCGAGGTGAGTTCACACCCTTTACAAAGCATGGGATTCCCTGGGTTGGGAACGGGATTCAGGAACGTGGGTTCCTCGTCTACCTTTGGGTAGGACGTCAGTGGTTCAGGAATGTGATTCCTCGTCCGGATGGACGGATAAACGTACTAGACTAAAACTCTATCACGAAGTCCCTCCTTTTTGTATCGACTAATCGCCGGGCCAATGGCGAGCGGGTCATTAGTTAGATAGCGCTATTTAGGTCTGACAAGCCTCACACCGTGCCGCAGAGGACGGGCGTGAACTAATGGATCTGGGGCACGTCAATGATGATAGACATTGATGTTTTCAGGGCACATAAACATGACTACAGTCAGCAATCGATACGGTAACGAGTCTAGTATACACATGGGGTAGCCCCCACGGCTGGAGAGCCAGATGATGTACATGGGGTAGCCCCCACGGCCGAAATGCCTGATAACTACATGGGGTAGCCCCCACGGCCGGAGTGCCGGAGTAACTGGGAATGAACTGGTCACGTCTTTTTAAACTATGGGGTAACCCCCACGGCAGGATGCCAGATAAAGTAAACTGTTTTCGAAACAACTAAAACGAACGCCCACCCGTGAACTCACTCAACTAGTTGTTGACTCGTTACTACATGCTTTGCAGGACCATAGGTACGCAGTGGGAGCTTGCATGGAGGAGGATCGTTGTGGGACAGGGATTGCTACAAGACTATGTTAAACTTGAAACTTTTGGAACTTATGTTATAACTTTAAACTTATGCTTCCGCTTGCAACTTAAACTTATTTGTTTTGGAACACCAATCGTGATGGTTAAACTTTTATAACTACTTATATGCTTGTTCAGTATGATTGGTGGCTGGATCCTGGTCAGTCACGCCTCCAAGCGGTAGTACTCCGCAGGTGGGATTTTGGGGGTGTGACAGATTGGTATCAGAGCCATTGGTTATAGTGAACTTGGTTTTAATAAAGGAGAAACGTTTTTGTTAAAACCAGACTATAACCGGTTTAGTGCTCAACGGTCCACAACGACACTTCGCTCCTCATGCAAGGCTCGACGTTCTAGGTAATATAATGTATGTATATTGCCTACTTGTTAGTTACGTAGTACATTGCTCATGGTATGCTTGATTAGTATAACTACTGTTGTTTGAACACGTGTGTGCTTACTCTGTCTTACTATCGTACTTTCGCGAACCTCTCTCACACGTATTACTCTTGTTATGAAGAACCATGTCTGGACGCGTTAACATGACACAAGCCCAGTTGACGGCTTTGATCAACGAACGAGTTGCCGCAGCGCTCGCAGCTGCACACGCAGGAGGTATATCCTGCAGTCCGAAATGTTCTAGGATCATTTGGATCCTACTCTCGTGAACCAACCTTTGTGTTAAACTCTGTCTTTTCTTTCACCTACCTTAGGTCAGGCACCGGTGTGCACTTTTAAGACCTTTATGGACTGTCGACCCACAACTTTTAGCGGCACTGAAGGAGCAGTAGGTCTCCTACACTGGTTTGAGAAACTGGAGTCTGTGTTCGAAATGTGTGAATGCCCTGAAGCGCGCAGGGTGAAGTATGCTACTGGTACTCTCGAGGGTTTGGCCCTCACGTGGTGGAATGCTCAAGTGCAGATGTTAGGGTTGGTTGCTGCCAACGCCACCCCATGGGAAAACTTCAAGGAAATGATCAGGGAGGAATACTGCAGTCGTGACGACATTCACAAACTGGAAGATGAGTTCTACAATCTTAAGATGTCGGGATCAGAAATCGAGGCATACACTAAGAGATCGCATGAGCTTGCCTTGTTGTGTCCTACTATGGTGGATCCTCCGTATAAACGAATTGAACTCTATCTCAAGGGCTTGGTGCCAGAGATCCAAAGTCATGTGACTTCAGCGAGGTTGACTACTATCCAGCAGGTTGTACAGTTGGCTCACCGTCTTACTGACCAAGCGGTGGAGCAGAACAAGTTACCGAAGCGTATAGGTGCTGCAACTACTTCTGGTGCTTCTAGTGGAGATAAACGGAAATGGGATGGAACTTCAAGTAGGGGTTCAACTTCGGTGCAAACTCAGTCTCAGCAGAGAAAGACGGACGATCACAAGAGCCCTAGTCAGCAATCGTCCGGTGGTCAAAGTCATGGTGGGTACAAAGGAAATCACCCCAAATGCAATCGTTGCAACCTACACCACAGTGGGCCATGCACCAGGGGCAACTGTCATCGATGCAACAAGCCTGGTCATGTTGCAAAGGATTGCAGAAGCGCATACCCCGTCAATCAGAATCGTCAGCAACCTCAGCAGAACCAGCGACAGCAGCAGGGTAACAACAAAGGATGCTTTCAGTGTGGAGCTGAAGGCCACTTCAAGAAGGATTGTCCCCAACTGAACCAGAACAACAACAACAATCAGGGGAATGGTAACAATGGGAACAACAACAACAACAATGGTGCTAGGGGACGAGTGTTCGTGATTGGTCAAGGAGAAGCAAGGAATGATCCCAACGTGGTGACGGGTAAGTTCCTTCTCGACGACTTTTATGTTACAGTCTTATTTGATTCGGGTGCCGATACTAGCTATGTGTCACTAGAAGTTAGTAAGATGCTTAAGCGTATTCCTACACCCCTGAGCGACAAGCACACCGTAGAGCTAGCTAATGGTAAGAGTTTGGAAGCCTCACACGTAGTCAAGGGTTGCCAGCTTATCCTCGATGACCAGACCTTCTCTATCAATCTTATTCCTATTGTCTTGGGTAGTTTCGACGTTGTCATTGGGATGGATTGGTTATCCCAACACCGAGCAGAGATTCTTTGCAACGAGAAGATCGTTCGTATTCCTGGTTTAGGTGGTGAACCTCTCATGATTCGTGGCGACAAGAGAAGTGCTGTTGAGAACATCATCTCTCTTCTTAAGGCCCAGAAATGCTTACGAAAGGGCCACACTGCGATTTTGGCTTTAGTTACTGATACCACAGAGAAAGAGAAGAAGCTAGAAGATTTTCCGGTTGTACGCGACTATCCTGAGGTATTCCCTGAGGAATTACCTGGTCTTCCGCCCCATCGCCAAGTCGAGTTTCAGATTGATCTAGCTCCTGGAGCCGCGCCTGTAGCCCGTGCACCTTATCGTTTAGCGCCATCAGAGTTGGAAGAACTCTCCACACAACTACAAGAACTCTTGGATAAGGGTTTTATTCGTCCTAGCTCATCGCCTTGGGGAGCTCCAGTGTTATTTGTGAAAAAGAAGGATGGTACCTTCAGGATGTGTATCGACTATCGCGAACTCAACAAAGTAACTGTGAAGAATCGTTATCCTCTACCGCGCATTGACGACTTGTTCGACCAGTTGCAGGGGTCGAGCTACTACTCAAAGATTGATCTGAGATCGGGATATCACCAGTTGAGAGTTCGAGAAGAGGATGTCTCCAAAACGGCCTTTAGGACTCGATATGGGCACTATGAGTTTCTGGTCATGCCGTTTGGGCTGACGAACGCACCGGCAGTTTTTATGGATTTGATGAATCGAGTGTGCAAACCGTATCTGGACAAGTTTGTCATAGTCTTTATCGACGACATCTTGATCTATTCTAAGAGCAAAGAAGAGCACGAACAACATCTACGACTTATTTTGGAACTCCTTCGGAAGGAACAGCTTTACGCGAAATTCTCGAAATGCGACTTCTGGCTTCGTGAAGTCCATTTCCTAGGGCATGTGGTGAACAAGGATGGGATTCACGTTGATCCATCCAAAGTGGAATCTATTAAGAACTGGCCTGCACCCCGTACACCAAAGGAGATTCGCCAATTCTTGGGATTGGCAGGTTACTACAGGAGATTCATTAAGGATTTTTCTAAGATCGCGCAGCCTCTCACCTTGTTAACACAGAAAGGCGTTGTTTATCATTGGGGAAATGCACAAGAATTAGCTTTTCAGCATCTAAAGGATAGACTCTGTAGTGCACCTATCCTTTCACTGCCAGAGGGCACAGAAGATTTTGTGGTTTACTGTGATGCATCAATTCAAGGTCTTGGTTGTGTATTGATGCAACGAGATAAAGTCATAGCTTACGCCTCACGACAACTTAAAGTTCACGAGAAGAACTACACGACACATGATTTAGAGCTGGGAGCTGTTGTTTTCGCACTTAAACTATGGCGGCATTACCTGTACGGAACCAAGTGCGCCATCTACACCGACCACAGAAGTTTAGAACACATATTCAAGCAGAAGGAACTGAATATGCGGCAGCGACGATGGGTCGAACTGCTGAATGATTACGAGTGCTCTATCAGGTATCACCCGGGCAAGGCCAATGTTGTGGCAGACGCCCTCAGTCGAAAGGACACTACGCCTAAGCGCGTAAGAGCTTTACAACTCACGATCCATTCTAGTCTACCTTCGCAAATACGAGCTGCTCAGATAGAGGCACTGAAACCAGAAAACGTTAGAGCAGAAGCTCTACGCGGGTCAAGGCAACGCTTAGAACAGAAGGAAGACGGTGCTTATTATGTAACAGGACGCATTTGGGTCCCACTCTATGGCGACTTACGAGAACTTGTGATGGATGAAGCGCACAAATCTCGCTACTCGGTACACCCTGGTTCGGACAAGATGTACCACGATATTAAAACCACGTATTGGTGGCCTAGCATGAAGGCCCACATAGCAACGTACGTCAGCAAGTGTTTGACTTGTGCGCGAGTCAAGACGGAATATCAGAAACCTTCAGGCCTACTCCAACAACCAGAGATACCACAATGGAAATGGGAGCAAATTTCCATGGATTTCGTTACTGGCTTACCTAGATCACAGCGCGGAAACGATACTATCTGGGTGATCGTGGATCGACTCACAAAATCCGCACACTTTTTGGCAATCAAGGAAACGGATAAGTTCTCCACTCTAGCGGAAATATACCTCAAGGAAGTTGTTTCGAGGCACGGGGTGCCCACTTCTATCATCTCTGATCGAGATGCACGTTTTACTTCGGAACTGTGGCAGGCAATGCACAAGTCTTTTGGCTCACGTTTAGATATGAGCACAGCGTACCACCCGCAGACGGACGGGCAGTCCGAGCGTACTATCCAAACACTAGAAGACATGCTTCGCGCTTGTGTAATCGACTTTGGCAACAGCTGGGAAAAGCATCTGCCACTCGTAGAATTCTCGTACAATAACAGCTACCACACCAGCATTAAAGCTGCTCCGTTTGAGGCATTGTACGGACGTAAATGCCGGTCACCCCTCTGTTGGGCAGAGGTGGGGGATAGTCAAATCACTGGTCCAGAACATGTGGTAGACACTACTGAGCGGATTGCTCAAATACGACAACGCATGGCGGCCGCTCGTGACCGTCAGAAGGCCTACGCCGATAAGGGCAGGAAACCACTTGAGCTCCAGGTTGGGGAGCGGGTATTACTCAAAGTTTCACCCTGGAAGGGTGTGGTTCGTTTTGGTAAACGCGGCAAACTCAACCCACGGTACGTTGGACCTTTTGAAATCCTTGAGAAAATAGGCAAGGTGGCCTACAGACTGAAATTACCAGCAGAACTCGGGGCAGTTCACAACGTTTTCCATGTGTCAAATCTGAAGAAGTGTCTGTCAGATGAGACGCACGTAGTTCCTCTGAAGGAACTCACGATCGACGAACAGTTGAAATTCGTCGAAGAACCTGTCGAAATCACGGACCGGGATGTTAAGGTCCTCAAGAGCTCTAGAATACCTCTTGTACGAGTTCGTTGGAACTCACGTCGCGGCCCAGAGTTTACCTGGGAGCGCGAAGATCGAATGAAACAAAAGTATCCCCAACTGTTTGAGAACAGTACAAACGCTACTGAGGTTGAAGCTACGGAATTTCGGGACGAAATTCCAGATCAACGGGGGGTGGATGTGACACCCCAGGATAACCGGGAAAACCATGCAACTTAACTAGCTTCCTCAGTGAGTGCCATCAAATTTCGGGACGAAATTTCTTTCAACTTGGGGATGATGTGACAACTCGAAATTTAGAACCTTTCGTTGTAACTTGCTTGTACGTTATGTGACTAGTTAAAATGATAACGTGAACCTTTTTATATGATAAGTGCTTTGTTGCGTGTGTATTATATATATATGTGTACGTGTTATATGTGAACCGAGAACCCGACACGAAACAACGGACCCGACTCGAGACCAAGAGGTCTCGAGTGAATAGTGACCGAATAGGCCTTTGGGCCGAGAACCTTGTGGCCGGTTGGGCCATTGGGCCGTGAACCCCCACTCGAAACCCACTAAGGGTGCACACTCTTGGAACTTGACTATATAAACTACCCTTAGTTAGTTTTTGCCATTTGTTGAACAATACAACACACACACTCTCCTACTTTTCTCTCTAAGCCTTAAGCACACAAACCCACCTCCAAGACTCTCGGATCTAATCGGTTAGCACAAGAACTCTCGGGCTTGGAACTTCGGATCGACACACACACACACTTCATTAACCGGTTAGTGCTTTTAATGTTTATGGATTTATGTTAATCATGTTAAATGATAAAATGCATGAGATGATGTTTATTGTTAGTATTTCTTGATGATTATTGATTAGTTTATGTTATGTTTGTGTTTAAATGGATGCATGAATGAGATGAAGTTTTATGTATGTTAACAAGTTATAGTGTTGGAATGTGTTGCTAAAGAACTCATGACATCTTGTGTTAAATAGAGTTAAACTACTAGATCTTGATGATACATGAAATCGGATTTGCATTTCTCATGAAATCGGACATATATAAAAACCGAGTTGTGTGCTATGTTTAGTGTTTTGATGCTTGTTCATAGTTTTGTTTGAATAAAGGATGAATACTTGATGAATATGTGTTTGAACATAGGAAGAACACTTTGAATGATAGTTGAAGATTGAAAACCCTTGTGATTTTGATCCATCTTTGACTAATAACCTGATTAGGAAATATGTTAGTGGAATTCTATTGGTTATTTCCGGATTTGGGCCTGATTATACTGTACCACTAATCTGACTACATCTGCATCAACACGTGAACTTGAAAACGACTGTTACCGACTCGCAATCACCCGTTGCGACTCGCAACCACAGCGTGATGACTCGAGACCATGCTTGCGAGTCCGGTTGCGACTCGAGACCACACTTTGGGCCTAAGTTAGTGGGCCGGACATATGAACTTCTGTGCTACTGTTAACGTGTTATTTGGGCCTGTTATCACAAGCCCAACTGTTTGGGCCTCACACTTGGACTTTGGATTATGTCTGACTGTTAACTGAGAACTGTTACTGATTATACGTGATTTCCATGCGTGTTGAACATTTGTACACTACTTGGTTCGAATCTGATTATACGTGATATCCGTGTTAGGACGTTATTGACTACTTGCGACTTGATTGACTTTCTGTGATTAACTGCCGAGCAAACCGAGGTGAGTTCACACCCTTTACAAAGCATGGGATTCCCTGGGTTGGGAACGGGATTCAGGAACGTGGGTTCCTCGTCTACCTTTGGGTAGGACGTCAGTGGTTCAGGAATGTGATTCCTCGTCCGGATGGACGGATAAACGTACTAGACTAAAACTCTATCACGAAGTCCCTCCTTTTTGTATCGACTAATCGCCGGGCCAATGGCGAGCGGGTCATTAGTTAGATAGCGCTATTTAGGTCTGACAAGCCTCACACCGTGCCGCAGAGGACGGGCGTGAACTAATGGATCTGGGGCACGTCAATGATGATAGACATTGATGTTTTCAGGGCACATAAACATGACTACAGTCAGCAATCGATACGGTAACGAGTCTAGTATACACATGGGGTAGCCCCCACGGCTGGAGAGCCAGATGATGTACATGGGGTAGCCCCCACGGCCGAAATGCCTGATAACTACATGGGGTAGCCCCCACGGCCGGAGTGCCGGAGTAACTGGGAATGAACTGGTCACGTCTTTTTAAACTATGGGGTAACCCCCACGGCAGGATGCCAGATAAAGTAAACTGTTTTCGAAACAACTAAAACGAACGCCCACCCGTGAACTCACTCAACTAGTTGTTGACTCGTTACTACATGCTTTGCAGGACCATAGGTACGCAGTGGGAGCTTGCATGGAGGAGGATCGTTGTGGGACAGGGATTGCTACAAGACTATGTTAAACTTGAAACTTTTGGAACTTATGTTATAACTTTAAACTTATGCTTCCGCTTGCAACTTAAACTTATTTGTTTTGGAACACCAATCGTGATGGTTAAACTTTTATAACTACTTATATGCTTGTTCAGTATGATTGGTGACTGGATCCTGGTCAGTCACGCCTCCAAGCGGTAGTACTCCGCAGGTGGGATTTTGGGGGTGTGACATATTATATCATCACATTCAGTTCAAGGAATGGATTATAACCAAACAACTATCATGGTGACATCATTACAATTTTCTTAGTTGTTATATACATGATCGCGACCTTGCATTGGTCATTATATCATCACATTCACTTCATGAATGGATTAGCATCACACAAATTTCATGTTGGTCGTTTCAAACCTTACATATTCTTTAACAATCTTGCTTCTTCAAGAGCATATTTGAGATTTGACAATGGAACTTGTTTTATTCCACATGTATAACTAATCTTTTCACCACGTAACATCAATTATATGACCGAATCATTAAGATTTATCAGTCCAAAATATTACAAGCATCAATAAATTTACAATAAGCTTTAGTGAGTTTGAAACTTTGAATGTCATATTATAAATGAATCTTGATCACTATTCAATCATGTTTATAACGTGTGATCATATGCACAACTTTAATTTAGCTGCTTCATTGAAGACTGTCTATATACATAAACAATGGCATATTAAATATAATGTACAAAGTCAAATTGTACAATATATAATTGATATAAGATGTCTTCTCATCAAATACAATATAATAAATTACATATAATTAATTTGACTTACTGTCATGATTGAATATTAAAATATATCAAGAACACTATTAAAAAGGTTTATGGTAATATGTAAAGGTGATGATTATACAATGCATCACTTTATATTATGTCACTACGAGAAACGACTTATGACACAACCTTATGATATAACATGCGTTCATCAGTTTTATGATATATGTATTTATTTATGAAATATGAATATTATGTAGTAACTCATCGCGATATAACCAATCACAAATATCCATATACATTGTTTTGTCACTCTAACTTGAAAAATAAACAAATATCTCCATGAATTTATTTTAGGTTATACTTAACATGCGCTCATTTATTACTTGTATATAAGCATGTTGTCTATAATAGTTATGATTTAGATAATAGCACATAATATTCTGTCTTTTCAAGTTTTCCAAATTATACAAAGCATCTTTCATCTCAATTTCCATGCATAAGTTGTGAGGATTTAGAGTATTCATATAATACAATTTCTTTATAAGAAATAAGAATGATAAAGAATTTTCATATAAATATATTCAAATAAGATATACTGATTATATTCATTTAATATATGATACAAAAACGTATTTAGAATTTGAATCGGTGATTTAAATTAAATGCATATATTATTTATCAACTAAGTTAATGTAAAACATGAATAAAGTTTTCATTCATATACAAATGTGTTTATTTTATTTCATTTTTTTATTCACACACTTCATACAACTAATGCAATCACATCCATATTAGCAACTGAGCTAAAGTTCTAACATTTCATGAGATAAAAGGATATACTGATTTTTAGCTAAACAAAATATTTAGAACTTTATAAACAAAAGGATGCAAGTGCTATAATCTACCAAGTAAAAATAAACCTAAACGGCATAAACATAAGAATGCAACTTTATTCGTAAATCACTCAATTTACTTGATATTAACCTATACGATGAGTGCAATGAACATAGTTGAACTGATATTTAAATATCTATCAAAACCAAGAATTTATTTTCCAATAAAACCATAGTATTCCAAATCTTTAGTCTCTAATCAACATGAGGTTTTACCATATATATATATATATATATATATATATATATATACATAAATTAAAGACAATGACTAATAATTCTTAGATGAACCCAAATATATATATATATATATATATATATATATATATATATATATATATATATATTGTTATGAATGAACTTTAACCAAAAAAGTCATTCATTCTAGAAAATAAAACAAAACATAAAAGCTCTTATACTACTAATTATAAATTACCATAAGAAAACAATTTATCACATCACTAAACCATACACATATACATGATTAATATAACAGCTTATATAATATGCGTAAAGATCCCAACCAATCAGTTTTATTTAACATATATGCTTAATCCTAGCCGCCAAAATCACGTTCCATTCCAATATCAATACAAAAATAAAAGCTACCTGATGTTTGCAAATGCGGTTGTTAGCGATACAATAGTGGTTCAAATTGAGAGAAATAGATTGGCGGCTCATTGGACTCGATTTGATTTCTTTAGATCGACCAGCGATTAGTTATGCTTCGAGATTAGTATAACAATGAAGATGGATCATGGTTTTTAGAGAGAGCACTTTCGTGCTGATAACGTGTTATGTAATAACTAGAACCTATTAGCAACGTATAGAAGAGAATGAGAGAATGCGAGAATGGGAGTTGAATTTCTTATTGATGTGTCTCATACAAAATACATGAGCCACTATATATAGGCTATAACATTAATACAAACATAAATGTGACATGGGAGTTAGAAATGTGGCTAGTCACTAATAATGGATGCATTCATAACAAAATATAAGATATTAAATGATTTCTCTATCCGGTTAATTCATATCTCATCCATAAATTACTCTAACGTTTTTTTTTTCATGTGTAAATGGTAAACTACACATGTAAATTCTTTTTTTCTGGGTAAAGGGTTACCGGGTGAATTTTATATAAACCAAAAAATAATACAGGGTGCGCCATGACATTGACACACACTACTAGACCTGGCATACCAAAACTAGGATACAAACCAAACCAAAACCCGAAACAAAACGCAACCCAAAATAAACAACGAGACAAACAAAGCCCTAATCACAGTTAAAACAAAAAGAAAAACACTATTTTCTGCTTTAGCCCGAATCGTTTTCCATGTTCTTCAACGAGATCTGCCATCTATCCAAAATCTTCCTTTGCTTCGGATCTCTACCAATCTAAACCCCATAATCCTAAGCCGCACCGTGCTAATGATAACCTGGGACACGATACTTGCACTCCGGTGGACTTGTGAGAATAATCGGTTGTTCCTTTCATGCCATATAAAGTATGTAGAAGCCGCGACAAGTAGATTGCAAACAATGTGGTTTATGTTTCTTGGACTTGAGTTTTGCTCCATCCACTGCATGATCGAACTCCATGTATCATTTACACTCCCCATATCGACCATCTTCTTTGCAGTGTTCCAAACTTTAGAAGCATAGGAGCATTGAAAGAAAAGATGGTCTCTTGAATCTCGGTCATATCTGCAAAGAGGACAACACATGAGGTTTAAGTTAGCTGTACTTCCTGCTTCCTAAATAGCCATCCGATCTTGCGTCTTCAGCTTGTTCTTAATTACCAACCATAGATGGAATGAATGTCTAGCAATGCACTAGCCGAACCAAACCGTATTGACCCACGCCACCTTATTGTCTCTAATCCGAAGGTTATTCCAAGCCTCCCAAGACCCAAAATAACGGATTTTACCTTCCAGTTCCTTCCAAAGAAGCCGATCATCAGTATCATTAACTAACTAAGGAGTAGCAACATTGATAAGCACCGGATAAAGATCATACCATGCTTGAGGCCACCTCCATTGACCCTTCTCTCCAATAAGCTCGGCAACCGTTGTGTTAAGATTAAACCCAGCATTAGCTATTGTTCTTGGTGTTATAAATGATCGAACAGGGCTGCACGTACACCAATTGTCACTCCAAGCATTTGTTTGGAGCCCACTATTAATGGACTTCCATATGTATGGACGGACCTGAGTTCGAATAGATAGAATCCTCCTCTACCCCCAACTTACGTTACCACGACATTGCACCTCCCAAAAGCTTCTACCTTTTAATTTATAAGAGTGAATCCATTGCACCCACAGGGATTGACGATTATTAATAATGCTCCAAACATGGGATGTCATAAGAGCTTTATTAACATCCATAATACTTCGAATACCCAACCCAGCCTCATCTTTTGGCAAACAAATCTCCTTCCAGGCCACTTTAGATCGGATAGAACCCTGAGATCCACCATTCCATAAAAAATGACGCATTCTTTTTTCCAGATCCTTGATGACACGAGCTGGAAGTATAAAAACAGACGCCCAATATGTGTACATCGCCGCTAGAACCGAATTGAGAAGCTGAAGTCTACCTGCAAACGAAAGGGACTTAGACATCCAGTTATCAACTCGTCTTTCCATATACTCAAAAAGAATTTTGCAATCTCTAAAAGCAAGTCTCGTCGAGATCAACGGGACTCCAAGGTAACGAACTGGTAAGGCACCCTCTTGAAAGGGCACTAAGTTCTGAATCTGATCTTTCGTATTATAAGGAACGCTACTGAAGAAGACTATGCTTTTAGACGAGCTAGGCACCAGGCCCGAAATCTTGGTAAACTTCTCGAGAGCATCCCTTAAAAGCTTGACCGATAAGTTGTTACCATGAACAAACATGAACAAGTCATCGGCAAAGGAGACATTTATGATCTTCTATTTAGAACAATGGGCATGAAACTTAAAGGAGGCGTTCAATACAGCAGCACGTTGAAAAAGAAGAGATAGGACCTCCATGATTAACGTGAACAAATAGGGGGACATTGGATCCCCCTGCCTAAGGCCTCGCTTCCCTGGAAAATATCCATGCAACTCACCATTTATGCTTAAGGAATAAGACACTGTTGTGACACAAGTCATGATCCACTTAACCATTTTTCGATGAAACCCAAACCGATACGAGATAGATTCTAGGAACGACCAGCTGACCGTATCATACGCTTTCTGGATATCGATCTTAAAAGCACATCTTGGAGGACCTCTATTAATATAATAATTGTACATAAGCTCTTGAATGAGAAGAATGTTATCAGAGATCTTTCTACCCGGGACAAACGTCGATTGATTTATGCTAACCAAAACGTCCAAGCTCCCCTTGATCCTTTCTGTGATTATCTTGCTAATACATTTATACAAAACATTACAGCATGAGATCGGTCGGTAATCTAAGACCGAGTTTGGAGTATCCATCTTTGGAACCAAGGCCAGGAGAGTATGGTTGATTTGTTTTAAGATCTTGCCATTATCAAAAAATTCTAAAACAACATTCGTGACTTCATTTCCCACAATATCCCAAGCATGCTTAAAGAAAGCAGACGTGTAACCATCAGGGCCTGGAGCCTTATTCTCACCAATGCTAAACATGGCTTTTTTACCTCTTCTCGGGTCACCTGCCTCACCATATACTCAGCCGTATCATGGTTGAGTACATTAACAAACAAGTCATCATCATCAAGACTTGTAACCAGATCCTCAGTGCCCAAAAAATTAGAATAATGAGCTAGAAGAGCGGCTGGGACACTTATACCCTCAAACTGGTTCCCATGCACATCTTTGACATAGAGAATTTTGTTTCTAGCATTTCTACTTTTCACACAATTATGGAAATAGGAGGTATTAGCATCACCAGCAAATAACCATTCGACCTTATATTTTTGCTTTAAAAAGCACTCCTCGTCATACGCAACAACTTGAAACTCTTGAAGGCACCTGGCTTCAGATTCACGAAGACCAATATCCAACGAGTTAAGGTCAACCAGTTTTTGTATCTGATCTAAATCTTTCCGCAACCTACTCACCCTATCATGAAGATTACCCTGCTGGAAGAGGAGCTTCATAAGGTGCGGCTTCAGGTTTCTGATTTTCTTAACAACAGAGAGTGATTCCTTCTACTCCTTTGGCCCATTCCGTAGCAACATACTGTCTAAACTCCACTTTTGCCGTAATGAAATTAGGAAATTTAAATGGTTTCGTCCTGACACGGTTCGTAGTAGACATCTTCAGAATGCATGGTGTATTACCCAAAACACGAAAGGGTTGAAACATTGCATAAGCATTCGAAAAAAAAAAACTCTAGAAATTTTACATTACCCATAATGCGATCGATTTTCTTAAGAACCCTAACACCCTCTTTAGGTTTCTGGCTCCAGGTATAATGTAATCCATGACTCTTTATATCTAGAAGCTCGGTAACCTGAACACAATCATAGAACTCCCTCATGCCTATAGTGTAATTTGAAGGGCCATATAAACAGTCCTCCATATTTAGTGCAGAGTTGAAATCTCCCATCACCACCCAAGGTTTGTCATGAGCCAGGCTTTTATGTTTACATAAATCTTCCCAAAGAAGTCTTCGATCTTGGTACTTGTTCTTAGCATACACAAAGGAACAAAGAAAAGCCTTTTTATTAGCTTTTAGTTGAACCTGAACGTGAATAACCTGGTCTAATTGAGATAGCACCATGAGATCCACCACATCAACATTCCACCCCAAGATAATTCTAGTACCTCTATCACATAATCCCCCATTCGAAGTCCAGCTCCATTTCTGGAAAACTCCCTTGCACACTTTGACTAGGTTGTTAATATCCACATGAGATTCTAAAATAGCACAAACATTCAAATGATTCTCAGCAACAAGTACCGGAACCTCACTTTGTTTCAGGGGTCGGTTCAAACCCCTTATGTTCCAAGATACTATACTACCCATTTAAAACTGTGTAACCGGGCGTGCTTGCCCCCTCAGATCTTTCAACATTCAGATTACTACTCATGAACTTAGACATCTCAGTTGGATTAGCTTCTTGAACTTCTTCAGTATGATTCATAGAATTATCAATACTTCCTTTAGTGCTTTCCTTGATGTTTTCCAGATTTACCCCCTCCTCTATCTCCTCAGTAGCTAACGCCTCAAATGAGTTCATCACTTTCACCGTGCTTAGCCTACTTTGGAGATGATCATCCCCCTTTGTTCTCGACGTACTTGCACCTGATTTGCTTGTCTTTGTTTTATACATAAACTTAAGCTTTTGCTTCTTTTGAGGGAAAGTATGCTTCGCCATTCTTCGCTTATCCGTTACAAAACCTTCATCATCAACTGTCACATGTTTAGATTTACCATTAGCCACCTTAATACACGTAGCATCATCATGCCCGAATAGACAACATGCAGCACATCGTTGCGGCTTCCACTCGTACTCTACCTTAACCCTTTCAGTGATATATCCCTCCTCATCCATCTTTGGAATAGCTAGCACAATATAATCTTTAAGTTCATTATCCGCATTTACCTCTATCATGGCTCGAGCATAGCTGCTCCTACCCCAATTATTAGCACACATATTCGTCGTGTACGTATCCAACCTCTTCGGAACCCCTATCCTGGACACTAATAACTCAGGCCATCATCAGTGTACACTGCAATCGGCACATTATGAAGTTTTACCTAAACTGGGACTGTTTTAATACCATCCTTTTTAAGGCTCACCGAAGGAGACCAAACATTCAGGAACAATGGGACTTTCCTGATTAACCATGGTCCTCCTTCCAGTACTTTCATCAGACCTTCCTTCGAGTCAAACTTGTAGAAAAAAACCCTTTGAGTTCATCATGAGTCTTGAGAATCCAAATTTCGTCCAAACGTTCTTAGCATAGTATTCCACCACTAGGAACGGTAGTCTGTTTCCCAGGAAGTAACCATATAACACATTATCAAACCTATCCTGAACCTTTTGAACCACTTCCTTAGGAATAACAACATCCGCATCTTCTCTGGTCTCTAAAGGCTCCATAAGTCTGAAGTTTACCTCCCTTTTACTGCTTCTCTAGATTGAACTTTTTCAGTATATGATGCTGAGCAGTCCTTTTGGCTACCCTCAGCATCAAGGTTGGTTCCATGAATCACGTCCAGATCATCTTTGAGTCTTTCGACCAGCACCGGTTTAGTAAATTTTGTTAGCTCATCAATAATGTTGATCATCTTCGGGTCCTGCTGCTGACTTGTTAACACATCACGACGGGGGAGTATTGTTTTCCCATCAATATTAAGTACCCTATTACCAAAACTCTTATTAGGGTTTTGGGATTTGCCCAAGAGATCATGCGACTTAAATGGATCAGTAGTCATAATGCACACATAAGAGAAGCATGCAACGTAAACCAAATCAAACACAAAAACAAAAACCAAGGATGGAAAAACAGCAAAACCCTAACAAAACAAAAACCCTAATCACGATTTCAAAAGATTAGAAACCAGGGTATAATCTAGAATCCTTACCAATAAAGGATTCGACCAACCCTAATACCTAACCAAGATCGATCAAGAAGAGGATTGGAAATCAAAAGGTAGGGTTCTTAATGAGTCGCCAAAATCGCCCAAGATACCAGAGAAAAAGCCATCATAATTGTGGTACAAAAATTATTTTTAATTAGTTTGTACACGAGTTCTTACAGTTCTCAATATATTTTTAATTTATCATATGATCATTTCTCGCCTTAATAAATGTCAATACTTGACCACTTTAAAATATATAACAATTCATTTGTTTCGTTTTAATTTATACAAGCGGTAACATTGTTGTAAGAATGAAGTTCAATTAATAAAACTTATTTGATGATATGGTTTTAAAGATGGAGGTTCACTAGCTCAATGTATATGGCACTTAAGTTTTGAGCTTAAATCTTCATTATCTTATTTAAATAGTTTATATGAGTAGAAGTGGTTCGTCGCGTTTCGCGATGAGATACGCTGATTTTAACGAAATTTAAATGAATATGTACATAAAACAGTAATAAATTAAAAAAACCCAAAAAACACAAAAGAAAAAAAAGAACAGAAAAGAAAACAAACAGTGTTTTAGTTTCTCCAAACCCCAATCGGTTCTAGAAGGTTCAGTTTATTTTTGACCTAACTTGGTTTCTAACCAAAACCGGTTCCAATCCTTTTTAAATAACTTGAACCAGTTTTGAACCCGTACCAATTCGAGAAGAAAAAGTCACGGGTTTTTCATGGTTATAAAAAAAGCATATGAACATATGTTATTATTTATTGCATAACATTATTATTAAAAAAATCATTATCTACTATAATATTTTTCTTATAAGATCTAGTTATATTTCTATTATTTTTGTTTTTAGTATTTATATGAGTGCATTTAGTGTATTTAACTATAAGTTTATTAAATAATATATTACTGTCTTAAACTTAAAAATCAATTACAATAGTGACCTCCTCAAATAAAGTTAAATACCTTGTTGCCCATCTGATATGCATTATATATCTAGTGGATGGTTCAAATGAGAAGAAATTCTTTGTAAGAAGAAAAAAGAAGAAATTTCAACCAATAGGAATGCTTCATTAGACTTCATTTAATATTTGTACTTAATGTAACTATAAGGGTATATTAGTAAACTTACATACATCATTAATTGGTAGTTTCATCTTTAATAACTAACTATATTAAATTTGTAATTTATTTTTAAGATATATATTTTTCACAAAAAATAAAAATAAAAATTCATTTATAGTGTAGGATAAATACAAGGCGTGTAGGATAAATTACGAGTTTTGTAGGATAAATTTCAAAATGTGTAGGATAACTTTTGATGTGTGTAGGAAAAAATATTTAGTGTGGAGGATTATAATCTTAATGACTAATTAATTAGTCAAATATAATAATAAATGAGATGAGGAAAAAACTATTTAATGTTTTACAATTGTACCCTTTTATTTTTTTTCTTCTCAATAAAATTTTCTTCTCAAATGAGCATTCCCCTATATATCTATTATAATATTTTTCTTATGAGATCTAATTATATTTCTATTATTTTCTTTTTTATATTTATATGAGTGTATTTAGCGTATTTAATTAGAAGTTTATTAAATAATGTATTAATGTGTCTTAAACTTAAAAATAAACTACAATAGTGACCTCCTCAAATAAAGTTAAATTACCTTATTGTCGATCTAATATGCATTATATAATAGTATATAGATATAGATATTGATATAGTTATATTAACCTACCAGAATTAAAAGATAATTAAAAGGTTTTCCTAATAAACTTAGAATAAGCCAATGAGCTATATAGCACAATTCACACTATAGGGAAGTGAAAATTTAGTTTTGAAGTAATAGGTCTTAAGTTTGAATTTGATTCTAATTGAGTTTCACCATAGTGGGTCTTTAGGCAGCAAGATTTCCCCGGAATTGGAGATGGCGGACTTGAGCAACCCAGCACAGTAGCGGACATATGTGGTCACCTTTTGCCATCAGGTTACACTAATTGGGTTTTTATTCGTTGGCTATTAAAAAAATTTAGAATAAGACCCTAAAGCAATAAGAATACCATGATACTCAACATGAACAAGAAAATTAAGAGGGAAAAAAACCTATTTGCACTAGAAAATGTATATTTGATCAATATTTTATCCCTGTACAAAACTAGCACAACATATTCATCTACTGCCTACTCTTAACACTATGAAAGTCGGTCTAAAACATGATTATCCTTTTTGATTTGCCTAACAATAGAACATAACATTCTTTACTTTCTCTTTTAGTGCAGGAAGGGGCCGAACGCCCGCACCTTTTACCATGCACATGCTGTGAGCAGATCCATTGTCATGCTGGACTTCAGGTTCCATATAGAAACGAGCTCGGTATGCAGCCAGATGAGCATAGTATGCAGGAGGTACTGCATAACAGATATAAATTTTCTTAGATTCAACGCACCACGCGAATGGTTTAAATTAGAGAAAGAAGAAGACAAACAGGGCCCACAGAACACGCTTTGGTGCAAGCGTGCATACGTTTATCAAGTTTCTTAATAAATGCTACGATGTTTTTCTTACTGTTTTACCAAAACAAGGAACACGAGACAAAATTTGATGGTAAAAGTGAAATCGTTACCTACAGAAACGGATCGAGTGCACCTGGCATAACTGAAACAAGTGTATATTGGTAAGTTATCAAAAAGACATAGGAGTAAATGAGTAACCGAACGTTAGTGTGAAGCCAGTAAGTCTCTTACGTGTAGCAAAGATTATTCGTTAGAGATTGAATTTCATCAGCTGTGAAATTGTTCTCGTCCCAGAGAACATGATAATGAGCAGGCCTGCTAGTTCCCTGTAAAGAAAATAAACACATTTCGTAAGATAACCTCTATATATGTTTCATCGGGCCATCATGTTCAATGAAAGCAAGAAAATGATGTGATTTATTACTTGGATTCCTGCGTGACTACAAAGATAGAAGTCGAACTCGACTGGATGACAAATCTTGGTGTCCACCACAGTACCTACAGTTGACCAAGTCAAACCTTTAAAAACCATCGTTGTAAAGTCAAATCAGTATCTAGAAAAGAGGAAAGTACCAGGTAAAATGTTGCCACTTTTGTCGGTGCTTTTTCGATCGTTATGGTTGCTTGGAAAGAGGCGTGTGTGATGGCGTTTTTGGACGACAATGAACGTCACTGGAGGCTGATAATTAGGTTCCAAAGAAGCACAAGCCTGAAAAGATAAATATAATAAGCACTGGATAACTAACATAGCCATAGAAATTAAGTGAAAAGAATCGTTAAACAACCTTACGAATTGCATCAAGTTCATAGAGTAGGACCTGATAGAACTGCCCATCACTTACACCGTCCCTGCAAATAAAGGAACACCGAATAATGAAGTAATCAAACCGAACGATCTCGATTCTTCAATAACTAAAGATGTTCTGTTCTTTTACCTGTAGAAAATGATCCTCAGTGGTTTTTTCCCGGTCGCCTTCTCAAAAGACAGCAAGAGCTCTCTGCAGTTAACATTTCCAAGTTATTGCATCAACTAATAATCGTACAATATATATTTATAAAATCCACTGAACGTTTTAAAAAAGTTGAATGAAGTTCACATGTGCACCTGATCATGCCTCCGTTAACTTTTCCACGTTGAGGATCTTGCCAAGTCTTGTACAAATCTTGTATAAGTTCTTGCCTATGCGGTTGGGCACTAACGAGCCCCGCATACTTTGTAACTTCTGGCCAGTCTTGAGATGCAACAACCTTTTTATAACAACACATGTAAGTACAAGCTCAAAATTTTTAAAGGTAGATTTATCGGTTTCAACCCATTAACCAAAGTTATCATGGTTACCGCAGCAATCGATGGGTTACTATCTTCCCCGGACTCCGGGTGAGTTACGTCAGCTCCAAATATTATGGTTGGGATATCACTAACCAGAGGGACCTTCCATCTTAAGGCATCTAACAGCACAGTATTCCTTCCGCCCATCTGATGTAGTATAAAAATGCAAAAGTACATGAAAAAATCTGAGTAAGAAAAAAAAAGATTAAAATGCTCATGTGAGTTTCTTCATGAATTGTCTGACCTTGACGTTAATTTTGAGTGATACGTTCGAGAGATATTGTTTACTGATCTTTAGAACATACTTTGTTAGACAGCACTGTGAAATCAACCCAAGATCCGTTTCACATATCCGCTTCAAATCACCTGAAATAGTTATAATTTTTTAAGTTGTTCAAAGATTTATGTTTTTTTTTTTTATCCAAAAAAGCAATTTCATTCCAAACATCAGGGCAAATTACATAAGGATAGCAAGTAGACGAGCAACAAACTGCGCCGCCATCCCTTTTTAAATTAATTTTTCTATGTAAAAGAAAGCTACATACCATACAAACTGCCATTGTTGTCGGGAAGAATGGCAATAAGCAATTCCAACTCTTTTCCTCCGAGTTTGTTTACAGTGGCTGTACACACTTGTTTTAAAACCTTTTTCACGTGATCTGGCCTTGCTGAGTAGACGGGAACCACACTATCGCTTTTAATATCCTGAATTTAAAGCAATATATTGTAAAGCATCGTGATTTTAATCAGCAAATATTAATCTTTAAAAGCTAATGTTTTAATTTAGTGTACCATGCCAGATTCTTGGCACATTTGGACCAACTGATGACAAAAGCTTTGAGCTGCACTATCGGTTACCGTTCTTGAGAAGTTGATACACGCCCAGTAATTAATTACACTTCCATTTATCACTTTCTGAGAAACAGAAAGTAGTACAGCATCATAAGTAAATTGCATTCGGTTGGCTATAGAGGAACTAATATAAGCATTAATGGTTAGGGTTGAGTTCATTTCAGAACTCTAAATAACTACAGGACTTTCAGAACTCCTAATAAACAATCATTTTATATATAAGTTTTTGTATTTAGGATCTTTTTATCATCTATTATATGTATTTCTTTGATTACATACATGTTAAAAATAGTTTACATATGTTTAATTGCCAAAATTATATATATGTGTCATAACTAATTACATATATGTAAAAAAACTAGTTTACATATGTGTAATTATAAAATTACATATAAAAAACGATAAAATTACTCTTAAAATGTATGTAATTGTAAAAATACAGATAATAAATGATAAAATTATCCTAAACATAAAAATATATAAACAAAAAGATTGTTTATTAGGAGTTCTGTAAATATTTATGGTTCTGAAATGATCCTGTTATTACCTTGTCTTTCATGTTCCATTGTCCCATTTGAGGTAAAACTTCTTTCTGTTTTCCACTATCATGGTACTTCAACTGTTGATAACAATATGTCAAGATCAAAGATAAATGTGTAAAGATTTTAAATAATAATATCATCACATGCTAAACTAAGAATAGTAAAACAGATGTACCCAGGGGGCAGGAAGCACTCGAGCATCGATTGATGTAGGTGTTTCATCGATGGTTATACCAAACTCCTTCGCATAGGGATCATCTTTATAGCAATTTTGCTGCATTGTCTGAAAATATTAAAAAAAAAAAAAAAAAAACGATTAGCCACCTAGTCAACTCCCCCCCCCCCCCAAGAAACTTGGTCAACTAATGGTCAAACCTGTAGTATTTCCTTCTCTTGTTCCTTGGGCCTCTGGCATGAAAACTTTAGCAAAGAAGTGATCTGTTTATTGTTCAGTCCCTTTGTGCGCCTTTGTCCCTCGACAATCTTGCAAGCCTGAATAGTTTTTGAAAAGATACAAAAATAAACAACAAGTTCATAAAACAATGAAATCTAGTAAAATATTCAAGAATTACCTCCATGGGCATGTAATTCACTTTTTTCTGATTCCCAACTTGAAGGCAAGGTAAGTGGGGATGTTGTATGGTAAATCCATAGACCTCACGAAAATAGTCAACCACCGATTTCATGTTTCTTTCCTCATCAACTGGAAACATTAGCTCTCTTGTTGGTTGTGATGTCACCCCGGAGATGCGATACTTCCTTCGTACATTCCCTCTGTGTGTAACTTCAACTTTGACACCCCTAAGGGCTTTCTTTATCTGCTCAAAAGTGACAATTAATTTCGGTATATAACTTATTAGTTTTATAACTTTATGTACATTTCACTCTTATTAAAAAGAACCTTTATTCTATCTGCATCAGAAATTTGTTTGGTACACACTTGCTTGCCCAAAATTTGTTCTACAAACTCAACGACCGGAAGTGGTTCTATAAATGTTGTTGCCAACGTATCTGTTTGAAAATACATTCATAATAAGCAAAGGAAAACATACAAGTTCTTTAGACTAAATGAGTTATATGATCATGTTATACCGATGTTTAGTGATAACCCCATCTGGGTCGGTTTTATGCTCTGGTAAAAGCCTCTCCATGATTGTAATCCACATCCTATTGACTTCGGATTGGTAATGTTTGGTGAATAGAAAAATCTCCCAACAGATATGTACCTGTTTATTGCGTTGGACCATGTATACACATAAAAAAATAAAACGAAAAACAAGGATTAATATCGAATAAAACACGTACCTCTGAGCTGTGAGCTCCTTTAAAACTAGATCAACTAATTTAAGTGCTTCTGAAGGAGTGTCAACTTGTTTTCCAGACAGAAGCTCGCGTAGTTGACTCATACTAGCGTGCGCAACAAACTCGATATTCACTGTGAATTCCCTTTGCCTGAAATTATGCAACAAAAGAATAAATTCATATAAATTACATTTTACTGTCTCATCTTTTGACTGTCATATAGCATGTGACTAGTCAAAGACAACTACTTTTGAAACGTATGTATGAAAAAAAAATTATTTAAAATATTCCATTAACTACATGGTTTTTAAATTTTAAGTACATTTTGCAAAAATTATTTAAAAAAAAGGTATCCAAAAATTAAACATGAACAAGGAATAAAATTCTCCTAGCCTGAAATACTGCCATTTAGATCAAACAAATGTCAAAAAATGTCTAACATTTTTTTACTGAATAATCCTCTAGTAAAAACTCTTAATTTAAAAATAAGAATAATTAAAAAGGAGAAATGGATGATGGGCTTCTGCACATTAGACAAAAAAAATATATAAAAAAAAGGAAATTATAATTATAAATAGATATAAACACATACTTTGTGATGCCAATCCATTCTATATCATCTTCAATTGTAACAGTGAATTCTTTTGCTATAAAGGGAAGTCTTCCAGCTGTGTAAAGAGCTCTTCTTCCATCATAAACAGGAAGCTTCATCCCCAAATCTGTGTTTCTATGAACTTTGACCAACTGGCTCATAATTGTCTTGTTTAATTTGGTAGAATTCACTTCTGGAACCATCAAAACCTTCAAAAATCAAAGCAAATTTCCAAATATGACTACCGAAAAATATGATTTTACCGAAAACTAAGTTCAAGATCGGCCAACGATCATAAATTCATAATTATGAATGCTTACACTGTATTGTGTTAATTCCATATCAGCTAAGTCAGCAAGAAAGTGGTTAGCTTTGACCACACATTTGGTACCCAATTGACCAAAACCAGGCCTCCTATGGAACATGAGTCTTTTATCAGACGAAATCTCAACCGTCGAATCGTCAAACACCAACGGCTTCCCTTTCCCTCTTCTCCTTCCCTGCCTCCTGGTCCCAACACTCTTATGATCTGCTGTTTCCTCCACACTCATCTGTTTTCGATCATTTATCGGTTTTCCTCGGGTAATTCTTTTGGAAATCACATGTTTCTGCTCAGGATCTCTGATCTGTTTCAACTGAGGCATGGTTCCTCCTCACCTGAACAAGATTGAATTGTTTGAACAAAGAATTAAACCATAATAATAATAATAAAGGTTTAGGTGGTGACAAAAGGGGAACATAAATACAAAAGAGAGTTCAGAGATAAGCGTTTAGAAGGTGATTGAACAGCGGATTTTACGTGTACTTTAGAGAATTTTAATGGGTGAAAAACAAAAGAAACACAGGCGAAAAAGGAAAGAGAAAATAAGAATGATTTACATATGAAAATCTTTGATGATAAGATGTGTGTATATATGTGTGTGTGTGGATGCTTAGTTCGTCACAGTCGCTGTTATTCTCTGAAATTGTTTGGGCAAACACAGAAAAAGACATGCAAACATGCAGAGATGGCAAACAGGAAAAGGAAAAGCTGAACAAAAACATTTACTTTGAATTAAAAACAAGTAGGTGATCAAGATTTACCCGTATAAGACAAAAACTAGTTGTCAAAAGAAATTAGGAATCTTCAAAGGATGAGGGAAAATGTGATTTGGAAATTTTAATATTACCCTTTTCACCCTTTTACTATGAGGTATATGAATTTTGGGTGGGTATTTTGAAATACTTTCACTTATAATCAACTAAAAATAGTGTATGAGTTCTAAAATTTAGTGGCTAAAGTTTGCTTGAATGTGTAATCACCCTGTTAAGTAGTTAATTGATTTGTTTGAACTAAACCCTAAAAAGCAATTTCTTTGAAAGTTAAAACCACGATAAGTTGTTTAAATTTCAATCTAGGAGAGGCTAGTTTTTATTAAGTCTTATTTACATTCGCTCTCTTAATTTTATCCTTTAAGGATGATTTGTTACAAACTCCTCCACTTAAACGCCTAGCATCATGTCAGACCCACATCCTCAAATTCGGTATCTCGTTCCCCTCACTAAATCCTAGAGGGGCTATGTATTCTTTTGCTCGTCCTATGTCAGCTTGAGCATTAACATATCTATGTGCTCGATTGAGGTAAAATTAAACAGTTTTTTTCAATTTACTTTCTTTTTTTCAACGATTGTGTTTTTAGCATGATTTTTTTGGAAAATGTATGTGGGTGGATGCTTCAAAGACAGTTGAGATAAGTAGTTCTGATCGCGTTAACCGGCGCTGACGGGCTGTTGACCTTGGTGATTTGTGAGTGTTTTTATTAGATGAAACAATTATTAAACTTAATTTATGATATGTATATGTATTCGTATGATAATATGATAACTAGAACTCGATATGTATATATGATAAGTCAAGGTGGATGTTATAAGCGGGTAATTTAAACTGCCAATGACAGTTTCCCGCTTGAATTAACCGCCAAGTTTGACATGTATATAAGTGTAAGGACCGGCATCATTTACCGGTACCAAGACACTCAATTTCCTTTCGTTAATTGTCTGTCCATTCGTTTGTTTATTATCTGTTAATTATGTCAAACAAGTCTGCTGCAAACCAATGTTTGAATCATCTGCAAGATGATGATGTTCAGATCAAACCTGTGTTAACCCCAACATGTGGTATCAGAGCCACGGGGACAACACTTCCCTGTCAACACTGCAATGACAAAGAATCCAGACGACCACTGAAAATGCATCGAACAAAATTATGTTATTATTGTCATCGTCCAGGCCATTTCATATACGACTGCAAATCAAAGGAGAATGATGAAAATACACAACTGATTTCTCAAGCAGTAAATGCAGGAATAAGAAAACAAAGAGTATCAGTGGAAGAAAGAAACGAGATGATTGTGACTGGTTCAGAAGGCGGTACATGGGGAGACATATGGTATGTTAGTCTTTCGTTTACACAACACTATGCCGGTAATCTAAATGTTTTTAAACGTATCAAACATTTAGTGGGGGTTGAAACCAACTCGGGGGAAAATGATTTCTTGTTTATGAGGGGTATAGGGATTGTGGAAGTCAAATCCAATAATGAAAAACTGTTAATTCAGGGTGTCTTATACACACCGGAATTAGACAGGAACGTACTCAGTCTGAATCAGTTAACAATGCAAGGATTTACGGTTAAGAAGGACGGAGATACTTGCAAAATATTTCCTATGTTCTCATCTCCAATTGATAACACAGTAAATGAAATAACGGGGTTAACGAAGGAAGATAAACTAGGCCTAAAGGAAAAACAAAAGGTCATACGGTTAAATGATGTAAATGAAAAATATAAAGAGGAATATCTTAATTCCTATTTCGAAGATTTACATGTTTCCTCCGATGAAACGGATTGGAGTGTGATGATCATAAGGGCTTTGGAATTCAATGATTTCAAAGATTGTGTGAATCTGTTAAATATGTTAGAAGATAGCAAGTTTGTGTTCCATTACAAGTACGAACTCGAAAAGAAATTCGACGAAATGGTGTCTTGGTTTCTTATAAGTTTCCTGGGTATAACAACAAGGCCAATGCCTCCGGTTATGACCGAGAACAGGAAAGTGGATCTGCTAAGTTTATACATGATTATGGAACGGGATGGGGGTTACAACAGCGTAACCGAAGATAATCTCTGGCCGATTATCGCCAAAGACATGGGCTTTGAATACAAGGATGGTGAATACATGCGGACAGTTTATGCCATGTATTTAGACATCCTTGTGTACTATTATAAGTTTAAAGCTGTGCAGACAAAAGCCAACGATTCAGAAAAGATGAAGGATAAGCAAGATGCACCTGAATGCAGTCTCGAAAGGAGCACAAGTGCTGAAGAAGTCAAGAATGTAACTGAAGTGGAATCTTTTGCACTGTATGCAGAAAATAGTTGGGAAGGAGCATGGAATGCACACAAGAAACGAAGAAAGTTTAACTTTGATCATGCAAGAAAAGCGGTTGAAGAAGCAAATGCAAGCGTTCTCAAGGGTGTTTCTAAACGTAATTAAGTTTAGGGGGAAGTATTAGATGAAACAATTATTAAACTTAATTTATGATATGTATATGTATTCGTATGATAATATGATAACTAGAACTCGATATGTATATATGATAAGTCAAGGTGGATGTTATAAGCGGGTAATTTAAACTGCCAATGACAGTTTCCCGCTTGAATTAACCGCCAAGTTTGACATGTATATAAGTGTAAGGACCGGCATCATTTACCGGTACCAAGACACTCAATTTCCTTTCGTTAATTGTCTGTCCATTCGTTTGTTTATTATCTGTTAATTATGTCAAACAAGTCCGCTGCAAACCAATGTTTGAATCATCTGCAAGATGATGATGTTCAGATCAAACCTGTGTTAACCCCAACATGTTTTTTGTCCTTTGATTTCTCTTTAGTTGTCATTGATTATGTAGACTGTAGTTTGTAGGTTTGTTAGGGTTTAAGTGTTTAGATAAGTTAAAATTTACAAAAACTTATACTTTTCTAGTTTTCTTGTTAAACTAGGGACTAAAATCTTTGAAGTTGAAAGTTGATTCCTTGAAGTGAAGATGAAACCACAATCTATAAAACAATCTCTAATTGAGAACTTTTTCAAAAGAAAATTTGAAGAAGTGACGAAAATCGAGTGCCTAATGATACAATCCCGAATGATACATGTCCGAGTGTTGCTAATGATAATATTCAAGAAAATGATGACATTAATGGAAGTCCAAATGATAATATGCAAGAAAATGTTGATATTGGTCCAAGTAATTCTACAACTTCAATACCTACAACACGAGGTATTATCGATTTGAATGATTTTCTTTCGGATCCCTATGATAGGCTACCTATTGCTAGTTATCACCTTAATCAAATAGATGACATAAGATGGACATATCTTGTTAAAGGGGTTTCTCAACCGCATAGTCATAAATTTCCTTTCGAAGACTTTATCAAATAGATGACATAAGAAGGGCATATTGTATGATTGCACGGTAAATTATTTATCTATTTCATTTTTTTTTTTTTGAGAAACCTCTAAATTAATGGGCTAATTGCACGGTAAATTATTTATCTATTAATTTTTTTTTTTTTTTTGAGAAAGCTCTAAATTAATGGGCTAGCTCAGCCACTTCACTTCACTGGTTTGAGGAGAGGTTTGTTGGATTCAATCCCAAACGCACTTCAAAAATTGAAGAAAGCAAAAGAATATATATAAGCCTATGAATTACTCCATCTATTTTGTTTTTGAGTAAAGTACTTAATTACAAAGAGAATTTCTAAACCTTTTGAGGGATCGCTCTTAATGACATAATATACTAAGGAGCTATCAGTGTGTCACGGTAAACCAGTAAATTTTTTTTAGCGTGTCATATAGCGTTCAGTGTTGTTTTCATATGTTAAATGTGTATTTGACACTTAAGTGAAAAATAAATAACACTAAACAACAACAACAACCCAGTAAAATCCCACAAATAGCAAAGCTACTTATAGAATAGGGTCTGGGAAGGGTGGGATGTAGACAGACATGTTGCTTTAATTACTAATTAGCTGAACAAACAATAATTGGCTAAAACTAAAGATGTGGGCACCAACGTTGTGTCCTGTTGCTTTATTCATTATTTGTAATTCCATACTTGTCACATTCGACTGTAGAAACAATATTTCTTTTTGTATAGATGTAACTTGTAAAGTAAAATAAAAAGAAATCGGGATAATTACAAATCACTACTACATGACTCATATCGATATAACACGTGGCCTGCCACTTTTTTTCAAGCCTTCATGAATTTTTTAACAACATTCCTAAATAGATTGTTGACAGATAAAAATAGTAAGTGCATTAACCTATTTAAAAAGAAAACAAACCAAAATTGGTAGTTTTGGTAATTTAACTTGATTTGTCACATGTTCCATCATATTATTTGATTATATGGATTTATTCTTAGTATATACTTTTAAAAGTTATAATACTATTTATTATATTAATTTATAAATTAATACTAAACTATTTGGTGCAATATAAAATGAGAGTTGCTATACTCCACTAAACTTGTAACAACTTGTGGACTAAAACATATATTTTTTATAAATTATAAATACATAATCACATCACAAAAACTAATATATGAAAGTATTAAATTAGTTGAAATAAAAGAAAAGTTACACTTATTAAAGTGTAGCGATAGCAGATCTGGGTATGGGGACCCTTCCTCTCTCCGTCTACTCAACCCAAAGTAGTTATACCCCTTGTTGAAATGCTACAACTCCTGACCTATCCCTCTCTTTTGCAGAGTTTGATTAGCAAAATTCAAAAAAAAAAAATTCAATTTTAATATTATTTTTATTATTATTAATAACTCAATTGTATTACTTTATATTTCATAAACAAAAGTAAAATTAAATGAAATATCGAGTAAACAAAAAATATATTTGTTATAATTATATAAATCACACATAATTTATTAAGAAAAAATTTATACTTTTAGAGACTTCGTTTTGTTTTTAACATTTTTTAATTTGAAAAAAAACTGTTTAATGTATTTATATTATTAAATGCTACACCAAATTTTTTGAATAAATTTTGGAAAAGCATAATGAATATCCGTTATGCATTGACCAACAAAGGACGAAAAAGACATAGCATTGCAAATGCGTTTTGCTACAATAAAAAAGCAAATTGAAGCGCTACAGGTGCTGTTTTGCTCAGAAAGAAAGGCCCCCACTCCCATCACACACAAACCCCACAAAAAAAAAAAAAAAAGCCACAATCAAACAAACTGAAATTGCAATATTTTTTAATAACCAAAATCTATTGCCATTCAAAAAATGAAAAAATAACCAAAATATATTCCTTTTCACTTTTTTTAAGTCCTTAAATTACATTAAATTCGTCTTTAACAGAGCTTAAACCCTTGACCATAAGGATACCAACATCTTATCTCTAATGACTTTATCAATTATACTCAACCCTTCAGCCATTTCTTTTCACTTCTAAGTAACTTAGTTATTAGATAAAATAAGATTATTATAATACCACTAAATATAAACATATTGTTAATGCTATAAAATGTCACCTGGAAAGTTATTACATAAAATAAAATTATAATAACACTAAATAAAAAAATACTATTAATGCTATAAAAGTGACCTAGAAGGTGACAAAGAAATTTACAGAACCTAATAATTATTGTCACCTTTTACCATGAAATCAATAAAAACACCCCTTAAATTATTTTAATATTATTTAATTTTGACAGGAAACACAATATTTAGGCTTTGCCTTAAGATAACCAGGAAAGTAGTTTTTCCAAAATCTAGAAAATGATTTCACTCTATAAATGGTAGTGCATTCAATACTTGTACCTTGTTGCAGGAAAGAGTGGGACAAACACACACCATAAATGGGGTGAGGTAAACTCAAAACCTTCTTTTATCTTCCAAACCAAAAATACATGCATCAATAACTTGTACGCAACAAAAAGATCACAAAATTATTTATATGGTTATCGTGTACATACATGGTACTAAGATATGTTTTTATTTGTGTATTTATTTTAACTTGTGTAACCGACAATAGTATAAAAAACTAAGGAAAAATAAGTGAAAAAAGAATTTTGAGTATCCATGTTTTAAAATCATTTATTACTAAAAAGTTTTTGTTTTGTCATACTTGAATTATATTTGAGTATCAACATTTTATACTCGTGTATGTCTGGTATATTCATTCTAAATGCATCAAAAAAATCAACTACCTACAAATTATGTTTTGTTGAATTTAATTAGTATCTTTTGTTTACATATGCTAAGGCTAAAGGGTATGGGGGTCGTGGTTAGGACATTATTGCCATGTAGGAACATGAATAGAATACTACACCACCCCCTTGCTTGATCCACCATGGTTCCCATGGATTAAACCATGGCAACCATGGTCCTAGTTTCCATTTTTCATGATTTCCTTTCCTTTTTTCTTTAGACAAAAATTAACTAAAATAAATAAGGGGATAGTGTTTGGGTCATGACCACACCCCTAGGGTAGTGGTTTTAAATGGTGGATTAGAGATGGGTGACATGGTGATGATTTGGAGGATCATGATGGTCATATGGGTCATGACCACACCCTATAGCCTAAGAGGACTTGACTAGATGAAAAAAATGTATTACCTTGAACCAAGTGGTGAGGAATGAGGAAACCCCATTATGATATTTAGGTTTATTTTATCTTGTGTATAATTAGAGGGTGCCTATGTGATGTTCTAAAAAATCTGTTGTTTAGATATGTAGAAAATATATCATACAATATGTTTTAACCTTAACGTACATTGCTTATGTGATGGCAAAACCGCACGTTATGTAACCAAAAATTGAAAATCGTATGTGTTAAAGAATCATGAAATCGCATGGGCATATAGAAAAAACAGGAATTGCATGTTCAAAAAATTGCTAAAGTCACATGTACAAGCTTGTTTGAAATCGCATGTTCTATTTTTTTTACTAATCACATGTTGAAGAATTAAATCGCACGTTGAAAATACAATCACATACGCAATGTACGTTAAACCATTTTGTAAGTTAACATGCTTCTGCATTACTAAAAATGATAAGAATTAGATTCGATATCTACTTCTGTAAGTAATAATTAATATATGATAGTACACTGAAAATGATATGCTATTAAAAATTAATCAAAAACTATCGATTTTAATTATTTTTTCTTTGAAAAAAAACTAATAGTGCTTCTCACAAACAATGTAGTTGGAACAAATTGAATCCATGCTAGTGTTATTTATTATTAATATTAATATTTTTTGTGAACGAGTATATTATTTATTATTATTAATATTATTATTATTATTAATTATTAAAAAATTTAAAAACACCATATCCACGCAAAATTAAAAGTCAAATATAGGTCTGCACAAGCATGCTCTTCTTTTCTTTATACCCTATCACCCATTATAACCACCACACCATCATTCATCATCACATGGAAAGATCAAAAAAGCAGGTAACACTCATAACAGACTAAAAAAGTGTAAATTAATAAAAATAAGTTTAAAGATATAGTTATTTATTTAAATCCAATATATATTTTTACCCACAAAACCGGTTCATACTTAAAAACTAACGGGACCCTATAATAGTCTGCTAATTCGATGACTAACAAATTCTACTTTCTCCTAGCATGTGTTAGATAGACTATCGGAAATCAGGAGCTTATAATTAAAAAAAGAGTTAAATGTGATTTTAGTCAATGCGGTTTAGACCGTTTTGCCAGTTTAGTTAAAATGTTTCATTTTTCTCATGTGGGTCCAAAAAGGTTTCACCGTTGCCATTTTAGTCAACTGGGTTAATTTCATCCATTTTTTCTGTTAACGAGAAGGGCAATTCAGTCTTTTATATGACCGAATTGCCCTTCTAGTTAACATAATTACATGAAAAATGACCGAATTACTCTTCTCGTTAACAGAAAAAATGGATGAAGTTAACCCAGTGTATTAAAATGGCAACGGTGAAACCTTTTTGGACCCCCAAAAGAAAAATGAAAATTTTGGACTAAATTGACAAAATGACTCAAACCATAGAGACTAAATGACATTTAACTCTTAAAATTACACGCTTGAGGTTTAAAAATTTGTAATACTTTATTACATGCATATTTATTATTTAAACCAAATAAAATTTATTTTTGAAATACTTTATCAGCATTGAAGTTCTGATATGACAAAAAACATTAAAACCTTCTTTAATGGGACAAAAAAATAATATTTTCTTATCTTGAGAATATAAACAAAACATACATATGTTTACTTCCATGCTCATGATGTATCATGATGCGTGTGATTTAATGCGAGAATTACAAAGAGGCAAGAATATGGAGCGCTTTCAGTCGGGTCGTCGCTAAGAACCAAACATAAAAACAAATTTACTGAAACTTTCGCCTACCGCAATGATGAGATCTACAAATACACTCAAACACCCCCATACCCTTTAACTCTGTACTTATACTCGTAAATATAAATATATAAAACATACCAATCAATGTGAATGATAAATAAAACCGTCTACATATCTATACCTATATCTGAACAAATCAGACGTGAAACTATTAATGTTTATGCTGTTAATTAAAATTTGTTCTGTTAAACAAACTCTAGACTTAGGGCTGTTTGGCAACATCTGAATGGTTAAGTGCTGAATCAGCAAGAGTTCTGAACCATTAATAGTTTGTATAATACTTAACTGTTCATAGACAAATGTCTGACCAATTCAGATTAGAGGTCTTAACCATTCAGAGGCAAATGTTTGAACTATTCAGACATCTGCTTGTGAAAAAAACAGTTTGAATCATTAAATGCTGAACGAGTCTCATTAAAAAGTAAATAAACATCCCCTTAGTTATATAAACACGTGTAGGTAGCTTTTTCACCTCGATAAATTAGACATTAAGTTAGACAGTTATGTAACTACATAACCGCCTGCATATTTCTTTATGTAATTGTGTAACCATATACATAGCGTTGTAACTATGATAACCGTATCTTTTTTTATATACCATGTGACCACAAATAGCGTTTTAACTATGATAAACTAGAGAGTTATCGAACCATATAACGGTATATGTATCGTTTTATTAACTACAATACATTAGTGTGGTGTAACTGTATACGTATATCACGATTTATTAATTAAAACTACAAAGGATAAGAAAAAAAAATATTTATATGATAAATTTGTAAAGAGAAGGGAAATATACGGACAGGGACAAATTAATTACCTTGAGATTGTATCGTCCTTTGCACGCGGTTGATGTAACCAAAAAGATCGGCTCAAGTTTTCCTCTGCACACAACGGCCAACAATTATACGTTGCGTGTAATGTGTATGCATATATATAGGTCTACTGTGTGCGTGCGTGCGTGCGTCTGACAGTCATCATCAGGGTGAAACAGTGCAGAATTAGCAACTGATTATTGAAGATAAATATGTGTGTGTAATTTGAACAATCGATGATTATAATGAACAGAAATTAGTAACTGATTATTTGAATGATCGGTGATTATAATGAAAATCATTACCTGTTTATAGAACACGACGACGAACAATGTGTGTGTGTGTGTGTTTGCAGAAACTTGTAACGAAGCAAAACAGAATGAATGTATGTATATATGCGTGCAATTTTCAGGATGACGGAACGAAGCACTAGAAAAAGCTCTAATGTGGCTGCTTCCATGGCGGAAATCGATACAAAATGTGATTATTTTTATAGAAAATTGAAAGACTCGAGAATATGTTCGCACGAGCATGTGTTGTTTAGCGAGTTTAATTAATCAAAAGGACAAAAAGCACCTTTAATTAAACAAACAAAAAAGTTGATTTTGTTTTTGCTTTAAAGCAGCATGCTGTTGTCTTCCCAAAGCGTACTCCATCACCATCTCAATCGATTATAAATTTATAAAAAAATAAATAAATAATAATTCAGCGGCCAATTTCATGATTATGTAACGTGATTTTGAAGTGTCTATGAGATTTGAGATGTTAGGATCAGGAACATAAAAGCAGAGAGGTTAATAATTTAATGAGGAAGTTGAATAAAGGAAGATAGGTGAAATCATAAAAGTGTGAAAGATTCCTTACTTCGACTTTTTCTCTTTTTTGTTCTGCAACTTGGTTCTGCTTCTTTTGATCTTCGACTTTCTCGTTTAGATGATCATGGAGAGAGAGTGCCTGTGTGTGTGTGTGGGTGGGTGAAAATGGAGAACGATGAGTGTGTTGTGTGTGTGTGTTACAGAGATAAAGTGGAGGCTTTGGAAACGGGGCTGGTGAGTGTGAAGGCACGGCTTTTGACTGCGCTTTATTGAGCAATGGTCGTAGTCCAAATTATGTGTCAAAATTCAAAATCATATCCACCGGTGTTAGTCGGTTCGGGTTTCGGTTTTTTTGGTGCATAATTATTTTTACGTCCAAACCATGGTTGTAAAAGTCCTATCTATCCTTCCAGTATTCCCTAAGTACTCGCTACAAAGTAAGCTATCAAGGCCGGAGTATCGTTCGCCTAGGCCAATTACTTCCCGAGTAATCTCCGCCTAGGACGAGTACTTCCCGAGTACTCTAAAATCCGACTAGTGAGCGTCTAACGACTTTTCCAACCATGGTCGAAACCTAAACCGTTTTAAATAGCATGGCTGGGTTTGGCTTTATATTTAACGAGTTTGAAACCGAATATTGAACTCTCTTGCTCGTGTTTTTTCTGTCAAGAAAATATTAGTAAAGTTTCAGTTTATAGAAGTAAGTGATTTCTCTTGATTAAGGTGACGAGACAACTTGCATACTCGTTTTGAAACATTTCATTTTGGTTTCGTTTCTAGTTTAATTTAATTAGTTTGAAACTGGAAATTAAACATCTCTGGTCTTATCTTATTATTATTTGGAAAAAGATCGTGAAGTTTTAAGTTGTAAAAATAAGTGGTTTCTTGTTACATGATTAAAGTGACGGAACAAGTTGTATAACCTCGTAGTGAAACAATATAGGCTTGCTTTGTTTTTTGAGTTTGATTAGTTTGTAACCAAATATTACATAACTATGAGCTTATCTTGCTATTATTTATAATTTAAAAGAAAGTTCATAAAGATAAGCGGTTCTTTGTTACATGATTAAGGTGACGGGACAAGTTGTATATCCTATCTTATGTGCTATAATTCGGCCATTCATAATGACACTAGTTAGTGATTAGAAGGGGGATACTTTCGTGCACTTTTTGTTTGATTGGCTGGATTTGGATCAACACTTTATAATATATAAATATCTCTTTATCTTTTCTTTTATCTTCTTTTCTTTCTAAAGGATTTAAATCAAGGAGTTATGTTGTTTAAATAATGGGTGTGAGTTGGCTGCAAAATCCATTTTTCCTACAAAGTCATAAAACACCACAATTTCAGCCATAAAACACACTCAAAACCCACAAATAATATAGTGATGATTACTGAAACACCATATTTGTGGGTTTTGTGTTGTGTTTTGTGTTGTGTATGATAAGGCTTTGATTATCGAATGACTAATATTAGTGTGTTTTATGTTGATTATCATGTTATGTTTTATATTCATAGTTGTACGATGGTGTGTTTGAAGTTTTTAAGGACTGTTAGGGTTTGGATATTTTGCTTTAGTGATCTTCACTATGTTATTTATGGGTTTTGACTGTGTTTTATGGCTGAAATTGTGGTGTTTTACGACTTTGTACACTTTGTAGGAAAAATAGACTTTGTAGCCGAACTCCACCCTCAAATAATAACAATGTATTTTGTAATAAAGTAAAACTAGTGAGAGAATCCTCCTTTGAGGGATTATGTTTTAACACTCGTATAACTGTTGGAACAGTTTCTAGTCTATGTTCAATCTATAAATGTTATCTCGTGCAATGTATAATCATCAAGAGATGATACTATTGTTTCCTGTCACTTTTAAATTTTAAGATATAAGGTTACGTCACAATTTAGATTCAACTAGCAATAAAACCCACGTGCGTTACGAACACGCGCACACCGCAAATATAGAATGGATTAGTCTAAATATTATGTTATGCGTTAACCATATGTAATTTTAAGATATAAGGTTACGTCACAATTTAGATTCAACTAGCAATAAAACCCACGTGCGTTACGAACACGCGCACACCGCAAATATAGAATGGATTAGTCTAAATATTATGTTATGCGTTAACCATATGTAAACGCATGTTTCGACGTATCTGATTGTGCTCAGTGTGACCTATATAAACATTGCGATTGGATCAAAACTTAAAGTAAGTTCGAGTTTATACCATACGATCATAACGTATTATATGTGACTCGGCTCATATAAGGCAAATATTAGCGGGTATAAAGGAAAACCGACACATGTAATCAAAAGGGATTAATTAGACCTTTTGAAAAAAAAAGGGGAAAAGTAAAATATGACTCCACTCGGTTCGAAACAAAATTTACAAAACATACATAAAAAATCACGAAAACGAATTGTATTTGACTTGAGTCGTTTTCCAAAATAGTATATGTTGAAACGTAGACAACTCGAATTTATAGCAAAACGCACATAAAAATATGCATGTAAATATTTGATCTGACTCGTTTCTAGAAAACATTTACGTCAAAAATAGAGCAATCGAAACACGTACATAAGAATATGCATGTAACCGTGTCAAGTAGCACCAATGTCACATCACTGCTAGCGACCACCAACATCAGGAAAACTCGTAAAACTAAAATAAATAAAAAGGAAAAAATAATACTGGACGAAAAGCAGACATAAAATCGTTGAACCACGCACGCCCGTTGTTGTGTGTTAATGCGAAGAAATTAGAATGAAACGTAAAAAAGAATAAATAAGTCGACCTACAACACGCATGTTGCGATGAATCCGTCAAACAGGAAAATAGACGCGTTGTGATGCACCTGTCAAACGGAAAAAAATTGACGGAAATACGTTGAGCCTCACACGCACGTTATGATGTGTTAACTGGCATAATTTAGAACGAAATGTATAACGAAAAACTTGCGAAAGATGAAAACTATAGGGGACCAAAGTTGAAAATAAAAAGGTATTAGGGTTAAATTGTAAAAGATGAAAAGATTTAGGTTAAAAGTAAAAAAAAAAACAAAAAGGTTAAAATGCAAAAGATAAAACCTTTGGGTTAAAGGTAAAACCATGGGGTACAACACCATTAAACAACAAATTATTGCTAATTTATAATATGGAAATACGAAGAATCATGGACACCCACTAAACCAGTTTAGCCTTTTAGATCTACACATTTTGTTCATCTTATGTACCATAACTCAATATGTACAACCGTATGTTTATCATTAAGCATTACTTATGTTTATCTTGTCATGATCATGAGCACAACCCTATGTTTATCTTTAAGCATTACTTATGTTTATCTTGTCGATCATGAGCACATTAAAGGGCTATTTGGTAGCCTCTGAATGGTCATTAAAAGGCTACCTTTTAATGGAACCATTAAGAATTTTAGCAACGAGAAGGTAGAAGAATGTGACATGTGATGATTTACCATTCAGAGGTTACCTCTTAACCATTCAGACTTGAGGTTACCTCTTATTCATTCAGAGGTTTTAAACCATTTAGAGGTAGCATCTGAATGGTTATTAAGAGGCTACCAAACAACCCCTAAGAATGCCACCCATGAGCGGTGAATAAAGATACCCGTCACCCACCATTTTCATGGTTTCTATTTTACTCCAAAACCACTAGTGTAAGAATTTATTTTATACTCCGAAAACCACAAGTATAGTATATGTTATATTATTTTTATACCCTCACCTATTACCTCACGAGTCTAGGATGTGCCCGGAAGTGAGTCACAAGAAAGCCACAACATGTATGATCATATGACAGACCGCAATAAAGGATACGAATGTAATCGAAAAGTTATCTGTAAGGCCATATAATTGAGTAGGTTTACGCTTATCTTTATCAAACACATTTATATGATATTGGACCTAGTTGTCTAGTGGGCTTGGGATAAGCCATGTAGGCTAATTAAATGTTTTGGGCTTGTTTAGTTAATAGTGTTCACTTGGGCTTGGCCCAGTTTGTATTTAGGTCACCCTATGTAACTATAAATAGGGTAAGCCTAGGTCATTAGGCGGTTGCTGTTCATATTGTTGTTCTTCTTATCATTGTTGAGTCTTGTGATAGTTGTACTAGACGAGTTTCATACTCGTGTGCAATCTAATCAATTCGTTTGTTCTTATTCTTATCACTTTCATTAGTTTTCTGCACTTTTGATTGTGTTAGTGATATCCATTGATAGTTTTTGGACTTACAAGTGGTATTATAGCCTAAGAAGTCTTTCGAGTGCTCGGTTTCGTTGGATATTATATTGAAGAACAAGGTTGAAGAAAAGGTTGCTAATTCGAAGAACTTGCTATTTCGAAGAACAGTTTGAAGAACAATTTTGAACATCAAGACCAGTTCAAAAAATTCATATTTGATCTGTTTTGGGAAGAATTGACTGTGTTTGCTGATTTTTCGGAGTTTTTTTTTTGTGGAAAGGATCTCTCAAAATTGGTTAACAATTTGTTTTCTTTATTATCGAGATTCATTTTTAATTGATATCTTCAAAATATCAGTGCACGAGATTGATTGTGCGGACTAGTGCGCGGTCAAAATTAAAATGTGTGCTGGATTGTGGACTCACTTTTGGTGTACGGGCTCAATAAATTATATTAGTGTGCGGTCAGATAATTTATTTGTGGCTTGGAGTCTAGTGTGCGACCTGGAGTGTGCGGGATCAGTTAAAATTGTGTATGGGACACAAGTGTGAGGCCTAATTAAGTTAGTGTGCGGCCCAATTAACTCTTAGTGTGCGACCAGACTGTTAATGTGTGACCAGACCTTTTGTGTGCGACCAGTTTATTAGTGTGCGACTAAGGCCCAAAAAGTCAGTGTGCGGCCCAAAGTAAATGGTGTGCGAACCAAAATAACAAGCGTGCGGTCCAAAAGGTAGTGTGCGGCCCAATATAGCAAAGGTGGAACTTTAACCAGCTGGCGTGCTCGGTTTTAAACGTATTTGAGTGCAGAATTTGATCTGCTAACAATCTTGGCAAACCGACTGCACGGTTAGGCTCGTGTGATTTTTAGTACAAAAAACAATTTTCGGTACAATTTGGTAAAAACAGTTTTCATTGGACTCGAAATTCCAAAAAAAAAAATGTTTGATTATATGTCTTTGGACTCGAAATTCCGAGATGAGTCTACCGATACAATTTGGTAAAAACAGTTTTCGATCAATTTTTGAACGTTTTTGACAGTCCGGTTCGGTAAAACAGACATTTCCGGGGGATCACAGTTTAGCATCTTAGAAATGTCTTCTTAGAGTGTTGTGCTTGAGCAGAAACATGAAGGTTTCAGATACTTTTCTGGTGAATCTGTAGAAGCTTTAATTGGCCGATTTACTAAACTGCTCTCTGAAATGAAGATGATAGAGATTGTGGTGTCTACTCGTGTGAGCAACAAGAAGCTTCTGGATGCTCTAAAAAGTATTCCAGTTCAGGCAAAGTGTAGTTGGTTTAGAAATGTTAATCAGATAGTGTTGACAACCAACTGTTATTGTTACAGAATGAAGTCGGATAAGCTGATCTCACTCTTAAAATCATATGATAAGGCTAAAAAGTAGAAGGCTCAAGGCAACACATCTACTGCACTTTGCTCATCCACTCCTGCTGTTCCTGCTGCCCCATTACCTGCTGTAGTTTGCTCATCTACTTCTGCTGATTCGCTGAATTCAGAATCAGGTTGCTATACAGGTACTCAGATTCATAAATTCACTCCTACTCCTACTGAGGTATGTGTAGATTATATTTGTTGTACTAGTGCCTGTAGAGAAAAAATGAGTGGCTATAAAGAACACGCTAACTCATTAATTATGCAACTGCAATTATCCAAATCGGATTTATATCAGATTAAAAAGAAAATCAATGGATACAAGGATATGGTAGAGGCACAAAAGCGTGATAGCCGCCGGTTGCATAATGACTTGAGTCAAGAAAAGTATAGGCATCTCCACTTTAAAGAACTTTCTGAAAAACTAACTGTTGAACTTGATTCTCTAAAATCAACTTTCGAAAATACAGAGTTTAATTTTAAGAAATTTGACGTTTCAAGTGAAAAGATTGAGAAGATGATAAATACGCAGTTACAGTTTAGTAAGAAAGAAGTTAGGAATAAGGGTTTGGGATATGTGTGCATTCCTCCACCATACAATCATTCATATACCTCTATTCCTATGACTGAAGAGGGGATTGCTAACATGCTGACATGGTTTTAGGCGGGCTAGTGATGTCAAGGTTGAGCCAGCAAAACCCACAAAATTTAAAATCTCAAAACCTAAAAAGAATGAAACAAAGACAACTGAACCAACATCTACACCTGTCTTTGTTAAATCAGAAAATGTCTTTAAACAAACAGAGACATTGAGCTTTGAGAAAAAATGCAGAATCGGCTAATGAACTAACTGAGCCAGCTACATCATCTGACTCCAAATGTGAATCACCTGAAGCAGATGATTCTAAGAAATTGGAATCAGTTGAATCTAGTGAATCCAGCTGTGAGTCCTCTGGAGTAGCTGAATCAAGCAGTGAAAACTGACTGAGCCCACAACATCTGAAATTGATACACCAAGGCTAGTCAAAAGTGTAGAAGAATGTGTGAACGATACTGATATTGATGCTTCTACTTCATGTGCAGATGAGGTAAAAGTAGAGGATTGGGTTGAGGGGGATGATATTGTTTGCCAAAAAACTAACGATGATTGTTGGAAAACATCAAAATTTGTCTGTTCATGCTCAGCCATATGTGAAAAAGGTTGTTTTTGAGCCAACTTTGAGAGGCCCGTCAAATAAATATGTGCTTCCAAAACCAACAGTTAACAATTGGTGTGATGTGAGTGCGTTATATTTTTAGATATATTTTAGCTCTTTTTACTTGCAAATTCAAGTTTTAAATTTATAAAACACGATATAATACTATCACTCTACACACACGTTAGGGCAAGTGCATCCATCGCGGACGTAGTATAGTGATGGCAAGATAACGAGGTCGTCCAAGGACACAAGAGCTTTTAGTACCGGCTTATCGTTAACGACTAATCTAACCAAACTTTGATAAAAAGGTTTTTAAAGTTACAAAACTAAAAAGCAAAAATAAAATATAAGGAAAAACAAATAGACAAGAAGGAATTACTTGGTTCCAATTTCTCTTTTATGTATCCTTTAATGATTTCCGCACTTTGGGCATTTTAAAAGATTATCTTTAAGTTATAGTAGTAGGCCCCCTTCCAGGCAGCATTACCCTCAACCTATTGGTCTAAGTCAACAAGGATACTGTCACACCCGCTAAATTAGAGTTGGTGTGATCTGAATGGTATCTTCTTTGCACAGCAAAAGTATTTAAGCTAAGACTTCTAAACAGTGAACGCCTGCTAAGTACTCGAATCCCCATGGGTTCTCCTATTCCAACCGTTCCATAGTTTTGAAAAATGCAATCCTAAGAAAGAAACATGCGAAAAATCAACATAAAGTTGGCGAGTTCATAGTTTGTTGGAAAAAGATTTAAAATAAATCTCTTTGATAACCGGTTTATTTTTGAAAAAGATTTAAAATAAATCTCTTTGATAACCGGTTTAAGTAATGTTGAAAGAATGTAATAAGACCAATTTCTTTGGCATGTCTTTTGAATACCTTGTGTTTGAAAAATTGTATAACCGTCAATGTCCGCGTACGACAAAGACAACATGCCCGCATGAGCCTATACCCCACCCCGTGCTAGAAAGTGCCTTGCCAAACCGTTTACTCAAGACGGCCAATTAGCAGGTGGTTATGGTTCCAATGTGTAGCGATGACTTCACTACACAGTTTTAGGCGACCCTATGACCCTTAGCTAAGTAGTGGAGAATCCAGTCCTTGAGTCTTTGTGCCTCGCACGAGCAAATGTAAGCCTAACCCACGAGAGTCCTTGTGCCTCGCACAAGTGAAAATAGGCCTAGCCCGTTTGTGTCTGTAAACAGGACCATCCAGTCCCCTTATTTGTATGTAGGACAACCTAGTCCTTGAGTCTGTAAGCAGGACCAGCCAGTCCTCTTACTTGTATGCAGGACAAACCCGTCCCATAGTAACTAGGACCCCTCCGTCACTAGTCATGAAACTCATGCACGTTTAAAAAATACGCGAGTGTTTTGTAAAACCGGTATGTTTAGAATAAACCTCTTCTTGGCCATTCATGAGATGGGAAATGGATATTGAAGGGGTATGGTCCCAAAAACCCTGCGCAAGCGCAGAGGACCATACCATAATCACACTCCAAATTCATCTCGAACAGGCCTTGCGCGGCCGCGCAACGTGTCTTAGTAAAGATTTGGGAAAGATCACTCTTCAGTAACCATGCGCCGGAGAAAGGAAAGACAAATGTTCAACTAACACCCTTGCGCGGGCCCGCGCAAGGGTACAATTAAGCTTGAAGATTTAACAGCAAGAGACAAGTCTTGAACACTTCCGCGCAGATGAAATAAAGACTTGAACAAAAGGAATCTTTTCTGTTATAATAGAATGGACACGTGCTGAGAGATTACTGGTTTACAGCTGTAGATCTTCTAGAAGCCATTAAATTACCATCGTGCAAAAACCTCATTCGGTTATAACCAAATGTGACGTGGCAAAATCTTGGACCTTCCTTGATGTCACGATGATGGCAACAATTTACATGCAAATTTAGATTAAACCACTTTCCACGTGGCTTCTCCCCAGCCGTTGATCAAGATCACGATCCGTGTGCATGGATGGGGAGATAACTAACAAACGGAAAAGAGAATTCCGTTATTACCTCCGTTACATTTTTGGCGCCAAACTTCAGTTATAAATATGGGAATTCACGTACAATCATGATCATCTACACTCACTTACTTTCACTCTTACTACTTCCTCTTCTTTGAGATTTCTGTACTTATTCTCACGCTGGAGGGTGGTCACGGAGAGAACCCCCATTCTCCCCGTGGCGAGGCTAACGACATTTCTGTTTTGCAGAGATTTCCGACAAAGTAGTTCCCATCAACAATCGGCGAGAGGATTAACCCTTTTATGCAGAAACCCTATTCCCAGAGCTGATTTATTCCGGTCACTTAGATCTGGTATTTCTTAATTGGCACCCACCAATTTCTACTTTTATTCTCATCTTCTCGTTCGATTTCTTTCTTTCTTCTGTTTTCAATGGCAGAAGGTCCATCAAATCAACCACCAGGTCCTCGATCCAAGAACAAAGGCAATTTTGCTTATGCTTCTCAGGTCAACGGAATCGTGGAAGAAGCATCCGATGATAACGATGTTCAACATGATGCGAATCATGTGAACGATCCTGTTACTCCAGGAGTTCCACCTGAAATTCCGATCAGTTCAATCCTACCACCTGGTGAAACTTCGATCTTTTGGTTTGTTAAATCTCAGGGGGCCTTGAATGCAGTTTATGCACAACTTTGTGCATAAACCGCTCAGACAACATCACAGGCACGTAGACCTGCAGCTCAGGTGCGAACCCCAACCGCACCTAGAGACTTACATTATGATTCACCATCGTACATGTCGGTTGAAGATACAGAAGTTAATTCCAAATCTCGCACTAGATATAAGTCTACTCATTCTGGCACGAGACGTCGGGATCATCGTGAAGAGCAACATTCTCAGAGAAGACAATCTGTTCATACAAGACTGGGCCCGCATTTATCGCAAGAGCGGGACACCCAGACCAATGATGAAAACTATCACGGAAAGCTCAATCACTTGTAGGCCTGTAAATGAACCGAACGAACACGAACATTGGCGTGTTCGTGTTTGTTCATTTAAATTTAACCGAACACAAACACGAACACAAACACATAATCGAACACTTTTTTATGTTCATGTTCGTTCATTAAGAAAATGGAAATGTTCGTGTTCGTTCGTGTTCGTTCATTAAAAAGCTAAACGAACACAAACGAACAAACACAAATGAACAAATACAAAAGAATATGATTGAATAAACATAAACGAACATAACACAAACATAAATGAAAACTAACGAACACAAACGAACAAGTCTAGTGCATCATAAACCCATCATGATTCTACCAAAACGAACAAGTCTAGTACATCAAAAATCCATCATGTTAAATAATGGTTCAAAAATAAATAATTCATCCAAAAATTCTTCATAATTATACCAAAAAAAATCTATAATGATTCATCCAGCCACCATTCATGTTTCATCCAAAAACCCATGATCCATGTTTAAACCTGTAATAAAAGATATATAAAATACGTAAGCTAAAATTAGAGGTTTAAACTTACTGTGTGTAAAAAATCAAAAATTCAAAATGCTTCACCCAAATCATATTTTTTCATTCAAGCTCAATGTATGTAATATCGTCATTTTCCTACAATTAACAACGAAAATATATATTAGTTCTAGACCAATAGTAACAAAAAAATGGTACTATAGTTGAAAGAATAAGCAAATTACCTTGATTTTCTTTTTATGTAGTCCATAGTAATGACGATACCAATCAGCTCCACAAACAAGCATATCAACCATCTCTGTTCCTAAACAAGAACGATGTGGCTCAACAACCCTGCCACCAGCGCTGAAAGCCGATTTAGAAGCAACAGTTGTTATTGGAACATATAGGATATCAGCTGCCATTTTGGACAAAATTCTATACTTAAGTCTATTCTCTTTCCACCATCCCAAAACATCAAAACTTGCACCTGTCTCAGAAATGTACACTCCTTCCTGTAAATAAGTGGCTAACTCTGACTTTACACGTTCAACAGTATCAAGACTTTTAATATGTTGAGCATACATAGCGCTACCTGATTTCAAACCATCACCAAATCGAGAAGTCATGAAGCTTGATGAACTCTTAGAAGAACCAGCTCTGATCTCGCTTCCACTCCCAGTAGTTGCACCACCAGTTCGAACAACATTCGATTCCTTATGTGCCTCAATATACTCATTAAACAAATCCTCTAAAATGTCATTAACAACTTGTACTTCTTCTTTAGCCTCCTCCAGAGAATAAATTGTATTGAAAGATAATTTAATTAGTTCCATTTTATATCTTGGATCCATAACAACACCCAGAGAAATCAACAGATTAGTAGAGCCCCAGTATTTGTCAAATTTTTCTTTCATTTTACATGCCATAGATCGCATGCAATCATTCTCCTCCAGAGCTACAGTATCCAATGCATTCTTTATAACGTATAACTCAATGAGAAATAAATTAGAAGTTGGATACTCAGAACCTACAAGATTAGAAAACAATTACTTATAAATATATTGTATAACAAATAGCGAGAGATAAAGTAGAATACACTAATACCTGAAATTATTTTGGTAGCCTCATTGAAAAGTGACAAGAATAAGCAAACATCTTTACATTTTTTCCAATCATCACCACTTGGTAATTTGGTGTATGTACTTTCTCGATCGGCATAATTCTCAAAAACTTCTTTAAACTCCAAAGTCGTAGACAACATTGCGTATGTTGCATTCCACCGAGTACTGACATCCAAGATTAGATGTTTTTTTTTCAATTGTTATTGTTTAGTAAGCTCACTAAAGAGATGTAATCGCCCCGGAGAAGCACCTACATGTTTCACACTCTAACGAACATTGTGAATTATATCTTGAATTTCTGATAGACCATCTTAAACCAACAAGTTAAGAATATGCGCACAACATCGCACATGAAACAACTTTCCATCAAGAGGAAGTTTTTTTTGTAGATTTAAATTATCCATCAACTTTCTAGCCACCACATCATTAGTTTTAGCATTGTCCACAGTCAAAGTAGCCACCTTCATCTCAATATTCCAATCTTTTAAACACTTGAATAAGCAATCATAGATATGAACTCCAGAATATGGCGGAGGCACATCTACAAAACTCAATATGCATTTGTGAATATCAAAATCCGAGTCTACAAAGTGGCATGTAACTACCATGTAATGGATATTTTGAACGGATGTCCACATGTCAGTTGTGATGCTCACACGATTAACAGTATTCAACATTTTTTGAATTCTTTTCTTTCCAAGTTTGTAACTAGAAACACAATCTTGTCGAACTGATGCACGAGAGATCTTCTCAAATTCCGGATTGGCTTCCTTCATCATCACATTGAACAACTCATACTCAACAAAATTAAATGGCAATTCATGCACCATGATCATATGAGAAATAACCTCCCTCATCCTCGCATTGCTAAACTTCCAGTTTTTCACCACTGATGAAGAACCTGATGTTATTCAAGAAAATAATTTATATCACTAAATAGGAAAAAAAAATCAAATAAAATATTAAGAAGGAACCTGATGCTTTTCCAGAAGAAATATTTAACTTCATTTGTCCTTTACTTGCGGCTTTTACTTTCGGACAATACTTTTTTATATGTCTATTTAATGGTGTGGTGGTTCCATCCTTAAACTTGTCAAATTTCTCACTACGGTGTATACATTGATAGACTTCATTTTGATCAGCATTAGTTATTGTGCGAAAATGAACCCAAGCAGTTGATGTCTTCTTTCTTTTCTTTTTAGTGTAATGGGCATTGTCTTCATCATTATTTACTTCTTCATCATTATTTTCTTCATCAATGAGATTTTCTTCTTCATCATTAACTACAATAACATCATCGCTATTAGGCGCCTTTTTTGGAGTTGAAGTATCTGCGCTTGCTTGAAATTCTGTATCATTTGAACGGGGTAGAGACATTTCACTATTGATAACCTAACAGGAAAAACGCTTAAGGGTCAATATACTTAATAAACTAGAACTAGTAACAACATGAAATAGGTAGAACTATCTTAAGTGCTTTTTTTGTTTTTATTCTTTTTCCTTATAAGTTCTAAATGGATCAGAGCTTCGAGACTATCTTAAGTGCTTTTTGTTTTTATTCTTTGCTTATTACAAGCCCACATAATTCCTGTATACTCCATGGTTGAAATCATAGCAGCACACTTCACCTCTAATTTCATTAATGGTGAAATTCACCATCTTAGGTTACATCTAACAAAAACCTTACTAATCTTGGTTTATTAAATAAGAATGGCAGCGATCTAGATTTAAATGGATTACAAAATCCTGAAAGTATTGATTTATAATATTCTTTCTTTAGAAAAGTTGCAAGAGCCCTGGATTTTTATTTCGCTTTGGGCCACCAAAATAGTTGAGCCGACCCTGTATAAAAATATTATACATACACCAGTAGCGGATCCAAGAATTTTTTTTACCGGATTCCTTTTAGTATATTTTCACTAATTCTCACTATTTTTCTTTAAATCATACAAAATTTCCACTGGTTTTTTAATTTTTTTCCAAACCGAGGGGGTTCTTGGGAACCCCCAAAACACCCCTGGATCCGCCACTGACAAACACATGCTTATATAATGTGTCCTGTAATTCAGATTTACGTACAACATAATAATAAAATTTATCAAGTTTAACTCAGCTATTAAGTATTTAAGTTGCTATTTGAGTGTGTCTAAGAATGACATATGAACTAAACCATTTTTAATTCAAATCTAGTAGAAGAACGAGTATATTAGGGAGTAGAGTAGAACATCAATAAAAGTAAACAATCAAGTACTCAGCATATTCATGAATGTATACGTGGATTTGTTGTAATGTGTATTTTAGGGCCAAAGTAGAACATCAATAAAAATAAAAAACTACATATACCTGTTAATAATTGTCACACCCCCAAAATCCACCTGCGGAGTATCACCGCTTGGGAGCGTGACTGACCAGGATCAAGCCACCAATCATATAGAACAATATATGTAGTAAAAGTAATTGCCATTAAACCAAACCAAATCCATATGAAAGGTGTTCCAAAACATAGGTAAGTTATCACTGTTTAGCGGAAGCGTATAAAATAAAACCCATCATAATAAAGTTTCAAGTGTCATAAGTGTTTAGCAAGACAATCCCGATCCAAGCCCACAGCGACCAGCTCCTCCCTGTGCAAGCTCCATGTACCTAACGACCTGCAAGGCATGTAACAGAGGATCAACAACTAGTTGAGCGAGTTCACAGAAAGTAAATGCGTAATAGTATGTTCGTTTGTAACATGTGGCTCTACTGGGCCGATAATACGTTCTATTGGTGGGGGCTTCCCATGTTGTATAATCACTAGATTATTCGTAACCATAAGTGTTCTTCACAACCGAGAACAGTAGTACGTACAAGCTTTACGTAGGTATTTCATACGTATCCTTCACAACCGAGGATAGTGGTGAGTATGAATATCACGTAGGCTTTACGTGAGTGCCTGACCCAACCGAGGCAGTAGTGAATGATGGTATACGTAGATTTACGTATGTGTCCTGCACAACCGAGGACAGTAAGTAGCATATGCATATGTGAGTTTTACGCATGTGTCCTGCACAACCGAGGACAGTAAGTAGTATAAGCATACGTGGGTTTACGTATGTGTCCTACACAACCGAGGACGCTGGTATGGTAGTCTAGTGATAGTGTCAGTACGAATCTATTCAACCTTATTCCTTCAATCCCATTCCCAAGCCCTTGGGAATCCCATGCCTTAGTAAGAGTGTGAACTCACCTTGGTTTGCTCGGTATGTTATTGCTTCTAAGGTTTAGTAAATGTCTAAGTCCGTTACACACGACCTAGGATACGTTGCACATGATACGATGTAAGTGTTTGCATCCAATTAGGGTTTGCAAGTCATTGATATTCAAGCAACTGTGTTGTGTGTGTTTATTGTGTACATGATGATATCACATAGAATTGTTCACGCATGCAAGATCATACAGTTGCATTCAGTATCATACGATCATATATAGAATCATATGCCACATAAACAGTTAATCGTTTTCACGTAATTCATGTGTCACGTCTTGAATTTCACAGTTTAGTCTAACGGGAATATTAACCTAATGGCCACCGTTAACATACTTAACGTATTAACATCGTTAATGAGCTTAACAATTTAACAGAGTTTGACTTCAATATCCCCATTCATTCCTTAACAGATCAACATGCTTTTATCATACAACATAGCTTCAATTTAAATCACACACAAGTAGGACAGGGCCATGCTCATCTTAAAACTCAGACAAGTGTGTGTGTGTGTGTGGGGGGGGGGCTTCCCCTGTTTATAAGTCGGATAGGAAGTGTGGGGGGTTAAAACTCGGATAACATAGGTAAGGGTTCAAAACTCGGACTAGGGGGTATGGGGGTTAAAGTTCGAACCAAGGGGGATTAGGTTACAAAACTCGGACCATGGCCTTCACAAAAGTCGGACATGAGAATACTCTCAAAACTTGGACAATAGGTGCCTTAAACAAAGCTCGGACCCCTTGATTTTATGTGAAACTCGGACCCCTTGTAATCATCAAAGATCGGACACATGCATATGTTAATAAAGCTCGGACATTAGGGTTACATGCAATAAAATTCGGATAGCCTTACACCCAACAAACTCGGACCATTGCCTAACCCTTGGCTTATATGGTTAAACTTCGGACTCCTACACTCATAACTAAAAGCCGGACCTTGTGTTTTGGAGCCAAAAACTCGGACCACAAGTGTCATGAAACTCGAGATCAAGCATTTCATGAAGGAGTTCGGACAAGCATCATCATATATATATAAAAGTCGGACACTTATCATTTACATATAATTCGGACATGAACACTATAACAAAACTCAGACAAGCAATAGTCATACAACAGATTATTCCAGTTCAACGTGATTGTATCAGTTACGTTTTATGTTCTCGTGCAATCGTGAAACCCTAAATCATACTTCTTAATGTAGAATCAATTAAATCTTCAATAGTTGGACAAAACAATCATCTAAATCAAGAATCTTAATCATCTAGCAATGTTTACACAATCAATAACATTCTTTCACAGTAAAACAGAATCAATTAACAAAGAATAGCATATGATGAACTAGGGTTTTCATGAAACACACAATCAGGAATAAAAACAACAATCAATCATTAACAATTTACCTTGGATGATTCTAGAGAGAATGTGGAAACAAAAGTGATGAATGTCTTGCCAATGATTTGGTGATGATTGCCAAAGAATGTGAACTACGTGCTTTGGTTTCTTGTGAAAATGATTAGTGTACAAGGGATTAGGGTTAAGAATCTCTAGGATTTCACTAATTACCCTCTACCTCCCTAAGTATTATATTTTACACATGCACACCATCTCATAACAATTTCATAGTTTCACCACCAAGTTCATATATTAACCAAGTCTTTCACAAATAACAAACAACCATGCACAAACACACAATACAATTCATTTCATCAAAACGTATATAATTCCATGGCAACTAGTTGTGCAAATAATCAACTAAATAATAAATGAACGTGCAATAAATGCTAAATAGGAAATCTTGGAAATTCGAGTTGTCACATTATCCCCAACTTGAAAGAAATTTCGTCCCGAAATTTAGCATGCGGTTACTGAGGAAGCTAGGTAAGTTGTATCGTTTACTGGTTTTCCTGGGGTGTTACATCATCCCCCCGTCGATTTGGAATTTCGTCCCGAAATTCCGCAGTAGTAGCTTCAGCCTCAGTAGTAGTTGCATTGGTTTCGAATAACTGGGGGGTACTTTTCTGTCATCTGGTCTTCGCGTTCCCAGGTGTACTCTGGGCCATGTTTGGAGTTCCAACGAACTCGGACAAGAGGGATTCTCTTGTGTTTGAGGACCTTAACATCCCGGTCCGTGATTTCTACAGGTTCCTCGACGAACTGCAACCGCTCGTCGATAGTGAGTTCCTTAAAAGGAACTATGAGGGTCTCATCTGACAGGCACTTCTTCAGATTTGACACGTGAAATACGTTGTGAACTGCACCGAGTTCAGCTGGTAGGTTTAGTCTGTAGGCCACTTTGCCTATTTTCTCAATGATCTCAAACGGTCCGACATACCGCGGATTTAGTTTGCCCCGTTTGCCAAAACTAACCACACCCTTCCAGGGTGAGACTTTTAATAAAACCCGGTCCCCGACCTGAAATTCTAACGGTTTCCTACGCTTATCCGCGTAGGCTTTCTGACGGTCGCGTGCTGCCGCCATGCGTTGTCGTATTTGTGCAATCTTTTCTATGGCGTCCACTACAATCTCCGGACCCGTGATCTGACTATCCCCCACCTCTGCCCAACAGAGAGGTGACCGACATTTACGCCCGTACAATGCCTCGAATAGAGCGGCTTGTATGCTGGTGTGGTAACTGTTATTATACGAAAACTCCACTAACGGGAGATGCTTTTCCCAGCCGTTGCCGAAATCAATAACACATGCCCGAAGCATGTCTTCAAGAGTTTGAATCGTGCGCTCAGACTGCCCATCCGTCTGAGGGTGATAAGCTGTGCTCATGTCTAACCGTGAGCCGAAAGATTTGTGCATCGCTTGCCATAGCTCTGACGTGAATCTGCATCCCGATCCGAAATGATGGAGGTGGGCACCCCGTGCCTCGAAACAACTTCTTTAAGATAAACGTCTGCGAGAGTGGAGAACTTATCCGTTTCCTTAATAGCCAGGAAGTGTGCAGACTTGGTGAGTCGATCCACGATCACCCATATGGTATCATTCCCACGCTGAGATCTAGGTAGGCCTGTAACAAAGTCCATGGAAATTTCTTCCCATTTCCACTGTGGTATCCTGGGTTGTTGAAGTAGGCCCGCTGGTTTCTGGTACTCCACTTTGACCTTTGCACATGTCAAACACTTGCCGACGTAAGTAGCGATGTGGGCTTTCATGCTAGGCCACCAATATGTTGTTTTGAGATCGTGGTACATCTTATCCGACCCTGGATGTGTTGAGTAGCGAGACTTGTGTGCTTCATCCATCACAAGCTCTCGTAAACCGCCATAAAGTGGGACCCAAATACGTCCTGTTACATAGTAGGCGCCATCTTCCTTTGGTTCTAATCGTTGCCTTGAGCCACATAAAGCTTCAGCTTTGACGTTTTCGGGCTTTAATGCTTCCATCTGAGCAGTTCGTATTTGTGCAGGAAGACTAGACTGAATAGTGAGCTGCAAAGCTCGTACGCGTCTAGGTAGAGTGTCCTTTCGACTGAGAGCGTCAGCCACAACATTGGCTTTGCCTGGATGATACTTAATAGCGCATTCGTAATCGTTTAAAAGTTCAACCCGTCTTCGCTGACGCATATTCAATTCTTTCTGCTTGAAGATATGCTCGAGACTCCTGTGATCGGTGTAACTAGTGCACTTGGTACCGTACAGGTAGTGTCGCCATATCTTAAGCGCGAAAACAACAGCTCCCAGCTCTAAATCGTGCGTCGTGTAATTCCGTTCATGAACTTTGAGTTGACGAGAAGTGTAGGCAATAACTTTATCCCGCTGCATCAATACACCACCAAGCCCCTGTATCGATGCGTCACAATAAACCACGAAGTCATCCGTGCCTTCTGACAATGAGAGAATAGGTGCGCTGCAAAGCCTATCCTTTAGGTACTGGAAAGCGGTTTCCTGGGAATTTCCCCAACGATAGGTAACACCTTTCTGTGTCAGCATTGTAAGCGGCTGTGCGATCTTGGAGAAATCTTTGATGAATCGTCTGTAATACCCCGCCAAACCCAAGAATTGGCGTATTTCCGTTGGTGTACGCGGTGCAGGCCAGTTCCTGATCGAATCTACTTTGGATGGATCGACATGAATCCCATCCCTGTTCACCACATGGCCTAAGAAGTGGACTTCACGAAGCCAGAAGTCGCATTTTGAAAACTTGGCGTACAGTTGTTCCTTTCGAAGAAGTTCCAAGATAAGACGTAAGTGCTGCTCGTGTTCCTCCTGACTCTTGGAGTAGATCAGAATGTCGTCGATGAAGACAATTACAAACTTGTCAAGATAGGGTTTGCACACCCTGTTCATAAGATCCATGAAGACTGCAGGCGCGTTCGTAAGCCCAAATGGCATGACTAGGAACTCGTAATGGCCGTAGCGAGTTCTGAATGCTGTCTTGGAGACGTCCTCATCCCGGTCTCTCAGTTGATGATAACCGGACCTTAGATCAATCTTGGAGTAGTAACTCGACCCTGCAACTGGTCGAATAAGTCGTCAATACGTGGAGGAGGATAACGGTTCTTCACTGTGACCTTGTTCAGTTCGCGGTAATCGATGCACATACTAAAAGTGCCATCCTTCTTTTTCACAAAAAGTACAGGAGCTCCCCAAGGCGAAGAGCTTGGACGAATAAAGCCCTTATCCAAGAGCTCTTGTAGTTGCTTTGAAAGTTCTTCCAGTTCAGTTGGAGCTAAACAATACAGTGCGCGAGCTATAGGTGCTATCCAGAACTATAGGAATGAGGTCGATAGGAAGCGTCTGACCAGCGAGGATAAGATTACAACCCTGAACTATGTGTGGCCTCTAGACTTTTACCATTAGCTAATACTACGACAGGTTTGGTGTTCAAGGTAGTTGGTGCACATTTTAACATCTGACTAACTTTCAAGGACATATAATTGGTATCCACACCTGAATCAAACAAGACAGTAACATAAAAGTCGTCGAGAAGAAACTTACCCATTATTACGATAAGATCGTTCCTTGCGTCACCTTGACCAATCATGTACACGCTGCCCCGACGTCATTATTTCCATTGCTTCCCCCAACGCTATCCCCGTTGTCGTCCCTTTTTCCATGGTCGTGGTTCTGAGTCTGGTCCTGGTTTAATTGAGGGCAATCGCATTTAAAATGACCTTCAGCCCCACACTGGAAACATCCCCGGTTTCCACGCTGTGGCTGCTGCTGTGTGTTCTGTGGAGCTGGTAGTTGCAGTTGCTGGTTCTGTGAAGATTGAGGCGGTCGTTGTTGTTCTTGAGTTACAGGACGTGAGTTTCGACAATCCTTAGCTTCATGACCAATCTTGAGACACCGCTGGCAACGACCCTTGTTGCACTGGCCACCGTGGTGTCTGTTACAATTGTTGCACCAAGGGTGAATTCCTCGATATCTTTTCTGCCCATGACTACTAAAAAACTACTGTCTGGGGCTCTGGTAGTCATCTATCTCTTGCTGCTGCGTCAGAGGCTGGACCAAAATTAATCCCTTGCTCAGGTTTTCATCCCACTTGCGTTTGTTATCACTAGAAGCACATGTAGTATCAGCTTTAACACGTTTTGGTAGTTTGTTTTGTTCTACTGCCTGGTCTGTGAGACGATGAGCAAGACGAGTGACTTGCTGGATAGTACCAAGGTTAACTGCGGTCAAATGACTCTGAATTTCGGGCACCAGACCCTTGAGATACAGTTCGATGCGTTTGGTGGGAGGGTCTACCATAGTAGGACAAAATGTGGCTAATTCATTCGATCTCTTCGTATAAGCTTCAATTTCAGACCCCACCATCTGTAGGTTGAGGAACTCTACCTCTAGTTTATGGATGTCTTCTCGACTGCAAAACTCTTCCTTAATTAGGTCCTTGAACTCGTTCCAGGGAGTGGCATTAGCAGCCGCCAGTCCTAACATTTGAACCTGTGCTTCCCACCAAGTTAATGCAGCACCTTCGAGTGTTCCAGTAGCAAACTTTACTCTACGTGACTCAGGGCAATCATGCACCTCGAAGTCAGTTTCGAGCCTCTCAAACCAATGGAGGAGGCCTTCAACTCCCTCAGTTCCACTGAAGGTACTAGGTTGGCAATCCTTGAGATTTTTGATGGTGTAAACAGGTGGCTGAGCGTGTTGACCTCCTGCTTGTATGGCTGCAAGTGCCGCATCAATTCGTTCGTTAATGAGAGCCGTCAACTGGGCTTGTGTCATGTTGATATATCCGGCCATGATCTTCATAGCAAATGCAACGTAAGTGAGAATGGTTCGCGAGTAGTGCGATGACAGAAGAGTGTAAGCACATAAGTGTTCTCAAGCAATAACATATAGTGAGCAATGTGATCTAAGCATACCACGAGCAAAGTTCTATGTAATTCTAGCATGTAGGCAATAAACAATAACCTTATTACCTAGGATGTTGAGTCTTGCACGTGGAGCTAAGCGTCGTTGTGGATCGTTGAGAGCACTGTTCTGGTTATAGTCTGGTTTTAATAAAAACGTTTTCCCATTTTAAAACCAAGTTCTCTATAACCAATGGCTCTGATACCAATCTGTCACACCCCCAAAATCCACCTGTGGAGTATCACCGCTTGGGAGCGTGACTGACCAGGATCAAGCCACCAATCATATAGAACAATATATGTAGTAAAAGTAATTGCCATTAAACCAAACCAAATCCATATGAAAGGTGTTCCAAAACATAGGTAAGTTATCACTGTTTAGCGGAAGCGTATAAAATAAAACCCATCATAATAAAGTATCAAGTGTCATAAGTGTTTAGCAAGACAATCCCGATCCAAGCCCACAACGACCAGCTCCTCCCTGTGCAAGCTCCATGTACCTAACGACCTGCAAGGCATGTAACAGAGGATCAACAACTAGTTGAGCGAGTTCACAGAAAGTAAATGCGTAATAGTATGTTCGTTTGTAACATGTGGCTCTACTGGGCCGATAATACGTTCTATTGGTGGGGGCTTCCCATGTTGTATAACCACTAGATTATTCATAACCATAAGTGTTCTTCACAACCGAGAACAGTAGTACGTACAAGCTTTACGTAGGTATTTCATATGTATCCTTCACAACCGAGGATAGTGGTGAGTATGAATGTCACGTAGGCTTTACGTGAGTGCCTGACCCAACCGAGGCAGTAGTGAATGATGGTATACGTAGATTTTACGTATGTGTCCTGCACAACCGAGGACAGTAAGTAGCATATGCATATGTGAGTTTTACGCATGTGTCCTGCACAACCGAGGACAGTAAGTAGTATAAGCATACGTGGGTTTACGTATGTGTCCTGCACAACCGAGGACGCTGGTATGGTAGTCTAGTGATAGTGTCAGTACGAATCTATTCAACCTTATTCCTTCAATCCCATTCCCAAGCCCTTGGGAATCCCATGCCTTAGTAAGAGTGTGAACTCACCTTGGTTTGCTCGGTATGTTATTGCTTCTAAGGTTTAGTAAATGTCTAAGTCCGTTACACACGACCTAGGATATGTTGCACATGATACGATGTAAGTGTTTGCATCCAATTAGGGTTTGCAAGTCATTGATATTCAAGCAACTGTGTTGTGTGTGTTTGTGTACATGATGATATCACATAGAATTGTTCACGCATGCAAGATCATACAGTTGCATTCAGTATCATACGATCATATATAGAATCATACGTCACATAAACAGTTAATCGTTTTCACGTAATTCATTTGTCGCGTCTTGAATTTCACAGTTTAGTCTAACGGGAATTTTAACCTAATGGCCACCGTTAACATACTTAACGTATTAACATCGTTAATGAGCTTAACAATTTAACAGAGTTTGACTTCAATATCCCCATTCATTCCTTAACAGATCAACATGCTTTTATCATACAACATAGCTTCAATTTAAATCACACACAAGTAGGACAGGGCCATGCTCATCTTAAAACTCAGACAAGTGTGTGTGTGGGGGGGGGGGCTTCCCCTGTTTATAAGTCGGATAGGAAGTGTGGGGGGTTAAAACTCGGATAACATAGGTAAGGCTTCAAAACTCGGACTAGGGGGTATGGGGGTTAAAGTTCGGACCAAGGGGGATTAGGTTACAAAACTCGGACCATGGCCTTCACAAAAGTCGGACATGAGAATACTCTCAAAACTCGGACAATAGGTGCCTTAAACAAAGCTCGGACCCCTTGATTTTATGTGAAACTCGGACCCCTTGTAATCATCAAAGATCGGACACATGCATATGTTAATAAAGCTTGGACATTAGGGTTACATGCAATAAAATTCGGATAGCCTTACACCCAACAAACTCGGACCATTGCCTAACCCTTGGCTTATATGGTTAAACTTCGGACTCCTATACTCATAACTAAAAGCCGGACCTTGTGTTTTCGAGCCAAAAACTCGGACCACAAGTGTCATGAAACTCGGGATCAAGCATTTCATGAAGGAGTTCGGACAAGCATCATCATATATATATAAAAGTCGGACACTTATCATTTACATATAATTCGGACATGAACACTATAACAAAACTCAGACAAGCAATAGTCATACAACAGATTATTCCAGTTCAACGTGATTGTATCAGTTACGTTTTATGTTCTCGTGCAATCGTGAAACCCTAAATCATACTTCTTAATGTAGAATCAATTAAATCTTCAATAGTTGGACAAAACAATCATCTAAATCAAGAATCTTAATCATCTAGCAATGTTTACACAATCAATAACATTCTTTCACAGTAAAACAGAATCAATTAACAAAGAATAGCATATGATGAACTAGGGTTTTCATGAAACACACAATCAAGAATAAAAACAACAATCAATCATTAACAATTTACCTTGGATGATTCTAGAGAGAATGTGGAAACAAAAGTGATGAATGTCTTGCCAATGATTTGGTGATGATTGCCAAAGAATGTGAACTGCGTGCTTTGGTTTCTTGTGAAAATGATTAGTGTACAAGGGATTAGGGTTAAGAATCTCTAGGATTTCACTAATTACCCTCTACCTCCCTAAGTATCATATTTTACACATGCACACCATCTCATAACAATTTCATAGTTTCACCACCAAGTTCATATATTTACCAAGTCTTTCACAAATAACAAACAACCATGCACAAACACACAATATGATTCATTTCATCAAAACGTATATAATTCCATGGCAACTAGTTGTGCAAATAATCAACTAAATAATAAAGGAACGTGCAATAAATGCTAAATAGGAAATCTTGGAAATTCGAGTTGTCACAATAATCGCTGAAGAAAAGAAGAGAGAATACTTTGGTGGGGTTATTTCGTGTACGACTGATGATGAAAGATTGAAAGGGAAACGAATAGTTTGCAGACGTTTATAAAACTATAGTCCCTAAAATTTCTAGGTTTTGTTTTACTTAAATGGTAATAGGTGATTGCTTTCTTAAAATTTGGACTATTATATATTTATATTTATATACTTAACTATTTTAAAAAAGTAAAAAAAATATATATATATATATTTGGGTTTTAAATCGAATATATATTTGAAATTTTATTTGATATTTAATAGAACGAACATGAACAAACGAACATAAACGAACATACGCGAACATAAACGAACATAAACGAATATATATGAACGAACATAAACGAACGTTCATGAACATAAATGAATGAACAAAGCATGTGTTCATGTTTGTTCGCTTAGTTAAACGAACAAATATTTTTGTTCATGTTTGTTCGTTTATTAAATGAACGAACATAAACGAACTTCCCGCCGAACATGTTCATGAACTGTTCATGAATGTTTGGTTCATTTACAGGCCTAATCACTTGGTACAAGACGTTCATGAAGACTTTCGTCAGATCACTTGCGGAAATAGCGGTCCAAGCAATAAGCAAACAAAGCAAACGTACATGGTGCAAAAAGGAACACCGCGCAGACGCAACAACAAACGAAGTCATAATCAACATTGCACGAGCAACAAGTGATTTTTCCTGTTTTTCGAGGAGGTCCTCAAGAGGAACGACCGGTCGTCATAACTGGTATTTTTGGTTATTACCGTACTAATTATATGTTTATCAGTCCGGGTAGTTCTATGGATATTATCTATGAGCAGTGTTTCAAGCAATTAGACCCGGAGGACAAGGCGCACTTGAAACTAGTTGATTTCCCACTAACTGGTTTTTGCAATGAAGCCGTTTTTCCCCTTGGTCAGATCTCTTTTCCTATTACACTTTCTGATGGTAAACACTCGCATACGGTGTCGGTCAATTTTATGGTTATGCCACATACGTCCCGTCATGATGTTTTGTTGGGAAGACGTTCACAAAGGGAGTTTAGCATGATTACTTCCATACCGCATGCTGCTTGTGGTTTTCCAACAAAAACAGACGTAGCAATTTTATATTCAAGAAAGGAGGTCATGTCTGTTGATGACGAACCTCTAATGAAGGTCGCAAAGCCATCTTCCAACGAACCGGAGAAATAGGTAATCAACAGCGAATATCCTGAGAAAACTGTTTTGCTAGGACCTGCCGTGTCCCCAGCAATTCGCGCAAGACTTAAACAACTTTTGTTCGAGAATATGGATATTTTTCATTGTCCCCAGCGGACATGACCAGCGTACCAAGAGATGTGGCAGAACATTGTTTGAATGTTCGACCTTCAGTAGAACCAGTAGTACAATGGAAGCGTAGTCTGGGTCCAAAAAAGACTCGCACAATGAATGAATAAGTTGCTGAGTTGCTTCAAGCAGGCACACTACGTGAAGTCCGATATCAAACGTGGGTGGCTAACCCAGTGATGGTTCAAAAGCATAACGGCGGATGGCGTTTGTGTGTTGATTTCAAGGACCTCAATAAGGCTTGTCCGAAAGATTGTTATTCTCTTCCGGAGATTGATAAGAAAGTAGACTCTCTATCTTCTTTCCACTGGAAATGTTTTCTCGATTGTTACAAAGGTTATCACCAAGTGTAAATGAAGGAAGAAGACGAAGACAAGACGACTTTCCACACGGACAAAGGTATTTTTTGTTACACAAAAACGCCTTTTGGTCTCCGCAATGCGGGAGCTACGTATCAACGTCTGATGGATAAAGTCTTCAGAGAGGATATTGGTGTGACAGTTGAAGTCTATATTGATAACCTTGTTATCATGACAACTGATGAGGAATTAATGCTCAAGAATATTCAGTGCACTTTCAATTCCTTGCACAAAGTTAATTTGAAGCTGAATCTAATAAAATGCTCGTTTAGCATGAAGGATGGTAAATTCTTGGGATTCGTCATGACCAAAGATGGTTTCAAAGTTAATCCGGAGAAGGTAGAGGCTATTCGGTGTATGCCGTCACCAGCATCCATCAAAGAGATGCAACGCCTAGCGGGTCGACTGGCTACGCTTAACCGATTTTTAGCGAACCATGTTGCCAAATCTTATCCGTTCATAAGCACATTGCGCAATTCTGCAAGAAGAGCCAGTTTCAATGGACTCCGGAGGCCGAGAAAGCTTTTCAGGAAATGAAAGAATGCCTAATTCAGTTACCTACTTTAACGGCTCCGCTAAAAGAAGATCCATTAATCTTATATCTTACTGCATCTGATTTGGCAGTAGGCGCAATGTTATTTCTGGAAAGAGACGGAGTCCAAACTCCAATTTATTATATCAGCAAAATGTTAACTGGTCCGGAAACCCGCTATTCGATCATGAAAAAACTGGTTCTAGTGTTAGTCTATGCCTCGCGCAGACTACGGAGGTATTTTCTGGCCATATCATAACCGTTCTTACTAATTATCATTTGGGTCAAATTTTATCCAAATCGGATGTTGCTGGCCGGTTGGCAAAATGGGCCATTGAATTGGGTGGACATAATATCCTATATAAGCCGCACCCAACTATCAAAGGCCAAGTTCTGGCAGATTTCATTACTGAAGTTCCGGTTGATAAAATCTAAGAGTGTGAAGCCATAAAGGATCCTGTCCAAATCTTCGACGACAGGGTTTGGATACTGCATACAAATGGTGCTTCCAACGATGACGGCGCAGGGGCTGGCCTTCGCCTAGTCAGCCCTGGTATGGGTTCGGTGTGATATGTTTTTATTAATATTTTACGCATTAGTCAAGTTTTAAATTTATAAAACACGATATTATACTAACACTAAACATACACTTGGGCAAGTGCACCCATCGTGAGCGTAGTATAGTGTTGGTAAGATTCCGAGGTCGTCCAAGGACACAAGAGCTTTTAATACCGGTTTATCCTCAACGTCTAATCAATCTTAATTTTTTAGAAAAGTTTCGAAACATAAAAATGAAAACTAAAAATGCAAAGATAAATAAAATAAAAACAGATAGACAAGATAGAATCACTTGGATCCGACTCGTCTTTAATGTATCCTTTGATGATTTTTGCACTTTCAGACTTTTTAAGAGATTATCTTAGTTATAGTAGTAGGCCCCTCTTTTGAAGGTGATGTTACTCTCAACCCAGTGGTTTGAGTCAGCAGGGATACAATCCCAAAGGGTCGGAATATTGAAAGACAATTAAGTATGTTATTAATGCGAAAAGTGGTAGGCCCCTCTTTTGAAGGTGACGTTACCCTCAGCTAAGTGGTTTGAGTCAGCAAGGATACAATCCCAAGAAGCCGGTTTAAAGTATTAATAGTAGTTTACATATGAGGGGTTCAAGCTATTCGAACCCCCGCCATCCAATACCAGTGGGTATTGAAGGAGGTCCTAGTAAGCTTGAACCAGGTCCTCGCAGGATCTATACACTGAACGAGACAAGAACTTTACCAAACCATTCCCCTAATCCCCGACCAGGTAGTCAACGTGCCTTTATATAGACCCTAAAGAAACGAATGATGCAATCTTTTACTTTATATAGACAATAAAGTAACCTCAAGACAGCACGAAAAAATGATAAAGAAAATTCACCTTCAACATAAGAAACTAGTATTAAAGTCATTAATACAAACCCAAATAAAAAGTGTCGAAAGATTAAAAATCAAAAGTAATACATAAAAGACTTGTCTTCACCAAGTGATGTAAGAGGCTTAACCAAACATGGCCTTTGATTGGCAAGAACCCTTACAATCAATCTTGGATCCCGAGACTACTACACACTCTAAAGATGGATGATGGATGATGGTGGTGGGTGTTGGTGTTGTAGTGGTGGTGGAGTGGTGGCAAAGTGGGAGAGTAGTGGTTTGCCAAGGGATGCCTATGAAAGGAACTAAGCACCCCTATTTATAGTCAGATCAGAGCCCTGACCACAGCTCGGTGCCCGCTGGGCACAGCCTCGTGGTCACTCCTTTCTCTTCCTTCATTAATTGCAACTGTCAGCAGAGGGCCCCACACGACCCCGTGGTCAACTTTTAGCTGTACTATCAAGATTCTGCGTATCTTAGCATTGACCACACCCCGTGTTGAGCTGGGCACGCCCCCGTGGTAGGCGTGGAAGCTTCTACAGGTTTATCTTTTGTGCAGGCTCCTGACCACGCCCCATGCCTAGCTGGGCACGGCCCCGTGGTCAGGCTCTATTGCCTTGTTTTTGCTTTGGGGATGCTGCCGAGGGGTCGGGCATGTCATGTTTATTCCTTCTTTTTGTATTTATGTTGGTTTTGGCTACTTATTTGCTCCTTTTTTTCTTTTAAGCTCGTTTGGTCCTGTAAATTCAAAAGGAAGAAAGAAACACGCTTTTTCCAACATTAGTACTAAAAAGGGTTAGTTTTATGCCTCATTTGATGTAATTTATATGTTACATTTTGCACACATCAAATACCCCCACACTTGAATCTTTGCTTGTCCTCAAGCAAAACTCTTTAATATGTGGCTTACACACCCAAATGGAAGAGGTAGAGGAGAAGTTTTGGGCTTATCTTGAGTGTCAGGAATCCAAGATCTTTATTAAGTTTTATTTTTATTTTATTTACAATCCTATTCGTCATGATTTATTTAGAACACTTGTTAAGAAAAAATATTTATTTGGGTATAACATACCTCTTTAAAATTCCATTTATATACAAGTTCACATACCTCATGGGAGATCACTCAACACTCGGCCGATCGCTCGGGTAGGCTGTCAGACACTTTAACTCGATTTTCGCACTATTCGACACTCTGTTCCTGACCGGGTCAGCAGTTAGAGGACTTATGCTCTGTTCCCCGCACGCAGGCTGATCCAACGCTCCCTTCGATCCAATTAGGCAGTGTTTGGTTCTAAGCACCCACTGTGAGTATACTCGATCCCTTTTTGTTTTAGACACTTTTGGGATGCAACATGTATTCTATATCAAGACACTTGACACTTGAAACTTATTTGAAACATACTCTATCCGCATTAAACATGAAAACATGATACTTGTGATACTTGAGACTCTTATCTATTTGAACGTTTGATTCTTATGTGTAGCTCGCCTTAACAATTATAGCGCTATAGGGGTAACGCACCGCTCTTTGAGTCTTGGGGAGTATTGTTAAGTTTTGATTCTTTTACCTCCTCTTTGATACGTCGAAGTAGGAAAGGCACGTTAATGCGTTGGAGACTTGGGTTATCATATGAACCACGTTAACTAGCATGTTGACACTTGTGATATGTTGTTCATGTTGGATATGAGTTTTATACGTTTAAACTATTATATTATGTATTCAAACTTGTATACTCACCAACATTTTTCTTGATTTATTTTAATACATGTTGCAGGTTGATAGTAGCTGAGAATCAAGAAATCAAGCTAGGATGAACTTAGAAACTCATCTTAGATAATTAGACAATTTTGAACAATATCTGAATCATTATGTTATTTTGATACGTTATGTTGGTTGTGGAATGTGATTGTCATTTTAGACGTATTTATGAAATTTTGATTAATCTTTATCGAAACAAGTAGTGTTATGGATTCTCTTGAGCAATCTGAATCGCTTAGTGTCACGCCCTGATGTTTCCGCCATCGGTTGGGGTGTGACAGATATCATTATGGGGTATTCACCTGTAAAACTGAATCTAGGGAATTTTGATATGAGAGTATATTCTAAGGTGGGACACGCGAATAAGTTAAGTACTTAAAATACTAAATCTCGTATCTCGAATCAGTTGAACTTTGTGTGAAAATTTAAGTGGATCAGTATACTGACAATCTAAGTGAATCGTTTAGAACTTAAAGTGTTTAAAGCTCAACGGTGCTAGTGATTTGTCATAAATTGATATGATCCTCTAACGTGAACTCAAACAAAAATATTGTCTGTAAATATTTCTTTAATGCTTCAGAAAAATACAAAAACCATACTTGCAATGCTATTGTGCCTGTTGCTACTCCAAACCCTCCTGCTCCAGAAAACACCAAGAAGTCGTACACCGGGGTTCATCCCAAGTGTGCCACTTTTAACTATCATCATCCTGTCGGCGCAACTTGTCGACAGTGTACCACATGCAGCCGCTATGGCCATACCGCCCCTTACTGTCGTCAATCCAATCAAGTTCAACAAGCACCACCAGCACAGCCAGCTCAGCAGAACCCCAAACCAGCAAACAACGTGCGAGCATGCTACAAGTGTGGGACACCACTCATCTCCATCCCCAATGTCCCCAGCTGAATCAGGAGCAACATCAAGCCGCTCGAGGATGAGCGTTCAACATCAACGCAAATCAGGCGTGTAATGACAATGATGTCGTTAATGGTACGCTTCTTGTTAATAATCTTTACGCTTCGATACTATTTGATACGGGTGCCAATAGAAGCTTTGTGTCCGTAGAATTTGAATCTTTGTTAAACTGTGCACGCTCTAAACTACCTAAGTCGTTCTCTGTTGAGATTGCCGATGGTAAGTCTATTCTAGTTGATTCTATTCTCCGTGATTGTTCCCTGACTCTTAACGATCACGTTTTTGCTATTTATCTCATACCATGCAATTGGGTAGCTTTGATATCATAGTAGGCATGGATTGGTTGCGTAAGAACCATGCTGAAATCTCCTATCACGAGAAGTACGTTCGTCTACCTCTTCCGTCTAGTGATACTTTGCACATCTATGGAGACCAACCTTCTAGAGGACTGAAGTTGATGTCGTGCACTCAAGCGAATAAATGCTTACGTAAACAGTATTTTGCCTTCTTGGCCCACGTAGTGGAACAAAAGGGCAAGGGAAAAAGCGTAAGTGATGTTCCAGTTGTGTGTGATTTCCCAGATGTCTTTCCTAAAGATCTTCCGGGTCTTCCCCCACCTCGATCAGTTGGTTTTCGTATTGATCTTATACCTGGTTCAACTCCTGTTGCCAAGGCCCCTTACCGACTTGCACCCTCTGAGATGCAAGAATTATCTAGTCAACTGCAAGAACTACACGATAAAGGATTTATACATCCAAGTACCTCACCTTGGGGTGCTCTTGTGCTATTCGTCAAGAAGAAAGATGTCACACCCCGACCACGTAAAACAACAAAACGTGGCGGAAACGTCGGGGAGTGTTGTAACAGAATCATTGTTTCACAACCATGGATTAAACAAATTTCGTTTTATTGAATTAAATGAGTTACAATGTCTTAACAACAAAGAAACATAACATAAATAACTAGTCTTGCATCTTTTAATGTCACTAAGGCCTCGTCCAATCCTATGTGAGCATGCATCAATATCATCATCAAACATCATTAACTATTGTACCTGAAACACATGTGAAAGTATGTCAGCAAAAAAATGCCGGCGAGTACATAGGTTTTATGAAAAATAGGATTCATGACTTAGGTTTAAGAAAATGTTTAACAAAAACTTGTCATGAATCCAGTTTAAGCGTTTGCTTTTATAAAACGTTTGAAAATCGATGATAGATAGGTATAGTTAAAAAGAATGATGTAAGGTTAAATGAATAACCAAGTAAAAATGAGTTTGTATAAAACAAACTGTCTTGTAAAACAATGTCTTGTGAAAAATATGTTATTTGTGTAAAAATGTATAAATCCAAATGAATGATTCAAATAACGCTACACCATGTAATATAATACAAGCACTTATATATAGGAAGTACCAGCGGCGTATCCACCATGCTTGTATCACATTACACACGTCTCGTTACTCAAATCACTTACCCACATAAACCACCAATGTAAATTGCCCATGTCTAAACCGTTGTCAAATGTTAATCAAGTAATGTGTAAACAAAATGTCATGTATGGCAAGTGAAATATGTAACAACCAAACCATAAGTAAGAATGCACAAACAATGTACTAAGTATGCGACAGATGGACATACATAGCATGATACCAAGTATAAGATGTCTTTGTAAAACGATGTACTAAGTATGCACACAATGGGCATACATAGCATGATACCAAGTATAAGATGTCTTTGTAAAACGATGTACTAAGTATGCACACAATGGGCATACATAGCATGAGACCAAGTATAAGATGTCTTTGTAAAACGATGTACTAAGTATGCACACAATAGGCATACATAGCATGTGATGTAAAATGTACTAAGTATGATGAACATACATAGCATGGAATGTCATGTAAAACGATGTACTAAGTATGCACACAATGAGCATACATAGCTAAAACATAATGAAATCATGTACTACTAGCGTACTAATGAACATAGCATGTATATGATATGAAATCATGAAAAGCATGAAAATAACAAGTAGGCACATGTGTTTCACCCCAAAATGTTTGGAAAACAATAAAAGAGGGGACTCTGTACTCACTTGAGGGTGCTTAGAAGTCTTGACTAACAACCAAGCAAAGCTAGAGGGATCACGGAAATCAAACGGCACCTAATATAGGTAACTACATTAATAACCGGACCTAACTCGGAAGATCGGATAGTACGAGGGTTCGTAAACCAAATAAGTGTGGGAACTTATGTAGTATGGTTTAACAAAGCCTACATACTAAAACGAAACCTATCCTAAGTGCTTACGACCCATTACGACCCGTTTAGGTAGCTTACGCTACTTTAACGCGTCGTTCGCGTAAAACGCGTTCGGAAAGCCTAACTAGTCCTATGACAAGCAAGATATGCCTTAACATGTTTAATATGGTTGCCAAAACAGCTTATATGTCAAAAGTTACGTTACATAGGCTTAAAATGAATTTTAGCGCAAAAAGGGCATTTTGGTAATTTACCTAAGGCGATAAGAACTACTTATCATACAACTACTTAAACGACGTGACCATAAGGTATAACCTTGGAAGGTTATTCCCTATACAACTATGGTCACCTAAAGTGTTTGGTCGGATCCCAAAGATCGACCAAATGGGTCGGGTTCGAAAGTATAAGCGATTGATTAGATCGCTTACCTTTACGACCCTAAACAGGCACAAATCTAAAAGCGACGAGCTAAACATGCTAGAACGTGCATAGTAAAGTTAGAAAACAGGTTTGGTATCAAAACAAACGGTTTTGATACCCTAGAGTAGTTTGGTTACAAAATACGCGAGGAAACGCATTTTGGCCGAAACTACGACTCGTCACTTAGCCTAGATAACGTGGTAATCAGTGGGTATAGTCACTAGGGACTATAACCATCGTGATTATGCTCACGTTATGAAGTTCAAACGAACTTCACATTGACCATAAACTGGTTAATGCAGAAAGTCAAACACAGTTTGACTTTATCGCTAAAACGAATGAAAAACGCGAAAGAAAACTTACAGAAGGTCCCCGCAAGATTCGAACCCGATTCACTCTCAGGTAGGAAGCTTATAAACTTCCACTTAGAGAGTGTTGAATCAGATTCAAATGTGAGGGAAAGATGAACAAACATGGGGGGGGGGTATTTATAGGAAACGTAGGACCGTTGGGATCGTTTCTTGTTCCCCAAGCAAAAAATCTGAGCCGTACAACACACACCCACTGAATTACAAACCCATGGGAGCCCCTAGGATTGCTAGAAACCAGTTTCAAGTGGTTTTGAAGTGTTAAACAGCTGTAAACAGCTGTTTGCAACAAAAATGCAGAACTGGGAGTCTGATGCGGCCCGCTTGAGAGTTACCAGAAGTGTAGGCGGGCCGCCTGGCCATGTCAGATCAGCAGCAACTTTAAAAAATGACAGTTTTGGCCCCTGCATGCTTTTAAGTCCATTTTCGACATGTTTAAGGCCCGTTAAGCCAACCTTAAGGCCCTAAAATGATGCCTAAGTATGAGGGACATGAAACATGCTCAAAAATATGCCGGATGTCGGTTCGTTTGGTCGTACGATCGCGATGTTCGCTTAATTACGACGGAATGCGCATAAGCGCGAAAGACGATCCAAATTGCGCGACGAATGGATTTTTCTCATGCCAAACACAAAGGCATAATATAAGGATGCTTACATAAATTTTTGGAAGTCCGGAAGTATTCAGAACGTAAAATATGCGCGAAAATACAAACTTATGCATTTTTTGACGCTTTTAGTCCCTGAATGAGCATAAAGTTTATTTTAGCACACCGAACACCTCAAAGCCTATTTCTAAGCTATGTGAAGGATATTTAGAGTGTGTTTAACTTATGATCATGTTCCGGAATGTCTGTTACAGTATAAATTGACATACTTTCGCAGTTTGTCGAATTTAGTCCCTGTAAGCGAATAAACTTGATTTCGGCATACCAAACCATCCAAAACTTATTTCTAAGTTATGTAAGGGTTATTTAAGGTATGTTAAGCCTATGTCACTATTCCGGAGTGTTTGTTGCATTAAACTGGTTATATTTATGAATCAGATCGCGTATAACCTTCCAGAAAGCGATTTAAAGCCCGAAATCGAACAAGAATTGATACGTGCAAAAGATACACATATTTATACAGATCCCAAGTATGAAATACAATATTTCATTGGCTTGGTATTTGTTTGATGGTGGTGGTGACACAGGTGTCACAGTCTCCCCTACTTTAGGAAATTTCGTCCCGAAATTTATTCGTAGGAGTCTATCTGTGACTTTGTGTCAAAAAGAGCCACCAAAGATATGCAAGGCAATATCCTGTTATTTCCTTAACAGAGACTTTTCAGAAATGGAAATGAAGGAAAAAAATCAGGGATATTCATTTCCCTTCGAGGGAAAATTTTCAGAAACGAAAAATGCACAGAATGAGTCATTTTCCTTAATGAGTATCCTTTAGAAACGAAAATGCACGGAATGAGTCATTTTCCTTAATGGGTATCCTTTAGAAACGAAAATGCACGGAATGAGTCATTTTCCTTAATGGGTATCCTTTAGAAACGAAAATGCACGGAATGAGTCATTTTCCTTAATGGGTATCCTTTAGAAACGAAAATGCACGGAATGAGTCATTTTCCACAATTTCTTCAGAAAGGAAAATGAACGGAATGAGTCATTTTCCACAATTTCTTCAGATACGAAAATGAACGGAATGAGTCATTTTCCACAATTTCTTCAGATACGAAAATGGATGGAATGAGTCATTTTCCACAATTTCTTCAGATACGAAAATGAACAAACGGAGTCATTTCCAACGGTTGCTTCTTCAGAAACGGAAATGAAGGGATAATCAAACGGATATTCATTTCCTTCAACGGATATTCTTCAGAAACGAAAATGAATGGATGATCCATTTTCCTCAACGGATTCTTCATCAGAACGGAAATGAAGGATTAAACAAACGGATATTCATTTCCATCAACGGATATTCTTTCAGAAGTGAAAAATTAGTAGCTAGTTCATTTTTCTTCAACGGGTGCTTCATCAGAATTGGAAATGAACAGGGTTCACTCTAGACGCATGACAAAACTCGCTGTGGTTTCTTTGCACTAAATTCCATAATTATGTACGCGTCTATAATTACGTAATTCCTTGCACAGTCCGCACAGTACATTTCATAATGTGTAGGGGAAGAAAATCAAACCTGTAATGAGTGTGGCTAGACTACCATAGGGTCCTTTTAATTAGATCGACAAATGATCACTTTAATTTGACCACCAAGGAGTCTTTTCAGCTATATCATCACATGATATTCCTAACCAGATTTTTGGATCAATCTGTTTAACTAGACCACTCAAGGGGTCTAATTTATGGAATAGTACTTCACAACCCCAGGTACTTAACTACAACGTAGAAGTCCATTAAGGATTTAAGATAGTACCTTTGGATATCCTACTATGAATCCCTTATACGAAGATATGGAAGATTCTACGAGGATTTGGATAACAGAAATTTGGATCACACAAAAACATAAAAGGGAACACATAAGCACATAATCACATAATTGATTAACTTGACCTTTAATTTGTTATCTTTGGACACGAACATTTAAAGCACACCAGGAATCCAATCCGTGGATTTCATTTGGCACTTTAATCATTTTAAAGAATCTATCTATGAAGATACGAAAATCTTAATAGGAATTCGGCTCTGTCCTTATTGAATTGTAATGTACGTATTGAATCATACAAAGAATTCAATTAAGGGCTCCCATGAACGGTTCCCATCCATAAGGATCTAATTATGAGGATAGAAAGATCCTACATGGATTTTGGAGTTTGTGTAACGAGAGGTGTTCCGACACCTTGCACTAGGCGTGCTTAAGTCGATACATAAGGTAGAAAGTTCATGAGGTTGAGGCGCTAGATATGCCAAGGCGACATATGAAGCAGAATTTGAAGGTTGAGCAGCAGCAGGATTTGGTAACAACTTTGCTTTGGATTGCAAAGCGGCACATGTTAACCAAATGTCCCCATCGTCCACCGTGGGTACATTTAAAACAGGGTATTTGGTCCGGATGATGACGACCACATTGATTGCACCAAGGAGCAGTTCCCTTATGCGGCTTCATCCCTGATGCGAGTCATGGTGATAGCTAAAACAACGGTCCTCTGGAGTACGACGCCTATTTGCTGGGTAATTGCAGCACCTTGTTCGAACATTTGAGCGTTGTTGCGATGAAGAGGCATCTTGAAGACAATGGAAGGCATAGGAGGAAACAAGAGAAAGATAACCAAAAGAGAATGACAACGCATGAAGATTGTGACCATTTGTTTGTTACCAAAGGCAAACAAATGAGACGGTGACTAATCAAAGTAAGCGGGTCAATATAATGTATCGCGAAGACATGCTCGCCTATAAGTGGACACTCACCCCTAGAGTTCCCAGGTAAGAGTGACTGGTCCAATACTGCGGATTTGTACGAACACTCTAGCCTTAGACAGAAGACCCAGGGTACAGGCACCCACTCTTCCAGTTTGCACGTGTTCACATTATTTAGACCCAAACTTTGACGAATTTTGAAAACTTAAAGGGTTCGAAACCTTATAACAAAGGGTTCAAAACCTAGTAATCAATCATCCTAGAACAGATGATTAGTTTTCAAAGTAGATCAAATTTATGTTCTCGTTGTGGTTGTCACTTAAGGATAAGTGACGGTATTGTTTTATGACTAAACGCAAGTAAACTCGCGTTAGGGTCCTAGGAAGGTTATAGACTAGGTCAAAGCATTACTAATAACCTAATTCCCTATAACCATTGGCTCTGATACCAACTTTTCTGTCACACCCCGACCACGTAAAACAACAAAACGTGGCGGAAACGTCGGTGAGTGTTGTAATAGAATCATTGTTTCACAACCATGGATTAAACAAATTTCGTTTTATTGAATTAAATGAGTTACAATGTCTTAACAACAAAGAAACATAACATAAATAACTAGTCTTGCATCTTTTAATGTCACTAAGGCCTCGTCCAATCCTATGTGAGCATGCATCAATATCATCATCAAACATCATTAACTATTGTACCTGAAACACATGTGAAAGTATGTCAGCATAAAAATGCCGGCGAGTACATAGGTTTTATGAAAAATAGGATTCATGACTTAGGTTTAAGAAAATGTTTAACAAAAACTTGTCATGAATCCAGTTTAAGCGTTTGCTTTTATAAAACGTTTGAAAATCGATGATAGATAGGTATCGTTAAAAAGAATGATGTAAGGTTAAATGAATAACCAAGTAAAAATGAGTTTGTATAAAACAAACTGTCTTGTAAAACAATGTCTTGTGAAAAATATGTTATTTGTGTAAAAATGTATAAATCCAAATGAATGATTCAAATAACGCTACGCCATGTAATATAATACAAGCACTTATATATAGGAAGTACCAGCGGCGTATCCACCATGCTTGTATCACATTACACACGTCTCGTTACTCAAATCACTTACCCACATAAACCACCAATGTAAATTGCCCATGTCTAAACCGTTGTCAAATGTTAATCAAGTAATGTGTAAACAAAATGTCATGTATGGCAAGTGAAATATGTAACAACCAAACCATAAGTAAGAATGCACAAACAATGTACTAAGTATGCGACGGATGGACATACATAGCATGATACCAAGTATAAGATGTCTTTGTAAAACGATGTACTAAGTATGCACACAATGGGCATACATAGCATGATACCAAGTATAAGATGTCTTTGTAAAACGATGTACTAAGTATGCACACAATGGGCATACATAGCATGATACCAAGTATAAGATGTCTTTGTAAAACGATGTACTAAGTATGCACACAATAGGCATACATAGCATGTGATGTAAAATGTACTAAGTATGATGAACATATATAGCATGGAATGTCATGTAAAACGAAGTACTAAGTATGCACACAATGGGCATACATAGCTAAAACATAATGAAATCATGTACTACTAGCGTACTAATGAACATAGCATGTATATGATATGAAATCATGAAAAGCATGAAAATAACAAGTAGGCACATGTGTTTCACCCCAAAATGTTTGGAAAACAATAAAAGAGGGGACTATGTACTCACTTGAGGGTGCTTAGAAGTCTTGACTAACAACCAAGCAAAGCTAGAGGGATCACGGAAATCAAACGGCACCTAATATAGGTAACTACATTAATAACCGGACCTAACTCGGAAGATCGGATAGTACGAGGGTTCGTAAACCAAATAAGTTTGGGAACTTATGTAGTATGGTTTAACAAAGCCTACATACTAAAACGAAACCTATCCTAAGTGCTTACGACCCATTACGACCCGTTTAGGTAGCTTACGCTACTTTAACGCGTCGTTCGCGTAAAACGCGTTCGGAAAGCCTAACTAGTCCTATGACAAGCAAGATATGCCTTAACATGTTTAATATGGTTGCCAAAACAGCTTATATGTCAAAAGTTACGTTACATAGGCTTAAAATGAATTTTAGCGCAAAAAGGGCATTTTGGTAATTTACCTAAGGCATAAAGAACTACTTATCATACAACTACTTAAACGACGTGACCATAAGGTATAACCTTGGAAGGTTATTCACTATACAACTATGGTCACCTAAAGTGTTTGGTCGGATCCCAAAGATCAACCAAATGGGTCCGGTTCGAAAGTATAAGCGATTGATTAGATCGCTTACCTTTACGACCCTAAACAAGCACAAATCTAAAAGCGACGAGCTAAACATGCTAGAACGTGCTTAGTAAAGTTAGAAAACAGGTTTGGTATCAAAACAAACGGTTTTGATACCCTAGAGTAGTTTGGTTACAAAATACGCGAGGAAACGCATTTTGGCCGAAACTATGACTCGTCGCTGAGCCTAGATAACGTGGTAATCAGTGGGTATAGTCACTAGGGACTATAACCATCGTGATTACGTTCACGTTATGAAGTTCAAACGAACTTCACATTGACCATAAACTGGTTAATGCAGAAAGTCAAACACAGTTTGACTTTAACGCTAAAACGAATGAAAAACGCGAAAGAAAACTTACAGAAGGTCCCCGCAAGATTCGAACCCGATTCACTCTCAGGTAGGAAGCTTATAAACTTCCACTTAGAGAGTATTGAATCAGATTCAAATGTGAGGGAAAAATGAACAAACATGGGGGGGGGGGGTATTTATAGGAAACGTAGGACCGTTGGGATCGTTTCTTGTTCCCCAAGCGATAAATCTGAGCCGTACAACACACACCCACTGAATTACAAACCCATGGGAGCCCCTAGGATTGCTAGAAACCAGTTGCAACAAAATGCAGAACTGGGAGTCTGATGCGGCCCGCTTGAGAGTTACCAGAAGTGTAGGCGGGCCGCCTGGCCATGTCAGATCAGCAGCAACTTTGAAAAATGACAGTTTTGGCCCCTGCATGCTTTTAAGTCCATTTTCGACATGTTTAAGGCCCGTTAAGCCAACCTTAAGGCCCTAAAATGATGCCTAAGTATGAGGGACATGAAACATGCTCAAAAATATGCCGGATGTCGGTTCGTTTGGTCGTACGATCGCGATGTTCGCTTAATTACGACGGAATGCGCATAAGCGCGAAAGACGATCCAAATTGCGCGACGAATGGATTTTTCTCATGCCAAACACAAAGGCATAATGTAAGGATGCTTACATAAATTTTTGGAAGTCCGGAAGTATTCAGAACGTAAAATATGCGCGAAAATGCAAACTTATGCATTTTTTGACGCTTTTAGTCCCTGAATGAGCATAAAGTTTATTTTAGCACACCGAACACCTCAAAGCCTATTTCTAAGCTATGTGAAGGATATTTAGAGTGTGTTTAACTTATGATCATGTTCCGGAATGTCTGTTATAGTAGAAATTGACATACTTTCGCAGTTTGTCGAATTTAGTCCCTGTAAGCGAATAAACTTGATTTCGGCATACCAAACCATCCAAAACTTATTTCTAAGTTATGTAAGGGTTATTTAAGGTATGTTAAGCCTATGTCACTATTCCGGAGTGTTTGTTGCATTAAACTGGTTATATTTACGAATCAGATCGCGTATAACCTTCCAGAAAGCGATTTAAAGCCCGAAATCGAACAAGAATTGATACGTGCAAAAGATACACATATTTATACAGATCCCAAGTATGAAATACAATATTTCATTGGCTTGGTATTTGTTTGATGGTGGTGGTGACACATGTGTCACAAAAGACGGTTCGTTTCGCATGTGCATCGACTACCGCGAACTTAACAAACTCACCGTAAAAAATTGTTATCTTCTCCCACACATTGATGATCTATTTGACCAACTACAGGGTGCGAGTTGTTTCTCTAAAATCGATATTCGATCCGGTTATCATCAGCTCCATGTTCTCGAAGAAGATATCCCTAAAACTGTTTTTTGCACTCGCTATGGGTACTACGAGTTCGTGGTTATGCCTTTTGGTTTGACCAACACACCCGCTGTGTTCATGGATCTTATGAACGTGTTTCTAAACCTTATTTTGATCGTTTTGTGATAGTCTTTATTGATGATATTCTTATTTATTCGAAAACCCAAGTTGATCATGAACGACATTTACTCCTCATGTTAGAACTTTTACGTGGTGAACACCTATACGCAAAGTTTTCTAAGTGTGAATTTTGGATTAATGAAGTACAGTGTCTCAGGCACGTTGTTAGCAAGCAAGGAATTCATGTTGACCCTTCCAAAATTAAAGCGGTGAAGAATTGGAGTACGCCTAAATCTGCATCTGAGATTCATTCCTTCTTAGGATTGGCGGGTTATTACCGTCAATTCATCTCGGACTTTTCAAAGATCGTTGTTCCTCTCACTTCGCTAACTAGGAAAGAGAAACCATTTGCTTGGGGTCCTGAGCAAGAGGAACCTTTTCAAACTCTTAAGAATCTACTCTGTAACGCTCTTGTACTTGTTCTCTGTTGGTGCATATGTCTGTCGACTTCGTCTTGTATCGAGTCTTGTATTTAGAATGATAGATCAGGCACAAAGTACGAGAAAATTGAGATGCGTGTGGGATATATCCATTTCGCACGAAATGGATTTACCAGTTCGCACGAAATGGATTTACCAGTTCGCACGAAATGGGCATTGACCATTTCGCACGAAATGGTGTTGCCATTTTGTACGAAATGCACTGGCCAATTCGCATGAGCCATTTCACACGAAATGGTTTGCCTATATATAGGGTGCTTGAGTTTTTCATTTGCAAGTTTCTGATTCCGGTGCCGAGGTGCTGCCGAATTGTCTACAGGCTGTAAATCGCTCTTATATCAATAAACAAGACAATTAAAGTGTTTATTAAGTTGATTCAACATCAAAACGTCTGTTTCCGCCTTTTGTTTTGATAAAAAAACTCTTCTGAATGATTCATTTGGTCGTGCAAACGTTCCTACAAGTGGTATCAGAGCTCAAAAGGAAGAGTTCTTACCGATTCAGCTTGATTACATCAAAATTCTAATTTCTACACCTTCTTTTACAAGATTTTTCAAAATTAAACAAGATTTCACGGTTAAAATGGCTTAATTTTCACATATAATATATGTAATACTATTTTAAACAATCCTTGAAAGAATCAGACTTAAAATCAACCTTAAACCTGATCAATTTTGTTAAAATCTGTCCGATCAACTGACGTCATCATCATTTCGCACGAATTGATATAGTCTATCTCGCATGAATTGGAACTATTTCACACGAATTGAATCTCATTTCGTACGGATTGGACACATCAGATCTAATTTCGCACGGTTTGGACACAGCAGATCTCATTTCATACGGATTGGACATTATAGAACTCATTTCGCACGAATTGCATCATTTCGCATCAAACCATTTCGTTTGAACCAGTTCGCACCAGTTCATTTCGTTTGAAAGGTTGAGTTTGTGAAATTTTATTCCGAATCATGGAAGAAGAATTTTACAACGCATTTGCTACTGCCCCGGGTACTCCTGTTACCATTGCTCAGAGTGTGAACATGGAAAATGAAACAAGAACGTTACCAAAACCTCCAAAGTTGATGGGCATAGAAAAATACTATTGTTGGAAAGACCGGTTCGAAAATTGGGTTCAAGCAAATCATTTGAGATCTTGGGAGTGTATTGAAAAAAAATATGTTAAACCTCGTACAGATGTGGGAGTTATCAAAACTATTTCAGAATTGTCGGATAAAGAGAGAGACATGTATAAGGCAGAAAAAATGATGATCAGTCTACTTCAGCAAGCTGTGAAAGAAGACATCTTTATACTACTTCAACACGATGGTACTTCACGTTCTATTTGGGAAGCACTTCGAATTAAGTTTGAGGGAAGTACAAAGATGATCAGGAGTAAGAAATCATTATTAAAGAAATAATTTGATTTGTTTTCAAGCTTGCAGGGTGAAACTACAAAGAAACTGATTGAGAGATATTGTCATTTTGTGTGATCAATGCCTCTTTTGGATATAAACAAAGATCGAGAAGAATTGGTTGACAAATTAGCTGATGCTTTATCTCAGAAAGAATGGGGTACATATCTGATGATTTTAAAGAACACTGGAGAATATGATAAATTGACAATTTCTCAGTTCATTGAAAAACTTGAAGGACAAGATCTTGAACAATAAAAGATTGCTAGAATGAACAATCCAAGTGGTCAACAAGACATCAAGATGCATTACAAAGTGAATGTTCAGAATGTTGAAGCAAGTACGAAGGTGCAAACCGCCTTCAACGCAGAAAACTCATCCAAATCAGTTAATCAAAGTCCAATCAGCAACAGTGGGTTTTCTTCATACTCGAATGTTAATCTGAATGTTTCAACCTTAAGTTATCAGTCTCAAAGCTCAAACAATGGTAATGGTCATGTGTTACACTGCAACATCGCGTTGCATCTTCAGAACGGTCAAAATTTCTCTGAAGAAGTCGCTAAAGGTCATATGGCATTACTAGCTACAATATTAGAATCGTATGAGGGTTTCGTTGTGGGAAGGATCGGAAATCCTATGTTGACAAAAGAGGATTACGATCAGATCGATGCTGAAGAAATGGAGCTTATGGATATTAAGTGGTGTTTAGCAAGTGTGTTGAGGAGAGCTGAGAAATTTAAGCTGATTACAGGAAGAGATGACTTCCGTGATGCTAATGTTTCTACTTTAGGTTTTGATAAATCTAAAGTTACTTGTTTTCGATGCATGGAAAAAGGACATTTCAAGAGGGAATGTACCAATCGAGAAGCAGGTGGAGCTCAGAATCCGTTCAGAAATAATGATTATTATCGGCAAGCTATATATCAATAAGTTGCTCAACAACCGTCATCATCCCATGCTACTGAAGATGGAAAGAAGAAAGCTTATCTAGTTAATCAAGATGATGAAAGAATGGCAGAAGGTTTTAGCTGGGACAAATACATTCCGGCTGATTCAAAGTTTAGAGCATTCATTGCACAAATAGTTCAAGAACCAGATTTGATAAAGGAATGGATGGATGTGTTTGCTAATGATGAGAAAAGTCAAGATGAAAAATCTGTCTCTTCAGAAGAAAGCTCAGAAAAGACAACAGTCTTTGATCAAGCATCAACTAATAGCAGTGATGATGAAGAAGAAATATAAATAAACATTGGAAAAACTCAATTATCTCCTAAAAGTTTTAAATTTCATTTTGCAGATAGATTGGAGAAACTAAAGGAGAAGCGAGCAACAAAAGAACAAAAAAAGGTAAAATGTGAGAATGTTGCTCAGGAAGAGAAGCATGAACAAAATGAAGAAGTTAAAGTTGCTGAGAAGGTGGTTGAAATTGAAAAGATTATCGAAGTTGAAAAAATTGTTGAGATCACAAAACCTTGTCTAAAATGTTCGGAACCATTCAAACATTGTGAAGAGAAAGATGAGAAATATAGTGAGCTTGACAAGATGAAAGAGAAATTATTGTTTGATGTCAAGTAGGTGAAAGAATCGTATGATGTTTTGAACAGAACAGTTAACAGTTTGCAAAAGACAAACTCAGAAAGAGAAGATGCTTTAACAATGATGAATGCAGTGATGATGTCTAAGCAGAAGGCTATCAATCACTATATTGAGGAGTGTGCAAAGCTGAAGCAGGAGTTGGAGACTAAAAAGATTGAAAATGAAAGAATCAGACGATTGCTGCAAAGTTATTCAAGTTCTGATTATTTTATTGACAGAATTTATTCAACTGTTGCATGTTTTGAAGTCTTTCAAGATAAGAAGACGGAAAAGAAGGATACTGGTAAGAAACAAAGTGTCAGTTATAACAAGTGTCTGCCTCCGATTTGGGAAGGTTATTCTCCCAGAAAACTAAATGAGGAACAAGTCAAAAAGGCTGTCAATATAAAGTTAAAGTCCGAAACAACTGATGATTTACCAGAGAACATTGATGTCACATTCACATCGTCTGACACTGATCATGAGTCTGAGTTAATAAAGAAAGTGGTCGATCAGGTGTTGGATAAAGATGAGGAGTCAGAGTCAAAATCCGAATCCGAGAGTTCGAGTTCATCAGTTGACAGTCCAAAATCGTCGGTCAAAAGGGTTTACAATAAAGAATTTCTGTTATCAAAAAATAATTTGAAAGACGAAACATTCAAAGTAGCATATACTCTGAATGATTCTGACAAATTATTTTCTGATGAGGAATTTCCAATAAGAAGTGTTCAAATTGAAAAAAATTAAAAAGGTTTTCAAATTAACAGAAATTAATATTTCTGAAATAAAAGATGTAAATCTTACTGAAAAACCTAAAAAATACACTTCAAGAGTTCAACAAAGATTGAACAAAAAAATGGTTACAATTTTGGTTCTGGTTTTCAAAAGAAACCAAACCTTAACAGTAATTTCAAAAAGAAAGGTTTAGGCTTTATTTCATCCGAAAATCATAAAAATGAGAAAATTTCTAAAACAAAAACAGTATTTGTTTCAGGGTCAAGTTATGAAGAAGAGAAGAAAAGCTCATTCTGGAAGCAGTCGAACAAAGCATTTCTTACAGAAAAACAGAAGTTTGAAAGGAATGGAGCTAATTACAAAAAGGAAACAAGAACATGTTATCGATGTCAAGAAGTTGGTCACATCGCCCGGAATTGTCCAAAGGCAACCAACACAAAACAGGAAGTTGTTTCTAAACTCAAAGAAAAAGTTGTTGACAAAACTGAACCGCCAACTGAACAGTTTAAAGTGTTCAAAAATTGAAAATTTGAAGTTGGTGAGTGTTCAAGAAGGTTTTACAAGAGAAGAGTAAATCTTAACATCCAAACATGGGTTGTTAAGAAATCAGATGTGAAATCTGGCGATGAATCTGACTCGTCAAAGTCCGAGGAGCCACAAGTTGAGGTTAAAAGTGATAATTCAGTTCCTCCAGTGGATGATGTCAACTTTCCACCATTGAGGACTGAAAATTTTCAATCAAAAGTTGGTAAAATGGAAATCTCGAATCAATTCTATTCTGAAAAGAAAGAATTTGATGTCGAAAAAGCATTTAATGGAAAAGTGAAACATATTTTTGGGAAAATGGTCGAGGGTAAGGCCAAAGGGGTAAAAGATTTTTATGAAGAAAAAAGGAATGTTCAAACCCCGAGTGAAACTGAGAAGGTGTCACACCTTGGCTTTGCGGAAGCGTGGTTAATTTGGTGTGACTTCTTAATACCATAGCTTAATCATAACAAAGCTATATGAATTAAAAATATGCAAGATCATCCATTAAAATAAAAATACCATAACATTGTTTTAACGGGATAACCCCCTAACAACCATAATCTTGTTCAAACATTACAAACTCAAACATAACATAAACATGGTTTAAGGACTATGACTTGTCCAGGAAAGAGTCACATTCCCCAAACCCTGGATGACCTCGGTGACTAATGCAGCGGAAAACATGCCATACCGTGCCAGATCTTTAATTCCCTGAAATACATGTAAGTTGAAAAATCAACAATAATGTTGAGCGAGTTCATGCGAAAGTTAGTAAATAAACCATTGTATTTATCAAAAACCCTGGTATGTAGCAAATAAGGAAAAAAGAGATCACCAATGGTTTGCAAGGCCATTGATATGTGTGAAGTGCAAGTAGGGAGACTCAAACCTAGCGAATTTATGCGTCGGGCACTAAGTCACCCCGAGGTCCGTTATGCTGGACCTGGGGCTGGGCTCGCTACACCCAGATAGATCTACCGCTCCTGTCCCTCGGTCCTACCATGAGGATTAATGGCCTCAATTTTCCGCCTACCCACTCACATGATCTTAAGTAACAAACCTCCTTACGCTAACCATACCATGTATAAAGTATTGATAATCAATGTAACATGTATTTCACCCCCGCAGTTTAGAAAACTGAAAACAGTTAAGAGAAAAGGGGGACATGAACTCACAGTCAGTGCGTCGCTATACCAAGTACTCCGAATGTCAGGCAGCTGTGCAACGACCTACATGTGCTAATACTATTAGACGGATGGCCGTGCCTTAGCTTTATAGTTTAGGTTTTTGGGAAATAGTTAGACAACTATTTCGTGTTTATATTTTGCATGTACTTGGTAGTTAATCTCCTTCCCAAGGATGGGGGATTTAATACATGTGTATTTGTATTATATCATTAAGTCCCACTTAATATATTCTTACTTCTACTTTCAAAATATAAATATTTTTCTCAAAAATATTATATTTTCACTTCACATAATATTCCCAAAATAATACGTCGACAAAATACGCGTTCATGAATATTTTCGTATAATGCGTAAGTTACGTTTTAACGATTAAGTGGTAATAATAATTACCGGTGTAACTTATATGTTTGTCGTGTAAGCGTTTGTATTAATTTGGAGCTGTTATCGTTCGAAATATTATTTTCACTCTAAAAATAATATTTATGTATTTTCACAAAATAATCATAAACAGTGTGGTAAAAAATATATTTACCAAATATATATTTATCACGTTTAGTTTTGTGAAAATCCTACCTCCGAATATTTGTAAATAAAGTCGTGGCGAAATATATTTTGAAAACATATCAAAATAATTCTAACACTTGTAAATAATCTAAGTGTTAGGTTTTTAGAAAAATTTCGCCAGAGTTTCCTCTGTAACTGGAGGTGGCCATGCTTTCTAGCGTCATTTTCTTTTACAAAATCACTTCAACACTTCTTTAAATCAATCAATCAATTTCCGACACATCAAACTAGTCGGCAAGTATGTAAAATCGCATAATCACATGAACTTGTGGTTTTTCCGAAAACTATAGTGTAGATCCCGTTATATTTTGTGGATCTATGTGTAAAGTAATTAAATCTTGTAAAAACCTCGTTTTTAGAATAAATCATCCTTTACAACTTCCCGTCTTCTTTCTCAAAGATTGTTATTTTGTCGAAACTTTTCATTTCACAAGTGTTTATACACTTGTGGGTTGTAAAATCATATTTGTTAGTGTGTCATCCGACTTTTATAAAACATGATTTTCTCGACACTTGGTTCTACGAAAATACCACTTGTACATACGTAGATCCGCTAGTTTTAAACACTATTTTACAAGTAAAAACACTTTTACACAAGTTCATGTTTCTCGTGTGGTAGAGTTTCACCTTTTAACCCTTGTACTGATAGAAACAAGCTTATGTCAAGATTTATGATCTTAACAAAGTCGGGTTAAACGATGATCCGAGCCACCACAACGTAGATCGGGCCTAAATAATCACCATATTTGAACACTACAACTTTTACACAACTTATGATCTTTTAACCAACAAGATTCATGTTTTAGTAAACTTTAAAGATTCAAAAGATAAGTTTCCGACTTTTAACCGTTACAATTCTTATTAACCACTTTAGATATGTTCGAGAATGAGTTTTAAGCATTATACCTCTAGCTCAGGGCTAGGGAAGAATCTAGGCGAAAATGTGATGGATAAAAGCAAGGTAACGAGGTCCTTCCGCTTCCGTTTGCTCCAAGACTCCCAATACGTGACCTTGAATACTTGTGTATGCTTGGAATGGATGAACAAGACTCGACAATGGTGGTGGTGACCCAAGGGGGTTCGGCCGAGAGCTCTTGGAGGGAGAGAAAGAGTGATTTTGGGTGGTTAAGTGAAGTGTGAGATCTCTTGTGCTAAGCTAGGTTACTTATAGGTAAATATGAGATTAGTGTCCAATGGTTCCAATGTCCTCTTGATACTAGACATAGGAGAATTAAATAATCAAACTTGTACTTCACTTGGTCACAATGTGACCGATCGGCCAAGGGGGGGGGTCCTTTGGTTCGATTTCAATCATGTAGTTAGAGTTTGGTTACTTTAAACCAAGTTAGATAGGGGTTAACTCGGTTAGTTAAGTGTTGCGCTTTAACGCGGGTGTTAGGGTAATCAGGGACCCTAACTGGCTCAGAAAAAGATCAATAATATTTTTGGCAATATTTTTATGTTCCGGGTATAGTCCGGTTGTTCGTTTGGATAGTAATCCGTTAAAGTGCTTAAGTAAACTTTTAAGCGTCGTTAATAATATTTTTAGTGACACTATTTATTCTGCAAAGTGTCAGGAATACTTTCACCATGTTTTGGCACTTTATTAGTTAACCAGAAGCTAGTATGTAAATAAAAGTGCTGTGTTTCGTGCTTAGAGTACGTTTTAGGCACATCCAGTCATTATATCTTATTCCTAGGGACGCAGTTCTACAACCCTTGTATCCCTACACTCACTATGGGTGTAGTAAATATTTCTGGCTCATACAGGCCCTTAGAGGCAGTGTCTGCCTGATGCTGGCTTTATCAGCATGTTCAATAGGTTATCCGTTCTAATGCTACTGTGCTTTAGTGCATCATGTTTGTCACTAAGGTTCAACTTGCAAATAATGTAGTGACGGCAATCAAAGTATGATGCAGGAATATACAAGTACTAGAAATCAAGTAGCAGTTCGTCAGCAATTTCAGTTAAGCACAGTAATTAAGCAGCAATTATTTATTAATTAGATCGTATGGATACCTGGTTTAGTGAGGGTTGTCACATTCTCCCCCCGTTAGAAAAATTTCGTCCCGAAATTTTAAGCTCTGCTTGTAGAAGCAGGGTTCTCAGGAAATAAGTGGGGGTATTTCTCTTTCATTCGGTCCTCACGCTCCCAGGTGAATTCAGGACCATGTCTAGCATTCCAACGAACTTTGACGAGCTTGACACTGCTCCGGCGGGTCTTGTTAACTTTCCAATCCGTGACCTCAACAGGTTCTTCAACGAAATGGAGCGTGTCGTCAACATGAATTTCGTCGGTAGGAATGGCAACGGTTTCTTGAGTTGGACTTTTCTTCAGATTGGATACATGAAATGTATCGTGAACACCATTTAGTTCGGCAGGTAGGTCCAACTTGTATGCTACTAACCCGATTCTCTCCAAGATCTTGAATGGTCCAATATACCTCGGGTTCAACTTTCCACGTTTCCCAAAGCGTGCCACACCCTTCCAGGGTGATACCTTCAACAAAACCATCTCACCAACCTCAAACTCTAGAGGTTTCCTGCTTCGATCCGCGTAGGCTTTCTGCCTGTCACGAGCCGCACTGATGCGATCTCGGATTTGTGCGATCTTGTCGGTGGTTTCCTGGACTACTTCAGGACCAACCAATTGTCTATCACCTGCGTCAGCCCAACAAAGCGGTGATCTGCACTTGCGCCCTTATAAAGCTTCGAATGGCGCGACACCAATACTGGTGTGGTAGCTGTTGTTGTATGAAAACTCAACCAGAGGCAGATGTTTATCCCAGCTACCGCCCAAATCCATCACACATGCTCTCAGCATGTCCTCCAACGTCTGTATCGTCCGCTCACTTTGGCCGTCGGTCTGCGGGTGAAAAGCAGTGCTCAGATTCAACTTTGAGCCAAAAGCTTCCTAGAAGGATTGCCATATCCTTGACACAAACCTTCCGTCTCTATCAGAGATAATCGAGAGAGGTACTCCATGGCGTGTAACAATCTCTCTCATGTAAATTTCGGCCAGTTTGCTCGTATTATCCTTCTCTCGGATAGGTAGGAAGTGTGCTGACTTCGTTAAGCGATCCACTATTACCCAAATAGTGTCATGGCCTCTTGGCGTTCTTGGCAACTTCGTAATAAAATCCATAGAGATTTGTTCCCACTTCCACTTGGGAATCTCTGGTTGCTGCAGAAGTCCGGAAGGCTTCTGGTATTCCGCCTTAACCTTGGCGCAAGTTAAACATTTGCTCACATAAACAGCAACATCGCCTTTCATCCTAGGCCACCAATAGTAATCTTTAAGATCCTGGTACATCTTATCCGCTCCAGGGTGGATAGAGTACCGCGATTTGTGAGCTTCATCGAAAATAACCTTCCTTAAACCACCAAACAGAGGAACCCAAATCCTTTTCTCAAAACACAATGTTCCTTCCCTGTTTGGTACCAATAACTTCTCCATCCCACGGAGATACTCTTCTTCAAGGTTTCTTTCTTTGAGAGCTTCCTTCTGCGCGGCACGAATGCGCAGAGGAAAGTCGGTTCGAATAACTATCTCCAAAGCCCTAACCCTTATGGGCTTGATCCTCTCTTTTCGACTTAGGGCATCGGCGACCACATTCGCCTTCCCTGGATGACACTTAATCTCGCAGTCGTAGTCATTCAACAGTTCTACCCATCGTCTTTGCCTCATATTCAACTCCTTCTGGTTGAATATGTGTTGGAGGCTCTTGTGATCTGTGAAAATTGTGCACTTCGTACCATAAAGGTAGTGTCTCCAGATCTTCAAGGTGAAAACTACTGCGCCTAACTCCAAATCATGTGTGGTATAGTTCTTTTCATGTATCTTCAGTTGGCGTGACGCGTAAGCAATAACCTTTTGGCGTTGTATCAACACACAACCCAAACCTTGACGCGATGCGTCGCAGTATACCACAAAATCATCTGTACCTTCCGGTAGAGCTAAGATTGGCGCGTTGCAAAGCTTATCCTTCAATATCTGAAATGCTTCCTCCTGTTTGATTCCCCAATCAAACTTCTTGTCCTTCTGAGTGAGGAGCGTCAATGGTTGGGCGATCTTTGAAAAGTTCTTAATGAACCTTCGATAATAACCAGCCAAACCCAAGAATTGCCGAATCTCGGTTGGCGTCTTTGGCGTTTCCCAATCTTTGATCGCCTCGATCTTGGTGGGATCCACGTGGATTCCATCTCCGTTTACCACGTGCCCAAGGAATTGCACTTCTCTTAGCCAAAACTCGCACTTAGAGAACTTGGCGTACAACTGTTCCTTCTTTAGCAGCTCCAGAATGGCTCTTAAATGCTGTTCGTGCTCAGCCTTTGTCTTTGAATAAATCAAAATATCATCGATGAACACAATCACGAACTTATCCAAGTACGGCTTACAAACTCGATTCTTCAAATCCATAAATACTGCAGGTGCGTTTGTCAGACCAAACGGCATAACGAGAAACTCGTAGTGTCCATATCGAGTTCTGAAGGCTGTCTTTGGGATACTTTCCTCCTGTATCCGTAGCTGATGGTATCCAGATCGAAGATCGATCTTTGAATAGAAGCTTGAACCTTGAAGTTGGTCAAACAGATCATCAATTCTTGGCAGGGGATACCTATTCTTGATCGTCAGCTTGTTCAACTCTCTGTAGTCAATGCACATACGGAAACTACCGTCCTTTTTCTTGACAAACAAAACTGGAGCTCCCCAAGGCGAGAAGCTTGGTCGGATAAATCCCTTGTCTAACAACTCTTGAAGTTGTGTCGACAGTTCTTGCATCTCAGACGGAGCAAGTCTGTAGGGTGCCTTAGCCACAGGCGCGGCGCCTGGAACTAAGTCAATGCGAAACTCCACTTGCCTTTGAGGCGGCAAGCCAGGCAAATCCTCTGGAAAGACTTCTGGGTATTCCCTCACGACAGGGATGTCTTCGATCTTTGGCTCAGTAGCCTTCTTATCTACAATGTGTGCCAGAAAGGCAGCACATCCCTTTTGCAAACACTTTCTTGCCTTCAGGCAGCTAATAATCCTCAACGGCGTCTCACGCTTCTCTCCGTGAACGATAATGGTCTCACCATCATTGGTCGGGATACGAACGACCTTCTCATGACAAACTATCTTGGCCTTGTTACTTGATAACCAATCCATCCCTACTACCACGTCAAAGCTTCCCAACTGGACTGGTAGTAGATCTAGAGCGAACTCATGCTCTCCCAATTCGATTACGCAACCTCGAATCACATCATTAGCTTCCACTAACTTCCCATTCGCTAATTCGATCGAGTACGGAACATCTAACTTACTAGCGGCTAAACCAAGCATATTCTTAAATTCTAACGACACGAAGCTATAATCGGCGCCAGTATCAAATAAAACGGATGCATAGAGTTGGTTTACAGGGAACGTACCAGTGACAACATTGGGATCCTGGCGCGCCTCCCTTGCTTCTATGTTGAAAACCCTTCCGCGGGCTTGGTTCAATTCCGGGCAATTCCTCTTGTAGTGCCCAACATCACCGCAGTTGAAACATTCGGGCCTCTGCCCGTTCCCACCATTGTTTCCTGCTTGATTGTTTCCCTGATTTCGATTCATGGCGCCCGCTTGGTTTGCATGATTGACCCGATTTCCATCACCTCTACGGTTTCCTTGGGGGCGGTTCCCATTACCACCACGGTTATTCCTATTCCCAGATCCTCCCTGGCCTCCCCGACCAGCACTAGCCCAACAAAAATCCTTCGTATGACCAGTCTTCCCACATGATTCACAAACTCTTAGGCTGCAACGACCAGAGTGATGTCGTTGGCATGAGTTGCCCTTGGGTTGTGCACCCATATATCCCTTTCCTTTCTTCCTACCAACTGTATCTTGAGCTGGCGCCTTCTGCTCTCCTTTCTTAACCACCACCCCGGTACCCTGCTTGAAGTTTGAAAACTTCCTCTTGTTTCCTCCAGATGACTCCACATGAGTCTCCTTCTTCTTAGGCTCCGCTTCATCAAACTTGTTCAAACGAATCGCCTCCTCCGTAAGAGCCACACTCAAATCAATGGCTTCAGTGATAGTTGCAGGTTTGGAGGAGGTCACCATGCTGATGATTTGAGGAGCTAATCCCCAAATGAAGCGTTCAATTCTCTTGAACTCAGGTGTAACCATGTAGGGTACCACATGCGACAAATCGTGGAACCTTTGAACATACTCAGCTATCTTAGGACCTTCCATTTTTAGATGCCAAAACTCGGTCTCCAATCTCTGAATTTCAGCGCGAGAACAGTACTTCTTGCGCATGAGTTCTTTCAGCTCGGTCCACGTCAGTGCGTAAGCAGCAGCTTCGCCAAGTGTTTGGACTTGTAGGTTCCACCATGATAGGGCTCTATCCAAAAATAGCCCTGAGATGTAAGTGACTTGTTGATCCAGCGCGCATTTCCTCATGCGAAGTACGGATTCGGTTTTCTCAGCCCAGCGGACGAAAGCGACTGCACCTCCCGTGCCATCAAAGTTTACGGGCTTGCAGTCCAAGAACTGTTTGTAAGTGCACCCATGAGGTGGATTGTTGTTGTTGCCCGTGTTGCCAGAGTTGCTTCCACTCATTCCTCCTTGAGAGGCAGCATATTGAGCAATGGCAGCACCAATGACCTGCTGTAGTTCGTCCTGAGTCGTAGGCATTGGCTGAGGTTGACGTCTTGGCGGCATCTTCTAAAGATGTGTTTACGTTGGTCAGGCCATAGTAACGTGTACGTATATAGTAATAGTAATAGCACATAACATCTCATGTTATCAATACTTCAAATACTAATCACACAACATCCCATGTCACAAATATTATACACACAACATCCCATGTTATAAAATATACACAACATCCCATGTCATAATAAAAATAAGCAATCAAACGAATCAAATATGATGAGAATACTGCGATTGCCATATATATCGAGACCACAACGTAAGTGTATCAGTACATCACTGTGTCATACAATCATCAATCAACTAGGGGCTACATCACCCCTGTCCAAAAGCTATATCAAATCAGTGTCAAATACATCAAATACATCAAGTATGTGTCAAAAGTCAGTATCATCATGTAGTCTCCAAAATGCTATGCAACCAAAAGCAATCGCGGTCCTCTCACCAACGTCTACACAAGCAGTACTGATGAGCTCTATATAGATGGCGGCGGAGGAGGGGGAAAGTAAGTGTAAAGCAAGCGGCGTAGCTGAAGCCAGTCCTCCTCCATAGCCTGCTGAGTGCGAATGACAGAGGCAACCTGCTGCTCTAGTGTAAAGAGACGAGCAGCAAAATCTGGGGGTAATGATCGACATGGCTGAAGAGGAGAGTGTATCTGACCATGGCATGAACATGGTGGCAGCTGAGCTCTCTCGAGCTCCTGGAGACGCTGCGTGTGTGACTCATGCTGATGAACGAAGGACATCAAAACATCCTCTATAGTGTGTCCCACATGAAACGGATGGTATGGATCAGTAGGTGGCATGGCTGGTGGTGTCGACCAAAGCAAAGGCTCACTGGTGGGGTCAAATGGTGCCACATGAAATGGTGAAGTAGAGGGTGGAACAGATGACATCTGGGGCATGAAGGGAATAGACATCGGTACGTGCCCAAAAGGATGGGCTGAAGAGCCCTCTCCAGACCTCGCTGGAGGTACAAACTGAGGAACCTGAAAAGTGAAATCAACAGGTCGTGTAACAGGGATCTGTGGGGGCAAGGGTGGAACGTCCTCATCAGCAGGTATCCAACCGTGCTGAGCATCCTCATCGGGTGGATCCATGTGGTCAGCAAACAGTGCGTGCTCAGGCTCAAGTGGAATGGGATCAAATGGAGGAACAACGACAGGGTCAACTGGTGCAATGTGATCAACAGGGAGGTCAACCGGTATATCAGCAACAAAAAGTGGATCAACATGATCGGCGGCAATGACCTGTTCCCCCAAAGGAACATCTACAGGAAGATCACCAACAGGTGGGTCAGCTAAAACGGGCTCAACTGGGATGCCAGCATGTACGGGGTCATGCTCGGGCATAGGATCTAGAGCAGCTGCCTGCTCAGGAGCCAAGGCAGGCTCATGGTCATCAAAAGCCATATCAAAGCCGAACTCAGGATCAATAGGGTCAACTGGATCAGCGGGATCCTCCATGAGCTGGTCCATCGGGATAAACTCGATATCATGATCCGGGTCGAATCCCGGAGGAAAAATGGGATCAGAATCCTCTATGTCGTCATGCTCAAATGCAAAGCTCGGAATAGGTGCAGCTGAGGATGCCTGGTCAGGGTCCGAGTCGTGTGCAAAGTGCTGTGCGCTCACCTCGTGAGAAGGTGCGGATGCCACAGACTCAAAGGAGTCTGGGACCGGTGAATGTGCGGGTGAGTCCTCAGCAGGGGCGTCAGCGATCATCAGAAGATCGCCAGCGGGAAGAAGGGCTGCATCCGGAATCTCATCCTCAATAGGCTCATCCTCAAACAAATCGATATCGCCGTCAGCCTCGGCGTCAAGTAGCAAGTCATATGCGGGATAGACGGCTAAAGGAATAGGAGCCGGAATCACAACTAGGGGTAAGTACTCAGCAGGGGGGCCATCCGCAGGCTCATCAACACCCTCGGGTAGTGCGAAGGGCTGGAAGTCGTCGTCATCTGTGCTGGTGGAATCAGATGTATGCACCTCATGCTCCGAAGATGGGAGGTCATCAGATACGATAGGTAGGGGTTCGGTGGTGTCCGAGTCACCTGTGCCTGGTGAGTCCATGTGTCTTTAACACAAGCACAAATATGCACAAATAATCAGTCCTACAATCAGGTAATCACATAAGTCACCAAGTAAAATATCACATAATTCTCCTAGTCCCACTAGCTTCCCAGCCTCCCAGACTGCTTTTCCTAGTCCCACTAGCCAATTTTCCCAGCCTCCCAGACTGCTCTTCCTAGTCCCACTAGCCTCCCAGTCTCTCAGACTGACTCCCTAGTCCCACTAGTCAATTCTCCCAGCCTCCCAGACTGACTCCCTAGTCCCACTAGACAACTACCTCGATCCATTAGATCGAGCCTCGGCCTCCCAGACCGAGCCTCAGTCTCCCAGACCGAGCCTCAGCCTCCCAGACTGAGCCTAAAAATAATAAATAAAATGCGCTCAACATTTGTTTATAAAAAGGTTTTGGATCTGGACTTAAGTGGTATGCAGTAAAAATGTTTTCGTGAGAGCCCTAGTGATCATAGTCTAGACTCGAGAAGGAATCCTAGTTCGCTATGATCAGAGCTCTGATACCAAGCTGTCACACCCTGGCTTTGCGGAAGCGTGGTTAATTTGGTGTGACTTCTTAATACCATAGCTTAATCATAACAAAGCTATATGAATTAAAAATATGCAAGATCATCCATTAAAATAAAAATACCATAACATTGTTTTAACGGGATAACCCCCTAACAACCATAATCTTGTTCAAACATTACAAACTCAAACATAACATAAACATGGTTTAAGGACTGTGACTTGTCTAGGAAAGAGTCACATTCCCCAAACCCTGGATGACCTCGGTGACTAATGCAGCGGAAAACATGCCATACCGTGCCAGATCTTTAATTCCCTGAAATACATGTAAGTTGAAAAATCAACAATAATGTTGAGCGAGTTCATGCGAAAGTGAGTAAATAAACCATTGTATTTATCAAAAACCCTGGTATGTAGCAAATAAGGAAAAAAGAGATCACCAATGGTTTGCAAGGCCATTGATATGTGTGAAGTGCAAGTAGGGAGACTCAAGCCTAGCGGATTTATGCGTCGGGCACTAAGTCACCCCGAGGTCCGTTATGTTGGACCTGGGGCTGGGCTCGCTACACCCAGATAGATCTACCGCTCCTGTCCCTCGGTCCTACCATGAGGATTAATGTCCTCAAGTTTCCGCCTACCCACTCACATGATCTTAAGTAACAAACCTCCTTACGCTAACCATACCATGTACAAAGTATTCATAATCAATGTAACATGTATTTCACCCCCGCAGTTTAGAAAACTGAAAACAGTTAAGAGAAAAGGGGGACATGAACTCACAGTCAGTGCGTCGCTATACCAAGTACTCCGAATGTCAGGCAGCTGTGCAACGACCTACATGTGCTAATACTATTAGACGGATGGCCGTGCCTTAGCTTTATAGTTTAAGTTTTTGGGAAATAGTTAGACAACTATTTCGTGTTTATATTTTGCATGTACTTGGTAGTTAATCTCCTTCCCAGGGATGGGGGATTTAATACATGTGTATTTGTATTATATCATTAAGTCCCACATAATATATTCTTACTTCTACTTTCAAAATATAAATATTTTTCTCAAAAATATTATATTTTCACTTCACATAATATTCCCAAAATAATGCGTCGACAAAATACGCGTTCATGAATATTTTCGTATAATGCGTAAGTTACGTTTTAACGATTAAGTGGTAATAATAATTACCGGTGTAACTTATATGTTTGTCGTGTAAGCGTTTGTATTAATTTGGAGCTGTTATCGTTCGAAATATTATTTTCACTCTAAAAATAATATTTATGTATTTTCACAAAATAATCATAAACAGTGTGGTGAAAAATATATTTACCAAATATATATTTATCACGTTTAGTTTTGTGAAAATCCTACCTCCGAATATTTGTAAATAAAGTCGTGGCGAAATATATTTTGAAAACATATCAAAATAATTCTAACACTTGTAAATAATCTAAGTGTTAGGTTTTTAGAAAAATTTCACCAGAGTTTCCTCTGTAACTGGAGGTGGCCACGCTTTCTAGCGTATCATTTTCTTTTACAAAATCACTTCAACACTTCTTTAAATCAATCAATCAATTTCCGACACATCAAACTAGTCGGCAAGTATGTAAAATCGCATAATCACATGAACTTGTGGTTTTTCCGAAAACTATAGTGTAGATCCCGTTATATTTTGTGGATCTATGTGTAAAGTAATTAAATCTTGTAAAAACCTCGTTTTTAGAATAAATCATCCTTTACAACTTCCCGTCTTCTTTCTCAAAGATTGTTATTTTGTCGAAACTTTTCATTTCACAAGTGTTTATACACTTGTGGGTTGTAAAATCATATTTGTTAGTGTGTCATCCGACTTTTATAAAACATGATTTTCTCGACACTTGGTTCTACGAAAATACCACTTGTACATACGTAGATCCGCTAGTTTTAAACACTATTTTACAAGTAAAAACACTTTTACACAAGTTCATGTTTCTCGTGTGGTAGAGTTTCACCTTTTAACCCTTGTACTGATAGAAACAAGCTTATGTCAAGATTTATGATCTTAACAAAGTCGGGTTAAACGATGATCCGAGCCACCACAACGTAGATCGGGCCTAAATAATCACCATATTTGAACACTACAACTTTTACACAACTTATGATCTTTTAACCAACAAGATTCATGTTTTAGTAAACTTTAAAGATTCAAAAGATAAGTTTCCGACTTTTAACCGTTACAATTCTTATTAACCACTTTAGATATGTTCGAGAATGAGTTTTAAGCATTATACCTCTAGCTCAGGGCTAGGGAAGAATCTAGGCGAAAATGTGATGGATAAAAGCAAGGTAACGAGGTCCTTCCGCTTCCGTTTGCTCCAAGACTCCCAATACGTGACCTTGAATACTTGTGTATGCTTGGAATGGATGAACAAGACTCGACAATGGTGGTGGTGACCCAAGGGGGTTCGGCCGAGAGCTCTTGGAGGGAGAGAGAGAGTGATTTTGGGTGGTTAAGTGAAGTGTGAGATCTCTTGTGCTAAGCTAGGTTACTTATAGGTAAACATGAGATTAGTGTCCAATGGTTCCAAAGTCCTCTTGATACTAGACATAGGAGAATTAAATAATCAAACTTGTACTTCACATGGTCACAATGTGACCGATCGGCCAAGGGGGGGGGGTCCTTTGGTTCGATTTCAATCATGTAGTTAGAGTTTGGTTACTTTAAACCAAGTTAGATAGGGGTTAACTCGGTTAGTTAAGTGTTGCGCTTTAACGCGGGTGTTAGGGTAATCAGGGACCCTAACTGGCTCAGAAAAAGATCAATAATATTTTTGGCAATATTTTTATGTTCCGGGTATAGTCCGGTTGTTCGTTTGGATAGTAATCCGTTAAAGTGCTTAAGTAAACTTTTAAGCGTCGTTAATAATATTTTTAGTGACACTATTTATTCTGCAAAGTGTCAGGAATACTTTCACCATGTTTTGGCACTTTATTAGTTAACCAGAAGCTAGTATGTAAATAAAAGTGCTGTGTTTCGTGCTTAGAGTACGTTTTAGGCACATCCAGTCATTATATCTTATTCCTAGGGACGCAGTTCTACAACCCTTGTATCACTACACTCACTATGGGTGTAGTAAATATTTCTGGCTCATACAGGCCCTTAGAGGCAGTGTCTGCCTGATGCTGGCTTTATCAGCATGTTCAATAGGTTATCCGTTCTAATGCTACTGTGCTTTAGTGCATCATGTTTGTCACTAAGGTTCAACTTGCAAATAATGTAGTGACGGCAATCAAAGTATGATGCAGGAATATACAAGTACTAGAAATCAAGTAGCAGTTCGTCAGCAATTTCAGTTAAGCACAGTAATTAAGCAGCAATTATTTATTAATTAGATCGTACGGATACCTGGTTTAGTGAGGGTTGTCACAGAAGGTCACACGCAAAGCTGGTCAGGCTTGGGTGTCTGTATTCTTTGCTTGAAAATCCTGACTTGCCAGAGCTCCCAAGTTGGTAATCGTGGACAGGAATCGACATCTTTCTTAAATATGTTTGTCTGAAAAACTTACAAGTGGTACAATTGAAAATTGTCATATTTCAATTTACAAATGGAATTGTTGATAAGTGATCATACTGGTGTTTTCACCTACAAGTGGTTAATCAAGGTCATTAAGTTGAACTTGATTTAACTTTCATATAAGTGATTGAAAAAAAAATGTGATGAAACCCCTAACCTACAAGTGGTTTGTGAATTTCAACAAAACTTATTTTCAAGAAAAAAACATTTTGATTAAAACAAACTTAAGTGTTTTGAAATCATAATGGGAAAATAGTTTGTTGTCAGGGGGAGTTCTGATTGTTTATGCCAAGTGGATGGCAAATTGAAGCAATTCGAATTAGTTTGTCATTTTATTTGTATAGTTTGTTTTCAAATTTTCCTTGAAAATCAAAAATTTGAAACATAATTTTGATTTTAGGGGGAGTAAAAATTTTAGAAATTTCGAAAATTTGAAAAAGCCAAAAACATGATAAAATCCAAAATCCAAAACATCGAAAAATTTAAAAACGAGTTTTGTTGTGAAAAAGAGGAAATGATAGTACATCAGTGGACTATCACAACACGCTAAAGAATTGGAAAGTCAAATGTGATAAACGGTCTCACTGATGACATGCCAGTAGGTTTTTATACATTCAGTAGATTGTTTTCGAGATATAAACCTAAAGATCGAATACTTACTTATCCCGTGGGGAACATTTCTTGGATATATGGGTAACCCCCGAAATCTTGTTTGAAAGATTTTCTATTTCTGACATACTAGGTCTTTGTGCGTAATGATATCTGGGGTATTATACCAGGACTTCTGATTTTGCGGAAGCAATAGCCTAGTCCTCGTATAATGCTCTGCACTGCTTTAAATCTTAAAGCTAACCCGCAGCATAAAAAACGATGAAACATTGAAAAATGCTAATCATGTGCTGTTGAAGAAAAGATCCCCAAACGGGACACACCTAAAGTCGAGCCATCATCTCTTTGTCTGAATGGAAGTTCTAACCTGAGCTCTCATGGTCTCGTATTCACCCGTTTACAGATATCATTAGTGTACATTCACCTGTAAGACTTAATATAGAAGTCTGGATACGGGAGTATATTCTGAGGTGTTACACGCGAATAAGTTTAAGTGCTTAAAACATTAAATTCGTATCTCGAAACATTTGAACTTTGTGTGAAAATTTAAGTGGATCAGTATATTGACAATCTAAGTGAATCGTTTAGAACTTAAAATGTTTAAAGCTTAGCGGTGTTAGTGATTTGTCTTAAAAACTGATATGATCCTCTTACACAAACTCACAAAAATATTGTCTGTAAATATTTCTTTACTGTTTTTCATTACAAAGAAAATCCAAAAATATTGTGTTTTTAGCATAAATATTTGAAAATTCAAAAAAGATTTTTGACAACTGATGTTGAAAAGCTGATTTTCAAAATTCCAAGTGCTAAACATGATGAACAACAGGTTTGGGAAAGTTTGTTTGAAAAAAGGAATAAATGATATTCGTACAAGTGATCATCAGAAATTTTAAATGTTAAATCATTTTGAATGATATCTGCAAGTGTGAGCCAGGTCACGATCCTAGAACGAGAATTCCAGACTACGATCTGCAAGTGTAAGATAAAATGACTTTGGTCAAGGTCCAAGACTTCTCCCGTATCATTATTCTTGTCACTATAGGTCTTAACACATAACAAAACTTCCTGTGGTTTCTATGCACTGAACTCCATAATTACGTAATTCCTTGCACAGTCCGCACAATTCATTTCATAATGCGTATGGAAAAAAATCAATTAAATAAACATGAAGCGATTTGACTAGACCACCAAAGGATCTTTTTAACTAGATCAATGAACGATCTTTTTAACTAGATCAACACATGATCTCCTTAACTAGACCGTTGTACGATCTCCTTAAATAGACCACTTTAAGGGATCTTTTCAATTATATCATCACATGATATTTCTAACCAGATTTTCAAATCAATCTGTTTAACTAGACCACTCAAGGGGTCCAATTATAGTGTAGTACTTTAAAACCCAAGGGACTTTACTACAACGTAGAAGTCCATTAAGGATTTAAGATAGTACCTTTGGATACCCTACTATGAATCCCTCATATGAGATATAGAAGATTCTACGAGGATTTGGATGGATCACACAAAACATATAAGAGAACATATAAGCACATAATCACATAATTGGTTAACATGATCTTTAATTTGTTATCTTTGGACACGGATAACTAAAGCACACCAGGAAATCCAATCCGTGGATTTCATTTGGCACTTTAATCATTTTAAGAATCTATCTATGGAGATACAAGGATCTTCAACAGGAGTTTGGCTTTGTTTCTTAAAAGAAACGAGCGTTTAAGGTTCTTGGAGAGATCACAAGTGATCATAATAATGACAAGACCACACGAGTAGTTTGTCTTTGTGTTGTTATCATAAGATTGTATCAAAACATTCACACAATCGCATCAGTTTTGCAGAAATAAAAATAACAAATCTTTATTTATGTAACAACCGAATTGTCTTGAAATGTCAAAAGATAACAACCAAAGGAAATAACAAAACACTAATTGTTCACTGCTGCATCATTGTTTACGTTTGCCTCATTGATGTTAAATGCTCATCCATGCGCTGGAGGTGTGTTAACAAGTTTTGGGCAATTGTTTCTGTATTGAGTAAGGTCACCACAGTTATAACATGACCCCGGTGGGAACCGTGCTTGAACAGCAGTAGGGTTTGCAGCAGCTTGATTTGCATAACGGCAAACGTTGATCAAATGTCCCAACCGCCCACAGTGGGTACATTTGTGACACTGCTCCTGCTCCAGATGATGACGGTTGCACTTGTTGCACAAAGGTGCGGTACCAACATAGTTTTGCCTTTTGCGAGGTTGTGCTGGCTGGTTTGGAGCAACCTGTTTCTCTTGAGCAGTGATGGCGCAGTTTTGAGAAGCCTTACGCTTCTTCTTCTTGGATCCTTCAACCTGCTTTTCCTTTGGCTCAGCTGGAGCAGTCTTGTCGGGTGGTCTTGGGTCGCCTTTTCGAAAAAGCTTTTTCTTCCTGATGTGGGATTCAGTCAGAGTGGCAGATAATTCAATGGCTTGTCTGACAGTATTAGGGTTGCTGCCAGTAACAATATCCTGAACTAGGTCAGGAAGACCATCAATATATTTCTAAATCGCCTTATCCACAGGTGTAACCATAGCAGGACATAGCAGGCTCAATTCCTCATAGCGGTCAGTATAGGCGCGATGCTCACCGCTGTCTTGCTTCAGGTCATCAAATTCCCTTTCTAAAGCCCTAAATTCATGACGAGGACAAAACTCCCTCATCATAAGAGCCCTAAGCTCAGCCCAAGTTTGTGCTAATGCGACCTCAGCACCACAGTCCCTCATAATTCCGTTCCACCATGTGAGAGCCCTCTTCTGAAACACATTGGATGCAAACTCGACTTTCCGATTGTCTGGACATTGAACATGACGAAATGTATTTTCGATGCTTTCAAACCACTGTAGGAGCCCAGTTGCTCCTTCAGAACCGCTAAACTTGAGGGGGTTAGCTAAATTGAAACTTTTGAAATTGCAGGGAGCATTCTGGTTGTTATTGGCTTGGTTCACTTGAGCTATAATGTTTGGGAGTGCGGCAACCATGTGTTGTGCCAGAATATCTGCCATTTCGGCATTTGAGAGCGGATTTTCGCGTCGAGGAGGCATTCTAAAAGGGGAAATAGAAAGGAAAACAAGTGAAAGGATTAGACAAAAAGAATGAGATGAGACAAAATTGATGAAAGCAAAGATGGTGGTCATTTGTTTGTTACTACAACGCAACAAACGACATACAGTGATTAATCAAAGTAAATAGGTCAAAAATAATGTATCGCGAAGACATGCTCGCCTATAAGTGGACACTCACCCCAAGAGTTCCCAGGTAAGAGTGACTGGTCCGATATTGCGGATTTGTACGAACACTCTAGCCTTAGACAGAAAACTCAGGGTACAGGCATTCACCCTTCCAGTTTGCACGTGTTCACATTATTTAGACCAAACTTTGACGGGATTTTGAAAACTTAAAGGGAACAAAACCATATAATAAATCATCCTAGAACAGATGATTAGTTTTCAAAGCGGGATAGAAATTTGTGTTCTTATTGTGGTTGTCACCTAAGAATAAGTGACGGTATTGTTTTAAAACTAAACACAAGATAACTTGTGTTAGGGTCCTAGGAAGGTTATAGTCTAGGTCAAACCATTACTAATAACCTAATTCCCTATAACCATTGGCTCTGATACCAACTTTTCTGTCACACCCAGACCACGTAAAACAACAAAACGTGGCGGAAACTTCGGGGAGTGTTGTAACAGAATCATTGTTTCACAACCATGGAAAAAATAATTTTGTTTTATTGAATAAATGAACTCATTGTTTTAATACAAATCAAATTAATACAAATATTGTCTTTCAAATTTTAAGGTCGCTAAGGCACGAGTCCATCCTAAGTGTAGCATGTATCAACTCATCACAAAGCAGCACCTGAAACATGTGTAAAAATAGGTACGTCAGCATAAAAATGCCTGCGAGATACATAGGTTTTATTGATTTAGGATTCATGACTTATAAGTTTAAGGAAAAATGTTTAAGAAAAAGTAGTCATGATCCTTGAAAACAGGTTTTCTTCTATAAATCATTTATAAGAAATCAGATGATATGAAATAATATTACATAGGAAATTAAGTAGAATAAGTTTGTATAAAAATATATTGTTTGAAAAACAATATTTTGATAAAAAGGTTTATAGTATATAAAAAATATACTTTGATTTAAGAAAGTCGAATAAATAATATATTAGAATATATTTCAGTTCCAAAACCGTTAACCCAAGTGTACTAAATAATGCCACCGTATGTAATGCGATGAAAACACTTATATATAAGAAGTACCAGCGGCGTATCTACCATGTTTTCATCACATTACACCCATCCCGTTATCTAAACACTATCCAAAAACCAGTCATTAAGTAAATAGTATATTAACCATACTTTAGTTGGTAAAATAAATAAGTTTTCAGTAGTATATCAAAAGTATACTTTGGATTTATAAATAACATATTAAACTATGTTTTGGTTTGAAAATAACATATTAAAACTATGCTTTGGATTATGAAGATAACATATCAAACTATGTTTTAATGATTAACAAAATATATGCTGGTTTTTGTACAATATCCCATATGAGAGCATATCAAACTATACTTTTGGGAGTATAACTTAATATACAAAAATAATGTGATTTAAGAATTCATTCAGACCTAGTGTATCAAAATACACCTTTGAGACTATAGAAATACCACAAAGGCAATCCCTATTTGGATGGAGCAACAAATTGGTTTCAGACATTCCATGACAACAGGAATGGGGTGTCAAATCCTATAGCGCTATATCATACTACCAACCGGTCTGGTGAACAAAAATAAGCACTATTCCAACAATTAATTTTATAATCTTTGAAAAACCAGTGTTTAAAACCATAAATAATCATTCAGTTTGTAAAAAGATAAGTACAAATATGTATAATCAATTATACTTTTGTAAACATGAAAATAACAGATAGGTACACATGCTTCACCCCAAAACAGTTTGAAAACAGTAAAGGAGGGGACTATGTACTCACTTGAGAGCTTAGAAGTCTTGAGCAACTACCAAGCAAGCTAGAGGAGTCCCGGAATCAAACGGCACCTAGTATAGATAACTACGTAAATAAACCGGACCTAAATCGGGAGATCGGATAGTATGAGGTCTCGTAAACCAAATGAGTGTGGGAACTCATATGATATGGTTTAACAAGGCCTACATACTAAAATGAAACCTATCCTAAGTGCTTACGACCCATCACGACCCGTTTAGGTAGCTTGCGCTACTTTAACGCGTCGTTTGCGTAAAACGCGTTCGAGACGTCTAACTAGCCCTATGACAAGTATTATATGCCAAAACGTGTTTAAATATGTTACATAATCAGTTATGTGACAAAAATTTAGGTTACATATGCTTAATTACCAATTATGTATGAAAAGGGCATTTTGGTAATTTACCTAAACTTGGTGAACATAAGGTAAATTACCAAAATGCCCTTTTCATACATAATTGGTAATTAAGCATATGTAACCCAAACTTTTGTCACGTAACTGATTATGTAACATAATTAAACATGTTTTGGCATATAATACTTGTCATAGGACTAGTTAGACGTCTCATATGCGCATTGCGCGCACGACGCGTTAAAGTAGCGTAAGCTACTTTAATGGGTCACAATGGGTCGAAAGCACTTAGGTTAGGTTTCAATTTAGGATGTAGGCTTTGTTAAACCATATCACATGAGTTCCAACACTCATTTGGTTTACAAGACTTCATTCTGTCCGACCGTCCGATTTAGGCGTCTATTGTTTGACTAGTGGTTCGATTACTAGGTGCTACTTGATTTCTTTAGTTTGCTTGAGTTTGTTGAAGATTCTATTGATTAAGGATACTTTGCACTTCATGTAAGTACATAGTTCCCCTATTTTACTATGATTTCATATGTACGAAATGTTTTCAAGGTTTAAACGATGATTTCAAAAACGATTAAAACGATTTTTACTAAACTAATAACGATTTCAATAATGTGAACAAAACTTGATGGTTGTAGTTACATAACAAATGACATTCATTAATTTTGGCCCAACCGACCAGTATTATGTTATGGTACCATAGGATCTGACAAATCCCGTTACTTTACTACACCCATGGTTATGTGTGGGGGTTGTGGGTAGCGACTGAATCTGATGTTCGTTAACTTACCCTTTGGTGGTTTGTTAATTCGAGAAGCGAGAAGCGAGGTGATCGAGTCACGAAGGTTTGAATGTTGTTAGCGAGACGACCATGAATAGTTTTTCACAAATTAAAACGAGGATGATTTAAACGATTTTTAAACGAGTTAACGATTTTGAAACGATTTTAACAAGTTAAACGATTTGGGTAAACGATTGGTTTTTGGTTAGTGTTTAGATAACGGGACGGGTGTAATGTGATGAAAGCATGGTGGATACGCCGCTGGTACTTCCTATATATAAGTGTTTTCAACATATTACATACCGTGGCGTTATTTAGTTCACTTGGGTAAACGATTTTGAAACGATGTCACACAACGATGTTTTCTAAAAGATATAAACCATACGAGTTTTTAAACGAGTTTTTACAAGTTGTTTTACAAGTTGGTTTTCTAAAAAAAATGTTTTTGGGTTAAGAATCATGGCTACGATATTTTATAAACTATAACCATCTTGATTTGAGTTGGTTTATTATGTTGCAATACACTTTTCCAAACAAGGTTTGTATTTTAACTCTTGTAGTCTAATAAAGTACTGCAACATATAAACGAGCCATGATTCCGATACTCTTATAAAACCTATTTACTCGCCAGCATTTTTTTGCTGACTTTGTTTTTACATATGTTTCAGGTGATGTTGCTTAATGTGATTTCTAGGATGCGTGCGTCACATAGGATCTGGACAAGGCCTTAGTGATATAATAACAATGATAGACAATGTGAAACTTGTTTGTTCTATGTCAAGACAATGTTAATGTTTAATATTCTCAATGAAACGAAACTCTTTTTGTATCCATGGTTATGAAACAATAGCTTCTGTTACAACACTCCCCGACGTTTCCGCCACGGTTTGTTGTCCTACGTGGTAGGGGTGTGACAGAAGAAGTTGGTATCAGAGCCAATGGTTATAGGGAATTAGGTTATTAGTAATGCTTTGACCTAGACTATAACTTTTAGGACCCCAACGCAAGTTTACTTGCGTTTAGATTTCTAAAACAATACCGTCACCTACCCTTGGGTGATAACCACAATAAGTTCGAATCCGCTTTGAAAACTAATCATCTGTTCTAGGATGATTGATTACTAGGTTTTGAACCCTCTGTTATAAGGTTTTGAACCCTCTAAGTTTTCAAAGTCCCCTCAAGGTTTGGGCCAAAATAATGTGAACACGTGCAAACTGGAAGAGTGAGTGCCTGTACCCTGAGTTTTCTGTCTAAGGCTAGAGTGTTCGTACAAATCCACATAATCGGACCAGTCACTCTTACCTGGGAACTCTTGGGGTGAGTGTTCACTTATAGGCGAGCATGTCTTCGGCGATACATTATATCGACCCATTTAGTTTGATTACTCACTGCGTGTCGTTTGTTTGTTCGAGGTAACGAACAAATGATCACATTCCTTGTGTTCTGTCGATGTTTTCAATACCTCTCTTGTTTATCCGAATGTCATTGCGAACGCGAATTCCGCCCGTGGACGAGCGTGCAACTTGAATGCAAACAAGGCGAGGGCTGACAGCCTCGTTGTCAATGGTACCTTTGTTGTCGATGGTACGTTTCTTGTTAACAATCGACCTGCATCTGTTCTTTTTTATTCTGGCGCAGATAGAAGTTTTGTTTCATTATCTTTTGAACCTTTGCTTGCGATACCTAGAACTAAACTGAGGAAACCCTTATCTGTTGAAGTTGCTACTGGTAAACCTCTTGTTCTCGATTCTGTTATTCGTGATTGTCAGTTGAACCTTGATAACCACCGTTTTCCTATTAACCTCACGCCGATGCAACTTGGGAGCTTCGACATTATCGTTGGAATGGATTGGTTAACCAAACATCATGCGGAGGTGGCTTGCTTTGATAAGATTGTTCGTATTCCTTTGTCTTCTGGCGATGTTCTGGAAGTTCGTGGCGAGAAACCTTCAGGTGGATTGAAGTTTATGTCATGTATGGAAGCCCAAAGGTATTTATCAAAAGGATATGTTGCTTTTTTAGCACATGTCATCGAGGAGAAAGACAAGGGCAAGAGTATTCAGGATATTCCGATTGTTCGGGATTATCCAGAGGTGTTTCCTGATGAACTGCATGGTTTGTCTCCAGTTCGTCAAATCGAGTTTCATATTGACCTTGTACCCAATGCCAACCCGATTGCAAAAGCACCTTATCGTCTTGCACCGTCGGAGATGCAAGAGTTATCGAAACAGCTTCAAGAGTTATCTGATAAAGGATTCATCCGTGCGAGCTTTTCACCTTGGGGAGCTCCTGTCCTCTTCGTGAAAAAGAAAGATGGGACTTTTCGAATGTGTATCGATTATCGTGAGCTTAATAAGCTTACCATCAAGAATCGATATCCCCTACCTCGAATTGATAATCTCTTCGACCAGCTGCAAGGTGCTTCTTGCTTTTCCAAGATCGACATGCGTTCTGGGTATCATCAACTTCGTGTTATCGAAGAAGATATTCCGAAAACGGCTTTCCGCACAAGATATGGGCATTATGAGTTCACTGTCATGCCTTTTGGTTTGACAAATGCTCAGCTATCTTTATGGACTAAATGAATAGGGTCTGTAAACCTTATTTAGACAAGTTCATTATTGTGATCATCGACGATATTCTAGTCTATTCGAAGTCTCAAGCCGAGCACGAGCAACACCTTCGCTTAACATTGGAACTCCTGAAGAAGGAACAACTTTTCGCTAAACTCTCCAAGGGTGAATTCTGGCTTAAAGAAGTTCAATTCTTGGGTTATATAGTCAATGAGCAGGGTATTCATGTGGATCCATCCAAGATTGTTGCTATTAGAGACTGGAATACACCAACAACACCTACAGAGATTCGATCTTTTCTTGGTTTTATATTCTCGTCGATTCATTTCAAACTTCTCAAAGATCGCGGTTCCACTCACTGCTTTGACTCAGAAGAATAAGCCTTTTGAGTGGGGACCCAAACAAGAAGAAGCGTTACAAACACTATCTGATCTTCAAACTCGTGTTCTTCAAGCTCAGCAATTTTGTGATTCACAAAATTTGATGGGTACAGAATTACCACATCAACTTGAGCTTAAACTCGAAACGAAGGACGATGGGTTGCTCTATTTCAAAGATCTTCGTACTCAGTGTTGGTGGCCTTGTATGAAAAGGATGTTGCCTTGTATGTATCAAAATGCCTGACTTGTCTCAAAGTCAAGGCTGAACATCAACGACCTTCTGGTTTGCTTGTGCAACCAGAGATACCGGTTTGGAAGTGCTAGAGCCTTGCGATGGATCTCATCACTAAGTTACCGCGTACGTCTAAAGGTCATGATGTTATATGGGTCGTTATCAATCGATTAACGAAATCAGCTCATTTTATCCCAATTCGCGAGGATTTATCTGCCGATAAACTTGCAAAGATTTATGTTGATGAGATTGTATCATGACATGGTGTTCCTTTGGATATCATTTCTGATCGTGATGCTCGATTTTCATCTCATTTCTGGAAGACCATGCAATCTGCTTTGGGAACCCAACTGAATCTAAGCACTGCTTATCATCCCCAAACAGATAGTCAATCTGAGCGAACAATTCAAACTTTGGAGGATATGCTTAGAGCATGTGTGATAGACTTTGGTGGTAATTGGGATTCTCATCTGCCATTGATCGAGTTCTCTTACAACAATAGTCATCATGCTAATATTAATATGGCACCATTCGAAGCTCTCTACGGTCGAAAATGTCGTTCACCTGTCTGCTGGAACGAGACCGGTGAAGCTCAGCTTACTGGACATGAGCTCGTTCTGGAAACAACAGACAAAATCAAGAAAATCCGCGATAATTTTGTGACAGCTCGGAGCCGTCAAAAGACTTATGCGGATATGCGACGCAAGCCCTTAGAATTTCAAGTCGGAGATCATGTCCTACTCAAGGTTTCACCTTGGAAAGGAGTCGAATTTGGAAAGAAAGGAAAACTTGCACCTCGATATGTGGGACCATTTAAGATCGTGGAAAAGATTGGGAAGGTTGCCTATCGACTAGAGCTACCTCCAGAGCTTGGGAATATTCACCCGACTTTTCACGTGTCAAATTTGCGAAAGTGTTTAGCTGACGCTGATCTTCACATTCCTCTCGACGAGATCCAAATCGATGAAACTATGCACTTTGTCGAGATACCCGTGGAGATCGTGGACCGTTCTTTCAAACAGTTGAAGAACAAACGGATTAAATTAGTCAAAGTTCGTTGGGAGTCCAAACGTGGCCCAGAGTTTACTTGGGAACGTGAGGACCAGATGAAGGCGAAATATCTGCATTTGTTTTCACAAGCTTCCTCTAGTTAAAATTTCGGGACGAAATTTCCTGAAGTAGGGGAGACTGTGACAACTGTGTTCTATAGTCGTGGTTCAATGTAAAACAATGTTGATTATTAATAAAACAATTTTCTTTGGTGTTATTATATGTGTTTTTGTGCTATTATATGTGTATTTGTGTTTGGTGATTTTGCAATTTAACTAGATTCCAATTTCAAGCTCTAAATAGCTTTCTGGAAGGTTATACGCGCACTGATGCGTAAAATATAACCAGTTCAATGCAACAAACACTCCATAATACTGAAATAGGCTTAACATACCTTAAATAACCTCCACATAACTTAGAAATAAGTTTTGGATCGTTTGGTGTGTTGAAATCAAGTTTGTTCGATCGCAGGGACTATTTGTGTCAAACTGCGAAACTATACCGATTTGTGTAGTAATGATCATTCCGGAACTTGATCATAAGTTAAACAGACCCTAAATAACCTTTACATATCTTAGAAATAGGCTTTGAGGGCTTCGATATGCTAAAATAAACTTTATTGATCAATAGGGACTAAAAACGTCAAAAAGTGCACAAGTTTGCGTTTTCGCGCATAATTTACGTTCTGAATATATCCGGACATCCAAAAATTTATGTAAGCATTAAAATATTTTATTTTAGTGTTTGGCATGATAAAATTCCATTCGTCGCTTAATTTGGATTGTTATTGCGTTCGTTACGACTTCCATCGTAATTAAGCGAATAACGCAACCATACGACCAAACGAACCGACATCCGAGATATTTTTGAGCATGTTTTGAGTTCCCTATACTTTAACTTTATTTTAGAGCCTTGAAATGGGGTTAACGGTGCTTAAAAGTGCAAAGAAATCAAGTTTTACAAATGCAGGGACCATTTTTGAAATTTCTGACCAGATTCAATGAACCTAGTCCATTTTGAAGTGTTGATGCTTTTAACCCATGGTTTTGCAAAACTATGGGCTGGTATTCAATGAACCTAGTCCATTATGACTCATATTAGGGGCTCCCATGGTTTTAGAAAAGCATGGGCACACATGTAAGGTCCAGATCAAAGCTTAGTTTTCGATGAACGATCTTAACGGTTCTTGAATTCCTATAAATACCCACCCTCATTTCCTCCCAAAAGCACACTTGATCTTGTTTTGGCTCCCTAAGTTGAAGTTTATGCTTCATACCTGAGAGTAAATCGGATCAAGAGTTGCGGGGACCTTCTGTAAGTATTCTTTCGTTCTTTTCATTCGTTTTTGTCGTTAAAGTCAAACTGCGTTTGACTTTCTGCTTTGACCAGTTTATGGTCAACATGAAGTCCGTTTGAACTTCATAACGTGAGCGTAATCACGATGTTTATAGTCCCTAGTGACTATACCTACTGATTACCACGTTATCTAGGCTTAGTGACGAGTCGTAGTTTCGGCCAAAATGCGTTTTCTCGCGTTTTTTGTAACCAAACTACTCTAGGATATCAAAACCGTTTGTTTTGATATCAAAACCGTTTACTTTGATATTAAAACCTGTTTTCTAACTTAACTAAACATGTTCTAGCATGTTTAGCTCGTCACTTTTTGGTTTAGTGCTTATGTAGAGTCGTAAGTCAAGCGGACTAAACACCCGCTTAGACTTTCGACCACGACCCGTTTGGTCAATCACTAGGATCCGACCAAACATGTTTAGTGACCATAGTTGCATAGGGAATAACCTTCTGAGGTTATACCTTATGGTCACCAAGTTTAGGTAGTTGTATGATAAGTAGTTTATATGCCTTAGGTAAATTACCAAAATGCCCTTTTCATACATAATTGGTAATTAAGCATATGAAACCCAAACTTTTGTCACGTAACTGATTATGTAACATAATTAAACATGTTTTGGCATATAATACTTGTCATAGGACTAGTTAGACGTCTCATTTGCGCATTGCGCGCACGACGCGTTAAAGTAGCGTAAGCTACTTTAATGGGTCACAATGGGTCGAAAGAACTTAGGTTAGGTTTCAATTTAGGATGTTGACTTTGTTAAACCATATCACATGAGTTCCAACACTCATTTGGTTTACAAGACTTCATTCTATCCGACCGTCCGATTTAGGCGTCTATTGTTTGACTAGTGGTTCGATTACTAGGTGCTACTTGATTTCTTTAGTTTGCTTGAGTTTGTTGAAGATTCTATTGATTAAGGATACTTTGCACTTCATGTGAGTACATAGTTCCCCTATTTTACTGTTTTTAAATGTTTTGGGGTGATTCATATGTATGAAATGTTTTCAAGGTTTAAACGATGATTTCAAAAACGATTAAAACGATTTTTACTAAACTAATAACGATTTCAATAATGTGAACAAAACTTGATGGTTGTAGTTACATAACAAATGACATTCATTACTTTTGGCCCAACCGACCAGTATTAGGTTATGGTACCATAGGATCTGACAAATCCCGTTACTTTACTACACCCATGGTTATGTGTGGGGGTTGTGGGTAGCGACTGAATCTGATGTTCATTAACTTACCCTTTGGTGGTTTGTTAATTCGAGAAGCGAGAAGCGAGGTGATCGAGTCACGAAGGTTTGAATGTTGTTAGCGAGACGACCATGAATAGTTTTTCACAAATTAAAACGAGGATGATTTAAACGATTTTTAAACGAGTTAACGATTTTGAAATGATTTTATCAAGTTAAACGATTTGGGTAAATGATTGGTTTTTGGTTAGTGTTTAGATAACGGGACGGGTGTAATGTGATGAAAGCATGGTGGATACGCCGCTGGTACTTCCTATATATAAGTGTTTTCAACATATTACATACCGTGGCGTTATTTAGTTCACTTGGGTAAACGATTTTGAAAGAATGTCACACAACAATGTTTTCTACAAGATATAAACCATACGAGTTTTTAAACGAGTTTTTACAAGATGTTTTACAAGTTGGTTTTCTAAAACAAATGTTTTTGGGTTAAGAGTCATGGCTATGATATTTTATAAACTATAACCATCTTGATTTGAGTTGGTTAATTATGTTGCAATACACTTTTCAAAACAAGGTTTGTATTTTGACTCTTGTAGTCTAATAAAGTACTGCAACATATAAACGAGCCATGATTCCGATACTCTTATAAAACCTATGTACTCACCAGCATTTCTTTGCTGACTTTGTTTTAACATATGTTTCAGGTGATGTTGCTTGATGTGATTTCTAGGATGCATGCGTCACATAGGATCTGGACAAGGCCTTAGTGACATAATTGTAGGATCGCGAGACGACCTTACGAGTCGATCAAAAGAGTGCTCAGACTGAGTCAGAGGCGGAATTCATTGATTCAGTCTTTGTTTAGCTTGATTTCACTATTGACTGTCTCTATTATATATCTGGTAACAGTTTACAATCACAGAGACGATTCGGCAGGGCTTCGCCGTCACATACAAGACCTTGACCGAACTACTTTACTGATTTCGCTCAAGATACCTATATATACTGTTGTGATTTCGCTCCTACATACACAGGGACTACATAAGCGAAATCATATGATATGCTTAAGAGCGAAATCAGATCTAATATACGTATGAGCGAAATCAAGATATTGGTGATTTCGCTCCAAATGACAAAGGTCATTAAGAGCGAAATCAACATTAATACAAACAACCTTGATTTCCGTGCATAATACAAACAACCCTACACTAAGACTCGAACGAAGATGTAGTCGACAGACAACTGCACCAACAGACTCCCCCTTGAATGTTGACGGAATCTTCAGTGAGAGTCTTCAACATGACAATTCTTCAATCTTGATCGGTCTTCTTCAGGAACTCTTCCTGGAATCATGTACCATGACCTTTCTCTGGCTCTAACTCTCATCAGACTCCCCCTTGCATCAAGCTGGGATCGCTGTCTGGAATTTGTTATCACCTTTGAAATCAAATCCTGGTTTTTTACAGTTTAAGCTCTTCTCAGGTTCTGATGCATCTCCTGGCTTTCCGTAGCAACAGGATCAGATACCTACATATCTCAAACACTCTATTACAAACAAACAATGTTGTGATTCAACTTAATGAATCAACTAAACCTTTGAGAATCGTTTACATTTAAACTTGATCAAGAATTTAAAACATTCCAAATTCTGATTCAACTTAATGAATCATTTTACACATTTCAAACCAATTAATCAAACCATCTGTTCATCATGTTTAGCCTTTGAGATTTTGAATATCAGTTTTCCAACATCAGTTGTCAAAAATCTTTTTAGATTTTTCAAAATATGAAACATAAATGCAATAACAGAAATTAAATGCAGAAATGAAATATGTACAAACATTATTTTTGCGAGTTTGCGAAAGAGGATCATATCAGTTTTTAGACACATCACAAACACCATTAAGCTTTTAATCGTTTCAAGTTCTAAACGATTCACGTTGATTGATGATATGGTTGTCCCCCTAAGCTCAATCTAAAAACTTTCGACATGCTTACCGATACGTTTAAGTATATTAATTTTGCACTAAATTCTTATGGACCCCACGATCTCAGCATATCCCCTCATCATGCAATACACTGACTCAAGTAATGCCTTTAAACTTTGATCAACTGTGATTTGTGTGAAAACAACACAGAATGTTTAAACATTAACAATCAGGTCGATACTTTCGTATACGCAGAGAAAGTCCAATGTTTAAACAAAATAAGAAAATAAAAAACAAGTTGAAGTTATTTAGGCTTTAACCATCAGGTCGATACTCCCGTATACGCAGAGGTGATCCAAAGCTTAAACGAAACACCAAAGAAAATAAAGCAGAACGTTTAGGCACTAACATCCAGGTCGATACTCACGTATACGCAGAGGATGTCCAATGCTTAAACAAAATAAAGAAATAAAACAAGTTTAAATCTTTTCAAAATAAAATGCACAATCACAGTATCATTTTCAGCAAAGTTGTGAAAGCTCACAAACTTAACCAGGTTTTATGCTTTTGGCATTCAACGATTACTGAGCAGGTACACAATCAAGAAGGACAAAACTAAGTACTACGCTTTCGATCATGTTTCCCACTAGAACTAGGCTTTTTCTTTATGTTTGTATCGTTATCGCAAATCTACTAGTCTAGCTGAGCCTATCGTCACATCTTTAGTGAGACCGTTTATCACTTTTAGACTTTACATTTCTTTAGCATGCTGTGATAGTCCACTAATTTTCTATCATTTCCTCTTGTTTCAGCAAAACTCATTTTTAAATTTTTCAATGTTTTTGACTTTTTCAAATTTTCTAATTTTTTTAAAACTTTTACTCCCCCTAAAATCAAAATATGTTTCAGTTTTGATTTTCTGGAAAAATGTGAAACAAACTGTATAAACTTGACAACTTGATGAGAATCACTTCAATTCTCCATCCACCTGGCGTAAAAATCAGAACTCCCCCTATTAACAAACTATTTTCCCATTATGATTTCAAAACACTTAAGTTTGTTTTAATCAAAATGGTTCTTCCAGAAAAATTAGTTTGTTTACCAATCATTTGTAGGTTCGGGGTCACTTCATCACATTGTTTTCTTCACACATATGATAGATTTTACAATTTCAGTTTTAAATCTCAAACACCACTTGTAGAAAATCAAGTACAACTTAATGTCCCTGATTTACCACATGTAAGGCGAAAAATCACCAGAGTGAAATTTCTCAAGAAATGTGCCGATTCATGTTCCACACTTACCAACCTGGGAACTCCGGCAAGTCAGGCTTTTCTATTTGAACAGATTCACCCAAGCCTGACGATTCTTGGGTGATTTCGAATTCTTATTCAACAATGGTGGAAAATTTGCATCATCCATTGTTAAACCCAAATTCTCCTTTTTTACCTCAACACCAGACTCCTCTGGTTTTGGCGAACCAGAATCATTGCCTGCACATGGCTTGTCTGACTTTGACCTGTCAGAATCATTGCCTGAAGGTGGCTTGTCTGACTAAGACACGTCAGATTCATCGCCGACCATTTTCTTTTTCTTCTTTTCTTCTTTCGTCCTCAAATTTGTATCCGATGAATTCGTCTTGCTTGACTTTGCAATCGAGGGAGTCGATTCATCAGAACTCTTATTTTTACCAACAGATGAACCCGAGGACAAAATCTTCTCGAGATACTCTCTTGCCTTCTTCCTCAGTCTGTCTTTCTGCCCCTTTGAGAGTTTAACTCTCGTTTCTTGAATTGTCTGTTCTTGAACTTTAGGTTTTATAACCTTCTGTTCATGGGGCTTGACATTGACTGGAATCTTTGCCAATTTTTGAGAATTAGCCCTCGATCTGTCATTTGATCTCCTTGGGCAATCTCTGGCAATATGACCTCTGATGTTGCAGTTAAAGCATCTCCTCGTCTCATAACTCCAACCTTGGCAGTTAACAGCAATGTGTCCTTGATAACCGCATTGGTAACACACTCTGTTATCATACCAATCACCATTTTCAGCCCAAACGTTTAGATCAAAACACCGTTTGGCTTGGTGATATTCCTTTCTCCTCTTGATTGCTGGATTTGGCTTTTGAGCACTGTGGTCCAACCTGCACCACTTATTACCAACAGTTTTTGAGTTTTCATTTTTCAATTTTTGTGATTTTTGATTTTGATTGGATGATCAATCTGATGAGCTTTTATTATCTTTTTGAACATTTTTCTCATTTTTATTTTTTTGTTTCTGTTCCACTTTCTTCTTCAAAGGTTTTTGCTTAGAGCATTCTCCCTTTTCAGTCGATTGTAGAACAATTTTCTGAAATTTTTCTTTTAATTTCAAAAACAATTTTTGTTTTTCAATTTTTTCATTTTCATCATCAGATTTTTCATCGCAATTTTCAACTTTGACATTGTCAAAGTTTGTGACATTGTCACTTATTAGAACTGAATTGATTGGTTTTGGACAGGGGATATTCAAACAATCTAATGAGGTTACAAAACCTTTCAATTTCTTTTCAAGTTCATCAATCTTGTTTCTTAAATTCTTAAGCTGATATATTCTTTCAAGATGAGACTTGATTGATTTTTCATTCTCAATCTTAATGTTTTCAAGAACAGACTTTTCATTGACTAAAACTTTTATCTGTTCTTGAAATTTTGTTTCATTTGCTTTCAGATTTTTGTTCTCCAGTTTTATCCAGAAATCTTCATTTTCTGAAGATTTCTTTTTGCTTTCAAACTCTTTTTCTTTCTCTTTTAAAAACTCAATTTTCTTTCGAGCACAATCAGCTTCTTTTTCAAGTTGAATAATCGTCTGAAGATGTGAATTTAACATTTTTTGCTTTTCAATGTTATTTTTGCTAAAAACATTTCTCCCATCTTCAAGAATTTTTATTTGACTTTGATATTCTTTTTCCAATTTTAACTTTTCATTTTTAAAAGTTTGGATTTTATCTTCAAAGATTTTTGCACTTTCGTTCAATTTCTTGTTTTCCAATGTTAAACTGTTCAAATCACTTAACAGTTTAACATTTTCGAACTTCAGCATCTCACAAGTTTCCTTCAAACCCAATATCTGTTTATCATCATCTTTCATCTCAATCTGTTCCTTTCCCCTTTGGTCATCATTTTGGCTTTTCTTATTTTCAGCATTGATCATCATCTGTTCTTCAATCTTTTCAATGAGTGGACAAATTGTCAGTCGAGAAAATTCTCCAGAAATCTTCAAGTTCAAGATATAATTTCCCCATTCTTCTTGAGATAAAGCACTGGCAAATTTCTCAACCCATTCTTCTGGTCTTTTGGTTATACCAATTTTGGACATTGAACGAACAAGATGGCTATACCTCTCAATGATAGTCTTTGTGTTTTCTCCTGGATAACCTGAAATTGAATCAAATTCTTTCTTTAATACAATTATTCTGTCAAATGTTTCTCTATTCATATTAAAGAAATTAGTATCCATGATTCGGTAACACGTTTATTGAAACAGTTCCTTCTCGAGCGAAATAGGCTTTTCGAGCGAAATTAACCCAATTACACTTGGAGCGAAATCTGATTCTAGCAACTCTCACAGGAGCGAAATCAGAAAAATGCCTCAGGAGCGAAATCAGGTTTTTGGCAACCAGGAGCGAAATCACTTGTTGTGCATCCAGGAGCGAAATCAGACAAATGCACAAGAGCGAAATCACTGAATATGTCACCCAGGAGCGAAATCCCAATGTACCTTGGAGCGAAATCTCTATCAATTGTGTCACAGGAGCGAAATTAACCTGTAAATTGAGTGAAATAAGGACACCAAGAGCGGAATCAAATTGATCCCTGGAGCGAAATCAATCAATCACAAATGAAATCACAATGTGTCCATAAGAGCGAAATCAGCTCGGGGGGCATTTTGGTCCATTTTTAGTCCGAATTTCAGTGTCAAACTTTCAGGGATTTGTTAATGTTCACATATACACAGTCTGTCAAAAATTTATCTGATTTTAACCGTGAAAACTTCCTGAACTGATGAAAGAAGGTGTAGAAATCAGAATTTTCCAACGAAAACGAGCTAAATGGTAAGAACTCTTCCTCTAGAGCTCTGATACCACTTGTAGGATCGCGAGACGACCTAACGAGTCGATCAGAAGAGTGCTCAGACTGAATCAGAGGCGGAATTCATTGATTCAGTCTTTGTTTAGCTTGATTTCATTATTAACTGTCTCTATTATATATGTGGTAACAGTTTACAATCACAGAGACGATTCGGCAGGGCTTCGCCGTCACATACAAGACCTTGACCGAGCTACTCTACTAATTTCGCTCAAGATACCTATATATACTGTTGTGATTTCGCTCCTACATACACAGGGACCGCATAAGCGAAATCAGATGATATGCTTAAGAGCGAAATCAGATCTAATATACGTATGAGCGAAATCAAGATATTAGTGATTTCGCTCCAAATGACAAAGGTCATTAAGAGCGAAATCAACATTAATACAAACAACCTTGATTTCCGTGCACAATACAAACAACCCTACACTAAGGCTCGAACGAAGATGTAGTCGACAGACAACTGCACCAACAATAATAACAATGATAGACAATGTGAAACTTGTTTGTTCTATGTCAAGACAATGTTAATGTTTAATATTCTCAATAAAACGAAACTCTTTTTGTATCCATGGTTATGAAACAATAGCTTCTGTTACAACACTCCCCGACATTTCCGCCACGGTTTGTTGTCCTACTTGGTCGGGGTGTGACATCGTCAACATCCAAGGGGGGAGTCTGTTGGTACATATGTCTGTCGACTTCGTCTTGTATCGAGTCTTGTATTTAGGATGATAGATCAGGGTAGAAAGTACGAGAAAATTGAGATACATGTGGGATATATCCATTTCGGACGAAATGCACTGGCCAATTCGCATGAGCCATTTCACACGAAATTGTTTGCCTATATATAGGGTGCTTGAGTTTTTCATTTGCAAGTTTCTGATTCCGGTGCCGAGGTGGTGCCGAAGTGTCTACAGGCTGTAAATCGCTGGTATATCAATAAACAAGACAATTAAAGTGTATATCAAGCTGATTCAACATCAAAACATCTATTTCCGCCTTTCGTTTTGATCAAAAACTCTTCTGAATGACTCATTTGGTCGTGCAAACGATCCTACATTCTCCCTGATGGGAATGATGATTTTGTGGTATATTGCAACGCCTCGAACCATGGTCTTGGTTGTGTGCTCATGCAACGGAACAAGGTAATCGCTTATGCCTCCCGACAGCTCAAAATACATGAGAAAAACTATACTACCCACGATTTAGAGCTTGGCGTAGTTGTTTTTGCGTTAAAGATTTGGCGACACTACCTTTATGATACTAAGTGTGTGGTTTTCACTGACCATAAGAGCCTGCAACACATCTTTAACCAAAAGGAGCTGAATATGCATCAACAACGATGGGTAGAGTTGCTTAACGACTATGATTGCGAGATTCGCTACCACCCTGGCAAGGCGAATGTCGTGGCCGACGCTCTTAGTTGTAAGACTCATGTTGGTAGCATCCGCTGTTTTCAGATCACTAGTGATCTTCATGCTTGTATCCGTGAAGCTCAATACTCGTCAGCCAACGAAGGTAGTCTAATCGTTGAAATACGAGGTGCTTCTATTGACCAAATTGAAACAAAGTCTGATGGACTTCAATACTATCTCAATCGCATCTGGGTGCCAGATCACGACAATCTTCGTGAACACATTATGAATGAGGCTAACAAATCCCGATACTCTATTCGTCCTGGTGCTGATAAGATGTACCATGACTTACGTACATCTTATTGGTGGCCTGGTATGAAGAAGGAAATCGCCGCGTACGTCTCAAAGGGTCTTACTTGCTCAAAGGTTAAAGCCGAACATCATCGTCCTTCAGGTCTTCTCGAACAACCCGAAATCCCTGTATGGAAATGGGATAGCATTGCTATGGATTTCATAACTAAACTCCCTCGAACACCTTTCGGTCATGATAGTATATGGGTAATCAATGACCGTTTGACCAAATCAGCCCACTTTCTTCCTATTCGTGAAGATTTCAAAGTGGAGAAACAGGCTCGAATCTACACTGATGGAATCATATGTCGTCATGGTATACCCATTTACATTATCTCTGACCGCGATGGTCGTTTTACTTCGCGTCTTTAGGAAACTTTTCAGTCCGCTATAGGTTCTCACTTGAATCTTAGTACAGCCTTTCATCCACAAATGGACGGACAGACTGAACGCACTATCCAAACCCTAGAGTACATGCTCCGTTCCTGTGTCATTGACTTTGGTGGAAATTGAGATGTACATTTACCATTGATCGAGTTCTCGTACAACAAAAGCTACCATTCCAGTATTCAGATGGCTCCTTTCGAAGCTTTATACGGTCGCAAGTGCCGATCTCCTCTTAGCTAGCATGAGATTGGTGACAAGCAACGTACTGGCCCTGAGATCATTCAAGAGACGACGGATAAGATTCATCAAATCCACGATAACTTGATCAAGCTAGGAGCAGACAAAAGAGCTATGCTCTGAATTTACAAAAGTGCAGGACAATGAAGCCAATAATGCCAAACTTTTGGGGGAAGTGAAATCTCTCATGAAGAGAATGCATTTCAACATTGCTAGACTGGCTAAGATTGACCCCAAGGAAATCATGAAACCCATCCTATTGAAGCATCTCATCTGGAAGTTCCCAAGCCCATCAGGAAGCAACAAATTGTCCCTTATATCACCAAGCTGGAACCACTTCTATGGGTCCACCTCCTGCAATCTCAAAGGAAGAAAATGTTGAAAAGGTTAGTGTGACACCCGACTTTTCAGGCCGTACCGTACAACTGTAACACGTGTTGTGAATAGACAAAAGGCTGTATTTGACTGATTATGATGTTTATATATGATATTTAATGAATTGGTAAATTTAAACCTTGATAAAAATTATGTTGGCAACGGTAAGATAAACGCTTATCGCGTAATGGTTAAAATGCAAAACGAACGTCGGTGACCACCCGATCAGTGTTAAAATCCTAAAAATAGTCTGTTATGATTACAATAGTAATTTTAATCATATTCATGAGGAAAAATAAATTAGAACGCTAAGAAACTCTATTTTTCGAGTTTGAGCGCGCACCTCGTGATACCGCGCATTAGACAAAATACCGTCAACGCAGCCAGTCAAGGCAACTGGTAATTATTTTAGTAATAATTTTGTGTGATTATTTTTATAGAATAATAAAAATAAATTAAAACACACTAAGACGGGATTAAAACGAAAGATAAAATACCCGGTATTCAGTAAAATACCTGTTTTAACACTATTTTACATATATATATATATATATGTATGTATATAATCTTGTGTGTGTATATAGGAGAGAGAGAGTAAAGGTGGCGGCTAGGGGAGGTGCCACCCACCTTGAAAATGTAAGAGTTTGCCAAGTGGATCCTTGTGTCTTGAAATTAATTATTAAAGCTTTCCTAACACTTCACTTCAATAACTCAAAGATCAAAATTTCACTCTCTCTCCCTCTCTTGAACATCTCGGCGGAACACCCCCATAACACACCCACATTCAAAATTTCAAACCATTTCTTGAAGAATCAAAGGCATTCCAAGGTGATTCCAAGCTAGTATGGAGGTTTAGAGGTGATTTCAAGAAGATTTAAGCAAGAACAAGGCCTCATATCATCATCTTTATTAAAAACCCACTAAGAAATCTTGAAGGTATAAACTTATTTTCAAAACCACATTCTTGATTTTTAGTGATGATAGAGATGTAGGAAGGTTTCTCTTGAACTTGGAATTAATCACAAACTTGAAACTAATAATGAATGAGATTTTAAACAAAGTAAAATGAGTGTGTATATGTATGTATGTATGGCCGAAATTTGCATGAGTATGTGTATTGTGTTTTGATTTTGTTGAATGATTCTTGTTTGACTTGATATTGAAAGACGGTTACATGCATGGGTCAAAAAGGTGTCATAAAATAATGTTCTAAAAAGGGTTTTGTGATTTGAGATGAATATGTTAGAAAGTGAACTTTTGGAAGTTCATATATATATGTATGCATGTATGTAAGTTTTGTCACATGTTCATAAATGTAAGTATGTTTGCATTTATGTAAAAATGATTAGATGATAATGGAATGGACATGTTTTGGTTTATATGAACATGAAATAAATATGTTCTTTGATGCATTTAAGATCATGTAGGATGGTGGTTTTATGATATGGGTGCGTTAGATGCACATACTTAGACATGCATGATGATATGTGATCATAAAAGGATGATTTAAGTATGATTTAATAAAAATCAGTTTTAATCAGATTATAAACACAAAAATAAAGTTATTTAAAAGTGCATGATGATATGTGATCATAAAAGGATGATTTAAGTATGATTTTCGAATGATTTTTATAAAACTAATTTATATCAGTAAGTAAACTGAAGTTTTTAGTTTAAAAATAAGTATTTTAACTAATTTTAAGTTTACTTGGTGTTTGGTTTGTCATACGTGACTTCCGACGCCCGAAAACGTTACCGAATCGCTAAAATACGCATTTTTCAATGTACACTAGTATGAGTTGTTTTTAAGTCAACCTTATGTGATAAAATGTGTTAAGTGATTTAAATATGTGAATGTGAAAATATGTTAAGTTTTAACATGATATTGGAAATTTAGACTATGCATGTATACTAGAGCGTTTTATGTGATAGAAACGGTAAAAAATGCGTTAAATGTGTAACTTGTTTGTCGAGCATGAAATTTGAATATATATGAGATATTCTATGTACACTTGCCTTAAAAATGACAAAATAGATAAGTTAATGAGATTACGCGTGTTTCAATATTAATTTATGTGTACGTTTATGTATATATATTACGACGCGCAAATCGTAGATATATTCGAGAAAATCTCAAAGTTATGTGAAAATTCTAAGAAAATAGAGAAACTTAGGATTTTTGTGATATATTGATTTATAAATCATTCCTACATATAATAGGATGTGTAGAAATCAAACTGTGGCATTACGCTATTTAAAAATACGCACCCAAAGGTGAGTGTCACTATACCCCCTCTTTTACTGCTTTTTATATGTTTTGGGGGTAGAACACGCCAAAAAGGGGTTTAATAACGTTTTTGGATTTAAACATTCCTTTTAGTATAAATTATATATTTTCGTTGAAAATATATGGAGTTTGATAAATTATACGTTTCGAGATAATACGTTTTTGGATGAGTATATGTTTGGGGAAAAACAATGGTATGGTTGGATCGAATATTGCTTGGTCTCAAGAGAGTAAGTAACAACATAGGCTTACATTTCGGTGGGGATTTCAGGGGATTCGTACAACATCGTATATTAAATTTGTTATATTAGTAGGATATATATATTGTACGTGAGGCAGACATCATATATGGTCTCAATATGGACCCTGCGCCAATGATGTCATTTAATCGATTAAGTATTGTACGCGATGAATTGTTGGTAGATCTATCGGGTTGATAACCCCGTCATGACCGGTCGCCCCGTGTCAAGTCAAACGATGAATTTAAATTCTGGTTATTGTCTAGCATTGATTATCCCTGCATGGTAAATATATAGCTCGTATTGTCTAGCTAACATATGAGTCTCAACGTTGACGCTATGAATTTAAAATACAAAACTTGGGAAAATACCTTAATGTCAGGTTCTTAAACTTACGACGGATGACCCATGGATTTTATTAAGGAAATAAATGGACTTTCTCAAATTATATGGATGTTTTACAATAAACACATAATCATAAAGTTTTTCCTTAGGATCGAATTGTTTAAAATGAAAATGTGAACTCACCTTCCTTTGTGTTGACACTTGATTTTAAACGTGCTCTACAGGTACTTGAGTTCGGCTTTGGGAATCATGGCGTATCTTGTGTTTGTTGATGCATGTTTTGTCACTTGAAAAATGTTGGACTAACTTTTAAACTTTCTGAGACAAATGTAATAAGATTCGTGAGGATCAAAGACAACTTTATCATGTCATGGTTATGTCGTGTTTTGTAACACTAAGTTAAAAATTTATGTTTTAAATAAGTAATATTGTCCAACAATATAATGCATCAAACATCAAGATAGAAATGGGCACCAACTTTCGTCACCACTACGTTTTAAATTCCACTGCGACGTTTTTGGGGTGTGACAGAAGTTGGTATCAGAGCCAATGGTTGTTAGCGAACTAGATGTTTTCAGGAGAAAACACTAGACTTCAACCGAAGAAATTTGAGATTTAAAGTCCAAAATTCTCGAAGCCAAGATTTTTAAATAAACATGGAAAATTTTATCATGTATGAAAACCATTATGTGTTTATGTGCATACATGATTTTCTGTTTATTTGGGGCCTTATGTGTTACTATTCATATTGATCACACACTTACTTGTACGGTTACATATGTGTCACAGATGTCGCACGAGCATGAGATCATCGAGATCAACGACTCAGGTAGCGAGCCGGATTTCGAGACTTCACCTAGATCCATTCTACCTGAGATACCTATCACGACTCCACAGATGGTTGGTATGGCTGAGTTTGCTTCATATTTCCACGTCGACCCTACTACTTTTGCCAGCCAGGTAGACCCCCGATATGCTTTCACTAGCAATGGGTGGATTGATGACAACGATGACGCTCCTCTCTCGATTCGTGAGACGAGACAATCATCTGGCACAGTACCAGTTATCGATGACGTGATCAGAGATGTCCCTGTTATTGGAGGATCTCTTAGTATTGCACCAGTGGTGGATGCCACTATTGTCACGGCTCGACCATTAGAGCCATCAGTTGTTCCACCTACTACTGTGATCGAGTCTATTGCTGAGGTCCCTCCATCTGTTTTGTCAGAGTCATCCTTACCTGTCTTAGAGTCACGCACACCTACCACGCCTCTATTAGTGTATCATCGCTGTAGGAAGAGGGTTAGGCCTGCTGGGGAGATTGCATCTACATCACATGTTGAGACGGCATCTGCTTCTAATAAGCAGAAAGGGGTTTGGGTAGATCGATGTTGCCACTGTGACCAACAGTTTGCCACCTTGCGCGGAGACCTGAATATGACCAAGGGTAAGATGAAGGATCTCGAGGGACAAATTGTCACACCCCAACCAATGGCGGAAACATCGGGATGAGACGAAGTGTGAAGATTGCTAGAGACATCATAACGCTATTTGTGACAATATTTAGAAAATCCAAATTTCATTTCATTTCATAACTTCAACTAGTCAACATTACAAGATATTCAAATACGACAAGTTTAACAAAACAACATGATAACATAACAAAATTTTGATACAACATTTTAAACCCTAACGTCTATATGTGTATCTAGGCATCAACGCTACTTCATTTCATAGCATCATCGTCCTCAACCTGTAACATGTTTAAAATAAAGTTCAATGCAAAAGCAAAGGCGAGTATACAAGTTTGATACGTACATAGCAAAAGATAAGTTTGAACAATTCCTCATAGCAAGCATGTGATTCAAGATAAACATTTAAACATGGCATGTGTCTAACATATCAAACCAAGAAAACGCAATATGCTCAAGACATAACCTCAAGTTTACGGGCGGGTCGTTAATCCTATAGCGCTACATATGTCAAGGTTTGGCTCGTACGAAGTTAATGATAAGTTCAACACATAAGAATAACCCAAGTTTAAAGTATCAAGTCATCACGTATACAAGCATGTTATAGGAACGTTCATGTGTTTAACAAAGTGTTCATGTGTAAGTTAATAGGTAAACATGTTACACCCCAAAAGTGGTAAAAGTAAAAAAGGGGGAAATACGAGTATACTCACAAAGTTTGCATATGTTTTCCGATTATCCAATTGTTGACGAGTAGAGATTTAGAGTCCGAATGTATAAGGGTTAAGGTTCAAGTATGTTTAGAGTCGAGATTCGGTGTTTAAAACAACATAAAAATAAGATATGAGAATAACATGGAAAATAATCATTTAGTACATATGATGCTTGTTCTTGACACTAGGAAACTCGAAGGAGTTTAGATGTTTTCATGGAACAAGGTTCCATTAGAATCGTGACAAGTTATCATAGTCTAGGATGATGTAATCTAGTACCCCGACATATGAACACTAGTTCATCATCAAAGATTCGATTATTCGAATAATATATTTAGGTTATATAATATATGTCCAATAGTTCAAGCATGAGGTAGAAGATTAAAATCTTCATTTTGGCACCTCTAAATGTCATAGAAGTCATGTAGGAGGTAGGAAGATCAAGTCTTCCATTTAGGCACCTCTATGTGTTCACCACTACACTTGATGTAAAAAAAACAACCAAGGAGGGTCATGAACATACAATAAAGAATAAGAAATATACACACTAACTAAGAGAAATCATCAAATCATGTGAGGATTGTATGTTTGGACAACCCAAGTTGTTCCATAATCACTCATGTATCAAAGACAAAGTTTGACATGACTTGTGGGTTAAAAACCCTAAACAAAACACCAAGTTTATGAGGTTTAATCCTCTGATTTTAAATGTCTCAACCTTGTTTTTAAGCTTAACCAACCATGGGATAAGTTGTAAGCATTAGGACATAGGTATGAGATGTGTTGGACACAAGTTGCATAGGTTTAAACAAGTTTTTGATGAACATAAAAACAAACAGAAAGTTTATGGACTATTTCGGGGCATTTCCAGGTCTGATTTCTCCAAGGAGAAGTCTAGGAATCGAACCCCATGATTATACAAGCAAGTAGGAAAAAGAATCGAGTGAATCGGATAAGAATTGAGTGAGTTATGCTCATTTTCGTGAAGGGGTGTCAATCTACTCGAACCCTTGCTTTCAGCTACGGTTTGGTGGATGTTTTGTGAGTTTTTAGGGTTGCAAAAGTGGTAGGGAGGCTGGTTATAAGTGGTATTTATAGGGGGAAGGATTAGGGTTTCAATGGGTTGGGCTTTGGAAGTGTTTAGAAGGGGTTACACCTTGAAACTAGCCCACAAAACCCAACTATATGGGCTGAATTTTGCTGAATTGGGGCTGCCATATTTCTTTATTTTTTTATTTTTTTAAAACATTATAATGAGTAATTTTGTTAGTTAAGTTGTGTAATAATGTGCAACAATGTTTCCCCTAACTTGTAACAAGGTGAAATATGAAATAAAACATGATTTAACTAGGTAAAAAGTGTAATGTACAAGTTTTATTTACGAAGCAAGTTCCGTATTTTACAACGATTACGATGAAAGAATGGTTATAAGAACACAAGATTTCCAAAGATAGAATTTCACGTAAGGTTTCTAAATGTAGGATGTTTGAAAACGCAGGGCGTTACAGTCTCCCCTCCTTTAGGAAATTTCGTCCCGAAATTTGTTCAAGAGGAAGGCTTGAAAGAGTTTTTGGCATAAAGGTGATCATTAAGAATTGAAACTTGGGAAGTTTGAAAGTTTTGAAAAGTACCAAATTTTGGAGAACGTCAAGGTAGATTTGCAAGGGGAAGTTTTTAAGGATAGTATAAAAAAATCATACTTTCGTAAAACCTGTTTATTGAGAGGAACGAAAAGGTTTGTTACTTTAAATAAAGCAATAGAGGTATACTAAGTATAGTTTCACAAGAATCAAGAATAGGGAGGCTATTTTATAGGTAACGAGGTAAGTTAGGACTCAAATGTTTAAACAAGCTGGATTGCGAACGAGTTTTGTATAAAATAATACGAGTATAGAATGAACGAATGACTCTTAAAGAGTACAAGTATGTGAATAGCATAAGTGTTGGATAGATGAACGTAGTGTGTTAAGGATGAAGTCTCGTCATGAATAATCGGATATAATGCGTTTGTGAGTTGCGTGAAGTTGTATTAGGTCCAAAAGGTCTGCAACACACTGAATTTCTCATGGCACGTTTTACGAAAGTTTGGTAACATGGTGAAAACACTTATATATAGGAAGTACCAGCGGCGTATCCACCATGTTTTAACCACATTACGTCCGTTTCGTTACTTGGGGTCATGTTACGTTCCGTGTCTTACCATACACAGTAGTACACTCTATGGTTCTCATACGCCTATCACTATAATCCCGTGTGCACCCGCGATTATACTGATCGTCGCATGATCCACATAGCTTGTACTAGTTATGTATGAATCAAGGTATACATGAATTTGAAAATAAGAATGTGTACGTAGAAGAATGTCGTATGTAAGCATGTTTATGTTTAAGCATGTATGGGACCCACGTAAGCGAATCCCTCGGATTACGCTCGCGTATAGGTACGAATGTACGAATCATGAGTAAGGATGAAAGTATGAGCATAAGTTTAAGTATGAATACGCATGTATGTATGAGCATAAACATAAAATGTGTAAGTAGTATGTGTACAAGTAGAAGCGCAAAACGTATAAGTAGTATGCGTATAAGTAGAAGCATAAAACGTATGAACATAGGTGTAGGTATGAAAAATAAATATTGCGTATATAGTGTTTGTTGGGACACCACGGATCTAAGTGTATAAAGCATTCAAAAGTTCGAGTATGTAATACGAATGATATAAATGATGTTATCGCGAGGTATCGACCAAAATGTGTACGATGATATGCATGTATAGTTGTTTAAACGAAACATTGAGTTTATTGAATCAAATTTAGATTGAGCTTGGTTTAAAAGGGTAGAATATAGTTTGCATATGTAAGAGTATATAAAGTACTTATTGGTCATGCATATCGCATTTCGTAATGAATGGAAATGCTACCTTTGTTTTAAAAGAGTTTACGAGATCCGAAGATGGTCGGTCCCTATGAAGTCTTCTTGCCCACGTGTTTTGAAAAATAGGTGTAGGAAAAATGTAAGTTCGTTTCATCTAACAAGAAATTTTGGAGTTTTTTTGTGAATACGTTGATCCTTGGAAAAGGGATTTATCAAAGGTCTTAGTGTTCATTTTAAAGGGTTTAGACAAATGGTTCGTTGATGTTGGAAATATTCTTTGGTAAAACGATCTCATAATATCTATAAGATCCTATAGGTAATTGAGAAAGGTTGGTTTGGTTTCAATTTAGAATGGAAGTCTCTAGTATGACGATATAATGTGAGCAAGTTTTAGTGATTAAGTCGAATACGAAGTTCATGGGCAAGAGTTTCATTGGGCCGGTTAAATTGATAGGTAGCATTTCGTAAGGTTTTGAAGTTTGAGTAATAAAACATTTTAAGACATGATTATGAATTTCGCGTATATGAGTTGAGTGAAAATAGATTGTAGAATAAAGTACGTTTGATAAAACAATGTATTTCGAAATCTGTATGAGTGGGTATTTTTAAATAACATTAAACAATTTGGGTATAAAGTATGATCGAGTTTGCATAATAAGATGTTTCGAAAAAGAAGTTTTGGTAACGGTCACCTAAGTAAGGGAATCACCCCTAACTCGTTGGTGAGGTCGTTTTAAGGGAAGAGGGGTGGAGTCAATCGTCAAGGTAAGGGAGTCACTCCAATCTCGATGATACCTCTCCACTAGTTGTTACAAGGAATATGAATTTAAATTATATGAAAATCATGCATATATAAATGTATCGAAAAGGTTCGATATGTTGTGCGTGTGAAAAGAGAAATCAAAGGTAAACTCGAGGTTGAAAGATTGCATCGTATAAAATGAACAATAGAAACACATGTTTGACCAAAGTTTGGAGTGTTCCAAACGGAACTTTGACTAACCAAAGTGGTCGAAAAGTCTTTTGAATTTGAGGAGCATGCTTTGGCCTAATAGGTAAAATACTCTCGCCGACAGGTCGGTTAACGGTATTTACCCTTCCGGTTACTACATGTCTCAAATCAATCGAAATTTCGAGACTTGGCGGGATTTATGAAAAAATCAAGGAGTGGAACTAGTCGACAAGGTGCGGGTTTCACCCCTATCTTGACGATTTCGTATCCTAAGTGTGGTTGGTACTCGTCGGGTCAAAATTTAAATTTCGACATGTTGACGAGGGTCCACTAGAATTTGAAATTTGAGATTTGCCATTTAGATGTGGATTTCACTCCTAGCTCAATGGCGATATCTCGTGTAAAAAGAAGAATAGATAGATTGAGAGTCGTTCACTAAATTGTGGGTTTCACGCCTATTTTGGTGAATTCGTCTCATTTGTACAATATGAGTGTTGTCGGATTTAGAATAATCAAGTAAAATGCATGAGGGAAGTGTGTGTTGAAGGAAATACACAAGCAAGTATAAACACATAAGAAAGCATATCAAGAATGGTACTTAAATAATGAAATGATAAAACAAGTGTTAACACATAATAGAACAAGCTTTAATGCGTACGAATAACATGTCAAATATTACACATGAGTAACATACATGTTTAAAAGAGCATAAATAAGTAACAAATAAGGTATCATGTAGTAGTCCAAGCAAAGCATACGAATAAGGCTCTAAAACTATAGACTAAGTGAAAGCATTCCTACTTTTCCTAATTCCCTATAGTTATGGCTCTGATACCAATCTGTCACACCCCAACCAATGGCGGAAACATCGGGATGAGACGAAGTGTGAAGATTGCTAGAGACATCATAACGCTATTTGTGACAATATTTAGAAAATCCAAATTTCATTTCATTTCATAACTTCAACTAGTCAACATTACAAGATATTCAAATACGACAAGTTTAACAAAACAACATGATAACATAACAAAATTTTGATACAACATTTTAAACCCTAACGTCTATATGTGTATCTAGGCATCAACGCTACTTCATTTCATAGCATCATCGTCCTCAACCTGTAACATGTTTAAAATAAAGTTCAATGCAAAAGCAAAGGCGAGTATACAAGTTTGATACGTACATAGCAAAAGATAAGTTTGAACAATTCCTCATAGCAAGCATGTGATTCAAGATAAACATTTAAACATGGCATGTGTCTAACATATCAAACCAAGAAAACGCAATATGCTCAAGACATAACCTCAAGTTTACGGGCGGGTCGTTAATCCTATAGCGCTACATATGTCAAGGTTTGGCTCGTACGAAGTTAATGATAAGTTCAACACATAAGAATAACCCAAGTTTAAAGTATCAAGTCATCACGTATACAAGCATGTTATAGGAACGTTCATGTGTTTAACAAAGTGTTCATGTGTAAGTTAATAGGTAAACATGTTACACCCCAAAAGTGGTAAAAGTAAAAAAGGGGGAAATACGAGTATACTCACAAAGTTTGCATATGTTTTCCGATTATCCAATTGTTGACGAGTAGAGATTTAGAGTCCGAATGTATAAGGGTTAAGGTTCAAGTATGTTTAGAGTCGAGATTCGGTGTTTAAAACAACATAAAAATAAGATATGAGAATAACATGGAAAATAATCATTTAGTACATATGATGCTTGTTCTTGACACTAGGAAACTCGAAGGAGTTTAGATGTTTTCATGGAACAAGGTTCCATTAGAATCGTGACAAGTTATCATAGTCTAGGATGATGTAATCTAGTACCCCGACATATGAACACTAGTTCATCATCAAAGATTCGATTATTCGAATAATATATTTAGGTTATATAATATATGTCCAATAGTTCAAGCATGAGGTAGAAGATTAAAATCTTCATTTTGGCACCTCTAAATGTCATAGAAGTCATGTAGGAGGTAGGAAGATCAAGTCTTCCATTTAGGCACCTCTATGTGTTCACCACTACACTTGATGTAAAAAAAACAACCAAGGAGGGTCATGAACATACAATAAAGAATAAGAAATATACACACTAACTAAGAGAAATCATCAAATCATGTGAGGATTGTATGTTTGGACAACCCAAGTTGTTCCATAATCACTCATGTATCAAAGACAAAGTTTGACATGACTTGTGGGTTAAAAACCCTAAACAAAACACCAAGTTTATGAGGTTTAATCCTCTGATTTTAAATGTCTCAACCTTGTTTTTAAGCTTAACCAACCATGGGATAAGTTGTAAGCATTAGGACATAGGTATGAGATGTGTTGGACACAAGTTGCATAGGTTTAAACAAGTTTTTGATGAACATAAAAACAAACAGAAAGTTTATGGACTATTTCGGGGCATTTCCAGGTCTGATTTCTCCAAGGAGAAGTCTAGGAATCGAACCCCATGATTATACAAGCAAGTAGGAAAAAGAATCGAGTGAATCGGATAAGAATTGAGTGAGTTATGCTCATTTTCGTGAAGGGGTGTCAATCTACTCGAACCCTTGCTTTCAGCTACGGTTTGGTGGATGTTTTGTGAGTTTTTAGGGTTGCAAAAGTGGTAGGGAGGCTGGTTATAAGTGGTATTTATAGGGGGAAGGATTAGGGTTTCAATGGGTTGGGCTTTGGAAGTGTTTAGAAGGGGTTACACCTTGAAACTAGCCCACAAAACCCAACTATATGGGCTGAATTTTGCTGAATTGGGGCTGCCATATTTCTTTATTTTTTTATTTTTTTAAAACATTATAATGAGTAATTTTGTTAGTTAAGTTGTGTAATAATGTGCAACAATGTTTCCCCTAACTTGTAACAAGGTGAAATATGAAATAAAACATGATTTAACTAGGTAAAAAGTGTAATGTACAAGTTTTATTTACGAAGCAAGTTCCGTATTTTACAACGATTACGATGAAAGAATGGTTATAAGAACACAAGATTTCCAAAGATAGAATTTCACGTAAGGTTTCTAAATGTAGGATGTTTGAAAACGCAGGGCGTTACACAAATGGATTGGTACGACGAGTTGAAGGATTTGGATAACAGTGCGATGGACCAGATGCATTGGAGGATAGTGGATCTGGAGGAGCTGGTCAGGAAGATGTTGGATTTTCTGGGAGCGTTAGGTGTTAGTTGTTGTTTGTTTGTGGTTGTTGTGTTAGAAACTTTTGATATTTTTGTTTGGGGCCTGCGTGCCAGTTATATATTTTTGTGATATTAAGTAGAAATTTTTGTGAAAACTTGTTATGGGTGTCGATGTAGACATACCAAGGATAGTTAGGATGTACTGAAAACAAGTTTGTTAATTTCTATGATAATATCAGATGATTTACTTTTGGTTTAAAGGTTGTTCTCATTAATATGTGGATATTATACATGCACAATGTTTGGTCCACTAATATTTAATGATTGAATTATTTTTGGTTATCGTCTTACGTGATTATTATTGTTGTAAATAATAGAAACGACGAAAATGTCGCCAAAAGGTAGACACGGTACTGGACTACCTGCCACGCCAGAAGAGTTGGCACAACTCATAGCCTAACACGTTAATACTGCCTTAGAACAACATAATGCTAACCAGAATGATGGCCAGGAACGTGGACGAGGTGCTCACGGGCATGGTTTTGGTGGGACGCAGATTGGCAACCCTCCAGGTAAAATAATGATCGGAAAGTTTTAGTAGTTAATGTGTTATGATCTCATTGGAACGTATTCCTAATTTTCATTAACCATATGAATAATACATAGAAGTATACACAAAACAATCCAAGGTTGTAACCCAAGATCACTTTCTGGTGCCCTATGCAATGACGTGGCGACGATATGCGTGATATCAGGTTGTCAGAATGAGACAATCATTTGATTAGTTCAGTGTTCCGAACCTAGAATTGGAGATTCGAAGAAGCGCAAGCCTGAGAGCTCAAAGAAGAATCTCGAAGAGGAATATGGGAAGAAACGTAGCTTGGAGAAAGCATGTGTAGCTAACCCTAGAGAATCGGGAAAAGATAATGACGAAGATGGTAGAAGTAGCCCTGAGAAGAAGACTCACGGTGATGGACAAGAGAAGTGCGCCAGATGTGGCCGAACCGGACATGTAACTCCCAAGTGTTATGCTAAGAGTACATTGGATGGAGTTACGCTTGAGGGATGCTTCGTGTGTGGTGAGCAAGTACACTACAAAAAAGATTGCCCGAAACTGAAAGGATATGATGCTATGGGCAAAGCCATCGAGGCAAGTGCTGGGAAGGCACGTGGAAATCCTGCTACTGTTACTGGTATGTTTTGAATCAAAAACCAATCTATGTTCATACATTTAATACCAAACCTGACTTGAGTTTTGTTTCGAAAAACTTTGAACCATTTTTGTGTTCACCAACAAGTAAGCTGAGTATAAAGTGCTTGATAGAACTAGTAATTGGTAAGTTGATAGAAACTAGTGAGGTCATTTGTGGTTGTAGTATTTAGTAGGTGATCAGAGTTCTAGTGTTGATTTATTTTCAGTGGAGCTGGGGAGCTTTGACGCAGATGTGAGAATGGATTGATTATCCAAGAACAAAGTGGGGACTATCGCTTGAAGAAGCTAGCTAGGATATCTCGTCCTGATGACGGTAGAGAGGTGGTAGTTGCTCACGGAGACCGACCGATCGAGTGTCAAGTGTTGAGTGTTGTGAGTCGTCAGTGTTATGAAGATGCTCAAGTTGTTGTAAAAAGGCTATTCAGCATTCTTTGATAACGTGATGAGTATAAAGGCCAAATGTAGGAATACCGGAGAGATTCCTATTGTCTACAATTGTCCAGAAGTTTACCCAAGTCTACAATTGTCCAGAAGTTTACCCAAAAAGACTTACCTGGATTACCCCCCATAAGACAGATCGAATTTCCGAATCGATCAGGTACCCGCTGCCGCACCAATTGCAAAATCTCCTTATAGATTAAGCACCGTCAGAAATGATAGAAATGTCGAATCAGCTTCAAGAGCTCTAGACAAGGGTTTCAGGCGATCAAGCTTTTCGCTTTGAGGTGCATCTGTTTTTTTGTGAGGAAGAAGGATGGATCCTTCAGGATGTGTATTGATTTCAGAGAGCTAAACGAGTTAACTAACAAGAATCGGTACCCTTTACCGAGGATTGACGATTTGTTCGATCAAGCTACAGGGATCCAGCTACTACACGAAGATCAACCTACGATCAGGATATCATCATTTGAAGGTTGCTGATGAAGATATTCTGAGGACTGCTTTTCGAACACGATATGGCCATTTCGAGTTATTAGTTATGCCTGTTGACCAAATTAATGCTCCATTTATATTCATGGATCTCAAGAACAGGTTATGGAAACCCTAATCGGATAAATTCGTGGAAATGTTCATCGACGATATACTTGCCTATTTGCGAACCAAAGAGAATCATGAGTAATATTTGAAGTTAACTATGCAGTTGATGAGAATAAGGCAGGAATGCATGTAGACCGTTTAAGATCGGAGCAATCAAGTGTTGAGAAGCGCCTAAAATCCTGTCGGGAGTACAACAATTCATAAGAGTAGCTGGGTGCTACCGGAGATTTAATAAAAAATTCTCTAAATTAGTGCAGCCTTCGACAATAATAACCCCAAAAGGAAAAAAGGGGATTTAATGGACAGAAAAGTAGGAGGAAGCTTTTTAAACCTTTGGAGGAAATGTTGAGAGCATGTGCGATTCATTCCGAAGGAAGTTAGGATACTCACATGCCCTTGGCAGAGTTATCCTATAATAATAATTAACACGCTAATATCTAGGTTGCTCGGTTTAAAGCCTTGTATGGATGGAAGTGTTGATCGCCACTTTGTTAAGCTAATGTGGCAAAAGACAATTAACCAGACCCTAGTTTAGCCAGGAAGCCAGCGACAGGGTTTGCCTAGATCGAGGGAAGGTTAAAAGTCGCCAATTGATCAACAGAAGGATTGCATGGACAATTGAAGGAAACTATTATGAATTCAGAATCGAAGATTGTATTTTGTTGAAGGAGTTATTTTAAAAAGGGTGTTATTAAGTTAGCGGAGAAAGAAAAGCTGAGCCACATTGATTAGGTCCTTTCAAGAGCCCATCTTGAGTTGGATCAGTCGCTTATAGGCTCAAGCTACCATAAGGATTCAGTGGTGTACATGATGTGTTGCATGTGTCCAGTTTGAGAATGTGTATAATGGATAATACACTGATTTCATTCTTGTAGAGATTTATTTAGGAGATAATCGTAAGTTTATCGAAGTACCGTAGAAGCAGTACGAATAGCTAGAAGAGTTATGTTAATAACCGGAGAGGCGATTACAGAAATTCTAGTAGTATATGTGATTTATTGATTGTGCAATTCGTGGATATCAGAAATGAATGCAAGAAGGAAAGAAAACGAGTTCATGAGATTAGATACTTTCGAGAGCCCATCTCGAGTTGGATCAATCGTGTGTAAACTCAAACTACCTCAGGTATAGGGCAACGTATATGTAAATATACGTATGTTAAACCCAAAATGGTGGAACTTTGATTTACCTTTTCCTGATTAAGTGCTTGTAAATGTTGAACCTTGGAAAGGGTAGAGAGCGTTGAGACGTGAATTTGGAAATAAGAATGTGTGAAATATAGGTCTACGAAGATTCTTCGTAAGAATCAAAGATTCTCGTTGAAACTACAAGACCATATTCAGCAAGCTTGTTCTTACTGTTTCCACCAAGTGCGAAAACAAAACCTGTAGAGTAAAATTTCGGGGACAAAATTTTCTAAACAGGGGGAGACTGTGACACCCGGCTTTTCAGGCCGTACCATACAACTGTAACACGTGTTGTGAATAGACAAAAGGCTGTATTTGACTGATTATGATGTTTATATATGATATTTAATGAATTGGTAAATTTAAACCTTGATAAAAATTATGTTGGCAATGGTAAGATAAACGCTTATTGCGTAACGGTTAAAATGCGAAACGAACATCGGTGACCACCCGATAAGTGTTAAAATCCTAAAAAATAGTCTGTTATGATTAGAATAGTAATTTTAATCATATTCATGAGGAAAATTAAATTAAAACGCTAAGAAACTATATTTTTCGAGTTTGAGCACGTACCGCGCGAAACTGCGCGCATTAGACAAAATACCGTCAACGCAGCCATTCAAGGCAACTGGTAATTATTTCAATAATAATTTTGTGTGATTATTTTTGTAGAATAATAAAAATAAATTAAAATGCACTAAAACGGGATTAAAACGCTAGATAAAATACCCGGTATCCAGTAAAATACCTGTTTTAACACTATTTTACATATATATATATATGTATGTATATAATCTTGTGTGTGTATATAGGAGAGAGAGAGAGAGAGTAAAGGTGGCGGCTAGGGGAGGTGCCACCCACCTTGAAAATGTAAGAGTTTGCCAAGTGGATCCTTGTGTCTTGAAATTAATCATTAAAGCTTTACTAACACTTCAATAACTCAAAGATCAAAATTTCACTCTCTCTCCCTCTCTTGAACATCTCGGCCGAACACCCCCCATAACACACCCACACTCAAAATTTCAAACCATTTCTTGAAGAATCAAAGGCATTCCAAGGTGATTCCAAGCTAATATGGAGGTTTAGAGGTGATTTCAAGAAGATTCAAGCAAGAATAAGGCCTCATATCTTTTTCAAAAACCCACTAAGAAATTTTTAAGGTATAAACTTATTTTCAAAACCACATTCTTGATTTTTAGTGATGATAGAGATGTAGGAAGGTTTCTCTTGAACCTGAAATTAATCACAAACTTGAAACTAATAATGAATGAGATTTTAAACAAAGTAAAATGACTGTGTATATGTATGTATGTATGGCCCAAATTTTCATGAGTATGTGTATTTAGTTGTGTTTTGATTTTGTTGAATGATTCTTGTTTAACTTGATATTGAAAGATGGTTACATGCATGGGTCAAAAAGGTGTCATAAAAGAATGTTCTAAAAAGGGTTTTGTGATTTGAGATGAATATGTTAAAAAGTGAACTTTTAGAAGTTCATATATGTAGGTATATATGTCATATATATATATATATATATGTGTGTATGCATGTATGTATGCATGTATGTATGTAAGTTTTGTCACATGTTCATAAATATAAGAATGTTTGCATTTATGTAAAAATGATTAGATGATAATGGAATGGACTTGTTTTGGTTTATATGAACATGAAATAAATATGTTCTTTGATGCATTTAAGATCATGTAGGATGGTGGTTTTATGATATGGGTGCATTAGATGCACATACTTAGACATGCATGATGATATGTGATCATAAAAGGATGATTTAAGTATGATTTAATAAAAAATAGTTTTAATCTGATTATAAACACTAAAATAAAGTTATTTAAAAGTCTTTAGTGACATATAACTTTGTCGTGATGTTTACTAGTCTTGCATGTTGTACTTGGTGCTTTAGGAGTTGTAAAATACGTGACATCGCATGATTTATGTGACTTACACAAAAAGTGCACTAATCTGATTATAAACACTATTTTAATCAGTAAATAACATGTATTGTGTTAAAATATCAAGTAGTTTCAAGTTGGGATGATTATAGTAATGTTTAATGCAAAACTATGCGTTAAAATGGTCAAAAATCGGCTTTTCGAATGATTTTTATAAAACTAATTTAGATCAGAAAGTAAACTGATTTTTTTAGTTTAAAAATAAGTATTTTACTAATTTGAAGTTTACTTGGTGTTTGGTTGGTCATACGTGACTTCCGACGCCCGAAAACGTTACTGAATCGCTAAAATATGCATTTTTCAATGTACACTAGTATGGGTTGTTTTTAAGTGAACCTGTTGTGATAAAATGTGTTATATGATTTATATATGTGAATGTGAAAATATGTTAAGTTTTAACATGATATTGGAAATTTAGACTATGCATGTATACTTGAGAGTTTTATGTGATAGAAACGGTAAAAATCGCGTTAAATGTGTAACTTGTTTGTCGAGCATGAAATCTGAATATATATGAGATATTCTATGTATACTTGCCTTAAAATGACAAAATAGATAAGTTAATGAGATTACGTGTGTTTCAATAATAATTTATGTGTACGTTTATGTATATATATTACGACGCGCAAGTCGTAGATATATTACGTCTAAACGGGTGTGTAAATGGAGTTACATGATAACAGTCACCAGTAAAATCGTTCAAGTTGCAAAATCCTAAATATATATATATATATATATATATATATATATATATGGACTCATATATATTAACGTGTGACAACCCTCACCAAATCAGGTATCCGTACGAATTAATTAATATTTAATTAATGCTTAATTACTGTGCTTGCTTACAGTTGTGATTAAACTGCTACTTGAATTCTGATACATACACATGCATGCATCATACTTTATTGCTGTCACTCCATTATTTACTTTGAACTATAGTGACAAACTTGATGCACAAAAGCACAGTAGCACAATGAACGGATAACCCAGTAAACATGCTGACATAGCCAGCACTAGACAGACACTGTCTCTAAGGCCAGTATGAGCCGGGAATAGATCACTACACTGGTAGGGAGTGTAGGGAGGTGAGGATTGTAGAACTGCGTCACTAGGTGATAGTTATAGTGACCGGATGTGCCTAAAACATGCTCTAACTGCAAAATCCTGCACTTTATTACAAAATTCAGCATTTAAACTAACTAGTAAAGTGCAAAAACATGGGAAAATAATACGAGACACTTTCCAAAGTGTCGGGAATTCATTGTGTCACTAAAAGTAATATTAAAGACACTTTAAATGCTTATTTAGCACTTTAATGAATCAGTATCCAACCGAACAACCGGACTTTACCCGGAACATAAAAATATTGTCAATGACATTGTTTTTCCTTTTCTGAGCTAGATAGGGTCCCCGAACACCCTAACACCCGTTATAACACATAACACACTAGTAACTAATTTAATCACCCAACTAAACTAACTAACACATAAACATATCATTGAAATCAAACTAAATAACCCCCCCCCCCCCCGACCGATCGGTCCCCTAAGGGGACACACTCCTTACAAACTTTGATTATTTTATTGAGGTTGCTTAATATCTTCATGACACATTGTTTATTGGATAATACTCTAAAGTGGTGTATAAGTAAGACCATAAGATCACCACTCCATTTATTTCAACACTTAACAAAATTGATCTCTCTCTCCCTCTTCTCTTGTGTTCAGCCGAAAGCTCACACACACCCACCATCACTTTCAAGTTTCGATCAAGACATTCCACATACATACAAGTGTGCTAGAGTTCATACAAGGAGACCCGGTGCTTACGGAATCTCAAGGACCTCTCTACGTTGCTTTTATCCACCTTGTTTTCCCTTTGAATCTTCCCTAGCCTTGAGCTAGTTGTAAGTGCTTCTAATCACTCTCTTGTTCATGTTTAAAGTGGTTAATGAGAGATTTAACGGTTAAAACTCGAGAAGATACAAGAACAAATCTAAAAGTCTTGAAAGAATGATAAACTTGATGGATAAAGAGTAACAAATGGTGTAAATTTTGTAGATCTTGTTTAGATGTGATTATTTTATGTTGTATGATGCTAGTAGTGGAACAGATCGTCATCTAACCACGCTAGATCATGTTCATAGAACATGAACTAGCAATATGGTAAGTAGGAAAGTTGCAAGATGATGAACCTTTCCATACCTAAACATGAACTTGTGTAAAATTGATATTTCTTGTAAAATAGAGTTTTAAACTAGTAGATCTAAAGATCTACAAGTGGTATTTTCGAAGAACCAAGTGTAAGATGCAAACCATGTTTAAAAGCCGGATCTTTCATGAACTAAAAACATTTTTGTGAACAAACAAGTGCGTAAACACTTGTGTGACAAAAGGATTTAACAAAGAAATATTTTCGTAATTTTTGACTAAGAAGTTGTAAAACAACATGTTCTTTGAAAACAAAGTTTTTAAGAAATTAAACATGTTTTTAAAGAAAACAAGATCTACTAAAAACGTTGGAAGGTTGCTACATACTTTTACACAACTTACAAGTTCATGTGTTTGCAATTTATGCTTATTTTTTACTAGTTTGATGGTTTGAATATTGTATATTGATGATGTAAAGTTGGTTGATTGAATTTTTAAAAGAAATGATACGCTTGTAAGCGTGGCCACCTCCAGTCACAGAGGAAACTCTGGCGAAATTTTTTTGTGACAAGTGGTTAAAAATATATTTTTAACTTGTTTTTCCAAGTAAAATTCGCCATGATTTTTATTACTACATTTCCAAGTGTCGGAGGTGGATTTTCGTAAATAAAACTTGTTAAATATATATTTAGAATATATATTTCATAGTAAAACACTTGTGTGATTTTATGATTATTTGCGAACTATATATTATTTTTAGAGTAAAAATAATATAACCTAGAAAACATCATGAAGTTACGACTTCCAAAATAATACCAATACCTTCACGAATAAATATTTAAGTTACACCGGTGTTATTACTACCACACGAACGTTAAAATGTAACTTATGTATTTTTAGAAAATACTTTTAAATGCGTATTTTGATAAAAGTATTATTTTGGAAATAGTATGAAATAAAAATATAATATTTTTGGGAAAAATATGTATATTTTGGAGATAGAATATTTAGACAAATGAATTAAAATATATTTTATTAAGTGAGACTTAATAATATATTTTCGAAGTTATAAAAACGCACATGTATTAAAACCCCCATCCTTGGGAAGGAATATAATTAATAGATAATTAAGAAGTGTAAATACGAAATAGTGGCCTAACTATTTCCCAAAAACGTTAAACCTTAAGCCAAGGCACGACCGTCCATCCGTCTAATAGAGGTTAGTACGTGTAGGTCGTCACGCAGCAGGTTGATTGGGAGATACTATTTCGAGACGCACTTCTGTGAGTTCATGTCCCCCTTTTCTCTTAACTGTTTTCAGTTTTTATACTTCGGGGGTGAAATACATGTTACTATGTTTACGAATGGTATGGTTAGTGTAAGAAGGGTTACTGCTTAGATCATGTGAGTGAGTAGGCGGGAACTAGAGGCCATTAATCCTCATTGTAGGACCGAGGGTCATTAGCGGTAGATCTATCTGGGTGTAGCGAGCCCAGCCCCAGGCCCAACAGAACGGACCCCGGGGTGACTTTGAGCCCGATGCAAAAATCTGCTAGGTTTGAGTCTTCATACTGCACTTCACACATATCAATGGCCTTGCAAACCATTGGTGACCTCTTTATTTCCTTATTTGCTACATACCAGGGATTTTTCATACTTACAAAGGTTTTACATACTCACGTACACATGAACTCGCTCAACATTTTTGTTGATTTTTCCAACTTACATGTATTTCAGGGAATTAGGGATCTGGCGAGGTATGCTACGTTCTCACGCTGCGTAAGGGAAATTAGGTCATCCACATTTAGGGGTTTTGGCTTTTAACTGGACGAGTCACAAGTCTTAAACTGTGTCTATTTCATGTTTGTGGTTGTGTTTTATGAACAATGTTTTTATTTTGTTATGTTGTAATCCCGTTGCATGTGTCGACGTTTTAAACAATGTTGTGGTACTTTTATTTTAAAACATGAATCTATGGATGATCATCACGGTTTTATTATCATATAGCTTTGTTGTGATTAAGCTATGGTATTAAGAAGTCACACCAAATAAACCCACGCTTCCGCAAAGCCAGGGTGTGACAACTTGGTATCAGAGCTTTGATCATAGCGAACTAGGATTCCTTCTCGAGTCTAGACTATGATGAATAGGGCTCTCACGAAAACATTTTTACATGGCATACATTACGTCCAGATCCCAGGTACAAAACATTTTTAGAAAAAAAAGTTGAGCATCCTTTTCTTAAAAATTTTTGGTTGGTCGGGAGACCAGGGATACAGTCGGGGAGACTGAGGGAGTTCAGCCAGGTGGCGGGGAGGTTCAGCCGGGTGGCTGGGGAGGTTCTGGTCGGGGGACCAGGGAGTTAGTCTGAGAGACTAGGAGGTTCAGTCTGAGAGGCTGGGAGGATAGTCTGAGAGACTAGGAAGATCAGTCTGAGAGGTTGGGAGGATAGTCTGAGAGACTAGGAGATTCAGTCTGAGAGGCTGGGAGGTTAGTCTAGTGGGACTAGGAGGATTACTTGATTGCTTATTGGTGACTAACATGCTTATTTGATTATATGATTGATTATTTGTGCATATGTGTGTTTGTGTTACAGACGTTATGCCTTCATCTGGTACTGGAGAGTCGGACACTACAGATCCCATGGCCATAGTATCAGACGACATAGTTTCATCAGAGCACGAGGTGTATACTTCAGATACTACCAGCACGGACGATGACGACTTCCAGCCCTTTGCGCTGCCTGATGTCGTAGTAGAGCCTGCTGATGGCCATCTTGTTGGGGATTTGCCACTCGCGGTGATCCCTGCTCCTATGCCCCTTGCCGCTTACCTTGTTGTTGACATGCCCCTCGACGTAGTCTCTGACGACGATATCGATCTATTTGAGGAGGATCCACTTGAGGGTGAGGCCCTTATTGCTGCTGGTGATATTCTACTTCTTGCTGATGCTCCTGCAGAGGAGGCTCCCATTCACTCGCCTGTCCCAGACACATTTGAGTCTGTGGCATCCGCACCTTCACACACACAGGGAGTGCAGCACCACTCACACGACGCCGACCCTAACATGGCGTCATCAGCTGCACCTGTTCCTGCACGCAGCTTTGAGTTCGATCATGATGTTGATGATGATGATTCAGATCCTGTTTTCCCACCTGGTTTTGATCCTAACCAGGAGATTGAGTTTGTACACTTAGATCAGCCCTTGGAGGATCCTGTAGCCCCTGTCGACCCTGTGTTTGCTGATCCAGCTGACTTTGAGATGGAGTTTGTTGATCCGGAGCCTGCTGTGGCCCCTGAGCTGGTAGTTGCTCCTGATCCTGCGTTGGAGCACGACCCTGTTCATGCCGATGCACCTGTTGTTGCTCCTTTCGTTGATGATTTACCTGTTGACGATCATCCTGCTGTTGCTCCACTGTTGGAGGATGATCATGTTGTTGATGCTCATATCGATGTTCCTCATGTTGCTGACATTCCTGCTGATCCCGTTGTTGCACCTCTTCCTGATCCAGTGCCGGTGATGTTCGACCACGCACCTTTTGCGACCCATGTTGATCCACGGTATGCTGACACCCGCAATGGGTGGATAGATGATGATGATTTCCCACCTTTCGTGGTACCTGTTACACCACCTGTAGCCCCTGTTTCAGCCCCTGTCTCAGTTCCTATTGATGTTCCTTTGATTCCCACACATACTACAGATGTTCACCGCACCGACTTACCTATTACATTTCTTCAGGACATATATCCACCACGTCCTGGAGAGGGTTCATCACGTCAGCCATTTGGTCACATACCTTTCGTGTCAGGAGGAGCTCAGTTTGTAACCCAGGTTCCTCATCATACTTTTGTTCCCCCTGTTGCACCATCTGCTGTACCATCCTTTGCTCCATTTAGTGAGCCGTTCCTCTGGACTTCGCCACCCATTATGCCACCATCAGATCCGTATCACCCATATCACATGGGGTATTCTACGGAGGATATTCTCAGATCGTTCATGATACAGCAGGAGGCGCTGACTCGTCACGTGCAGGAGCTGGAGAGAGCTCAGCGACTCCCGTGCCAGACTCCGCCTGCAGTATCACACCCTGCTCGTCCGTTATCCCCCGATTCTGCCGCTCGTTTTTGGACTCCTGAGTAGCAGATAGCTTACTTGATGCGTTCTCATGGCGCTATGGAGGAGGATTGGCTTCATATGCGACGTTTACTCTTTTCTCACTTTCCCCCTCCTCCACCGCCATCAGCTTAGGCCTTTTTGTACGACACGGGTAGACTTTTGATTAGAGGACCGCAATTGTGCATACTTTATAGCCTTTTTGGAGACCGCATTTTGGATGATTATAATTTTGATGTTTTGTATATTGGATGTTGATTGACACTGACTAGATAGTTTGGACCAGGGTGATGTGGCCCATAGTCATTGATGATGTACGATACAATCATGTACTTGTAAACCTTACATTGTGGTCTCGATTTATGATAGCGCAATCGCAGTATTCTCATTATACTTGATGTTGATTGATTGTTTATGTACTATAACATGAGATGTTATGTGGTTGATTTATTTATAACATGAGATGTTATGTGTTGATATCGTTGAATACATACATACACTTTACTTACTATGGCCTGACCTACGTGACACATCTTTTAGAAGATGCCTCCGAGACACCAGACACGCATGCCTACCAACGAGGCAGAACTTCAACAGATCATCGCTGCCGCCATTGCACAGTATGCAGCCTCACAAGGAGGAACTAGTGGAAGCAATTCGAAGAACAACAACAACGACAATAACAATCCACCTCATGGTAATGTTAAGTCGTTGGGAGATACTACGATACATTTGGATATTTTTAGCACGTTCGCTAATACCATCTGTATATTATAACGTATGTGCAGGGTGCACTTACAAGCAGTTCCTAGACTGCAAGCCTGTGAACTTCGACGGCACCAGAGGTGCTGTTGCTTTTGTAAGCTGGGCGGAAAAGACAGAGTCTGTTCTCAGAATGAGCAAATGTGCTCCAGACCAACAAGTTACCTACATTTCTGGGCTATTTTTGGACGGAGCCCTGTCCTGGTGGAACTTACAAGTATAGACTCTTGGTGAAGCGACAGCTTATGCGATGACGTGGAATGAGCTAAAAGAGCTCATGCGAAGGAAGTATTGCTCTCGCGCCGAAATTCAAAAGTTGGAAACTGAATTCTGGCATCTGACAATGGAAGGACCCAAGATTGCGGAGTATGTTCAAAGATTCCACGACTTGTCTCATGTGGTACCTTATATGGTTACACCGAATTCAAGCGAATCGAGCGCTTTATTTGGGGTTTAGCTCCACATATCATGAGTATGGTCACTACTTCAAAGCCTGCAACAATCACCGAGGCAATCGATCTGAGCGTAGCTCTTACTGAGGAAGCCATCCGCTTAAACAAGTTTTCGAATGTTGAGCAGAAGAAGAAGGAGACTCACGTAGAGTCATCTCGCGAGAACAAAAGGAAGTTCTCGAACTTCAAACAAGGAACAAGCGGTGTTGGCAAGAAAGGAGAATCAAGCACACCGGTCCAAGCTGCAACCGGTGCTGGGAAGAAAGGAAAAGTGTATATGGGTACACATCCCAAGTGTAACACCTGCCAGCGTCATCATTCTGGCCGGTGTGGGCCAAAAGTATGTGAAGCTTGTGGAAAAGTTGGCCACCTGAAGGATTCTTGCTGGGCTAGTGCAGGCCGGGGAGGCCAAGGAGGTTTTGGTAATAGGAACAATAACCGTGGTGGTAATGGAAATCGTCCACAAGGAAACAATAGAGGAAATGCAAACCGAGGAAACAATGCAAATCAAGCTGGTAATGTGAACCGAATTCAAAACAACAATCAAGCTTGGAATGGAGGTGGAAACGGGCAAAAACTTGGTTGTTTTAACTGTGGTGACATTGGGCATTTTAAGAGGGACTGCCCAGGATTGAACCAAGCACGGGGAAGAGTCTCTAACATTGAGGCGAGGGAAGCGCGCCGGGATCCCAATGTTGTTACTGGTACGTTCCCTATAAACCAACGCTTTTCATCCGTTTTGTTTGATACTGGTGCCGATTATAGCTTCGTGTCGTTAGAATTTAAGAATATGCTTGGGTTAGCCGTTAGTAAATTAGATATCCCGTACTCAATTGAACTGGCTAATGGAAAGCTAGTCGAAGCAAATGAAGTTGTCAGAGGTTGTGTAATCGAGCTTGGGGAGCGTGAGTTCACTTTGGATCTACTACCAGTCAAGTTGGGAAGCTTCGACGTGGTAGTAGGGATGGATTGGTTATCAAGCAACAAGGCTGAGATTATTTGTCGTGAAAAGGTCGTTCACATCCCAATAGAAGGTGGAGAAACAATCGTAGTTCATGGAGAAAAGCGCGATACACCTCTAAGAATCATCAGCTGTTTGAAAGCCCGAAAGTGTCTACAGAAGGGATGTGCTGCCTTTCTGGCACACATCGTGGATAAAGAAGCTGCTGAGCTGAAGATCGGAGACATCCCTGTCGTGAGGGAATATCCTGAAGTCTTTCCAGAAGACTTGCTAGGATTGCCACCCTAAAGGTAAGTGGAGTTCCGTATTGACTTAGTTCCAGGCGCCGCGCCTGTGGCTAAAGCACGCTACAGACTTGCCTCGTCTGTGATGCAGGAATTGTCGTCACTACTTCAAGAGTTGTTAGACAAGGGATTTATCAGACCAAGCTTCTCACATCGGGGAGCTCCAGTTCTGTTTGTCAAGAAGAAAGACGGTAGTTTTCGAATGTGCATCGACTACCGAGAATTGAACAAGTTGACGATAAAGAATAGATATCCTCTGCCAAGGATTGATGATCTATTCGACCAGTTGCAAGGTTCAAGCTACTACTCGAAGATCGATGTGACAACCCGTAACTTCAGGTTAATGCTTTTACTTAACACAATTAAGTTGGTCACATAATCTTTAGCATTGCATGGAACTATGCATTACTTTATGCATTATTTGACTTACATGAGAACTTTGTGCCTTGACTGTAAATTATATGTGGTGTGTGTGTTTTATGTAAAAGATGATGCTTAGGGGTGTTTAGTGTTAATAATGAAAAATAAAACAAAACCTCTCAACCCTAATCATTCTCACCAATTCCAATCATACGACAGTTGCAAGTTCTCTAATCATTTAGGGTTTCACCAACCTCTAAACTCTTGATCTTTGATCTCTCAATCTTTCCAGAGCAAACCCCACGTCAAATCTAAGGTAATGTTTACATCATACGTTTTATTCTTATTCAATTGATCTCATGCAAACCCTAGTTATCTAAACAATGATTTTGTGATTAGTTGATCTTTTAGATTGTTTGTAAGATGATTTGTAATTTTCTGATGATTTGCCTGTGATTAGGATCAATCCACATGCTAGAATAGTTAAACTTTTGGTTGATTCATATGGAAGAATAGGGTTCTGATCGTACTGATTTATTGTAACTGTTGCATCAGAAACTATAATTTGGCTTCGTTGATTCGGTGTGTTGTTGTTTGGAGTTAAGAGTCCGGGCATTGTGAAGTCACAAAGTCCAATGAATGTGATTATGAGAGTCAGGGTTTTAAACCTTATATGGGGTCCGAGTTTTGCCATGCTAGATCCAAGTTTTAGATTGAAGTCTAGTCCGAGTTTCAGTTGATTGTTGAGTCTGAGTTTTGTGGGTGAGGTTTGGTCCGAATTTTATAAGGACTCATTGGGTCCGAGTTTGGTAAATGATGTATGGTCCGAGTTTTTGAGATGATGTTTGGTCCGAGCTTTGTGTGATGTTTGGTCCGAGCTTTGTGTGATGTTGGTCCGAGTTTTGTTTGGTTGTTTGGTCCGAGTTTCACCCAAGGACTAGATGCCCGAGTTTTATGGTTAACATGGGGGGACCGAGTTTTTAACATGGAAAAGAGGGGAGTCCGAGTTTATGAGAGGATGCTTAGTCCGAGTTTGATGTATGTGCGTGTAGTCCGAGTTTCATGTAAACATAAATGCCCGAGTTTATTGTAAACACAAGTATTAGAGCTTAATGTTAACTCTAGGGATCCGAGTTTACTTATAATGATATGTTCAAAACTCTGTATGAGGAACACCTTGCATGCCACTGTGTGTTACTGTATGTTACTATATGTATGTGCAATCTGTGTCATGTCAATCTGTAAACAATTATCACACGGAACACAGTTGTTTGGACACCAAGGAATTGTAAACCTTAATTGAACGTAAACACTTACATGGAGTTTATGTGCAATGTACCTTAGGTCGCGTGTAACGGACCTAACCATTAATTAACACTAGAAGCACAATAACATACCGAGCAAACCAAGGTGAGTTCACACTCTTACTAAGGCATGGGATTCCCGGTGGCTAGGGAATGGGATTGAAGAAATGGGATTGAACAATTACTTGTACTGACACTGTTACTAGACTATCTACCATCGTCCTAGGATGTGAAGGACCCATACGTAAAACCTACGTATACATGTACTTACCCCTGTCCTCAGGTTGCGAAGGACACTTACGTAAAACCTATGTAAACTTATAGTCACTACTGCCTCGGGTTGTGAAGGGCACCTACGTAAAACCTACGTAACCCCCGCGTACCACTGTCTTCGGGATAAGAAGGACACTTACCTAAAACCTACGTAAACCTCGTACGTACTACTGTTCTCGGGTTAAGAAGAACACTTATGGTTACCTCTAGTCTAGTACATACACACATGGGAAGCCTCCACTAAATGAACATACAATTGACTTAGTTAATGACGCATGGTGATGCAACGAACTTACGAACTTACTTACTGTGAACTCGCTCAACGAGTTGTTGACTCTCTGTTACATGCCTTGCAGGTCGTTAGGTATACATGGAGCTTGCACTGGGAGGCGTGGTCGTTGTGGACAAGGATCGTGAATGCTATGATTAAACATTTTGACATTACATATTCATACTTATGTTGGGTTTATTTTTATGCTTCCGCTAAACATTGATATTGCACTTATGTTTTGAACACCTATCATATTGGTTTGGTTGAATTACATTTACTTTTACTTATTACTTACATGTTCAATATGATTGGTGGCATGATCCTGGTCATGTCACGCCTCCAAGCGGTGATACTCCGCGAGTGGATTTTGGGGGTGTGACAGATTGGTATCAGAGCCATTGGTTATAGAGAACTTGGTTTTAATATGGGGAAAACATTTTTATTAAAACCAGACTATAACCAGTACAGTGCTTAACGATCCACAACGACGCTTCGCTCCACGTGCAAGACTCAACATCCTAGGTAATATGGTTTATGTATTATTGCCTACATGCTAGATTACATAGAACTTTGCTCATGGTATGCTTAGATACACATAACCCCTATTGCTTGAGAATACTTGTGTGCTCACTCTCTTCTGTCATCACACTATTTGCGAACTTCTCTTACTTATGTTACTTTGCTATGAAGATCACGGCTGGACGCATTAACATGACACAAGCCCAGTTAACGGCTCTCATTAACGAACAAGTTGCTGCGGCACTTGCAGCTGCACAAGCAGGAGGTCAACACGCTCAGCCACCTGTTTGCACTTTCAAGAATTTCATGGACTGTCGTCCAAGCACGTTCAGTGGCACGGAGGGAGCAGTGGGACTCCTCCATTGGTTTGAAAAGCTCGAGTCTGTGTTTGAGATGTGTGAATGCCCTGAGGCTCGCAGGGTGAAGTATGCCACTGGCACACTAGAAGGAATCACGCTGACTTGGTGGAATGCGCAAGTTCAACTTTTAGGATTGGCAGCTGCTAACGCCACTCCTTGGAATGATTTCAAGGAGCTGATTAAACGGGAATACTGCACACGTGACGACATCCACAAGTTAGAGGTGGAGTTCTTTCATCTGAAAATGACGGGGTCGGAAATTGAGGCATATACTAAACGGTTAAACGAGCTGGCCGTTCTGTGTCCAACTATGGTGGACCCTCCTATCAGACGTATTGAGTTGTATCTCAAAGGGTTGGCACCAGAAATTCAAAGCCACGTGACATCGACCAACCTTGCTAACATCCAGGATATTCAGCGTCTTGCTCATCGCCTCACAGATCAGGCAGTGGAACAGAACAGGCTGCCTAAGCGCATCAGTGTTACTACTACCGCTACCATTTCAGCTACTCCTGCTACTCCCAGTGACAACAAGAGAAAATGGGAGGGGGATTCCAGCAAGGGTTCAGCTACAGTTCAGTCTCAGGTTCAGCAGCAAAAGACTGACCACTACCAGAGCCCTAGTCAGCAGTCTTCTGGTAGTCACGGGCAGAGAGTTTATCGCGGAAATCACCCCAGGTGCAACAACTGTAACAGACACCACAGTGGCCAGTGCAACAAGGGTCATTGTCAGAGGTGTCTCAAGATGGGTCATGAGGCCAAGGATTGTAGGAGCCCACGGCCTGTAACTCAGAACCAGCAACAGCAGCAGCAAACACAGCAGAACCAACAACAGGGTAACAAGGGATGTTTTCATTGTGGTGCTGAAGGTCACTTCAAGAGACACTGCTCCCAGTTAAACCGAAACCAGAACAACAACAACAACAATAACCAAGGTAAAGGGAACAACAACGGGGAAATAACAATGATGGGAACAACGATGCAAGGGGTCGTGCATTTGTGCTGGGGCAGGGTGATGCCAGGAATGATCCCAATGTGGTTATGGGTAAGTTTCTTCTCGACGACTTTTACGTTACTGTTTTGTTTGATTCGGGTGCGGATACCAGTTATGTGTCTTTGAAAGTTAGTCAAATGCTCAAGCGCACACCCACACTTCTGAACACTAAGCATGTCGTAGAGTTAGCTAATGGTAGAAGTCTAGAGGCCACACACATAGTTCAGGGTTGTAATCTTATCCTCGCTGGTCAGACTTTCTCGATCGATCTCATTCCCATAGTTTTGGGTAGTTTCGACATCGTCATTGGGATGGATTGGTTATCCCAACAGCAAGCAGAGATCTTATGCAAGGAGAAGATAGTTCGTATTCTTCGTTCTGGTCAAGAACCTCTCGAAGTTCAAGGCGACAAGAGTGGTGCTGTGGTTGGCATCATCTCCTTCCTGAAGGCCCAGGAGTGTTTACGAAAGGGTCACACTGCCATCTTGGCACTTGTTACTGATGCATCAACGATGGAGAAGAGATTAGAGGATATCCCGATTGTACGCGATTTTCCTCAAGTGTTTCCTGAAGATTTACCTGGGCTACCGCCTCGTCTCCAGGTCGAATTCCAGATTAAACTAGCACCAGGAGCAGCATCCATAGCTCGCGCACCGTATCGACTAGCTCCAACGGAACTGGAAGAACTGTCTAAGCAACTACAAGAGCTCTTGGATAAGGGCTTTATTCGTCCAAGTTGTTCGCCTTGGGGAGCTCCAGTACTATTTGTGAAGAAGAAGGACGGTGCTTTTAGGATGTGCATTGATTACTGTGAACTCAACAAAGTGACTGTGAAGAGTCGCTATCCTCTTCCACGTATTGATGACTTATTCGACCAGTTGCAAGGGTCGAGCTACTACTCCAAGATAGATCTGAGGTCAGGATATCATCAGCTGAGAGTCCGGGATGAGGACGTCTCCAAAACAGCATTTAGAACTCCTTACGGCCACTACGAGTTTCTAGTCATGCCGTTCGGGCTAACGAACGCACCTGCAGTTTTCATGGATCTAATGAACAGAGTGTGCAAGCCTTACCTGGACAAGTTTGTGATCGTTTTCATCGACGACATCCTGATCTATTCCAAGAGTCAGGAGGAACACGAACAGCACTTGCGACTCATTTTGGAACTTCTTCAAAAGGAACAACTGTACGCCAAGTTTTCAAAATGTGACTTCTGGCTTCGTGAAGTCCACTTTCTAGGCCATGTGGTAAACAAGGATGGGATTCATGTTGATCCATCCAAGGTAGACTCGATTAGGAACTGGCCAGCACCACGTACACCAACGGAAATACGCAAATTCTTGGGTTTGGCGGGTTACTACAGGCGGTTCATTAAAGACTTCTTAAAGATTGCACAGCCGCTTACACTACTAACACAGAAAGGTGTTACCTATCGCTGGGGTAATACCCAGGAGACAGCTTTTCAACACTTAAAGGATAGAATCTGCAGCGCACCTATTCTCTCACTGCCAGAGGGCACAGACGATTTTGTGGTTTATTGCGACGCATCCATCCAGGGTCTTGGATGTGTGTTAATGCAGCGTGACAAGGTTATTGCTTATGCTTCGCGCCAACTCAAAGTTCACGAGCGGAACTACACCACAGATGATTTAGAGCTGGGAGCTGTTGTTTTCGCGCTCAAGATATGGCGACACTACCTGTACGGTACCAAGTGCACTATCTACACCGACCACAGGAGTCTCGAGCATATCTTCAAGCAGAAGGAATTGAACATGCGTCAATGTCGATGGGTTGAGTTACTCAATGATTACGAATGTGCCATGAAGTACCATCTAGGCAAAGCCAATGTTGTGGCTGACGCTCTCAGTCGAAAGGATACGGTACCTTGACGCGTGCGAGCATTACAGCTTACTATTCAGTCTAGTCTTCCTGCACAGATACGAGATGCTCAGGTGGAAGCATTGAAACCAGAAAACGTAAGGGCTGAAGCCTTACGCGACTCAAGGCAACGATTAGAACAAAGGGAAGACGGCGCCTACTATGTAACGGGGCGTATTTGGGTCCCACTATATGGCGGTTTACGAGAACTTGTGATGGATGAAGCACACAAGTCTCGCTACTTGGTACATCCAGGTTCGGATAAAATGTACCACGATCTCAGAACTACATATTGGTGGCCTAGCATGAAGGCCCACATAGCAACTTACGTTGGCAAGTGTTTGACCTGCGCGAGGGTCAAGACAGAATATCAGAAACCATCAGGCCTACTTCAGCAACCGAGGATACCACAATGGAAATGGGAAGAAATTTCCATGGATTTTGTTACTGGCCTGTCTAGATCCCAGCGTGGGAACGATACTATTTGGGTGATCGTGGATCGACTCACAAAGTCTGCTCACTTTTTGGCTATCAAGGAAACTGACAAGTTCTCTACATTAGCAGACATTTACTTGAAAGAAGTTGTTTCGAGGCATGGAGTGCCAACCTCTATTATCTCAGATCGTGATGCACGATTTACTTCAGAACTATGGCAAGCAATGCACAAATCTTTTGGCTCTCGGTTAGACATGAGCACAGCTTACCACCCTCAGACGGATGGGCAGTCTGAGCGCACTATCCAAACTCTAGAAGATATGCTTCGGGCATGTGTTATCGATTTCGGCAACAGCTGGGAAAAGCATATTCCGTTAGTGGAGTTCTCGTACAACAACAGTTACCACACCAGCACACAAGCCGCTCAATTCGAGGCATTATACGGACGTAAATGCCGATCACCTCTTTGTTGGGCAGAGGTGGGTGATAGTCAGATCACAGGTCCAGAAATGGTAGTTGATGCTACTGAACGGATTACACAGATACGACAACGCATGGCGGCGGCTCATGACCATCAGAAAAGTTACGCTGATAAGCGCAGGAAACCACTCGAGTTCCAGGTTGGGGATCGAGTGCTACTTAAAGTCTCACCCTTGAAGGGTGTGGTTCGTTTTGGTAAACGAGGCAAGCTCAATCCGCGGTATGTTGGACCGTTCAAAATCATTGAAAGAATAGGCAAAGTGGCCTACAAACTGAACCTACCAGCAGAACTCGGTGCAGTTCATAACATTTTCCACGTGTCGAATCTGAAGAAGTGTCTGTCAGATAAGACCCTCATAGTTCCTTTGAAGGAACTCACTATCGACGAACAGTTACATTTCGTCGAGGAACCTGTTGAAATCACGGACCGGGATGTTAAGGTCCTCAAGAACACTAGAATACCTCTTGTACGAGTTCGTTGGAACTCCCGTCGTGGCCCAGAGTTCACCTGGGAACGAGAAGACCAAATGAAACTCAAGTATCCCCAGTTATTCGGAAACAATGCAATTACTACTGAGGCTGAAGCTACTACAGAATTTCGGGACGAAATTCCAAATCAACGGGGGGATGATGTGACACCCTAGAGAAACCAGTAAACGATACAACTTAACTAGCTTCCTCAGTAACCGCATGCTAAATTTCGGGACGAAATTTCTTTCAAGTTGGGGATAATGTGACAACTCGTAACTTTAGGTTAATACTTTTACTTAACACAATTAAGTTGGTCACACAATCTTTAGCATTACATGGAACTATGCATTACTTTATGCATTATTTGACTTACATGAGAACTTTGTGCCTTGACTGTAAATTATATGTGGTGTGTGTGTTTTATGTAAAAGATGATGCTTAGGGGTGTTTAGTGTTAATAATGAAAAATAAAACAAAACCTCTCAACCCTAATCATTCTCACCAATTCCAATCATACGGCAGTTGCAAGTTCTCTAATCATTTAGGGTTTCACCAACCTCTAAACTCTTGATCTTTGATCTCTCAATCTTTCCAGAGCAAACCCCACGTCAAATCTAAGGTAATGTTTACATCATACATTGTTATTCTTATTCAATTGATCTCATGCAAACCCTAGTTATCCAAACAATGATTTTGTGATTAGTTGATCTTTTAGATTATTTGTAAGATGATTTGTAATTGTCTGATGATTTGCCTGTGATTAGGATCAATCCACATGCTAGAATAGTTAAACTTTTGGTTGATTCGTATGGAAGAATAGGGTTCTGATCGTACTAATTTATTGTAACTGTTGCATCAGAAACTATAATTTGGCTTCGTTGATTCGGTGTGTTGTTGTTTGGAGTTAACAGTCCGGGCATTGTGAAGTCACAAAGTCCGATGAATGTGATTATGAGAGTCAGGGTTTTAAACCTTATATGGGGTCCGAGTTTTGCCATGCTAGATCCGAGTTTTAGATTGAAGTCTAGTCCGAATTTCAGTTGATTGTTAAGTCCGAGTTTTATGGGTGAGGTTTGGTCCGAGTTTTGTGGGTGAGGTTTGGTCCGAATTTTATAAGGACTCCTTGGGTCCGAGTTTGGTAAATGATGTATGGTCTGAGTTTTTGAGATGATGTTTGGTCCGAGCTTTGTGTGATGTTTGGTCCGAGCTTTGTGTGATGTTGGTCCAAGTTTTGTTTGGTTGTTTGGTCCGAGTTTCACCCAAGGACTAGATGTCCGAGTTTTATGGTAAGCATGGGGGGACCGAGTTTGTAACATGGACAAGAGGGGAGTCCGAGTTTATGAGAGGATGCTTAGTCCGAGTTTGATGTGTGTGCGTGTAGTCCGAGTTTCATGTAAACATAAATGCCCGAGTTTATTGTAAACACAAGTATTAGAGCTTAATGTTAACACTGGGGATCCGAGTTTACTTATAAGGCTAAGTTCAACACTCTGTATGAGTAACACCTTGCATGCCACTGTGTGTTACTGTATGTATGTGCAATCTGTGTCATGTCAATCTGTAAACAATTATCACACGGAACACAGTTGTTTGGACACCAAGGAATTGTAAACCTTAATTGAACGTAAACACTTACATTGAGTTTATGTGCAATGTACCTTAGGTCGCGTGTAGCGGACCTGACCATTAATTAACACTAGAAGCACAATAACATACCGAGCAAACCAAGGTGAGTTCACACTCTTACCAAGGCATGGGATTCCCGGTTGGTAGGGAATGGGATTGAAGAAATGGGATTGAACAATTACTTGTACTGACACTGTTACTAGACTATCTACCATCGTCCTCGGATGTGAAGGACCCATACGTAAAACCTACGTATACATGTACTTACCCCTGTCCTCAGGTTGCGAAGGACACTTACATAAAACCTACGTAAACTTATACTCACTACTGCCTCGGGTTGTGAAGGGCACCTACGTAAAACCTACGTAACCCCCGCGTACCACTGTCCTCGGGATAAGAAGGACACTTACGTAAAACCTACGTAAACCTCGTACGTACTACTGTTCTCGGGTTAAGAAGAACACTTATGGTTACCTCTAGTCTAGTACATACACACATGGGAAGCCCCCACTAAATGAACATACAATTGACTTAGTTAATGACGCATGGTGATGCAACGAACTTACAAACTTACTTACTGTGAACTTGCTCAACTAGTTGTTGACTCTCTGTTACATGCCTTGCAGGTCGTTAGGTATACATGGAGCTTGCACTGGGAGGCGTGGTCGTTGTGGACAAGGATCGTGAATGCTATGATTAAACATTTTGACATTACATATTCATACTTATGTTGGGTTTATTTTTATGCTTCCACTAAACATTGATATTGCACTTATGTTTTGAACACCTTTCATATTGGTTTGGTTGAATTACATTTACTTTTACTTATTACTTACATGATCAATATGATTGGTGGCATGATCCTGGTCATGTCACGCCTCCAAGCGGTGATACTCCGCGAGTGGATTTTGGGCGTGTGACAATCGATTTGCGATCTGGTTACCATCAGCTAAGGATACAAGAGGAAAGTATCCCTAAGACCGCTTTTAGAACTCGTTGTGGACATTATGGGTTTCTGGTAATGCCGTTTGGGTTGACAAACACGCCAGCTGTTTTCATGGACCTAATGAACCGAGTCTGTAAGCCATATCTTGACAAGTTCGTGATTGTGTTCATAGACGATATCTTGATTTATTCGAAGACGAAAGCTGAGCACGAACAACATTTAAGAGCTATTTTGGAGTTGCTGAAGAAGGAAAAGTTGTACGCCAAATTCTCGAAGTGCGAGTTTTGGCTACGCGAAGTCCAATTTCTTGGACACGTGGTGAATCGAGATGGGATTCATGTGGACCCCACAAAGATTGAAGCGATAAAGAATTGGGAAACCCCAAAGACGCCAACTGAGATTCGATAATTCTTAGGTTTGGTTGGGTATTATCGAAGGTTTATTGAGGATTTTTCAAAGCTCACTCAACCACTGACACTCCTCACGCAGAAGGATAAAAGGTTTGATTGGGGAATCAAACAGGAAGAAGCGTTTCAACTGTTGAAAAACAAGCTTTGTAATGCGCCGATCTTATCGCTACCGGACGGAACAGATAATTTTGTGGTATATTGTGACGCCTCACCTCAAGGTTTGGGTTGCGTGTTGATGCAACGCCAGAAGCATATAGCTTACGCGTCACGTCAGTTGAAGGTTCATGAAAAGAACTATACCACGCATGATCTGGAGCTAGGCGCAGTGGTATTTGCGTTGAAGATTTGGAGACACTATTTGTATGGTACAAAGTGTACAATCTTCACAGATCCTAAAAGTCTGCAGCATATATTCGACCAGAAAGAGCTGAATATGAGACAAAGACGTTGGGTCGAATTATTGAACGATCACGACTGCGAGATCAAGTATCATCCAGGGAAGGCGAATGTGGTAGCCGATGCCCTAAGTCGAAAAGAAAGAATCAAGCCCATAAGGGTTAGGGCTTTGGAGATGATTATCCAAACAGATCTTTCCCTGCGCATACGTGCCGCGCAGAAAGAAGCTCTTAAAGAAAGAAACATTGAAGAGGAATATCTCCGTGGGATGGAGAAGCAGTTAATACCAAACGAGGAAGGAACGTTATGTTTCATGAAAAGGATTTGGGTTCCTCTGTTTGGTGGTTTGAGAAAAGTTATTTTTGATGAAGCTCACAAATCACGGTACTCTATCCATCCAGGAGCGGATAAGATGTACCAAGATCTTAAGGATTATTATTGGTGGCCCAGGATGAAAGGCGGCGTTGCCGTTTATGTTAGCAAGTGTCTAACGTGCGCCAAGGTAAAAGCTGAATACTAGAAGCCTTCAGGACTTCTGCAACAACCTGAGATTCCCAAGTGGAAATGGGAACATATATCAATGGATTTTGTAACGAAGTTACCAAGAACGCCAAGAGGTCATGACACTATTTGGGTAATAGTAGACCGGTTAACGAAGTCTGCGCACGTCATGGAGTGCCTCTCTCGATCATCCCTGATAGAGACGGAAGGTTTGTGTCAAGGATTTGGCAGTCCTTCCAATAAGCATTCGGATCTCAGTTGAATTTGAGCACTGCATTTCACCCACAGACCGATGGACAAAGCGAACGGACGATACAGACATTGGAAGATATGCTGAGAGCATGTGTTATGGATCTGGGTGGTAGCTGGGATAAACATTTACCATTGGTCGAATTTTCGTACAACAATAGCTACCACACCATCATTGGAGCCGCGCCATTTGAAGCCCTATTTGGTCGCAAGTGCAGATCACCGCTTTGTTGGTCTGATGCAGGTGATAGATAATTGGTTGGTCCTGATGTGGTCCAGGAAACCACAGCTAAGATTGCACCGATCCGAGATCGCATCAAGGCAGCTCGCGATCGTCAAAAATGCTATGCGGACCGAAGAAGAAAACCTCTAGAGTTTGAGGTAGGTGACATGGTATTGTTGAAAGTATCACCCTGGAAGGGTGTGGCACGCTTCGGGAAGCGTGGAAAGTTGAATCCGCGATATATTGGTCCGTTCAAGATTCTAGAAAGAAGTGGGTTAGTAGCATACAAGTTGGACTTACCTGCCGAGCTGAATGGTGTTCACGATACATTTCATGTATCAAATCTGAAAAAGATTCCAACGCAAGATACTGTTGTCATTCCCACAGACGAGATTCATATTGACGACACGCTCCATTTTGTCGAAGAACCGGTTGAGGTTACAGATTGGAAGATTAATAAAACCCGCGGAAGCAGTGTCAAACTCGTCAAGGTTCGTTGGAATGCAAGACACGGTCCAGAATACACCTTGGAGCGTGAGGACCAAATGAAAGAGAAATACCCCCACTTATTTCCCAAGACCCCTGTAACTAGAAGCAGAACCTAAAATTTCGGGACGAAATTTTTCTTAACGGGGGGAGAATGTGACAACCCTCACCAAATCAGGTATCCGTACGAATTAATTAATATTTAATTAATGCGTAATTACTGTGCTTGCTTATAGTTGTGATTAAACTGCTACTTGAATTCTGATACATACACATGCATGCATCATACTTTATTGCTGTCACTCCATTATTTACACTAAACTATAGTGACAAACTTGATGCACAAAAGCACAGTAGCACAATGAACGGATAACCCAGTAAACATGCTGACATAGCCAGCACTAAACAGACACTGTCTCTAAGGCCAGTATGAGCCGGGAATAGATCACTACACTGGTAGGGAGTGTAGGGAGGTGAGGATTGTAGAACTGCGTCACTAGGTGATAGTTATAGTGACCGGATGTGCCTAAAACATGCTCTAAATGCAAAATCCTGCACTTTATTACAAAATTCAGCATTTAAACTAACTAGTAAAGTGCAAAAACATGGGAAAATAATACTAGACACTTTCCAAAGTGTCGGGAATTCATTGTGTCACTAAAAGTAATATAAAAGACAGTTTAAATGCTTATTTAGCACTTTAACGAATCAGTATCCAACCGAACAACCGGACTTTACCCGGAATATAAAAATAATGTCAATGACATTGTTTTTCCTTTTCTGAGCTAGTTAGGGTCCCCAAACACCCTAACACCCGTTATAACACATAACACACTAGTAACTAATTTAATCACCCAACTAAACTAACTAACACATAACCATATCATTGAAATCAAACTAAATAACCCCCCCCCCCTTGACCGATCGGTCCCCCAAGGGGACACACTCCTTACAAACTTTGATTATTTTATTGAGGTTGCTTAATATCTTCATGACATATTGTTTATCGGATAATACTCTAAAGTGGTCTAGAAGTAAGACCATAAGATCACCACTCCATTTATTTCAACACTAAACAAAATTGATCTCTCTCTCCCTCTTCTCTTGTGTTCGGCCGAAAGCTCACACACACCCACCATCACTTTCAAGTTTTGATCAAGACATTCCACGTACATACAAGTGTGCTAGAGTTCATACAAGGAGACCCGGTGCTTACGGAATCTCAAGGACCTCTCTACATTGCTTTTATCCACCTTGTTTTCCCTTTGAATCTTCCCTAGCCTTGAGCTAGTTGTAAGTGCTTCTAATCACTCTCTTGTTCATGTTTAAAGTGGTTAATGAGAGATTTAACGGTTAAAACTCGAGAACATACAAGAACAATTCTAAAAGTCTTGAAAGAATGATAAACTTGATGCATAAAGAGTAACAAATGGTGTAAATTTTGTAGATCTTGTTTAGATGTGATTATTTTATGTTGTTTGATGCTAGTAGTGGAACGGATCGTCATCTAATCACGCTAGATCATGTTCATAAAACATGAACTAGCAATATGTTAAGTAGGAAAGTTGCAAGATGATGAACCTTTCCATACCTAAACATGAACTTGTGTAAAATTGATATTTCTTGTAAAATAGAGTTTTAAACTAGTAGATCTAAAGATCTACAAGTAGTTTTTTCGAAGAACCATGTGTAAGATGCAAACCATGTTTAAAAGCCGGATCTTTCATGAACTAAAAGCATTTTTGTGAACAAACAAGTGCGTAAACACTTGTGTGAAAAAGGATTTAACAAAGAAATATTTTCGTAATTTTTGACTAAGAAGTTGTAAAACAACATGTTCTTTGAAAACAAAGTTTTTAAGAAATTAAACATGTTTTTAAAGAAAACAAGATCTACTAAAAACGTTGGAAGGTTGCTACATACTTTTACACAACTTCAAGTTCATGTGTTTGCAATTTATGCTTATTTTTTACTAGTTTGATGGTTTGAATATTGTATATTGATGATGGAAAATTGGTTGATTGAGTTTTTAAAAGAAAATGATACGCTTGTAAGCGTGGCCACCTCTAGTCACAGAGGAAACTCTGGCGAAATTTTTTCCAGAAAATAACACTTAGAAATATTTTGTGACAAGTGTTTAAAAATATATTTTTAACTTGTTTTTCCAAGTAAAATTCGCCATGATTTTTATTACTACATTTCCAAGTGTCGGAGGTGGATTTTCGTAAATAAAACTTGTTAAATATATATTTAGAATATATATTTCATAGTAAAACACTTGTGTGATTTTATGATTATTTGCGAACTATTTATTATTTTAGAGTAAAAATAATATAACCTAGAAAACATCATGAAGTTACGACTTCCAAAATAATACCAATGCCTTCACGAATAAATATTTAAGTTACACCGGTATTATTACTACCACACGAACGTTAAAATGTAACTTATGTATTTTCAGAAAATACTTTTAAATGCATATTTGATAAAATTATTATTTTGGAAATACTATGAAATAAAAATATAATATTTTTTGGGAAAAATATGTATATTTTGGAGATAGAATATATAGACAAATGAATTAAAATATATCTTATTAAGTGAGACTTAATAATATATTTTCGAAGTTATAAAAACGCACATGTATTAAAACCCCCATCCTTGGGAAGGAATATAATTAATAGATAATTAAGAAGTGTAAATACGAAATAGTTGCCTAACTATTTCCCAAAAACGTTAAACCTTAAGCCAAGGCACGACCGTCCGTCCGTCTAATAGAGGTTAGTACGTGTAGGTCGTCACGCAGCAGGTTGATTGGGAGATACTATTTCGAGACGCACTTCTGTGAGTTCATGTCCCCCTTTTCTATTAACTGTTTTCAGTTTTTATACTTCGGGGGTGAAATACATGTTACTATGCTTACGAATACTTTTTACATGGTATGGTTAGTGTAAGGAGGGTTACTGTTTAGATCATGTGAGTGAGTAGGCGGGAACTGGTTAATCCTCATTGTAGGACCGAGGGTCATTAGCGGTAGATCTATCTAGGTGTAGCGAGCCCAGCCCCATGTCACACCCTGGCTTTGCGGAAGCGTGGTTAATTTGGTGTGACTTCTTAATACCATAGCTTAATCATAACAAGCTATATGAATTAAAAATATGCAAGATCATCCATTGATAATAAAATAGTAAAACATTGTCTTAACGGATTAACACCCAACCATAACTTTGTCTAAACATTACAAATGCAAACTTAACATAAACATGATTCAAGGACTGTGACTTGTCCAGGAAAGAGTCACAAGCCTCGAACCCTGGATGACCTCGGGCCTAATGCAGCGGAAAACAAGCCATACCGCGCCAGATCGTTAATTTCCTGAAATACATGTAAGTTGAAAGATCAACAATAATGTTGAGCGAGTTCATGCGAGAGTACGTAAACAAACCTTTATCTTTATCAAAAACCTGGTATGTAGCAAATAAGGAAAAAGAGATCACCAATGGTTTGCAAGGCCATTGATATGTGTGAAGTGCAAGTAGGGATGACTCAAACCTAGCGGATTTATGCGTCGGGCACTAAGTCACCCCGAGGTCCGTTATGCTGGACCTGGGGCTGGGCTCGCTACACCCAGATAGATCTACCGCTCCTGTCCCTCGGTCATACTACGAGGATTAATGGCCTCAAGTTGCGCCTACCCACTCACATGATCTAAGTAGTAAACCTCCTTACGCTAACCATACCATGTATAAACATATTCATAATCATAGTAACATGTATTTCACCCCCGCAGTTTATAAAACTGAAAACCGTTAAGAGAAAAGGGGGACATGAACTCACAGTGAGTGCGTCACAATACCAAGTAATCCAAATATCCAACTGCTGCGCAACGACCTACATGTGCTAATTCTATTAGACGGATGGCCGTGCTTTATCTTTATAGTTTAATTTTTCGGGAAACGGTTAGACAACCGTTCCGTGTATATACTTGGTAGTTTACTTTCCTTCCCAAGGATGGGGAATAATACATGTGCGTTCATAATATTAATTCTCACTTAATATATTTTATTTCTCATTCTAAAATATAATTATTTTTCTCAAAAATAATATATTTTCTTTTTACATAATACTTTCCAAAATAATACGTTCACAATATCCGCATTCGTGAATATTTCCGTATAAAGCGTAAGTTGCGTTTTGGCGATTAAGTGGTAATAGTAATTACCGTTGTAACTTATATGTTTGTCGTATAAGCGTTTGTATTATTTTGGGTTCGACAAAGTTAGTAAATATTATTTGTACTCTAAAAATAATATTTATACATTTTCACAAAATAATCATAAACAGTGTTGTGAAAAATATATTTACCGAATAAATACTTATCACGTTTATTTTTGTGAAAACCCCACCTCCGAATATTTGTAAATAAAGTCATGGCGAAATATATTTGAAAATATGTCAAAAGTAGTCTAACACTTGTAAATAATTCTAAGTGTTAGATTTTAGAAAATTTCGCCAGAGTTTCCCCTGTAACTGGAGGTGGCCACGCTTTTAAGCGTATCATTTTCTTTTACAAAATCATTTCAACACTTCTTCAAATCAACCAATCAATTTCCAACACATTAAACAAGTTTCAACACTTCAAACTTGTAGACTAGTATGTAAAATTGCATAATTACATGAACTTGTAGTTTTTCTAAAACTATTGTGTAGATCTCGTTATATTTAGTGGATCTACTTATAAATTAGTTTAGTCCTGTAAAAACCCCGTTTTTAGAACAAATCATCCTTTACAACTTCCCGACAACTTTTATAAAAATTGTTATTTTGTCGGATCTTTCGTTTCACAAGTGTTTACACACTTGTAGTTTGTAAAAAAATCATATTCATTAACATGTTATCCAACTTATATAAAACATGATTTTCTCGACACTTGGTTCTACGAATATACCACTAGTACATACGTAGATCGGCTCGTTTAAAATACTATTTTTCATGTCAAAACACTTTTACACAAGTTCATGTTTCCCGTGTGGTGGAGTTTCACCTTTTAACCCTTGTACAAAAGAAACAAGTGTATGTCAAGATTCGGGATCTTAACAAAGTCGGGTTAAACGATGATAAGAGCCACCACATCGTAGATCGGGTCTCAATAACCAACATATTCGAATACTACGACTTTTACACGCGTTATATGCTTTTAACCAACGATATTCGAGTTTTTGTAGACTTTTTAGATTCAAAAGATGGGTTACCGACTTTTAACCGTTAAAAATCCTTTTAACCACTTTAGATACGATCAAAAACAAGTTTTAAATGTTATACCTCTAACTCGGGGCTAGGGAAGATCTTTGGCGAAAGTGGCGTGGATAAAAGCAAATGAACGTGGTCCTCCAACTTCCGCTTGCTTCAAGCTTCCCTATACGTGATCCCCAACACTTGTGTACACTTGGAATGGCAAGACAAGAACCGAAAGTATGATGGATGGGTGTGGGTGCTCTCGGCCGAGAACCAAAGAGAGAGGGAGAGAGTGTGTTGGTTTGTGTGTGTGTGTGTGATCTTGTGTGGAGTGTGTGTGTGTTTATATAGAGAAATTTTAGCGCTATCGTCCATCGGTTTCATGCTCTAGATATCCACGAAATCTAATTAAATAATTAAAAGTGTACTCCCCTTGTCCCATCACTTTGGCCGATTCCATTAGGGGGGGGGGGTATCCGGTTGGGTCTTGATCGTTCAGTTAGAGTTTAGTTTGGTTAAGTCGGTTAACTTTAGGGATTAACCCCGTTAGTTGTTTAATGCGTTATAAAGCGGGTGTTAGGGTAATCAGGGACCCTAACTGGCTCAGAAAAATACCAATAATATTTCTGGCAATATTTTTATGTTCCGGGTATAGTCCGGTTGTTCGGTTGGATAGTAATCCGTTAAAGTGCTTAAGTAATCCTTTAAGTGTCGTAAATAATATTTTTAGCGACACAATTTATTCTGCAAAGTGTCAGGAATATTTCCTCATGTTTTGGCACTTTATTAATTAGCTAGAAGCTAGTATGTAAATAAAAGTGCTGTGTTTCGTGCTTAGAATACGTTTTAGGCACATCCAATCTCTGTATCTTATTCATAGAGACGCAATTATACAACCCTTATATCCCTACACACACTATGGGTGTAGTAAAATATTTCTGGCTCATACAGGCCTTTAGAGGCAGTGTTTGCCTGATGCTGGCTATATCAGCATGTTCAATAGGTTATCCGTCCAAATGCTACTGTGCTTCTGTGCATCATGTTTGTCACTAGAGTTCAGTAAGTAAATAATGTAGTGACGGAAAAATCAAGGTATGATGCAGATATGTACAAGTATCAACAATCAAGTAGCAGTTTATCAGAAATCTCAGTTTAGCACAGTAATTAGGCAACAATTAATAGTTAATTAAGTCGTACGGATACCTGGTTTTGTGAGGGTTGTCACATTCTCCCCCCGTTAAATAAATTTCGTCCCGAAATTTTAAATTCTGCTTGTAGAAGCAGGGTTCTTAGGAAATAAGTGGGGGTATTTCTCCTTCATTCGGTCCTCACGCTCCCAGGTGAATTCAGGACCATGTCTAGCATTCCATCGAACTTTGACGAGCTTGACACTGCTCCGGCAGGTCTTGTTAACTTTCCAATCCGTGACCTCGACAGGTTCTTCAACGAAGTGGAGCGTGTCATCAATATGAATTTCGTCGGTAGGAATGGCAACGTTAACTTGAGTTGGACTTCTCTTCAGATTGGATACATGAAATGTATCGTGAACATTATTCAGTTCGGCAGGTAGATCCAACTTGTATGCTACGGTCCCAATTCTTTCCAAAACCTTGAAAGGACCAATGTAGCGCGGATTCAACTTCCCACGTTTCCCAAAGCGTGCCACACCCTTCCAGGGTGATACCTTCAACAAAACCATATCCCCAACCTCAAACTCCTGAGGTTTCCTTTTCAGATCTGCGTTGGTCTTCTGACGGTCGCGAGCCGCACTAATGCGATCTCGGATCTGCGCAATCTTATCTGTAGTTTCCTGAACTACATCGGGACCTACCAATTGTCTATCACCTGCGTCAGACCAACAGAGCGGCGACCTGCACTTGCGCCCATATAAAGCTTCGAATGGCGCGGCACCAATACTGGTGTGGTAGCTGTTGTTGTATGAAAATTCAACCAGGGGTAAATGCTTATCCCAGCTACCGCCTAAATCCATCACACATGCTCTCAGCATGTCCTCCAACGTCTGAATCGTCCGCTCGCTTTGACCGTCGGTCTGCGGGTGAAAAGCTGTGCTCATATTCAGCTTTGAGCCAAAAGCTTCCTGGAAGGATTGCCATATCCTCGATACGAACCTTCCGTCTCTATCAGAAATAATTGAGAGAGGTACTCCATGGCGTGTAACAATCTCTCTCATGTAGATTTCAGCCAATTTGCTTGTATGGTCCTTCTCGCGGATAGGCAAGAAGTGTGCTGACTTTGTTAAGCGATCCACTATCACCCAGATAGTGTCATGGCCTCTTGGCGTTCTTGGCAACTTCGTAATAAAATCCATGGAGATTTCCTCCCACTTCCACTGGGGAATTTTTGGTTGCTGCAGAAGTCCCGAAGGCTTCTGGTATTCCGCCTTAACTTTGGCGCAAGTTAAACATTTGCTCACGTAAATAGCAACATCGCCTTTCATCCTAGGCCACCAGTAATAATCTTTAAGATCTTGGTACATCTTATCCGCTCCAGGGTGGATAGAGTACCGCGACTTGTGAGCTTCATCAAAGATAACCTCTCTTAAACCACCAAACAGAGGAACCCAAATCCTTTTCTCAAAACATAACGTTCCTTCCCTGTTTGGCACCAATATCTTCTCCATCCCACGGAGATATTCTTCCTCAAGGTTTCCCTCCTTGAGAGCTTCCTTCTGTGCTGCACGAACGCGCGAGGAAAGGTCGGTTTGAATTATCATCTCCATAGCCCTAACCCTTATGGGCTTGATCCTCTCTTTACGACTTAGGGCATCAGCGACCACATTCGCTTTCCCTGGATGATACTTGATCTCGCAGTCGTAATCGTTCAACAACTCGACCCATCGCCTTTGCCTCATATTCAACTCCTTCTGATTGAATATATGCTGGAGGCTCTTGTGATCTGTGAAGATTGTGCACTTTGTACCGTAAAGGTAGTGTCTCCAGATCTTCAAGGCAAAAACCACTGCGCCAAGCTCCAAATCATGTGTGGTATAGTTCTTTTCATGCACTTTCAGTTGGCGTGATGCGTAGGCGATAACCTTCTGACGTTGCATCAACACACAACCCAATCCTTGACGCGATGCGTCGCAGTATACCACGAAATCGTCAGTACCTTCTGGTAGAGCTAAGATTGGCGCGTTGCAAAGCATATCCTTCAATGTCTGAAACGCTTCATCCTGTTTGATTCCCCAATCAAACTTCTTATCTTTCTGCGTGAGGAGTGTCAATGGTTGGGCGATCCTTGAAAAGTTCTCGATGAACCTTCGATAATAGCCAGCCAAACCCAAGAATTGCCGAATCTCAGTTGGCGTCTTTGGCGTTTCCCAATTTTTGATCGCCTCGATTTTGGTTGGATCCACGTGGATTCCATCTCCATTCACCACGTGTCCAAGGAATTGCACCTCACGTAGCCAAAACTCGCACTTAGAGAACTTGGCGTACAATTGTTCCTTCTTCAGCAGCTCCAGAATAGCTCTAAGATGCTGCTCGTGCTCAGCCTTCGTCTTTGAATAAATCAAAATATCATCGATGAACACAATCACGAACTTATCCAGGTATGGCTTACAAACTCGGTTCATCAAATCCATGAACACAGCAGGTGCGTTTGTCAAACCAAACGGCATAACGAGAAACTCGTAGTGTCCATATCGAGTTCTGAAGGCTGTCTTCGGGATACTCTCCTCTTGTATCCGTAGCTGATGGTATCCAGATCGAAGATCGATCTTTGAATAGAAGCTTGAACCTTGAAGCTAGTCGAACAGATCATCGATTCTTGGCAGGGGATACCTATTCTTGATCGTCAGCTTGTTCAACTCTCTGTAGTCAATACACATCCGAAAACTACCGTCCTTCTTCTTCACAAACAAAACTGGAGCTCCCCAAGGCGAGAAGCTTGGTCGGATAAAACCCTTGTCTAACAACTCTTGAAGTTGTGTCGACAGTTCTTGCATCTCAAACGGAGCAAGTCTATAGGGTGCCTTAGCCACAGGCGCGGCGCCTGGAACTAAGTCTATGCGAAACTCCACTTGCCTTTGAGGTGGCAAGCCAGGCAAGTCTTCTGGAAAGACTTCTGGGTATTCCCTCACGACAGGGATGTCTTCGATCTTCGGCTCAGCAGCCTTTTTATCCACAATGTGTGCTAGAAAAGCAACACATCCTTTCTTCAAACACTTCCTTGCTTTCAGGCAGCTAATCATCCTTAACGGCGTCTCACGTTTCTCCCTATGAACAACAATGGTCTCACCATCGTCGGTCGGGATACGAATAATCTTCTCGTGGCAAACTATCTCTGCCTTGTTACTCGATAACCAATCCATCCCTACTACCACATCGAAGCTTCCCAACTGGACTGGTAGTAGATCGAGAGCAAACTCACGCTCTCCCAGTTCGATTACGCAACCTCGAATCACCTCGTTAGCTTCGACTAACTTCCCATTCGCTAATTCAATCGAGTAAGGAATATCTAACTTACTAGCGGCTAAACCAAGCATGTTCTTAAATTCTAGCGATACGAAGCTATAATCGGCACCAGTATCAAACAAAACGGATGCATAGCGTTGGTTTACAGGAACGTACCAGTGACAACATTGGGATCCTGGCGCGCTTCCCTGGCTTCCATGTTAAACACTCTTCCGCGTGCCTGGTTTAACTCTGGGCAATTCCTCTTGAAATGCCCTTGATCTCCACAATTGAAACATCCGGGCCTCTGCCCGTTTCCACCATTGTTTCCAGCTTGATGGTTTCCCTGGTTTCGATTCATGGCGCCTGCTTGGTTAGCATTGTTGGCACGGTTTCCATCACCTCCCTGATTTCCTTGTGGGCGGTTCCCATTACCACCACGGTTATTCCTATTCCCAGATCCTCCCTGGCCTCCCCGGCCAGCACTAGCCCAACAAAAGTCCTTCGTGTGACCAGTCTTCCCACATGATTCACAAACTCTCAGGCTGCAACGACCAGAGTGATGTTTTTGGCATGAGTTGCACTTGGGATGTGCACCCATGTATCCCTTCCCTTTCTTTCTACCACCAGCTGAATCTTGAGCTGGCGCACTCGATTTTCCCTTTTTAACCACCATCCCGGTGCTCTGCTTGAAACTCGAAAACTTTCGCTTATTACCACCAGATGACTCCACATGAGTCTCCTTCTTCTTGGGCTCAACCCCATCAAACTTGTTCAACCGAATCGCCTCTTCGGTGAGAGCCACACTCAGATCAATGGCTTCTGTGATGGTTGCAGGTTTGGAAGAAGTTACCATGCTGATTATCTGAGGAGCCAATCCCCAGATGAAGCGTTCAATCCTTTTGAACTCAGGCGTAACCATGTAGGGTACCACGTGCGACAAATCGTGGAACCTCTGAACATATTCAGCTATCTTCGAACCTTCCATCTTCAGGTGCCAGAATTCGGTCTCTAACCTCTGAATTTCCGCGCGAGAACAGTACTTCTTGCGCATAAGCTCTTTCAACTCTGTCCAGGTCAGTGCGTAAGCTGCGGCTTCGCCAAGGGTCTGGACCTGAAGATTCCACCAAGATAGGGCTCCATCCACAAATAGCCCTGAGATGTAGGTGACTTGCTGGTCCAATGCGCACTTGCTCATGCGAAGTACGAACTCGGTTTTCTCTGCCCAGCGGACGAAAGCAACAGCACCACCTGTGCCGTCGAAGTTTACGGGCTTACAGTCCAAAATTTGTTTGTAGGTGCACCCTGCACATACATTACATCATAGGAACGGCATTAGCATCTGCTAAAGGAATCCGTTTAGGCCATGGTATGTCTTAATGACTTAGGGTTACCATGAGGAGGATTTTGGTTGCCGTTAATGTTCGAGCTACTTCCGCTTGGTCCTCCCTGTGAGGCAGCATATTGAGCAATGGCGGCAGCAATAACTTGCTGTAGTTCTTCAGGAGTAGTGGGCATCGGCTGCGGTTGACGTCTTGGTGCCATCTTCTAAAGATGCGTACGTCGATTAGGCCATAATAAACATACGTATATAGTAATAGTAATAGCATATAACATCTCATGTTATCAATATATCACACACAACATCCCATGTCCCAACATCCCATGTCACAAATATCATACACACAACATTCCATGTCCCAACATCCCATGTTGCAAGTATCATACACACAACATCCCATGTCCCAACATCCCATGTCCCAACATCCCATGTTGCAAATATCATATATACAACATCCCATGTCCCAACATCCCATGTTGCAAATATCATACATACAACATCCCATGTCCCAACATAGATAAGCAATCAAGTGAATCAGATATGGTGAGAATACGGCGATTGTTATATATATCGAGACCATAATGTGGTAAGGGTATCAGTACGTCACTGTATCATACAATCACAAATCAAATAGGGGCTACATCACCCCTGTCAAAAACAATATCACATCATTGTCACATACATCCAGTACATCAACAAATATCAACAAAAATCAGTATCGTCAGATGGTCTCCAAAAGGCTGTGCAGTCACAATCGCGGTCGTCTCACCATCGTCTACCACTATGGCACCAATGAGCCCTATGCAGATGGGGGTGGAGGAGGGGGAAAGTGAGTGTAGAGCAAGCGGCGTAAATGAAGCCAATCCTCCTCCATCGCCTGCTGAGTGCGAATAACAGAAGCGATCTGCTGCTCCAAGGTCAAAAGTCGGGCAGCAAAGTCAGGAGGTAATGATCGAAAAGGCTGAAAAGATGAGGATGTCTGACCAAGATATGGACCTAGTGATAACTGAGCTCTCTCGAGCTCCTGGACTCGCTGTGCATGGGACTCATGCTGATGGACAAAGGACATCAAGACGTCCTCTATGGTATGTCCCATATGGAATGGATGATATGGATCAGTAGGTGGCATCGGTGAGGAAGATGACCAAAGCAGTGGCGTGCTGGTGGGATCGAATGGTGCTACATGAACAGAAGATGGAACAGATGTCATCTGTGGTACGAAAGGCATAGGCATCGGTATGTGCCCAAAGGGGTGGGCTGAAGAGCCCTCTCCAGGCCCTGCTGGAGGTACAAATGGTGGGATCTGAAATGAAAAATCAGTATGATGTGCCTCAGTGTGATGTGGTGGAAGTGGTGGAACATCCTCGTCAGCCGGTATCCAACCGTGCTGAGCCTCCTCATCAGGTGGATCCATATGCTCTGCAAATAGAGCGTGCTCAGGCTCAATGGGTACAGGATCAAAAGGAGCAATGACAGGATCAACATGATCAACATGATGGTCAACAGGGACGTCAGCAATCAAAGGTGGGTCAACAAAAGGATCAACAGCATGATCAGCAACTAACAAAGGGACATCATCAACAGGAAGATCGCCAACAGGCGGGTCAGCCAAAACGGGCTCAACAGGAACGTCAGCATGTACCAAGTCATGCTCATGCACAGGATCGAAAGCAGCTGCCTGCTCTGGGGCTACGGCAGGCTCCGGGTCGTCAAAAGCCATGTCAAAATCAAACTCTGGATCAAAGGGATCGATAGGATCAACGGGATCTACAGGGTCCTCCATATGCTGGTCCATAGGAATATACTCAATGTCGCGGTCAGGATCAAATCCTGAAGGAAAAACGGGATCGGAATCCTCAATATCGTCGTACTCGAATACAAAGCTCGGGATGGGTGCGGCAGAAGATGCCTGATCAGGGTCCGAGTCATGAACAAAATGCTGAGTGCTCACCTCGTGAGACGGAGCAGATGCCACAGACTCAAAAGAGTCTGGGACTGGTGAGTGGACGGGCGAGTCTCCAGCTGGGGCACCAGCGATCATCAAGAGACCGCCAGCGGGTAAAGGGGCTGCATCAGGAACCTCGTCCTCAAAAGGCTCGTCCTCGTAGAGATCAATGTCGCCGTCAGCCTCGGCGTCTAGTAATAGCTCGTGTGCTGGGTAAGAAGCAAGAGGAATCGGAGCTGGAATCACAACAAGGGGAAGATACTCAGCAGGATCGCCATCAATAGGCTCATAGGCACCCTCGGGTAAAGCGAAGGGCAAGGAGTCATCAGTATGCTTATCAGCATCGTCGGGTAGAGCGAACGGCTGGAAGTCATCATCATCCGTGCTCGTGTAGTCTGAGGTATGCACCTCATCCTCCGATGACACAATGTCATCCGACACTATGGGTAGAGGTCCAGTGGTATCTGAGTCTCCGGTGTCTGATGTGTCCATGTGTCTATAACACAATCACAAGTATGCACAAATAATCAGTAAATCAGGTAATCACATAAGTTACCAAATAATAATCACATAATCCTCCTAGTCCCACTAGCCTCCCAGCCTCCCAGACTGTCCTTCCTAGTCCCACTAGCCAAATTTCCCAGCCTCCCAGACTGACTACCTAGTCCCACTAGCCAAATTTCCCAGCCTCCCAGACTGACTCCCTAGTCCCACTAGCAAATTCTCCCAGCCTCCCAGACTGACTCCCTAGTCCCACTAGCAAATTCTCCCAGCCTCCCAGACTGACTCCCTAGTCCCACTAGACAACTACCTCGATCCATTAGATCGAGCCTCGGCCTCCCAGACCGAGCCTCAGTCTCCCAGACCGAGCCTCAGCCTCCCAGACTGAGCCTAAAAATAATAAATAAAATATGCTCAACATTTGTTTATAAAAACGTTTTGGATCTGGACTTAAGTGGTATGCAGAAAAATGTTTTCGTGAGAGCCCTAGTGATCATAGTCTAGACTCAAGAAGGAATCCTAGTTCGCTATGATCAGAGCTCTGATACCAAGCAGTCACACCCTGGCTTTGCGGAAGCGTGGTTAATTTGGTGTGACTTCTTAATACCATAGCTTAATCATAACAAGCTATATGAATTAAAAATATGCAAGATCATCCATTGATAATAAAATAGTAAAACATTGTCTTAACGGGTTAACACCCAACCATAACTTTGTCTAAACATTACAAATGCAAACTTAACATAAACATGATTCAAGGACTGTGACTTGTCCAGGAAAGAGTCACAAGCCTCGAACCCTGGATGACCTCGGGCCTAATGCAGCGGAAAACAAGCCATACCGCGCCAGATCGTTAATTTCCTGAAATACATGTAAGTTGAAAGATCAACAATAATGTTGAGCGAGTTCATGCGAGAGTACGTAAACAAACCTTTATCTTTATCAAAAACCTGGTATGTAGCAAATAAGGAAAAAGAGATCACCAATGGTTTGCAAGGCCATTGATATGTGTGAAGTGCAAGTAGGGATGACTCAAACCTAGCGGATTTATGCGTCGGGCACTAAGTCACCCCGAGGTCCGTTATGCTGGACCTGGGGCTGGGCTCGCTACACCCAGATAGATCTACCGCTCCTGTCCCTCGGTCCTACTACGAGGATTAATGGCCTCAAGTTGCGCCTACCCACTCACATGATCTAAGTAGTAAACCTCCTTACGCTAACCATACCATGTATAAACATATTCATAATCATAGTAACATGTATTTCACCCCCGCAGTTTATAAAACTGAAAACAGTTAAGAGAAAAGGGGGACATGAACTCACAGTGAGTGCGTCACAATACCAAGTAATCCAAATATCCAACTGCTGCGCAACGACCTACATGTGCTAATTCTATTAGACGGATGGCCGTGCTTTATCTTTATAGTTTAATTTTTCGGGAAACGGTTAGACAACCGTTCCGTGTATATACTTGGTAGTTTACTTTCCTTCCCAAGGATGGGGGAATAATACATGTGCGTTCATAATATTAAGTCTCACTTAATATATTTTATTTCTCATTCTAAAATATAATTATTTTTCTCAAAAATAATATATTTTCTTTTTACATAATACTTTCCAAAATAATACGTTCACAATATCCGCATTCGTGAAAATTTCCGTATAAAGCGTAAGTTACGTTTTGGCGATTAAGTGGTAATAGTAATTACCGTTGTAACTTATATGTTTGTCGTATAAGCGTTTGTATTATTTTGGGTTCGACAAAGTTAGTAAATATTATTTGTACTCTAAAAATAATATTTATACATTTTCACAAAATAATCATAAATAGTGTTGTGAAAAATATATTTACCGAATAAATACTTATCACGTTTATTTTTGTGAAAACCCCACCTCCGAATATTTGTAAATAAAGTCATGGCGAAATATATTTGAAAATATGTCAAAAGTAGTCTAACACTTGTAAATAATTCTAAGTGTTAGATTTTAGAAAATTTCGCCAGAGTTTCCCCTGTAACTGGAGGTGGCCACGCTTTTAAGCGTATCATTTTCTTTTACAAAATCATTTCAACACTTCTTCAAATCAACCAATCAATTTCCAACACATTAAACAAGTTTCAACACTTCAAACTTGTAGACTAGTATGTAAAATTGCATAATTACATGAACTTGTAGTTTTTCTAAAACTATTGTGTAGATCTCGTTATATTTAGTGGATCTACTTATAAATTAGTTTAGTCCTGTAAAAACCCCGTTTTTAGAACAAATCATCCTTTACAACTTCCCGACAACTTTTATAAAAATTGTTATTTTGTCGGATCTTTCGTTTCACAAGTGTTTACACACTTGTAGTTTGTAAAAAATCATATTCATTAACATGTTATCCAACTTATATAAAACATGATTTTCTCGACACTTGGTTCTACGAATATACCACTAGTACATACATAGATCGGCTCGTTTAAAATACTATTTTTCATGTCAAAACACTTTTACACAAGTTCATGTTTCCCGTGTGGTGGAGTTTTACCTTTTAACCCTTGTACAAAAGAAACAAGTGTATGTCAAGATTCGGGATCTTAACAAAGTCGGGTTAAACGATGATAAGAGCCACCACATCGTAGATCGGGTCTCAATAACCAACATATTCGAATACTACGACTTTTACACGCGTTATATGCTTTTAACCAACGATATTCGAGTTTTTGTAGACTTTTTAGATTCAAAAGATGGGTTACCGACTTTTAACCGTTAAAAATCCTTTTAACCACTTTAGATACGATCAAAAACAAGTTTTAAATGTTATACCTCTAACTCGGGGCTAGGGAAGATCTTTGGCGAAAATGGCGTGGATAAAAGCAAATGAACGTGGTCCTCCAACTTCCGCTTGCTTCAAGCTTCCCTATACGTGATCCCCAACACTTGTGTACACTTGGAATGGCAAGACAAGAACCGAAAGTATGATGGATGGGTGTGGGTGCTCTCGGCCGAGAACCAAAGAGAGAGGGAGAGAGTGTGTTGGTTTGTGTGTGTGTGATCTTGTGTGGAGTGTGTGTGTGTTTATATAGAGAAATTTTAGCGCTATCGTCCATCGGTTTCATGCTCTAGATATCCACGAAATCTAATTAAATAATTAAAAGTGTACTCCCCTTGTCCCATCACTTTGGCCGATTCCATTAGGGGGGGGGTATCCGGTTGGGTCTTGATCGTTCAGTTAGAGTTTAGTTTGGTTAAGTCGGTTAACTTTAGGGATTAACCCCGTTAGTTGTTTAATGCGTTATAAAGCGGGTGTTAGGGTAATCAGGGACCCTAACTGGCTCAGAAAAATACCAATAATATTTCTGGCAATATTTTTATGTTCCGGGTATAGTCCGGTTGTTCGGTTGGATAGTAATCCGTTAAAGTGCTTAAGTAATCCTTTAAGCGTCGTAAATAATATTTTTAGCGACACAATTTATTCTGCAAAGTGTCAGGAATATTTCCTCATGTTTTGGCACTTTATTAATTAGCTAGAAGCTAGTATGTAAATAAAAGTGCTGTGTTTCCTGCTTAGAATACGTTTTAGGCATATCCAATCTCTGTATCTTATTCCTAGAGACGCAATTATACAACCCTTATATCCCTACACACACTATGGGTGTAGTAAAATATTTCTGGCTCATACAGGCCTTTAGAGGCAGTGTTTGCCTGATGCTGGCTATATCAGCATGTTCAATAGGGTATCCGTCCAAATGCTACTGTGCTTCTGTGCATCATGTTTGTCACTAGAGTTCAGTAAGTAAATAATGTAGTGACGGAAAAATCAAGGTATGATGCAGATATGTACAAGTATCAACAATCAAGTAGCAGTTTATCAGAAATCTCAGTTTAGCACAGTAATTAGGCGACAATTAATAGTTAATTAAGTCGTACGGATACCTGGTTTTGTGAGGGTTGTCACACCCCAGGCCCAATAGAACGAACCCCGGGGTGACTTTGAGCCCAACGCAAAAATCTGCTAGGTTTGAGTCTTCCTACTGCACTTCACACATATCAATGGCCTTGCAAACCATTGGTGATCTCTTTATTTCCTTATTTGCTACATACCAGGGATTTTTCATACTTACAAAGGTTTTACATACTCACGTACACATGAACTCGCTCAACATTTTTGTTGATTTTTCCAACTTACATGTATTTTAGGGAATTAGGGATCTTGCGAGGTATGCTACGTTCTCACGCTGCGTAAGGGAAATGAGGTCATCCAAGTTTAGGGTTTGTGGCTTTTACCTGGACAAGTCACAAATCTTAAACTGTGTCTATTTCATGTTTATGGTTGTGTTTTATGAACCAATGTTTTTATTTTGTCATGTTGTAATCCCGTTGCATGTGTCGACGTTTTAAACAATGTTATGGTACTTTTATTTTAAAACATGAATCTATGGATGATCATCACGGTTCCGCAAAGCCAGGGTGTGACATAACGTGCCAACATAATAAAAAACGATGATTTTTTGAGAAAATCTCAAAGTTATGTGAAAATTCTAAGAAAAGAGAAACTTTGGATCTTTGTGATATATTGATTTATAAATCGTTCCTACATATAATAGGATGTGTAGAAATCAAACTTTGGGATTGCGCTATTTAAAATACGCACCCAAAGGTGAGTGTCACTTTACCCCGCTTTTACTGCTTTGTATATGTTTTGGGGGTAGAACACGCCAGAAAGGGGTTTAATAATGTTTTTGGATTAAAACATACCTTTTAATATAAATTATATTTTTTTGTTGAAAATATATGGAGTTTGATAAATTATACGTTTCAAGATAAAACGTTTTGGATGAAGATATGTTTGGGGAAAAACAATGGTATGGTTGGAACGAATATTGCTTGGTCTCAAGAGAGTAAGTAACAGCATAGGCTTACATTTCGGTGGGGATTTCAGGGGATTCGTACAACATCGTATATTAAATTTGTCATATTAGTAGGATATATATATATTGTTTGTGAGGCAGACATCATATGTGGTCTCAATATGGACCCTGCGCCAATGATGTCGTTTAATTGTTTAGGTATTGTACGCGATGAATTATTGGTAGATCTATCGGGTTGACAACCCTGTCGTGACCGGTCGCCCCGTGTCAAGTCAAACGATGAATTTAAATTCTGGTTATTGTCTAGCATTGATTATCCATGCATGGTAAATATATAGTTCGTACTGTCTAGCTAACATACGAGTCTGAACATTGACGCTATGAATTTAATATACAAAACTTGGGAAAATGCCTTAATGTCGGGTTCTTAAACTTACGATGGATGACCCATGGATTTTATTAAGAAAATAAATGGACTTTCTAAAATTATATGGATGTTTTACAATAAACACATAATCAGAAAGTTTTCCTTAGGATCGAATTGTTTAAATTTGAAGATGTGAACTCACCTTCCTTTGTGTTGACACTTGATTTTAAACGTGTTCTACAGGTACTTGAGTTCGGATTCGGGAATCATGGCGTATCTTGTGTTTGTTGATGCATGTTTTGTCACTTGAAAAATGTTGGACTAACTTTAAACTTTCCGAGGCAAATGTAATAAGATCCGTGATGACAACTTTATCATGTCATGATTATGTTGTGTTTTGGAACACTAAGTTAAAAATTTATGTTTTAAATAAGTAATATTGTCCAACAATATAATGCATCAAACATCAAGATAGAAATGGGCACCAACTTCCGTCACCACTACGTTTTAAATTCCGCTGCGACGTTTTTGGGGTGTGACAGTTAGCACCCTCACCTTTGGTTATCTCTGATTTAAATATCAAAATCCCACAATCTGGTCCAAAACAAACTTCATCTGGGGATACTGCCATCAGTAAAGACATAACCCACCAAGCCATGAAGAATTGGGAAGATACAATTCATTCCTCAAAACAACCACAAATTGTAAAGAGAAAAACTCCTGAAGGTCAAACTGTCATGGTTCAAGAAATTGACAGGGATGTCATGATATTCCCTGAATACAACCTGAAGGAATATTACTGGACAGGGGAAGATCAGCTTGAAAAACCAGAAAGTCCTTATAGTAGAGGCATAAGGGAGGAAAGATTAGAAACATGTCAAGGAAGCATCCATTACACCAATCCTAATCCAGTAAAGAGAATTATGAAAGTTGATGAACAGAAGATTGGTTCTGATGGTGCTGGAGGACACTTTGTAAAAAATAGATACACTCTTCTCAGACAAGATGGCTCAAAACAGAAGGTAACATATGGAGACCTGGCTGATAAGCTGCATCCTCTGGGTATTCTGTTTATGAAGAAGGAGTATGAGAAAGAAAAAGGCAACACTCAGTTTCTTAGAAGAGCACTAAAAAGCATATCAAAAGCAGGAATAAAGCTATTTGAAATAATAGCTTTTGCTGATTTTGATTTATGTATCAATTATGACAATGTACATTAGAAGAAGGTTCACCTCCCTGCACCTGACACTTCAATTCCCTTAGAGCTGAAAGACCATGCAAGAACTGGAGACATCTTTGAACTGCCCAAGATTAAAGATAGGCAGAACCTCTTTATTGTGTACAAAGATTTTGAGGACAATAAGGCTCTGTTTAGAAGTGTTGATATCTACAAGTACTCTAACCAAACATTGAGATACAACAAGGAATGCATGAACAAAAGGCAAGAGCAGCTACAAAAGAAAGGGAAGGACAAAGAAAAGCAAAGACTAGAGATTGAAGAGATGATTGATGAGTGGATACAAGCAAGAATATGGTACAAGGGTATGCATGACAATTGCAAGAAGTACATCCACTACAAGAAACAGTTGAAGAAAGGAGATGTGCACAAACGTCTGAAATTGTTTTGAAAACATATTTGATTTTTTTTTAAAAAAATTCTTATATGTAATCTATTTCAAAACAGAAGTATTTTGTTTGTGATTTGCAAATTCTGTTTCCACTATTTGGGAAATTTTATTAAGAATATTCATCTGTCATAAGGTAGTTTGCAAATTCTGTTTCCACTGTTAGGAAACTTTAAATGTAAGTATTGAAGAAAAAGATGATCAACCTCATCATAATCTGAAGGTACAGTCAAGGAGTATTACTAAAAAGGTGCCTACATGATAACTTCACAAGAAAAAAGAATGACACATCTTTAACTAAGCATCAGGAAAAGATCAAGACAAAGAAGACAATCAGACAAGACTTTCTGATGAAGTCTGATGATAAATCTGGTATTAATCATCAGAATCTGGTAAGTCTAATTACCAGAAATCTGATGATCAAGTTCATCAGAATTCTGGTAAGCTAGTCACTAGAAATTCTGGTGGACCAACTTGCCTTCGAGATAAGCCCTAACACAAACCCAAAAAGTAACAAGTTGGCAATAACTGATTCAATGAATGTGCCAAAAAGTCATTTTGTGCAGAGCAAGTGATGAATAAATAAATGTTTATTAAGATCTAGACTCTCTATAAATAGAGATGTCAACCCAGGAGGTTAAATGAGTTGTGCTTAGCATTCAATACACACACCAAAAACTCTAAGACCCTTTGCATAGAATTCTCTGAGTATTCATTTTGTAATATCCAATAACTTTGTTTTACAAAGTCATTAATACACATGAAAAAATCTATAAGATGTTTTGTGACAACCCGAGATTTCAAGGTCTTTCCTATACTCATCACTTGTTTCACAATCCTGTTTTTTACAATTTGTTTTATGTGGTGTCATGTGTAGTTTATTTAAATGATTAAAGTAGTCTGATGCTTGGTTGTTAAATGTGTGATGATTAATGTTTAATGTGTAATGGGAACTCATGTCGACGAAGATTAAGGTTCTTCGCCCAAACCCAAGTCAACGAAGATTAGGTCTTCGTCACAACAAACCTTCGACGAAGGTTGATTCTTCGTCACACTCACAATGTGGCGAAGAATCATTCTTCACCAGGTGATACTTCGCCGAACAAGGACTTCGGGCCAGGTTAGTTCGTGGCCCAGAATGGGCCGGACTACTATTTTAATTGTATAATCCCCCATAACGTAACTGTAAACACAAGAATTGGCAAAACCCTAGCTCTCCTTCTCTCTTAAACAAACCGATGGCAGCTTTGGTTCTTCTTGAAGGATCGTCTTGATTCCTATCTTGTTTTCTCGGTTAGTATGTCCCCATCGTTATTCGACTGTGATTCTCTTGTTGCACATGGTTGTGCGGTTACGTACTAATGTGTTAGGGTAATAGAATTTATTGTTGAACAATTGATAATAGTATGAGATGTCATAGTACTAGGGTAATGGTTGGGGTTTGATGGGTCGTGGACTCATGGATCAATATGAATAGTTGATGTTGTTAAAGATGTGCATAATATGTGTTTGTGAATGTCTGTGTATATTTGTGAATGTGTTGATGATGAGTAACCTGATGATATGAGCATGATAATTGATCCATCTGATTCATGATCATACGCGAATGATTCGGTAATGATTAGGGTTTATTAGTGTGTCACAAAACTATGAGTCAAATGAAACTGCCATGGTTAGGGTTTGTGAGAAATCATCACTAACTGTGGATGTGCAGCAGTGAAGGAATCCCCACGAAGAGTCCAGGACGATGAAGAATGATCCTTCGTCGGCTGGCCTTCGACGAACCCTAATGAACCTTTGTCACCTTTACTCTGACGAAGAAAGGGTCTTCGCCAGAGGATTCTTCGCCGTGCTCAACCCCGACGAAGGATAGTCCTTCGTCAGGGGATTCTTCGCCAAAGGAGCATTCCACGAAGATTAGATCCTTCGTGGAGATGTTGTAACTGTGTAAACCAACATAACAGTTTATGATGCATTTGATTATGGATGTTTGGTACTTATGAAAGCTATGGTTGTATGTTAATAAGAATGAGAAATCTAGTGTGACTTGTGTGAATATCATGTGTGTTATGTGACATGCACATGGGATGTGTACTTGTGTGAGAATTGGATATGTGCTACATGTTGCGTAGTGATCGTTGTGATGAATGCAATCTATGATGAATACGTGACTTGATTGATTAAGAAACTGACTTGATTGGTAACCACGGTAGGGTTTGGTTGATTAACTGGAACGAGTAACTTGATAAACCGAGCAAATCTAAGGTGAGTTCACTTCTCTTGAGCATGCGTCTCGGTGGGTGGGACAATCAACGAGTATTCCTGAGAGGAATAAGTCTATTGGGTAAAAACTGGAATGTTAGATAATACACTCATTTCCTATCACCTTAAGTCCCATCTTCTACCGAATAGTTACCTGAGAGGTAACGTGGTATTAGTTAATAGCGCTATTAAGCTTGGCAACCTCACACCGTACCTGAGAGGACGGACGTGAACTAATGACCTTAATCATGACCAATGCTTAGATAGGGGGCATTGGGGACGGGCAAAATAATCTGGAAGCCATCTTGTACGGTACTCGAGTTATTATCAACATTATTATCAATGAATTGAACTAAACTCTTGGTAACTAACGTTTTCGTAGAACTATGAACTCACCAGCGTTGTCTGATACACTTGTTGCATGCTCGCAGGTCGTTAGGTATTTTGGACAAGGAACTTGCTATCTGGGACTGCTGAAGTGGTCATAGGTCGTACTACTTGGATATGCATGTTGGGCTTATTGTTTTTACATACAATTGGTTTTGAAACATTTATACAATGATTTATTATTTGCTTCTGCTGAACCGGTTAAACATGTGATATGAATTAGGAATATTTGATTTAATAAATGAGAGTTTATATTAAATAGTTCAATGTGATTGGTGGCTAGATCCTGGTACGTCACACGCCTAGCGGGGTTTCTGCATGTGGTATTTTTGGGGGTGTGACAGTTTGGTATCAGAGCCACTGGTTATAGTGAACTAGGTTTTAAAACGTTTTTATAAAACTAGACTATAACCGAACAGTTCAGAAAATCGACCATGACACTCAGCTCCAAATTGCAAGGTTCGTCTCTCGTTTACTTATTGCACAACATATCTAGTGTACACTTATGTATGATATTTCATGTGAATTGCACACTTAGCACTACAGCATGAGTTCTTGTGTTACTTGCATATGTTATGTTTTTGATAGTATGACGCTCCTCTAAACCTTCATGATCTATGTTGTGGCGTTTTGTCTTGCTACTCGAATTTGAGAAACCTTTTAGCACTAGTTGGGAGGAGCTGAGATAAACATGCAAATTGCATTTTTATTATGGGTGCACACATAATAAAAATGTGGGGTGCATGTGAGTCCCAGTGAGGCTTAACGAGTATGAAAGGGGTTCCGCTCTGTTGTCTGATGTAAACTTAGTAGTCTGTAGAAGTCATCGTGATGTTTGACTCCTACTCAATTCCGGCCCTTAACCTTCTCCACTCTTTTTGTATAGAATCATGAGCGGACAAAATGGTGGACGTGGTGGAGGCCGTGGTGGTAGACGTGGCAACATTGCTATGACTCAGGCTGAATTAACCGACCTGATCAACACTCGTGTGACTGAAGCCCTAGCGGCTCAGCAGGCTGGTACGATATGTGCCAAATACTCTTTATTCTTGTGTCGCGTACTCAACTCTTACCCGTGTGTTGTATTTTCTTTTGTCATTAGGTCAACAAGTGAATCAGAATCAAAACAACCCGCCTGTTTGCACGTTTAAGACGTTCATGGATTGTAAGCCACAGACATTCAGTGGGACTGAAGGAGCTGTGGGGCTACTTCACTGGTTTGAGAATGTCGAGTCAGTCTTCGCTATGTGTAACTGTCTCGTGGGAGACCGGGTGAATTATGCTATAGGCACATTGGAGGATGGTGCCTTAACCTGGTGGAATGCCCAAGTGTAGATGTGTCACACCCCGACCACGTAAAACAACAAAACGTGGCGGAAACATCCGGGAGTATTGTAACAGAATCATTGTTTCACAACCATGGAATAAACAATTTCGTTTTATTGAATTAAATGTATTACATTACATTGGAATTAGAAACAAAACAGGAACAAATAAACTTTCATTGTTATTAAGTCACTAAGGCCTCGCCCATTCCTATGTGAGCGTACACAAGTATCATCATCAAACATCATCAACTATGCTACCTGAAACACATGTGAAAATACATCAGCATGAAAATGCCGGCGAGTACATAGGTTTTATGTGAGTGTCAGAGTCATGGTTCGTTTTACATGTTGCAATACTTACTTTAAAATCTTATTTTGAAAAGTATAGTATTGTGACATAATTAACCAACTCAAATCAACTTGGATATGATTTATAAAATCTCGTAGCCATGATTCTTAACTCCAAAACATTTGTTTTATGAAATCAAATTGTAAAATATATCGTAGAAACTCGTTAAAAAAACTCGTATGGTTTATATTATTCAGAAAACATCATTGTGTAACATCATTTCAAAATCATTTACCCAAGTGATCTAGATGACGCAACGATATATAATGTGTTAAAAGCACTTATATATAGGAAGTACCAGCGGCGTATCCACCATGCTTTTAACACATTACACCCGCCCCATTACCTAATCACTTCCCTAACCCAATGGTTCAAACAGTTACAAATGGTTCACATATATCAAATGGTTACAAATGGTTCACATCAATCAAATGGTTACAAATGGTTCACATCAATCAAATTGTTACAAATGGTTCACATATATCAAATGATTACCAATGGTTCACATACATCAAATGGTTACAAATGGTTTGAACAGTTCAAAATGTAAAACAATGGGCTAGCCTGTTAAGTGAACATACATAGCAAAACATGCAAGAAATCATGTACTACAAGTGTACTAATGAACATAGCAAGTATATGATATGAAAACATGGAAAGCATGAGAGTAGCAAGTAGGCACATGTGTTTCACCCCAAAACGTTTGAAAAACAGTAAAAGAGGGGACTATGTACTCACTTGAGGGTGCTTAGAAGTCTTGAACAATAACCAAGCAAAGCTAGAGGGATCACAGAATCAAACGGCACCTAATATAGGTAACTATGTTAATAAACAGACCTAAATCGGAAGATCGGATAGAATGAGGTTTCGTAAACCAAATGAGTATAGGAACTCATGTAATATGGTTTAACAAAGCCTACTTTCTAAAAGGAAACCTATCCTAAGTGCTCCCATTACGACCCGTTTAGGTAGCTTACGCTACTTTAACGCGTCGTTCGCGTAAAACGCATTCAGACCTCCTAACTAGCCCTATGACAAGTAATATATGCCTTAACATGTCTAATAATGTTACCTAATCAGTTTAGATGTCAAAATTTAGGTTACATATGCTTAAAATGAATTTATGCGTAAAAAGGGCATTTTGGTCATTTACCTAAGGCATATAAACTACCTATCATATAACTACTTAAACGAAGTGACCATAAGGTATAACCTCGGAAGGTTATTCCCTATGCAACTATGGTCACATAATATGCTTGGTCGGATCCTAATGATCGACCAAACGGGTCGGGTTCGAAAGTCTAAGCGGTTGTTTAGACCGCTTATTCTATGACCCTATATAAGCACTAAACCTAAAGTGACGAGTTAAACATGTTAGAACATGTTTAACGAAGTTTCAAAACAAGTTTGATATCAAGACAAAGGGTCTTGATACCCAAAAGTAGTTTGGTTGCAAAATACGCAAGAATACGTATTTTGACCGAAACTACGACTCGTCACTACACCTAATTCACGTGGTAATCAGTAGGTATAGTCACAAGGGACTATGACCATTATGATTACGCTCACGTTGCGAAGTTCAACGAACACTGTTTGACTTTCGTGGTCAAAGCAGAAAGTCAAACACTGTTTGACTTTCGTGCTAAAAACGCATAAAAAACATGAAAGAGACTTACAAAGGGTCCAAGCTAGGAAGTTTTGATTCACATAACTCAGGTATGAAGTAATAACTTCAACTTACAGCTGATTGAACCAAAGTGTGAGTTGAAATGAAGTGAAGGCATGGGTTTATATAGGATTCGGTAAACCGTTAGGATCGTTCCTCGCATTTCGTGCTTTGATCTTGGCCCTCCACTTGGGCTCATGGTTTTCAAAACCATGGGAATGTTTAAAACCACAAATTTGAGCCCATAGCATCCAACACCAGCCATTAAAACCATCAACACTTCAAAATTGGACTAGGTTCATTGAATCTGGTCAGAAATTTCAAAAATGGTCCCTGCACTTGTAAAACTTGATTTTTGGCACTTTTAAGCCCCGTTAACCCCATTTCAAAGCTCTAAGATGATGTTAAAGTATAGGGAACTTAAAATATGCTCAAAAACATCTCGGATGTCGGTTCGTTTGGTCGTACGGTTGCGTTGTTCGGTTAATTACGACGGAAGTCGTAACGAACGCAAAAACGATACAAATTAAGCGACGAATGGAATTTTGTCATGCCAATCACTAAAATAAAATATTTTAATGATTACATATATTTTTGGATGTCCTGGTATATTCAGAACATAAGATATGCGCGAAAATGCAAACTTATGCACTTTTGACGCTTTTAGTCCCTATTGATCAAGAAAGTTTATTTTTGCGCACCAAACACCTCAAAGCCCGTTTCTAAGCTATGTAAATGATATTTAGGGCATATTTAACTTATGATCAAGTTCTGGAATGTTCGTTACAGTACAAATCGGCATACTTTCGCAGTTTGTCGAAATTAGTCCCTGTAAGCGAATAAACTTGATTTCGCCACACCAAACCTTCCAAAACTTATTTCTAATTTATGTAAAGGTTATTTAAGGTATGTCAAGCCTACTTCACTATTCCGGAGTGTTCGTTGCTTTAAACTGGTTATATTTACGCATCAGTGCACATATAACCTTCCAGAAAGCGATTTAAAGCTTGAAATCGAACATGAATTGATATGTGCAAACGATACACATATTTTTACAAATCCCAAGTATGAAACACAATATTTCATAAATTTGGTATTTGTTTGATAGTTGCAGAGGCACAGGTGTCACAAGATGTTGGGCATCAAAATGGCGAATGCAACTACTTGGGATGATTTCAAGGAATTGATGCGGGAGGAGTACTGTCCTCGTGACGAGATTCAGAAACTCAAGAACGAATACTATAATCTGATGATGGAGGGGTCTGAGATCGAAGCATAAACGAAACGGTCACATGAGCTCGCAAACATGTGTCCTAACTTATCACGACCACCCCACCGTAGGATTGAGTTGTACATCAATGGCTTAGCACCACAGTTCAAGGGTTTGGTCACTGCAGCGAATCTTGACAACTTGCCTTGAATCATTCGTCTAGCTCACAAGATTACTGATCAGGAGGTGGAGCGTGGCTCGCTACCACCACGTGTTTCTGCAACTGTTGCCACTATTGCTACAGCTACTACTCCTGCTACTGACAGCAAATGCAAATGGAATGATGTGGACAAGGTGCCCAACTCGAATGAACCACAGAAGAAGCTAGACAACAGTACAACCGTAGTTTTAGCCAGTCATCTTCTGTGAATCAAAATCAGAGCAACAATTCGAATCATGGCTCTTACGCAGGGAAGCAACATAAGTGTAACAAGTGCAACTTTCATCATCGTGGGCCTTGCACCCGAGTCTGTCACAGGTGCAACAAGGTGGGCATATGGCTAGAGATTGCAAGGCCTAATCCCAAGACAACAACAGCAGCAACCCCCACAACAACAGCAGCCACAACAACAGGAGAGGCAGCAGCCTCAGCAGAATCAGGGAAATCGTAAGGGGTTGTAAGAACCATATAATTTCTAATCGAATTTAATGTGAATACGCATGATTTTAGATAAAATAGTACTTTACTTCGAACTAGTACAAAATTTAAGATTTAAAGTGGTCCCATACAAGTTGACTATTAAACTAGTTCCAACATTCAAAACATGATACATAAAATGTTTTCATCACAAACATTGTCTAAAACAAGTTAAACTATTGCGGAAGCTTCAAAAGGGTGTGTTCGGTTCTTCAAAAACATGCTTGACCGCCATCCGGAAAGTTCCCCTTGTCACCTAAGGTCAAAGCCACTTAAGATGTTAGTTTTGACATTTATATGGAGTGTATAAACAAGTTCCAACATCAAATCACGAGAAATAAAATAAAATTCCAGTTTCTGTCCTGTCGCGTGTCGCGAAGGACCCTCGCGTGGCGCGACGTTCCTCGCGTGTCGCGCCAGACCCTAGTGGTCCTGTCACGTGGCGCGAAGGGGACGGTTTTCCAGCAGATGCAGGTTTTTGACCTGCATTTCCTGCCAGCTCCGGAAATTCAGTTTTACGACTTCAATTGACCATAACTTTTGACTCGTAAACCCGTTTTAGGTGATTCTTTTTCCTACACGTTTGTAAATTCAATACCGACGTACCTATAATGATTGTCGGACCGAAAATTCGTTTTACGGGACGAACGACTAAAGATCACTATGCAATTATTCGACCCATTCTGGTCACCCTTATTTTGCTACTTCTTTAATAGTAACATAAGGCGCTTTTTACCCAAACTTCGGGGGCTTATTATCACCGGCACTTCACTACCAAACTTATGGCTTCATGCTCTTGTGATTGTTACCGCCCATGTTAACTTATTAAGTCAACTCATTATTAATTAATTCACCATTATTCGACCCATTTGGCTCATCTACGGATATCCTCCATTACGATGACTACCAAACGACCTCTAACCAATTCTTATCCTACTATTTCAAGTAATGAACATTGTCGCTTCAATCAACACAACCTTTATTCTACAACGCAACTAAACATATGCTAGACATCAAAATTTCTCAATGTTGTTGGTGCATAAGTCTGTCGACTTCGTCTTGTATCGAGTCTTGTATGTATTTAGATAGATCAGGGCACGTTATTTGAGAAATATGTCAAAAATAGGTTTGGAGGTAATTCTGCACGAAATTACCAAATGGTAATTCCACACGAAATTACTGGTTAATTCCGTACGGAATTTAATTCCGCATGAAATCTAATTTCGTGTGAGTAATTCCACACGAAATTACACAGCCTATATATACCCCTGATTTCGTTTCATTTGTAACTATCCGGCTCGAGTACAGAACTGTTGCCGAAGTGTCGTCTCGCTGTAAATCATTGTCAAATTAATCAAAAAGACAGCTAAAGTGTATATCTTGCTTAATTGACCTTGATACGTTTGTTTCCGCCTCTCGTATTAAGCAAAAACTCTTCTGAACGACTCGTTTGGTCGGTAAAACGATCCTACAAGTGGTATCAGAGCTCAGGAGGAAGAGTTCTTACCAATTCAGCTGCAAATTCTGATTTCTACACCTTCTTTTCACAATTAACAACTTTTTCACGATCAAAATGCTTTGAATTTCATATATCATGTGCGCAATAGTGTTTTAACAAACCCTTGAAAGTTTCAGACTTAAAATCGACCTAGAACTTGATCAATTTGACAAAATTCAGCTCAAGATGATGACATCAGCATAATTTTGCATGGAATTAACACCTAATTTTGCACCAGATCATAATTTCGTTTGAAAATTTCACGCGAAATTAGTAATTTTGCACCAAAGCAGTAATTTCGTTTGGGTGGTCCACGCGAAATTAGTAATTTCGCTTCAAGTTGGTAATTTCGTTTGGTAATCTCGCATGGGATTAGCAATTTCGTTTGAAAGTGTGTTATTTCATACGGAATTAGTGATTTTGCACCAAAGGGTTGATTTCGTTTGAAGACTAATTTCGCTTCAAAGGGATTTCGCTTGAAAAGTAATTTCGTTTGAATCTGACTGTTTGTGAAATTTTTGAAAACCGAAACATGGAAGAGGAATTTTATAACGCCTTTGCTACTCCGATTACCATTACTCAGCAAGCAATGTTTGAAAATGAAACGGGCACTATGCAGAAACCACCTAAGCTCATGAACATAGAGGAGTACAAGGGATGGGAGGAGAGATTCGAAAACCGGGTTCATGCAAATTATTTGGATGCTTGGGAATGTGTTGAAACAAAATATGTTAGACCAACAAATGATGAAGAAGAGGAGATTGCGATAAAAGATCTAAGTGTTGATGAGAAAAAGAAATATAAAAATGAAAAAATGATGATAAGTTTATCACAACAAGCTGTGAAAGAAGATATCTTGGTCTTATTGCAACACAATGGAAGTGCATATTCAACGTGGAAGGCATTAAGATCAAAGTTTGTTGGAAGTCAAGAAATGATAAAGAATAAAAAAATCGCTTTTGAAAAAAAAGAGTTTGATCTATTTCGTGGTTTAAAGAGTAAAAGCACCAAGCAGATTATCGAAAGATATTGCAATTTGATAATGAACATGAAGAGAGTGAGCATCACAAAAGACAATGAAGAACTGATTGAGAAGTTGGCTGATGCGTTGCCACATGAGACTTGGGGCACGTACTTGATGATGTTAAGAAATAAGAAAGGGTTTAACACTCTAACTTTGAGCAAGTTCATTGAAAAACTTGAAGCTCGGGAAATGGAACAAAGGAAGATTTCAAGAATGAAAGTTTTCGATGGTGAACAAGATATCAGTTTGTATTACAAAGGAGGTATTGGTGATAAGACCAACATGTCACCAAAAGTTGAGACTGCATTCAATGCCAAGAGTTCATCTGGAGGATCTTCTAAAGGATCAAACAACAAAACAAATTTCTTGTCATATCCGTCATTTGATCCAAATATTTCAGCAACCAAGAATGGCAAGAAGTTACAATGCAACATTGTATTGAATCTTGAGAATGATCAGGATTACTCAGAAGAAGTTGCAAAAAGTCACATGTCTTTATTAGGAACTGTATTGGAATCATATGGAAGCTTAGTGGCAGGAAGGATCGGGAATCCAATGCTGACAAGAGAGGATTACGATCAGATTGACGCTGAAGAGATGGAATTGATGGATATAAAATGGTGTTTGGCAAATGGATTGAGGAGAGCTGAGAAGTTTAAACAAATTACGGGAAAAGATGATTTCCGTGATGCATGTGTTTCTACTTTAGGTTTTGTTAAATCTAAAGTTACTTGTTTTCGTTGTAGGGAAAAAGGACACTTCAAGAGAGAGTGCACAAATCGCGAAGCAAGTGGAGCTCAAAATCCGTTCAACAAAAATGACTACTATCGGAAAGCGATCTATCATCAAGTTGCTCAACAATCACATCAACAAGAACCACAAGTGGCACATGGTAAAAGGTAATCGAGGAATCTTCAAAAAGAGCATGTTTGGTAAATCAAGATGATAAAAAATCATCAAACGGATTCAGTTGGGACAAATATATTTCAGCTGATGGTAAAGCATGTCTGATAGATCAAGATGATGAAAAATTACAAGAAGGGTTTAGCTGGGCAAATTTTAGTTGGGATGATTATGATCCTAATAAAACTGCAAATCACACAGCTTTTGTCGCTCGAGTTGTAGAAGACAGTGATAATGATGATGATTATTATGCAAGAAAAATGGCAGAGCACTTGAGAATGATGGAAGAGAGTGATAGTGAAGATGAAAAAGCTAAAAAGAACAAGAAAAAAGTTAAAACCCTAGTCAGTAGTGATGATGAAGAAATTCCAGTAATCAAGAGAAAAGTAAAGAAAGTTCCAGAATTCAAAGTTGATGAAGAAGCCGATGCAAGAAAGATTCATGTGAATTGTGAAAACTGTGAGATAATAAAGAAGAAAAACAATGAATTGATTAACAACATGAACAGGTTGAAAGAATCATAAGATGTTCTGAACAAAGCCATGAATCAATACAACGAATCGAGCAGTGAACAAGCAACAGCTATGAAGACACTTCAGGGAGCTTTCATGATGAAGCAGAAAGTTATCAACAATTATATTGAGAAGTGTGCTGTGCTTGAACAGAAACTGGAAACACAGAGGATTGAAACAGAAAGAGTTAATAGATTATTAAAAAGTTACTCATGTACTTCTTATGTCATTGACAGGATTTATCCAACTGTGGAAGGCATGAAGGTTTTTAAAGAAGACATTTCTGAAGGAAAGAAGATAGACACAGAAGAACAGACATCTGAAAAGAAGAAGGATACCCAAGTAAAGAATTCTGGTAAGAAAAATGGTGTCAGTTACAACAAGTGTCCACCCCCGCTTGAAAATGGATATTCGCCAAGAAATCCAATTTCAGAAAGAGTCGAAAAGGCAACAAACTTACAGTGGGAGTCTGAGCCATCAGTTAATTTGCCAGAAAATATTGATGTCACGTTTGCATCATCTGACATTGATCATGAGTCCGAGTTAATAAAGAAAGTGGTCGATCAGGTGTTGGATAACGATGAAACAGAGGAGTCAAAGTCAGAGTCAAATTCAGAGTCAAAGTCTGAGTCCAGACTCCAAGTTCAAAAAACAAACAGGGCAAAAGAGTTTACAATAAAGAATTCTTGTTATCAAAATCTAATTTGGATGATGAAACATTCAAAGTGGCTTATACTTTGAATTATTCTGACAAATTATATTCTGATGAGGAATTTCCAATAAGAGGTGTCAAACCTGAAATGATCAAAAAGGTTTTCAAATTAACAGAAATTAATATTTCTGAAATAAAAGATGTAAATCTTACTGATAAACCAAAAAATACACCTCAAGAGTTCAACAAAGAGAAAACAAGAAAAAAGGTTACAGTTCTGGTTCTGGCTATCGAAAGGAACCAAACCATAACGGTAATTTCAAAAAGAAAGGTCTTGGTTTTATTCCACTAGAAAATTATGAAAATCATAAAAATGAGAAAACTTATAAACCAGAAACCGTATTTGTTTCAGGAGCAAGCTCAGAAGAAGAGGAGAAAAGCTCATTCTGGAAGCAATCTAACAAAGAATTCCTTGCGAAGAAGCAAGATGAAATGAAGAATGAAGCTGGTTTGAAGAAGGAGACGAGAACCTGTTTTCAATGCAAAATAAGTGGTCATATTGCCAAGAATTGTCCAAAGGCAATACAATCGAAACAGGGAGTCTCTGAAAAACTGAAAGAAATGATTGTTGAAAATGAACCACCAACCAAACCATTTGTTGTTTTCAAAAATTTGAAATTTGAGGTTGGTGAGTGTTCTAAAAGGTTTTACAAGAGAAAAGCAAATCTTGACAACCAAAAGTGGGTTGTTAAGAAATCTGATGATAGTTCTAGCAATGATTCTGATTCGTCAAAATCAGAGGAGCTATCTTCTGGCGATGAATCTGATTCCACAAAGTCAAAGTAGCCACAGGTTGAATTAAAAGGTGAAAAATCAGTACCTCCAATGGATGATTCCAATTTTCCACCATTGAGGGCTGAAAATTTTAAACAAAGAGTTGGAAAAGTTGAGATTTCATATCAATTCTTTTCTGAAAAGAAAGAATTCAATGTTGAAAAGACCTTTAACCCCAATGTAAAACATATTTTTGGAAAGATGAATGGTGGGAAAGTAAAAGGGGTAAAGGAGTATTATGAGAAGAAGATGTGTTGGTGCAGTCATCTGTCGACTACGTCTAAAGTCGTGTCTCAGTCTCATTGCGGATTCGATCAGGCATGACATCACGAGTCTAGGTGACATCACAAGTGATGTCATGATTCTAGAATCCAAAGAATGGCCGTTTATAATATACACTTCAAAAGGATTTACAAAGTTCCAGAAAAGACAAAATGATTTCCTTTGGATTGTGATTGGACCAAATAATGGTCCTATGAGAATCCACCATCATGAGGGTCCAATGAACATTCACCTCTCAAAGAGCCAATGATCATCCATTATTTTGAGGTCCAATGATATGCTTTTAAAGTGAAGACAAAATAACATGGAGATTGTTTATTTGGAATAGTGTCAGATCGCTCATTCTGCAAGCATGTGGAACCGCTTTTATGATCAGCTTGCCAGTTCGCGTTTATAGGTCTGATGTAGGATCGCTTTTTGAGACATTTATGAACCGCTCATAGTTATATCATCTGAATCGCTTTTATGACCATCATTGTCTAAGTCAGATATAAAGTGATAAACATTGTTAATTGTGCATTGTTTGAAAAATTTATCGTGTTGTGTGACATATTAAACGAGTTTGTCAGTTGGCATGTGAAAACTATTATAGTTTTTTTTTAAAAGAGATTGCATGTGATTGGATCTTATAAACGGCTCAATTAATCAACGGCCCAATGGAAATTGTTGTATGACCCACTCCCATTAAAAGAATTTTATACCGCCCACTGTATCAAATAAAAGTTGGACATTAATTGATCTCATATGTGAAAATAGTTCATTGTAATAGCTTTGTGGTGCCGCCCCCATTAGCCAATCATCGGCCCAAATCACAGTGTAGCCCATGTGTCTTGTTATAAAACTTGGTACAATCAGTTTTAATCTTCACAAAATTTAAAAAAAAAAAGGTTATAATATGGAACTCATGTGTGGATCATTGGTAATGTAAAGCTTTGTACCGCCAATAAAAGGTCTTATCACAAGTTTTTGTGAACATTCTGTTTGTTGATTATTAGAGATTTTTATGGTATACAATTTTCGAACCATCTCGACTAATTGAAATTGGTCAAAAGAGTTTGAAGTTTGTTCAGGTCGCTTGAAAAGTCATCATTTCATTTGAAGATAGTTTCAGTCCGTATGATTTGGAGGTCAAAAATTGTTCACGTTGTCTGAAAGTCTATCAGTTCGTTTATAGTGAATCTGGTCGTTTGAGTTTGATCTGAGTCAGCAGTTCACACAAATTTCAGTCCGCTCAGTGTGTCAACCTTCAGTCTGCACAGAAAATTACTCAGTTCGAGTACCAGTTTTCGTTTCTATTAATTGATAAATCTTTAAACTGATTGTGTTTTTGGTTGTGTGTGATCAGGTTTTTCCCGAAGCATCATTTGCGTTTTGAAATATGGCTGAAGAGTTCTACAATGCGTTCGCGACACCCGTTGCCCCAGTAACTCCTGCTGAAGCGTTGTATAATGAGAATGAGACGGGCACTCATCAAAAACCGCCGAAACTCATGTACATTGAAGATTTTCAGGGATGGAGAAATCGATTTGAGAATTGGGTTCAAGCCTACAGATTCGATGCTTGGTGTTCACTGATAAAAGACTATGAGAAACCAAAGAATGAACGCGGCATGGAAAAAGGTTTCAATGATTTTACTGAAGCTGATAAATTGAAATACACAAGTGAGAAGATGATGATCAGCATCCTTCAGCAAGCAGTTAAAGAAGACATCTTTGTCTTACTTCAACATAACGGAACTGCTAGATCCATCTGGGAAGCGTTGATTCAGAAATTCAGAGGGAGTGCTGATATGATCAAGAACAAGAAGGCATTATTGAAGAAATCATTTGATATGTTTACTGCATTTGATCATGAAACAACCAAGCAGACTATAGATAGATATTGTCATTTGGTTTTAGAAATGGGTAGGTTGAAAATTGAGAAAGATGATGATGAGTGGGTTGACAAACTGGCTGAGGCGTTACCACAGAACAAGTGGGGAACATATTTGATGGTTGTGAAACTTATGAGAAAATCTGAAAGTATGAATTTGGCTCAGTTTATTCAGAAAATCGAAGAGCAAGAGTTAGATATTCAAAAGACAGCTATCATGACAAATCCAAATGCAAAGCAAGATGTCAGTCTGTATTATCGAGGGAACAAGTTTGAGACCACTCCAACGATTAATCAAAGTCCAAAGATTAGTACCGCATTCAGTGCTGATGGTTCTGTTAGTCCAAATGCAAGTACTACAACTCAAAGTGGTGGATCTACTTCATCATTCTCAAGCTTTGATCCAAACCACAACACGTCTAGCCCTCAAAAGCAAAATACTTCAAATCTGCAGTGCAATGTGACACTAAACATCCAGAATGGTCAACCTCTTTCTCCTGAAGTGGCAAAACAACACATGGCATCTCTTGTCGCCATGTTAGAGTCGTATGAAAGCTTGATTGCCGGAAGAATTGGTAATCCGATGCTTACAAAAGAAGATTACGACCAAATCGATGCAGAAGAGCTTGAGCTGATGGATGTGAAGTGGTGTTTAGCTAGTGCCTGTAGGAGAGCTGAAAAATTTCAACAGATTACTGGCAGAGACGAGTTCCGAGGAATGGCTGCTTCTCCACTTGGTTTTGACAAATCAAAAGTTACCTGTTTCCGATGTAAAGGAAAAGGTCACTTTAAACGGGAATGTAAAAACCAAGAGTCAACTGGAAGTCAAGAGAAGAGCAATTACTATCAGAAATCAATCTTTCATCAAATCGATCAAAAACTTCAACAAAAGGAACCGCAAACTGCTCATGGGAGAATGATTGAAGAAGCCAATAGGAAAGCTTATTATGGGATAATTGATCAAAATGATGAGGTTGTTGCAAAGGGATTTAGCTGGGACAAGTATATACCTAGTGAAACTAAATCTGGTGTGGCACTTGTTACCAGGATTCTGGATCAAAGTGAGGATTGTCAGAAAAGGATTCCTATATTTCCAGATCTTGGTAGTGATGTTGATACGGATGATGAGGAAGAGTATCTTAACAAATGTAGAAAAAGTATTGATCCTGACAGTTTTAATTTTTTCTATGCAGATAAAGTTGAGATGCTGAATCAGAAGAAGATTGATCGATTGCAGAGAGAACTAGAGGCTGCAAAGCTACTCGCTGTTGAAAAATCGAAGACTGAAGCTGTAGTAGTAAAAGATGAAGCAACTGCTGAGAATGCACCAGAAAAGATTGTTGAAATAGAGAAAGTGATTGAGAAAATTGTCGAAGTCGAGAAACTCGTGGAAGTTGAGAAAATTGTTGAAAAGATAGTCGAAGTAGAAAAGATCGTCGAAATAGAAAAGATTGTCGAAGTCGAGAAAATTGTAGAAGTTGAGAAGACTGTCGAAGTCGAAAAGATAGTTGAAAAGGTAATTGAAGTTGCTAAGCCTTGCGAGAAGTGTTCCGAATCTTGCAAAGAATGTGATGAGAAAGACAAAAAGTTTGCTGAGTTAAAGAAATTGAAGGAAGATTTACTGTCAGATGTGAAGTACGTTAAAGAGTCATACGACGTATTGAACAGGACAGTTGACAGTTTGAAAAGAGCAAATGCAGAATTTGAAAAATCAAATGACAAGATGAGTGCTACTTTGATGACAAAGCAAAGCGTCATTAATGATTATATCGAAGATTGTGCTAACTTGAAGAAGGAGTTGGAACTTGAGAAAATCGAGAGTGAAAGGATCAACCGATTACTTTTGAGTTATACTACTTGTGATTATCTGATTGATCGGGTTTATCCTACTGTCGCAGGTCTTGAAGCTTTCAAGAAGAAAGGAAAAGAAGAGGATACTGGTAAGAAACCAAGTGTCAAGTATAACAGATGTCCGCCTCCTATCTATGAAAGTTATTCCCCCAGAAAACCAAACGAGGAACAAGTAGACAAGGCTCTAAACATCAAATTAAAGTCTGAAATCACTGATGAATTACCAGACAATATTGATGTTACATTCACAGCGTCTGACACTGATCATGAGTCCGAGTTAGTTAAGAGAGTTGTCGATCAGGTGTTGGATACGGATGAAGAGTCAAAACAGGAGTTTAAGTCTGAAAGTTCGAGTTTGTCAGAAAAGAGTCCGAGTTCACCGGTTAACAGGGTTTACAATAAAGAATTTCTGTTATCAAAATCTAATTTGAATGACGAATCAATCAAAGTAGCATATACATTGAATGATTCAGACAAATTATATTCTGATGAGGAATTCCCAATAAGAAGTGTCAAAACCGAAATGATCAAACAGGTTTTCAAATTAACAGAAATTAATATTTCTGAAATAAAAGATTTAAATCTTACTGACAAACCTAAAAAGTACACTTCAAGAGTTCAACAGAGATTGAACAAGAAAAAGGGTTATGATTATGGTTCAGGTTATCGAAAGAATCAAAACCATAATGGTAATCTCAAAAAGAAAGGTCTTGGATTCAATTATTCAGAAAATCATAAAAATCAGAAAACTTATAAACCAAAAACAAACTTTGTTTCAGGTGGGAGTTCTGAAGATGAGCAGAAGAAACCGTTCTGGAAGCAGTCGAATCAAGAGTTTCTTGCTGAAGTGAGGAAGAATGTGAGAAAATCTGCTCAGAGAGTTGACAGAAGAACCTGTTTCAAATGCCAAGAAGTTGGACACATAGCATGGAATTGCCCCAAGACCAACTACCAAAAACAGGGAGTTTCTTCTAACTCTGTTTTGAGAAAAACTTGTGTTGATAAGAAAGAACAACCTGTGAAAAATGTTAAAAAGTTTGAAAATTCTACTTCTGAGGAAGGAGAAAGTTCAAAACGTTTTTACAAAAGAAAAGGTGATATGAACAAGCAAAAGTGGGTTGTTAAATCTGAGGGTAATTCTGACAATGAATCTGATTCCATAAAATCAGAGGAGTCATGTGTTGAGAAAAAGATTGATAATTCCGTTCCAGTGGTGAACGATGAGAATTTTCCGTCACTGTCAAAGGAAAATTTGATGAAGAAAGTTGGAAAGGTTGAAATTTCAAATCAATTCTTCGCTGATAAAGGAGAATTTGATGTTGATAAGGCTTTCAATGGGAAAGTCAAACATATTTTTGGGAAGATGGTTGATAAGAAGGTAAAAGGTGCTAAAGAATTTTATAAATCAAAATGTTGGTGGGACAGATGTGTTCCAAAGTCACCCAAGGCTGGTGAGGCTTGGGTGGACATTATGTTTGAGTAATACACCGGACTTGCCGGAGATCCCAAGTTTATATCGTGGATCAGGAATCGGCATCTTTCATGTTTAATTAGAATGATTTGAAAGTTTGTAATTGTTAAATTTTACAGGTAAGAGGACTACGCCGGAGCTTCCAGGTTGGTAAGTGCGAAGCAGGAATCGGCATCCTGATTGGTAAAATGGTGATGTAGACGTAACATTCCTACAAGTGGTTATTTTTACAATTGGTTTAGAGATTGCTTGATTGCAAATGGTAAATCAGGGACATTAAGTTGTACTTGATTTACTACATATGGGTAAAAGATAGACAAAATGATGAACCACATCCCCGTACTTAAAAATGATAAACCTACAAGTGGTTTTTAATCAACGAAACTTATTTTCCGGAAAAATCATTTTGATTAAAACAAACTTAAGTGTTTTGAAATCTAAATGAGAAAATAGTTTGGTGATAGGGGGAGTTCTGATTGTTTATGCAAAGTGAATGGCGAATTGATGCGATTTGATATCGGTTGTCATGTTTCTGTATAGTTTGTTTTCAATTTTCGTTAATGTGTTTGCATTTTAGGGGGAGTAGAAATTTTCAGAAAATCCAAAAACATTAGAAAATTTGAAAAAGACAAAAACATGATAAAATCCAAAAATGAGTTTGTTGTGAAAAAGAGGAAATGATAGTACATCAGTGGACTATCACAACATGCTAAAGAATTGGAAAGATTAAAAGTGTTAAACAATCTTACTGCGGATATGTCAGTAGGTTTTTACACATTTAATAAACTGTGACGAGATATAAACCTAAATTTCAAACTTGCTTGTTCTGTGGGTTAACACAAACTTGGATATATAGGTAACCCCTGAAATCTTGTTTGAAAGGTCCCTTATTCTGAGATACTAGGTCTTTATGCTCAGTGATATCTGGGGTATTATCCCGGGACTTCTGCTGTATGGAAGTACTGACCTAGTCCCCGGATAATACTTTCTGCAAATGCTTGAAAAAGCGCCGCCCTCAGCAAATCGATGAAACAATAAAATTGATAGTCATTGCTGTTGTAAAAAAGATCCTCTAAAGGGGACCCACCAAAAGTCGAGCCGTCATCTCTCTGCTGAACGGAAGTTCTGACCTGAGCTCTCACGGTTTCGCATCTAACCCCTTACAGATATCAGCTGTGGTATACTCACCTGTAAGACTGAATATTGGGATCTGGATACGGGAGTATATTCAAGTAGTGGGACACACGGATAAGTTTAAGTGCTTAAAACATTAATATCGTATTTCGGATCAGTTGAACTTTGTGTGAAAATTTAAGTGGACCAGTATACTGACAATCTAGGTAAATTGTTTAGAACTTAAAATGAAATGAAGCTTAACGGTGTTGATGATTTGTCTCATAAGCTGATATGATCCTCTTACACAAACTCACAAAAATAATGTTTGTAAATATTTCTTTACTGCATTTTAATTCTCTTGTGTCAAAAATCCAAAAAGATTTTCAGTGTGTTTTAGCATAAAGTTTTGAAAAAATTCAAAAAGATTTTCGACAACTGGTATTGAAAAGTTGATGTTCAAAATTCCGAGTGCTAAACATGACGAACAAATGGTTTGGGAGAGTGTGTTGTTTTTTTTAAAAACAAAAGTGATATATATCTCCAAGTGGTTCTTCAAATTGTAAAATCATTCTGTGATTGTATAATTTCTGCGAATGACTCATTAGATCTTTACATATTATCATCGGAAGTTTTATTTTTGGGTAGAGGATGTGCAGGTTTCAAAGAGATATAGAACCAGGTTCCGATACCTGAAGACTTTGTGATTACAACAAGCCAGACTGCGATCCCAGCATATCGAAAGGGGGAGTCTGAAGACATCCAAGTAAAGATTGTTCGTGGAGAATCTGTTGAAGCTGATGATAATGAGAAGAGAAGTTTAAGAGTTGAGGATGCTTTCACTGTTAAAGACTGAAGTCGTTGAAGACTCGACACTTAAGACTCGTCAACATCTGAGGGGGAGTCTGTTGGTGCAGTCATCTGTCGACTACGTCTAATGTCGAGTCCGGGTTGCGATGCGGATCTGGTCAAGCATGATGTCATCATGATTAATGATGACATCATGTGACATCATCATTTATTGCATCATTATAATCAATATGCGAAATACAAGACAATATTAATATGATCATCATCAAAGTAGTCAGTACGGATGAGTGTGTGAAAAGGCGAAGCTCTGTCCGAATTGTCTCCATGTGCTTGTAAACTGTTATAGAATCAATAAAGGAGACGTTAAAGTGTGAAATCAAGCTTTACGAAGACTAATTCAATGAATTCCGCCTCTGGATTAGTCTAAGACCTCTTCTGATCGACTCATCGGGTCAGCAAACGATCCTACAAGATGAAAGGAAAGAAACCGAGTGTTGGTAACCCGAAAACTCCCAAGGTCTGTCAGGCTTGGGAGGATCTCTTTAACTGAAAAACCTGACTTGCCCGAACTCCCAGGATGGTAATTGGGGAGTAGGAATCGGCATCTTTCTTGAGAAATTCATAGGTTGGTAACTGTGATATTTCGATCTTCAAGTGTTAAATCAGGTACATTAATTTGTACTTGATTTTCTACAAATGATTGTGTTGATGAATCTTTAAAACTGTTAAATGTTTCCAAGTGGTTGAGAAAAACAATGTGATGAATTAACCCCAACTTTAGAAGTAGTAAAATCTACAAAACTTATTTTCTGGAAAAACCATTTTGATTAAAACAAACTTAAGTGTTTTGAAATCATAATGGGAAAATAGTTTGTTGTAAGGGGGAGTTCTGATTGTTTATGCCAAGTGAATGGCGAATTGAAGCAATTCATAACAGTTGTCAATTTACTTGTATAGTTTGTTTTCAAGTTTTTTTAGATGGTTTTGAATTTTAGGGGGAGTAAGAAATTCCAGAAAATCCAAAAACGTTAGAAAAATTTGAAAAAGCCAAAAACATGATAAATTCAAATTTGAGTTTTGTTGAGAAAAGAGGAAATGATAGTACATGAGTGGACTATCACAACACGCTAAAGAATTGTAAAGTAAAAAATATGATAAACAATCTCACTGTGGATGTGCCAGTAGGTTTTTATACATTCAGCAGATTGTTTTCGAGATATAAACATAAATATCAAACTTACTTATATCGTGGGGAACATCTCTTGGATATATGGGTAACCCCCGAAATCTTGTTTGAAAGGTCCCTCTTTCTGAGATACTAGGTCTTTATACTCAGTGATATCTGGGGTATTATCCCGGGACTTATGATATTGCGGAAGCAATGGCCTAGTCCCCGAATAATACTTTGCTTTTGCTTTAATCTTAAAGCCAGCCCTCAGTACAAAAAATGATGAAACATTGCAAAATGCTAATCATGTGCTGTTGAAGAAAAGATTCTCTAAAGGGAACACACCTAAAGTCGAACCATCATCTCTCTGCACGAACGGAAGTTCTGACCTGAGCTCTCATGGTTTCGCATTTAACCCTTTAACAGATATCATCTAGATATATTCACCTGTAAGACTGAATATTGGGATCTGGATACGAGAGTATATTTTGAGGTGGGACACGCGAATAAGTTTAAGTGCTTAAAACATTAATCTCGTATCTCGAAACAATTGAACTTTGTGTGAAAATTTAAGTGGATCAGTATACTGATAATCTAAGTGAATTGTTTAGAACTTAAAATGTCTAAAGCTTAACGGTGTTAGTGATTTGTCTCAAAAACTGATATGATCCTCTGACACAAACTCACAAAAATATTGTCTGTAAATATTTCTTTATTACCTTCCATTATATTCAAAAACCCAAAAAGATTTTAGTTGTCTTTTAGCATAAAATTTTGAAAAATTCAAAAATATTTTCGACAACTGTTATTGAAAAGCTGATTTTCAAAATTCCAAGTGCTAAACATGATGGACATTTTGTGAGGGGGAGTTTGTGTATGTTTGACCTACAAGTGGTCATCAGAAGTTTTTAAATGTTAAATCATTCTATATTTACAAGTGGTTCATCATAGATTAACAGTGTTAAATCATTTTGTGATTGGTTCCTGCAAATGATGAATAAAATTATCAGATGTTAAATTTGTGAAATTTATTGTGAGGAAGAGAATGTGCAGGATAGCCAGATTTCAGATCCTGATTCTAAGTGATTGAGAGCCAGGTTCCGATTCCTGAGGACTCTGTGATTTAAGCAAGAGCCAAGTAACGATCCTGGAGCTAAAAGTTCACGCAAGCAGATGATGCTGATGAACTTAAGGAATCAGGAGATCTGATCAAGAGAATTAGAGTGGAGAAAGAAGATGAGAGGTCAACATTCGAGGGGCAGGTTAGTTGATAAAGAGAAGAGAAGATTGAGGATGCTTTACACTGTTAGATACTTCAAAAGAGTTCGAGAGAAGACTGATAAAGACTGAAGATTGAAGACTCGACACACTGAAGACTTCGTCAACATCTGTGTGACACCTGTGTCACTACGACCATCAAACAAATACCAAATCAATGAAATATTATGTTTCATACTTGGGATTTGTAAAAATATGTGTATTGTTTGCACATATCAAATTCTTGTTCGATTTCGGGCTTTAAATCGCTTTCTAGAAGGTTATACGTGATCTGATGCGTAAATATAACCAGTTTAATGCAACAAACACTCTGGAATAGTAAAATAGGCTTAACATACCTTCAATAACCTTTGCATAACTTAGAAATAAGTTTTGAATGGTTTGGTATGCTGAAATCAAGTTTATTCGCTTACAGGGACTAAATTCGACAAACTGCGAAACTACGTCGATTTGTACTGTAACGAACATTCCGGAACATGACCATAAGTTAAACACATCATATATATCATTTACATAGCTTAGAAATAGGATTTGAGGGGTTCGGTGTGCAAAAATAAACTTTATGCTCATTCAGGGACTAAAAGCGTCAAAAAGTGCAGAAGTTTGCATTTTCATGCATATCTTACGTTCTGAATACATCCGGACATCCAAATAGTTATGTAATCATTAAAACATTATGTTTTAGTGATTGGCTTGATAAAAATCCATTCGTCGCGTAATTTGGATCAATTTTGCGTCCGTTACGACTTCCGTCGTAATTAACCGAACAACGCAACCGTACGACCAAACGAGCTGACATCCGAGATATTTTTGAGCACATTTCAAGTTCCCTATACTTTAACATCATTTTAGAGCTTTGAAATGGGGTTAACAGGGCTTAAACGTGTCAAAAATGCATCGAAAACCAAGTTTGGAGGTGCAGGGGCCTGTTCTGCCATTTATCAAACTTTGCTGACCTGCACGGGCCTTACGGACCGTATGCACATCCTCTTGTGGTCCGTAAGCAGGTCCCAGATCAGCAGAAGTTGATTCCAGCTTGTTCCAGCTGTTTCCCTCTTGTGCAAATGGTTTTTAGCTTTCTATGGGCTGGTTTAGGGGGCCCAAGGTTTTCTAAATCAGTGGGTGCACTTGTACGGTCCAGATCGAAGCTCGGGATTCAAGAAACGATCCTAACGGCTCTTGTTTTCCTATAAATACCCCTCCATGTTGCACTTCAAACCCACACCTTTGAATCTGCATTGGTTCTCTAAGTTGATGTGATTAATCACTTCATACCTGAGAATATTCAGATCAAAGCTTCCGTTCTTGGACCCGTTGTAAGTATTCTTTCGTTCTTTTATGTTTTTAGCGTTAAAGTCAAACTTTGTTTGACTTTCTGCATTGACCAGTTTTTGGTCAACACGAAGTTTTTTTGAACTTTGCAACGTGAGCGTAATCACGATGGTTATAGTCTCTAGTGACTATGCCTACTGATTTCCACGTTGATTAGGTGTAGTGACGAGTCGTAGTTTCGGCCGAAATGCGTATTCTTGCGTATTTTGTAACCAAACTACTTTTAGGTATCAAAACCGTTTGTTTTGATACTAAACCTGTTTTCTAAATTCGTTAAACATGTTTTAACATGTTTAGCTCGTCACTTTAGGTTTAGTGCTTATATAGGGTCGTAAGGTAAGCGATCTAAACAATCGCTTATACTTTCGCACCCGACCCATTTGGTCGATCATTAGGATCCGACCAAATATATTAGGTGACCATAGTTGCATAGGGAATAACCTTCCAAGGTTATACCTTATGGTCACTTCGTTTAAGTAGTTGTATGATAGGTAGTTTATATGCCTTAGGAAAATTACCAAAATACCCTTTTATGCATAAATTCATTTTAAACATATGTAACCTAAATTTTGACATCTAAAGTGATTAGACAACAATATTAGACATGTTAAGGCATATATTACTTATCATAGGACTAGTTAGGCGTTCTGAACGCGTTTTACGCGAACGACGCGTTAAAGTAGCGTAAGCTACCTAAATGGGTCATAATGGGTCGTAAGCACTTAGGATAGGTTTCATTTTAGAATGTCGGCTTTGTTAAACCATATCATATGAGTTCGAACACTCATTTGGTTTACGAAACCTTATTCTATCCGATCTCCCGATTTAGGTCCGGTTATTTACATAGTTACCTATATTAGGTGTCGTTTGATTCTGTGATCCTTCAAGCTTTGCTTGGTTGTTGTTCAAGACTTCTAAGCACCCTTAAGTGAGTACATAGTCCCCTCTTTTACTGTTTTCAAACTGTTTTGGGGTGAAACACATGTGCCTACTAGTTACTTTCGTGTTTTCCATGTTTTCATACTATATACTTGCTATGTTCATTAGTACACTATTAGTACATGATTTCATTATGATTTTGTGCTATGTATGTTCATTTAGTGCATACTTAGTACATTGTTTTACATTACATTTTGTTGCATATGCTCATCCAGCATATGGACACATTGATTACATTTTGGACCATTTGTAACTATTTGACTATGTGAACCGTTGTAACCATTTGATTATGTGAACCTTTTGTAACCGTTAAATTATGTGAACTGTTTGTCACTGTTGAACCGTGTGAACCGTTTGTATACATTGATTGACATGAACCGTTTGAAATCTGTTTGAACCGTTGGGTTAGGGAAGTGATTAGGTAACGGGGCGGGTGTAATGTGCTAAAAGCATGGTCGATACGCCGCTGCTACTTCCTATATATAAGTGCTTTTAACACATTATATATCATTGCGTTTTCTAGATCACTTGGGCAAGGTTATCAAAACAAAGTTATACTACATGGTTTTTCTAATGATATATATATATATATACATATATATATATATACATATATATATATATATACTATTCGAGTTTTTATTTCAAAATTGATTTACAATTTGGGTTTAATTAAACAAATGTTTTGGAGTTAAGAATCATGGCTACGAGATTTTATAAATTATAATCAACTTGATTTGAGTTGGTTAATTTTGTCGCAATGTTATACTTTTCAAAATAAGGTTTGTTTTTAAATAAGCATTGCAACATGTAAAACGAGCCATGAATCTGACACTCATACAAAACCTATGTACTCGCCGGCATTTTTATGCTGACGTATTTTCACATGTGTTTCAGATACAATAGTTGATGATATTTGATGATGATATTGGTGTATGCTCACATAGGAAGGGACGAGGCCTTAGTGACTTAATAACAATGAAAGACTATTTGTTTATGTTTTGTTTCAATTTCCAATGTAATGTAATACATTTGATTTAATAAAACAAAATTATTTATTCCATGGTTGTGAAACGATGATTCTGTTACAACACTCCCCGACGTTTCCGCCACGTTTTGTTTGTTTTACGTGGTCGGGGTGCGACAGAAAAGTTGGTATCAGAGCCAATGGTTATAGGGAATTAGGTTATTAGTAATGCTTTGACCTAGTCTATAACCTTCCTAGGACCCTAATGTGAGTTTACTTGCGTTTAGTTATAAAACAATACCGTCACTTATCCTTAGGTGACAACCACAATAAGAACAAAATTCGAATCTTCTTTGAAAACTAATCATCTGTTCTAGGATGATTTATTATAAGGTTTTGAACCTTCAAAGTTTTCAAAATCTCGTCAGAGTTTGGGTCTAAATAATGTGAACATGTGCAAACTGGAAGGGTGGGTGCCTGTAACCTGAGTTTTCTATCTAAGGCTAGAGTGTTCGTACAAATCCGCAGTATCGGACCAGTCACTCTTACCTGGGAACTCTTGGGGTGAGTGTCCACTTATAGGCAAGCATGTCTTCGCGATACATCATGAGGACCTATTTACTTTGATTCAGCCTATGTGTGTCGTTTGTTTGCTTCGTGGTTCAAACAAATGACCATCACCCATGCTTTTGGTCGGTATTTGCAACTTCCTATTCTTACACAATGCCACTTCACTTCTTTCCTCTCTTGTTTCCCCTTTTTAGAATGCCTCCACGACGCGAAAATCAGGTACCTATTGAAGATCTGGCAGCAATCATTATGTAGCAAATGACTGCTGCAATCCCGAACATCGTTGCTCAATGTAACCAAGCTCTCAACAACAATAATGCCCCCTGCAACTTCAAGACGTTCAACTCAGCTAAGCCATCAAAGTTTTCTGGGACTCAAGGAGCGACTGCACTTCTACAATGGTTCGAGAGTTTAGAGAGCACCTTCAGACATGTTCAATGCCCAAACGAGCGAAAGGTAGACTTCGCTTCTAGTGTCTTTGAGAAGCGAGCTTTGACATGGTGGAATGGTGTGATGAGAGATAGGGGTGCCGATGTGGCCCTGGCTCAAACATGGGAAGAGCTTCGAGCTCTGATGATGAAGGAATTCAGTCCTCGCCACGAGATCAGGGCCTTGGAAAGAGAATTTGACGATCTTATGCGAGATAGCGGTGAGCATCGAGCCTACACGGATCGTTATGAGGAATTAAGTCTGTTATGCCCAAACATGGTCATGCCTTTGGATAAGGCAATCGAAAAGTATATTGATGGCCTCCCTGACTCAGTACAAGACATTGTGACTGGTAGTAATCCCACTACAGTTAGACAGGCCATTGAGCTATCCGCTACCTTGACTGAATCTCAGATCAGGAAAGGTAAACTTTTTCAAAAAAGTGACATGAAACCGGCCGAGGAATCGAAACCCAAGGAGGAACAGACTGGATCCCCTAAGAAGTCAAAGAAGCGAAAGGCTTCTCAGAACTTCGCCGTGGTTACTCACAATGATCAAGCCATCCCCAACCAACCAGCTCAACCCCCTTCTAGGAAGCCCTACAACGGAACTGCGCCATTGTGCAACCAACGTAGCCTCCATCATCATGCCAATGTAAAGTGCCGCAAATGCCAAACTTGTGGACTCATAGGCCATACAACAAGAGTTTGCCCAGCTGCAGTTGCACCAAATCAAGTTGGCAACAACCCTGCTCAATGTCACACCCTGGCTTTGCGGAAGCGTGGGTTAATTTGGTGTTACTTCTTAATACCATAGCTTAATCACAACAAAGCTATATGAAAGTAAAACCATGCAGATCATCCATTGATTTAAGTTTTAAAATAAAAGTACCACAACATTGTTTTAAAACGTTGACACATGCAACGGAATTACAACAAGACAAAATAAAAACATTGTGCATAAGACATAACCACAATCATGAAACAGACGCAGTTTAAGAACTGTGCCTCATCCAGGTAAAAGCCACAACCCCTAAACTTGGATGACATTGCCCTTCTTACGCCACTTGAAAACATAACATACCTCGCTAGATCCTTAATTCCCTGAAATACATGTAAGTTGGAAAAATCAACAAAAATGTTGAGCGAGTTCATGTGTAGTGAGTATGTAAAACCTTTGTAAGTATAAAAAGAATCCCTGGTACGTAGCAAATAAGGAAATAAAGAGATCACCAATGGTTTGCAAGGCCATTGATATGTGTGAAGTGCAGTAGGAAGACTCAAACCTAGCAGATTTTTGCGTCAGGCTCAAAGTCACCCCGAGGTCCGTTCTGTTGGGCCAGGGGCTGGGCTCGCTACACCCAGATAGATCTACCGCTAATGACCCTCGGTCCTACAATGAGGATTAATGGCCTCCAGTTCCCGCCTATCCACTCACATGATCTAAGTAGTAACCCTCCTTACGCTAACCATACCGTGTAAAAATATTCGTAATCATAGTAACATGTATTTCACCCCCGAAGTATAAAAACTGAAAACAGTTAGGAGAAAAGGGGGACATGAACTCACTGAAGTGCGTCTCGAAATAGTAATCTCCCAGTCAACCTGCTGCGTGACGACCTACACGTACTAACTTCTATTAGACGGACGGCCGTGCCTTGGCTTAAGGTTTAACGTTTTTGGGAAATAGTTAGACAACTATTTCGTATTTACACTTCGTAATTATGTATTAATTATATTCCTTCCCAAGGATGGGGGCTTTAATACATGTGTGTTTGTATAATTCCACGAATATATTATTAAGTCTCACTTAATAAAATATATTTTAATTCATTTGTCTAAAATATTCTGTCTTCAAAATGTACATATTTTTTCCAAAAATATTATATTCTATCCTATACAATTTTCCAAAATAATACCTTAGTCAAAATACACACTTACGAGTATTCCTGAAAATACATAAGTTACATTTTATGGTTCGTGTGGTAATAATAATACCGGTGTAACTTAATTATTTATTGTGAGGGCGTTAGTATTATTTTGGAGTCGTTACTGTTCAGTGTACTCCAGTAATATTATTTTTACTCTAAAAATAATATTTATGTAGTTCACAAAATAATCATAAAATCCACACAAGTGTTACTATGAAAAATATATATTCTAAATATATATTTAGCAAGTTTTATTTATGAAAATCCACCTCCGACACTTGGTTATTTTGTAATAAAAATCATGGCGAACTTTATTTGGAAAAACAGGTTAAAATATATTCATAACGCTTGTTGCAAAAATATTTTCCAAGTGTTATATTTCTGGAAAAATTTCGCCAGAGTTTCCTCTGTAACTGGAGGTGGCCACGCTTACTAGCGTATCATTTTCTTTTAACAACTCAATCAATCAATTTTTCAGTCATCAATATTCAATATCAAAACATCAAACTAGTCAAAAATATGCATAAATTGCAAACACATGAACTTGTAAGTTGTGTAAAAGTATGTAGCAACTTTCCAATATTTTTAGTAGATCTTTCTATTTCTAAAAATAAAATTGGTTTCTTGGAAATCTTATCTTTAAAGAAAATGTAGCTTTACAACTTCTTAGTCATAAATTACGAAAATATTTCTTGGTTAAGACCTATTGTCACACAAGTGTTTACACACTTGTTTGTTCACAAAATTACATTTGTTTCATGAAAGATCCAGCTTTTAAACGTGGTTTGCATCTTACACTTGGTTCTTCGAAAATACAACTTGTAGATCTTTAGATCTACTAGTTTAGAACTCGAATAATACTTTGCTTTTGCTTTAATCTTAAAGCCAGCCCTCAGTACAAAAAATGATGAAACATTGCAAAATGCTAATCATGTGCTGTTGAAGAAAAGATTCTCTAAAGGGAACACACCTAAAGTCGAACCATCATCTCTCTGCACGAACGGAAGTTCTGACCTGAGCTCTCATGGTTTCGCATTTAACCCTTTAACAGATATCATCTAGATATATTCACCTGTAAGACTGAATATTGGGATCTGGATACGAGAGTATATTTTGAGGTGGGACACGCGAATAAGTTTAAGTGCTTAAAACATTAATCTCGTATCTCGAAACAATTGAACTTTGTGTGAAAATTTAAGTGGATCAGTATACTGATAATCTAAGTGAATTGTTTAGAACTTAAAATGTCTAAAGCTTAACGGTGTTAGTGATTTGTCTCAAAAACTGATATGATCCTCTGACACAAACTCACAAAAATATTGTCTGTAAATATTTCTTTATTACCTTCCATTATATTCAAAAACCCAAAAAGATTTTAGTTGTCTTTTAGCATAAAATTTTGAAAAATTCAAAAATATTTTCGACAACTGTTATTGAAAAGCTGATTTTCAAAATTCCAAGTGCTAAACATGATGGACATTTTGTGAGGGGGAGTTTGTGTATGTTTGACCTACAAGTGGTCATCAGAAGTTTTTAAATGTTAAATCATTCTATATTTACAAGTGGTTCATCATAGATTAACAGTGTTAAATCATTTTGTGATTGGTTCCTGCAAATGATGAATAAAATTATCAGATGTTAAATTTGTGAAATTTATTGTGAGGAAGAGAATGTGCAGGATAGCCAGATTTCAGATCCTGATTCTAAGTGATTGAGTGCCAGGTTCCGATTCCTGAGGACTCTGTGATTTAAGCAAGAGCCAAGTAACGATCCTGGAGCTAAAAGTTCACGCAAGCAGATGATGCTGATGAACTTAAGGAATCAGGAGATCTGATCAAGAGAATTAGAGTGGAGAAAGAAGATGAGAGGTCAACATTCGAGGGGCAGGTTAGTTGATAAAGAGAAGAGAAGATTGAGGATGCTTTACACTGTTAGATACTTCAAAAGAGTTCGAGAGAAGACTCATAAAGACTGAAGATTGAAGACTCGACACACTGAAGACTTCGTCAACATCTGTGTGACACCTGTGTCACTACGACCATCAAACAAATACCAAATCAATGAAATATTATGTTTCATACTTGGGATTTGTAAAAATATGTGTATTGTTTGCACATATCAAATTCTTGTTCGATTTCGGGCTTTAAATCGCTTTCTAGAAGGTTATACGCGATCTGATGCGTAAATATAACCAGTTTAATGCAACAAACACTCTGGAATAGTAAAATAGGCTTAACATACCTTAAATAACCTTTGCATAACTTAGAAATAAGTTTTGAATGGTTTGGTATGCTGAAATCAAGTTTATTCGCTTACAGGGACTAAATTCGACAAACTGCGAAACTACGTCGATTTGTACTGTAACGAACATTCCGGAACATGACCATAAGTTAAACACATCATATATATCATTTACATAGCTTAGAAATAGGATTTGAGGGGTTCGGTGTGCAAAAATAAACTTTATGCTCATTCAGGGACTAAAAGCGTCAAAAAGTGCAGAAGTTTGCATTTTCGCGCATATCTTACGTTCTGAATACATCCGGACATCCAAATAGTTATGTAATCATTAAAACATTATGTTTTAGTGATTGGCTTGATAAAAATCCATTCGTCGCGTAATTTGGATCAATTTTGCGTCCGTTACGACTTCCGTCGTAATTAACCGAACAACGCAACCGTACGACCAAACGAGCTGACATCCGAGATATTTTTGAGCACATTTCAAGTTCCCTATACTTTAACATCATTTTAGAGCTTTGAAATGGGGTTAACAGGGCTTAAATGTGTCAAAAATGCATCGAAAACCAAGTTTGGAGGTGCAGGGGCCTGTTCTGCCATTTATCAAACTTTGCTGACCTGCAGGGGCCTTACGGACCGTATGCACATCCTCTTGTGGTCCGTAAGCAGGTCCCAGATCAGCAGAAGTTGATTCCAGCTTGTTCCAGCTGTTTCCCTCTTGTGCAAATGGTTTTTAGCTTTCTATGGGCTGGTTTAGGGGGCCCAAGGTTTTCTAAATCAGTGGGTGCACTTGTACGGTCCAGATCGAAGCTCGGGATTCAAGAAACGATCCTAACGGCTCTTGTTTTCCTATAAATACCCCTCCATGTTGCACTTCAAACCCACACCTTTGAATCTGCATTGGTTCTCTAAGTTGAGGTGATTAATCACTTCATACCTGAGAATATTCAGATCAAAGCTTCCGTTCTTGGACCCGTTGTAAGTATTCTTTCGTTCTTTTATGTTTTTAGCGTTAAAGTCAAACTTTGTTTGACTTTCTGCATTGACCAGTTTTTGGTCAACACGAAGTTTTTTTGAACTTTGCAACGTGAGCGTAATCACGATGGTTATAGTCTCTAGTGACTATACCTACTGATTTCCACGTTGATTAGGTGTAGTGACGAGTCGTAGTTTCGGCCGAAATGCGTATTCTTGCGTATTTTGTAACCAAACTACTTTTAGGTATCAAAACCGTTTGTTTTGATACTAAACCTGTTTTCTAAATTCGTTAAACATGTTTTAACATGTTTAGCTCGTCACTTTAGGTTTAGTGCTTATATAGGGTCGTAAGGTAAGCGATCTAAACAATCGCTTATACTTTCGCACCCGACCCATTTGGTCGATCATTAGGATCCGACCAAATATATTAGGTGACCATAGTTGCATAGGGAATAACCTTCCAAGGTTATACCTTATGGTCACTTCGTTTAAGTAGTTGTATGATAGGTAGTTTATATGCCTTAGGAAAATTACCAAAATACCCTTTTATGCATAAATTCATTTTAAACATATGTAACCTAAATTTTGACATCTAAAGTGATTAGACAACAATATTAGACATGTTAAGGCATATATTACTTATCATAGGACTAGTTAGGCGTTCTGAACGCGTTTTACGCGAACGACGCGTTAAAGTAGCGTAAGCTACCTAAATGGGTCATAATGGGTCGTAAGCACTTAGGATAGGTTTCATCTTAGAATGCCGGCTTTGTTAAACCATATCATATGAGTTCGAACACTCATTTGGTTTACGAAACCTTATTCAATCCGATCTCCCGATTTAGGTCCGGTTATTTACATAGTTACCTATATTAGGTGTCGTTTGATTCTGTGATCCTTCAAGCTTTGCTTGGTTGTTGTTCAAGACTTCTAAGCACCCTTAAGTGAGTACATAGTCCCCTCTTTTACTGTTTTCAAACTGTTTTGGGGTGAAACACATGTGCCTACTAGTTACTTTCGTGTTTTCCATGTTTTCATACTATATACTTGCTATGTTCATTAGTACACTATTAGTACATGATTTCATTATGATTTTGTGCTATGTATGTTCATTTAGTGCATACTTAGTACATTGTTTTACATTACATTTTGTTGCATATGCTCATCCAGCATATGGACACATTGATTACATTTTGGACCATTTGTAACTATTTGACTATGTGAACCGTTGTAACCATTTGATTATGTGAACCTTTTGTAACCGTTAAATTATGTGAACTGTTTGTCACTGTTGAACCGTGTGAACCGTTTGTATCCATTGATTGACATGAACCGTTTGAAATCTGTTTGAACCGTTGGGTTAGGGAAGTGATTAGGTAACGGGGCGGGTGTAATGTGCTAAAAGCATGGTCGATACGCCGCTGCTACTTCCTATATATAAGTGCTTTTAACACATTATATATCATTGCGTTTTCTAGATCACTTGGGCAAGGTTATCAAAACAAAGTTATACTACATGGTTTTTCTAATGATATATATATATATATACATATATATATATACATATATATATATATATATACTATTCGAGTTTTTATTTCAAAATTGATTTACAATTTGGGTTTAATTAAACAAATGTTTTGGAGTTAAGAATCATGGCTACGAGATTTTATAAATTATAATCAACTTGATTTGAGTTGGTTAATTTTGTCGCAATGTTATACTTTTCAAAATAAGGTTTGTTTTTAAATAAGCATTGCAACATGTAAAACGAGCCATGAATCTGACACTCATACAAAACCTATGTACTCGCCGGCATTTTTATGCTGACGTATTTTCACATGTGTTTCAGATACAATAGTTGATGATATTTGATGATGATATTGGTGTATGCTCACATAGGAAGGGACGAGGCCTTAGTGACTTAATAACAATGAAAGACTATTTGTTTATGTTTTGTTTCAATTTCCAATGTAATGTAATACATTTGATTTAATAAAACAAAATTATTTATTCCATGGTTGTGAAACGATGATTCTGTTACAACACTCCCCGACGTTTCCGCCACGTTTTGTTTGTTTTACGTGGTCGGGGTGCGACAGAAAAGTTGGTATCAGAGCCAATGGTTATAGGGAATTAGGTTATTAGTAATGCTTTGACCTAGTCTATAACCTTCCTAGGACCCTAATGTGAGTTTACTTGCGTTTAGTTATAAAACAATACCGTCACTTATCCTTAGGTGACAACCACAATAAGAACAAAATTCGAATCTTCTTTGAAAACTAATCATCTGTTCTAGGATGATTTATTATAAGGTTTTGAACCTTCAAAGTTTTCAAAATCTCGTCAGAGTTTGGGTCTAAATAATGTGAACATGTGCAAACTGGAAGGGTGGGTGCCTGTAACCTGAGTTTTCTATCTAAGGCTAGAGTGTTCGTACAAATCCGCAGTATCGGACCAGTCACTCTTACCTGGGAACTCTTGGGGTGAGTGTCCACTTATAGGCAAGCATGTCTTCGCGATACATCATGAGGACCTATTTACTTTGATTCAGCCTATGTGTGTCGTTTGTTTGCTTCGTGGTTCAAACAAATGACCATCACCCATGCTTTTGGTCGGTATTTGCAACTTCCTATTCTTACACAATGCCACTTCACTTCTTTCCTCTCTTTTTTCCCCTTTTTAGAATGCCTCCACGACGCGAAAATCAGGTACCTATTGAAGATCTGGCAGCAATCATTATGTAGCAAATGACTGCTGCAATCCCGAACATCGTTGCTCAATGTAACCAAGCTCTCAACAACAATAATGCCCCCTGCAACTTCAAGACGTTCAACTCAGCTAAGCCATCAAAGTTTTCTGGGACTCAAGGAGCGACTGCACTTCTACAATGGTTCGAGAGTTTAGAGAGCACCTTCAGACATGTTCAATGCCCGAACGAGCAAAAGGTAGACTTCGCTTCTAGTGTCTTTGAGAAGCGAGCTTTGACATGGTGGAATGGTGTGATGAGAGATAGGGGTGCCGATGTGGCCCTGGCTCAAACATGGGAAGAGCTTCGAGCTCTGATGATGAAGGAATTCAGTCCTCGCCACGAGATCAGGGCCTTGGAAAGAGAATTTGACGATCTTATGCGAGATAGCGGTGAGCATCGAGCCTACACGGATCGTTATGAGGAATTAAGTCTGTTATGCCCAAACATGGTCATGCCTTTGGATAAGGCAATCGAAAAGTATATTGATGGCCTCCCTGACTCAGTACAAGACATTGTGACTGGTAGTAATCCCACTACAGTTAGACAGGCCATTGAGCTATCCGCTACCTTGACTGAATCTCAGATCAGGAAAGGTAAACTTTTTCAAAAAAGTGACATGAAACCGGCCGAGGAATCGAAACCCAAGGAGGAACAGACTGGATCCCCTAAGAAGTCAAAGAAGCGAAAGGCTTCTCAGAACTTCGCCGTGGTTACTCACAATGATCAAGCCATCCCCAACCAACCAGCTCAACCCCCTTCTAGGAAGCCCTACAACGGAACTGCGCCATTGTGCAACCAACGTAGCCTCCATCATCATGCCAATGTAAAGTGCCGCAAATGCCAAACTTGTGGACTCATAGGCCATACAACAAGAGTTTGCCCAGCTGCAGTTGCACCAAATCAAGTTGGCAACAACCCTGCTCAATGTCACACCCTGGCTTTGCGGAAGCGTGGGTTAATTTGGTGTTACTTCTTAATACCATAGCTTAATCACAACAAAGCTATATGAAAGTAAAACCATGCAGATCATCCATTGATTTAAGTTTTAAAATAAAAGTACCACAACATTGTTTTAAAACGTTGACACATGCAACGGAATTACAACAAGACAAAATAAAAACATTGTGCATAAGACATAACCACAATCATGAAACAGACGCAGTTTAAGAACTGTGCCTCATCCAGGTAAAAGCCACAACCCCTAAACTTGGATGACATTGCCCTTCTTACGCCACTTGAAAACATAACATACCTCGCCAGATCCTTAATTCCCTGAAATACATGTAAGTTGGAAAAATCAACAAAAATGTTGAGCGAGTTCATGTGTAGTGAGTATGTAAAACCTTTGTAAGTATAAAAAGAATCCCTGGTACGTAGCAAATAAGGAAATAAAGAGATCACCAATGGTTTGCAAGGCCATTGATATGTGTGAAGTGCAGTAGGAAAACTCAAACCTAGCAGATTTTTGCGTCAGGCTCAAAGTCACCCCGAGGTCCGTTCTGTTGGGCCAGGGGCTGGGCTCGCTACACCCAGATAGATCTACCGCTAATGACCCTCGGTCCTACAATGAGGATTAATGGCCTCCAGTTCCCGCCTATCCACTCACATGATCTAAGTAGTAACCCTCCTTACGCTAACCATACCGTGTAAAAATATTCGTAATCATAGTAACATGTATTTCACCCCCGAAGTATAAAAACTGAAAACAGTTAAGAGAAAAGGGGGACATGAACTCACTGAAGTGTGTCTCGAAATAGTAATCTCCCAGTCAACCTGCTGCGTGACGACCTACACGTACTAACTTCTATTAGACGGACGGCCGTGCCTTGGCTTAAGGTTTAACGTTTTTGGGAAATAGTTAGACAACTATTTCGTATTTACACTTCGTAATTATGTATTAATTATATTCCTTCCCAAGGATGGGGGCTTTAATACATGTGTGTTTGTATAATTCCACGAATATATTATTAAGTCTCACTTAATAAAATATATTTTAATTCATTTGTCTAAAATATTCTGTCTTCAAAATGTACATATTTTTTCCAAAAATATTATATTCTATCCTATACAATTTTCCAAAATAATACCTTAGTCAAAATACACACTTACGAGTATTCCTGAAAATACATAAGTTACATTTTATGGTTCGTGTGGTAATAATAATACCGGTGTAACTTAATTATTTATTGTGAGGGCGTTAGTATTATTTTGGAGTCGTTACTGTTCAGTGTACTCCAGTAATATTATTTTTACTCTAAAAATAATATTTATGTAGTTCACAAAATAATCATAAAATCCACACAATTGTTACTATGAAAAATATATATTCTAAATATATATTTAGCAAGTTTTATTTATGAAAATCCACCTCCGACACTTGGTTATTTTGTAATAAAAATCATGGCGAACTTTATTTGGAAAAACAGGTTAAAATATATTCATAACGCTTGTTGCAAAAATATTTTCCAAGTGTTATATTTCTGGAAAAATTTCGCCAGAGTTGCCTCTGTAACTGGAGGTGGCCACGCTTACTAGCGTATCATTTTCTTTTAACAACTCAATCAATCAATTTTTCAGTCATCAATATTCAATATCAAAACATCAAACTAGTCAAAAATATGCATAAATTGCAAACACATGAACTTGTAAGTTGTGTAAAAGTATGTAGCAACTTTCCAATATTTTTAGTAGATCTTTCTATTTCTAAAAATAAAATTGGTTTCTTGGAAATCTTATCTTTAAAGAAAATGTAGCTTTACAACTTCTTAGTCATAAATTACGAAAATATTTCTTGGTTAAGACCTATTGTCACACAAGTGTTTACACACTTGTTTGTTCACAAAATTACTTTTGTTTCATGAAAGATCCAGCTTTTAAACGTGGTTTGCATCTTACACTTGGTTCTTCGAAAATACAACTTGTAGATCTTTAGATCTACTAGTTTAGAACTCCATTTTACAAGAAAAATCACTTTTACACAAGTTCATGTTCATAAGTAGTACAGTTCATCATCTTACCATTTTTTTACACTTAACATAACACTAGTTCATGTTCTATGAACATGATCTAGCATGGTTAGATGACGATCCGTTCTACTACTAGCATCAAACAACATAAAATAATCATAGCTAGAAAAGTTTCATAAGTTTTACACCATTATTTTCTCTTTAACCATCAAGTTTATCATTCTTACAAGACTTTATGCTTTGATCTTAAGTGTTCTTGATTTTTATCCGCTAAATCTCTTATTAACCACTTTAGACAAGATCAAGAGGGTGTTTAGAATCACTTACAACTAGCTCAAGGCTAGGGAAGAATCAAAGCGAAAACTAGGTGGATAAAAGCAAGGTAGAGAGGTCCTTGTGATTCCGTAAGCACCGAGCATCCTTGTGTGTGACCTTTCACCCTTGTATGTAAGTGAAATTGCAAGATCAAATTTGAATGATGGTGGGATGATGTTGGTAGTGTTCGGCCGTAGGTATCAAGGGAGGGAGAAAGATGTGACAACTCGAACTTTAGACTTACTTTGATGTAACGTTACGTGCCTATGACACTTTGAGTTAATGAATGTTATGATGTTACGTGCTTATGTGAGCTTGATTATATAATTGAATGAATGATGTGTTATGTGCACTGTGTATATCATATGTATGTATGTATGTATTGGATCGCACAAGAACGCACAATACCACCCGACCGCACAAGCCACTTGGGCTTTACATTTGCCTGCGGACTACTAGGGTAGCCCAAGTGGGTTCGGCCCACTTTCTTTAGCCGTGTAAACCTCATAGTTGGGGATTGGTTTTGTAGTTGTTACAATTCTCACACCACACACAAGAACCCTAGACTTTTCTCTCTCTCTCTCGGTTGCTTGGAACCCGACGGCAAGAGCATCCCCTACTCGGATCACCTTGCTTCTACTCATAATCCGGTTAGTGTGATTGTTGTTTGTATTGATTGATGACATTTTGTTTATGCGCGATTTCATGTTTGTTCGGATTGTTTTGATTGTATGTGATGATGTTATAAATCTTAACTAGAACCGGAGGTATGAATATATGTTCGGCTGTGATATGATTCGGATTATTTGTATGATGCTGGTAGATTAAATGGTTGCTAGTCGGCTGTTGATTGACGTTCAGAATGGTTCTTCGGATTATTGTAATCGGATATGATGTTTGATTGTTGTTGATGTTCATAAATCGGCTCACATGTTTGGTTAGGGTTCACAAAGATCGGATTATGTAAAATCAAATGGTAGTTGTTGATGCTGGAAAAATTAGTCGATGTGCTATATATATCCCGGTTTGATTTGATGATGATAATATGTTGTTCATGAGTGTGATTATTAGGGTTCATATGAATTGAGATGAAACTACCCTGTTAAATCGATATTTTGGCTAACTGATTTGTGGATTGGTGTTAATTGATAATTGTTGTATAAGGAAACCGTATATGATTTGTAACCGATTGCTTGTTTCACGGAAATTATTAACTGATCGCACAAGACCTCAATCGTACAAAAGGTCCACACGTACAAGCAGATCAATCGCACAACTGATCTGATCGCATAAGGCCAAACGCACAATACTTTTAGTCATTGCCTGATCGCACAACATCTTGTGGATCGCACAAGCTGGTGCGGATCGCACAAGATGTTGGGCCACACACTTATACCGAACTGTTGTTGACTGTTGGGCCACAAAGCTCATTTCCCGATCGCACAACCCAGCTGGATCGTACAAGATCAGCTGGATCGCACAACGTCATTTGTGTGTTAATTTTGGGCCGTGAATGTTTGAACTTGTTACCTGTATGTTGGGCCGGGTATAGATTGGGCTTGGACATGCAATCGCACAAGATGGTTGGGCTCGCACAAGCTCTTTGGCCCAACCATCCGAATCGCACAAGTGGTGTATATAACGTGTTGACTGTTTACGTGCATACGTGTTTGCTATGATTCATACGTGTTTTACTTGAACCGAACCTGACTTGCATGGTAACCCTGTTAGGACGTGGTTGACCACTTTAGTTCAAGGAAACCCTCTTTGTGTATCTGCCGAGCAAACCAAGGTGAGTTCACACTCTTACCAAGGCATGGGATTCCCGGGGTGTTGGGAATGGGATTGAAAGGATAAGGTTAAATAGATTCGTACTGACACTATGACTAGACTACCATATTACTATCCTCGGTTGTGAAGGATACTTATACTGATCACTATCCTCGGTTGTGAAGGATACCTATACTGATCACTATCCTCGGTTGTGAAGGATACTTATACTGATCACTATCCTCGGTTGTGAAGGATACTTATACTCAATACTATCCTCGGATGTGAAGGATACTCACGTAAAACCTGCGTGAACTTATACCTACTACTGTTCGCGGATTGTGAAGAACACTTATGGTTAAGAATAGTCTAGTCAATAGAACGTACTAACGGCCCAGTAGAGCCACCTGATACTCATGAACTTACTATTACGCATTTACTTTCTGTGAACTCGCTCAACTAGTTGTTGACTCTCTGCTGCATGCCTTGCAGGATCTTAGGTACTAATGGAGCTTGCACAAGGAGGAGCAGGTCGTTGTGGGCCGATGGATCGTGATTACTTATTAAACACTTATGACGTTACAAGCATAAATACTTATGTTGGATTTTTACCTAAATGCTTCCGCTACATTTACTTATGTTGGTTTTGATAAACACCTTTCGTATTGATGGATAACTTTTACTATTTAATTACATGTTCAATATGATTGGTGGCTTGATCCTGGTCAGTCACGCTCCCAAGCGGTGATACTCCGCACGTGGATTTTGGGGGTGTGACAGATTGGTATCAGAGCCATTGGTTATAGAGAACTAGGTTTTAATATGGGAAAACGTTTTATTAAAACCAGACTATAACCAGAACAGTGCTCTCAACGATCCACAACGACGCTTCGCTCCACGTGCAAGACTCGACATCCTAGGTAATAAGGTTTATGTTTATTGCCTGTTTGCTAGAACTACTTAGAACTTTGCTCGCATTACGCTTAAATACACATGACTTATTACATAAGAACACCTACGTGCTTACACTTTTCTGTCATCGCCCTACTCGCGAACCACTCTTACATACGTTACTTTTACTATGAAGATCATGTCTGGACGGATTAACATGACTCAAGCCCAGCTAGAGGCTCTCGTTCAAGCTCAAGTTGCTGCGGCACTTGCAGCTGCTCAAGCAGGTAGTATACCCTGCAGTATAGCACACACTAGGACCTTTAGATCCTACATACCTAAACTAGCCCTTGTATTTAAACATTGCCCTATTCGTACACAATAGGTCAACCAGCGCAGCAGCAAGTTTGCACCTTTAAGAACTTCATGGACTGTCGTCCAAGTACCTTCAGCGGCACGGAGGGAGCGGTTGGACTCCTCCAATGGTTCGAGAGGCTCGAAACTGACTTCGAGGTGCATGATTGCCCTGAGTCACGTAGAGTAAAGTTTGCTACTGGAACACTCGAAGGTGCTGCATTAATCTGGTGGGAAGCACAGGTTCAGATGTTAGGGCTGGCAGCTGCTAATGCCACTCCCTGGAATGAGTTTAAGGATTTAATTAAGGAAGAGTTTTGCAGTCAAGAGGACATCCACAAACTAGAGGTAGAGTTCCTCAACCTACAGATGGTGGGGTCTGAAATTGAAGCTTATATGAAGAGATCGAATGAATTAGCCACATTTTGTCCTACTATGGTAGACCCTCCCACCAAACGCATCGAACTGTATCTCAGGGGTCTGGTGCCCGAAATTCAGAGTCATTTGACCGCAGTCAACCTTGGTACTATCCAGCAAGTCACTCGTCTTGCTCATCGTCTCACAGATCAGGCAGTGGATCAGCACAAGCTGCCAAAACGCATCAGTGCTACCACTACTGCTGTCACTGCTTCTGCTACTCCCAATGACAACAAAAGAAAATGGGATGGGGATTCCAGCAAGGGATCAGCTTCAGTTCAGTCACAGGTTCAGCAGCGAAAGACTGACAGTTATCAGAGTCCCAGTCAGCACTCTTCAGACAACCAGGGGCAGGGTGGATATCGGGGAATTCACCCACTATGTAACAGGTGCAACAGACACCACAGTGGACGGTGTCGCAAGGAACGATGTTAGAGATGTCTCAAGATTGGTCATGAAGCTAAGGATTGTCGAAGCTCACGTCCTGTAACTCAAGAACCACAACGACCGCCTCCATCCTCACAGAACCAGCAACTGTAACTACCAGCTCCACAGAACACACAGCAGCAGCCACAGCGTGGAAACGGGGGATGTTTCCAGTGTGGGACTGAAGGTCATTTTAAACGCGATTGCCCTCAATTAAACCAGGACCAGACTCAGAACCACGACCATGGAAACAGGGACGACAACGGGGATAGCGTCGGGGGAAGCAATGGAAAACCATGACGCCGGGGCCGCGTGTACATGATTGGTCAGGGTGACGCAATGAACGATATTTGAACTTATAACTTATTTTGGGTTTTCATTATTATGTTTCCGCTACTCAAACAAAGTTTGGTTTGAACATCAATCGTATTGGGTTTTATGAATTATTTTAACTACTATACCTTATGTTTGATATGATGGATGGTTTGATATTATCGAACGCGCCTGCCGTATTATGGACCTTATGAACAGGGTGTGCAAACCCTATCTTGACAAGTTCGTCATTGTCTTCATCGACGACATCCTAATCTACTCCAAGAGTCAGGAGGAGCACGAGCAGCACCTACGCCTTATTTTGGAACTCCTACAGAAGGAACAGCTGTACGCTAAGTTTTCGAAATGCGACTTCTGGCTTCAAGAAGTCCATTTTCTAGGCCACGTAGTGAACAAGGATAGGATCCATGTCGATCCATCCAAGGTAGACTCGATCAGGAACTGGCCTGCACCACGTACGCCAACGGAAATACGCCAATTCTTGGGTTTGGCGGGTTACTATAGACGGTTTAATAAAGACTTTTCAAAGGTTGCTCAGCCATTTACACTACTGACACAGAAGGGTGTCACCTATCGCTGGGAAGAGCCCCAGGAGACTGCTTTTCAGCACCTAAAGGATAGACTTTGCAGTGCACCTATCCTCTCTTTGCCAGAGGGCACAGATGACTTCGTGGGTTATTGTGATGCGTCCATTCGGGGACTTGGATGTGTGTTAATGCATCGCGACAAGGTTATCGCTTACGCTTCACGCCAACTTAAGATTCATGAACGAAACTACACGACGCACGATTTAGAGCTGGGAACTGTTGTTTTCGCGCTTAAGATATGGCGACACTACCTGTACGGTACCAGGTGCACGATTTACACCGATCACAGGAGTCTCGAGCATATCCTTAAGCAGAAGGATTTGAACATGCGTCAACGACGATGGGTTGAACTACTTAACGATTACGAATGCGCTATCAAGTACCATCCAGGCAAGGCCAATGTGGTGGCTGACGCCCTTAGTCGGAAAGACACTTTACCTCGGCGCGTGCGAGCGCTACAGCTTACGATTCAGTCTAGCCTTCCTGCACAGATATGAGATGCTCAGGTAGAAGCATTGAAACCCGAAAACGTCAAGACAGAAGCCCTACGCGGCTCACGACAGCGATTAGAACAAAAGGCAGACGGCGCCTACTATGTAACGGGGCGTATTTGGGTCCCACTTTATGGCGGTCTACGCGAACTTGTGATGGACGAAGCTCACAAGTCTCGTTACTCGGTACATCCAGGGTCGGATAAAATGTACCACGACATCAGAACTACTTATTGGTGGCCTAGCATGAAGGCCCACATCGCTACATACGTTGGAAAATGCTTGACCTATGCGAGAGTCAAGGTCGAATACCAGAAACCAGCGGGCCTACTTCAGCAGCCTAGGATACCTCAATGGAAATGGGAAGAAATTTCCATGGATTTCGTTACATGCCTACCTAGATCCCAGGGGGGAAATGATACCATATGGGTGATAGTGGATCGACTCACCAAGTCTGCACACTTCCTAGCTATAAAGGAAACGGATAAGTTCTCCACTCTCGCAGACGTCTATCTTAAAGAAGTTGTTTCGAGGCACGGGGTGCCCACCTCCATCATTTCGGATCGGGATGCACGATTCACGTCAGAACTATGGCAAGCGATGCATAAATCTTTCGGCTCACGGTTAGACATGAGCACAGCATATCACCCTCAGACGGATGGGCAGTCTGAGCGAATGATCCAAACTCTAGAAGACATGCTTCGAGCATGTGTTATTGATTTCGGTAACGGCTGGGAAAAACATCTCCCTTTGGTGGAGTTCTCGTATAATAATAGTTATCACACCAGCATTCAAGCCGCTCCATTCGAGGCATTGTACGGGCGTAAATGCCGGTCACCTCTCTGTTGGGCAAAAGTGGGGGATAGTCAGATTACGGGTCCAGAGATTGTAGTGGACGCCACAGAAAAGATTGCACAAATAAGACAACGCATGGCGGCAGCGCGCCACCGTCAGAAAGCCTACGCGGACAAGCGTAGAAAGCCTTTGGAATTTCAGGTCGGGGACCGGGTTTTATTAAAAGTCTCACCCTGGAAGGGTGTGGTTCGTTTTGGCAAACGGGGCAAACTGAATCCGCGATACGTCGGACCATTCGAAATCATAGAAAAGATTGGCAAAGTAGCCTACAGATTGAACCTACCAGCTGAACTCGGTGCAGTTCACAATGTCTTTCACGTGTCGAATCTGAAGAAGTGCCTATCAGATGAGACCCTTATCATTCCTTTTAAGGAACTCACTATTGACGAGCGGTTGCAGTTCGTCGAGGAGCCAGTTGAAATCACGGACCGGGATGTGAAGGTCCTCAAAAACAAGAGAATCCCTCTTGTTCGAGTACGTTGGAACTCCAAACGTCGCCCAGAGTACACCTGGGAACGCGAAGACAGGATGACAGAAAAGTACCCCCAGTTATTTGAAACCAATGAAACCACTACTGAGGCTGAAGCTTCTACTTCAGAATTTCGGGACGAAATTCCAGATCAACGGGGGGAGGATGTGACACCCCAGGAAAAACCAGTGAACGATTGAACTTACCTAGATTCCTCAGTGAGTGCATACCAAATTTCGGGACGAAATTTCTTTTTAGTTGGGGATAATGTGACAACTCGAACTTTAGACTTACTTTGATGTAACGTTACGTGCCTATGACACTTTGAGTTAATGAATGTTATGATGTTACGTGCTTATGTGAGCTTGATTATATAATTGAATGAATGATGTGTTATGTGCACTGTGTATATCATATGTATGTATGTATGTATTGGATCGCACAAGAACGCACAATACCACCCGACCGCACAAGCCACTTGGGCTTTACATTTGCCTGCGGACTACTAGGGCAGCCCAAGTGGGTTCGGCCCACTTTCTTTAGCCGTGTAAACCTCATAGTTGGGGATTGGTTTTGTAGTTGTTACAATTCTCACAACACACACAAGAACCCTAGACTTTTCTCTCTCTCTCTCGGTTGCTTGGAACCCGACGGCAAGAGCATCCCCTACTCGGATCACCTTGCTTCTACTCATAATCCGGTTAGTGTGATTGTTGTTTGTATTGATTGATGACATTTTGTTTATGCGCGATTTCATGTTTGTTCGGATTGTTTTGATTGTATGTGATGATGTTATAAATCTTAACTAGAACCGGAGGTATGAATATATGTTCGGCTGTGATATGATTCGGATTGTTTGTATGATGCTGGTAGATTAAATGGTTGCTAGTCGGCTGTTGATTGACGTTAAGAATGGTTCTTCGGATTATTGTAATCGGATATGATGTTTGATTGTTGTTAATGTTCATAAATCGGCTCACATGTTTGGTTAGGGTTCACAAAGATCGGATTTTGTAAAATCAAATGGTAGTTGTTGATGCTGGAAAAATTAGTCGATGTGCTATATATATCCCGGTTTGATTTGATGATGATAATATGTTGTTCATGAGTGTGATTATTAGGGTTCATATGAATTGAGATGAAACTACCCTGTTAAATCGATATTTTGGCTAACTGATTTGTGGATTGGTGTTAATTGATAATTGTTGTATAAGGAAACCGTATATGATTTGTAACCGATTGCTTGTTTCACGGAAATTATTAACTGATCGCACAAGACCTCAATCGTACAAAAGGTCCACACGTACAAGCAGATCAATCGCACAACTGATCTGATCGCATAAGGCCAAACGCACAATACTTTTAGTCATTGCCTGATCGCACAACATCTTGTGGATCGCACAAGCTGGTGCGGATCGCACAAGATGTTGGGCCACACACTTATACCGAACTGTTGTTGACTGTTGGGCCACAAAGCCCATTTCCCGATCGCACAACCCAGCTGGATCGTACAAGATCAGCTGGATCGCACAACGTCATTTGTGTGTTAATTTTGGGCCGTGAATGTTTGAACTTGTTACCTGTATGTTGGGCCGGGTATAGATTGGGCTTGGACATGCAATCGCACAAGATGGTTGGGCTCGCACAAGCTCTTTGGCCCAACCATCCGAATCGCACAAGTGGTGTATATAACGTGTTGACTGTTTACGTGCATACGTGTTTGCTATGATTTATACGTGTTTTACTTGAACCGAACCTGACTTGCATGGTAACCCTGTTAAGACGTGGTTGACCACTTTAGTTCAAGGAAACCCTCTTTGTGTATCTACCGAGCAAACCAAGGTGAGTTCACACTCTTACCAAGGCATGGGATTCCCGGGGTGTTGGGAATGGGATTGAAAGGATAAGGTTAAATAGATTCGTACTGACACTATGACTAGACTACCATATTACTATCCTCGGTTGTGAAGGATACTTATACTGATCACTATCCTCGGTTGTGAAGGATACCTATACTGATCACTATCCTCGGTTGTGAAGGATACTTATACTGATCACTATCGTCGGTTGTGAAGGATAATTATACTCAATACTATCCTCGGATGTGAAGGATACTCACGTAAAACCTGCGTGAACTTATACCTACTACTGTTCTCGGATTGTGAAGAACACTTATGGTTAAGAATAGTCTAGTCAATAGAACGTACTAACGGCCCAGTAGAGCCACCTGATACTCATGAACTTACTATTACGCATTTACTTTCTGTGAACTCGCTCAACTAGTTGTTGACTCTCTGCTGCATGCCTTGCAGGATCTTAGGTACTAATGGAGCTTGCACAAGGAGGAGTAGGTCGTTGTGGGCCGATGGATCGTGATTACTTATTAAACACTTATGACGTTACAAGCATAAATACTTATGTTGGATTTTTACCTAAATGCTTCCGCTACATTTACTTATGTTGGTTTTGATAAACACCTTTCGTATTGATGGATAACTTTTACTATTTAATTACATGTTCAATATGATTGGTGGCTTGATCCTGGTCAGTCACGCTCCCAAGCGGTGATACTCCGCATGTGGATTTTGGGGGTGTGACAAAAGAGATCAAATTTTGAGTTGTGGTTTGTGAAGGCAAGGATGGTTCTTGTGGTTACATTTATAAACCACTTTTAGTGTATTATCCATCAAATATTATGTCCTCTAGATTTTTGACAAAGTTAAATAAAATATTCAAAAGTGTAAGAGGTGTGTCCCTTCTTGGGGGCCAATCGGTTATGGGGGGGGTGGGTAATATGGTTTGATCTTAACCATTTAGTTAGGTAACTAGTTATGTTTAGTTAGGAATTAAATTCGATTATTAGTGTGTTATGCAATATAGCGGGTGTTAGGGTGTTCGGGGACCCTAACTAGCTCGGAAAAGGAAAAACAATGTCATTGTCAATATTTTTATGTTCCGGGTAAAGTCCGGTTGTTCGGTTGGATACTGATTCGTTAAAGTGCTTAATAAGCATTTAAAGTGTCTTTAATATTATTTTTAGTGACACAATGAATTCCCGACACTTTGGAAAGTGTCTAGTATTATTTTCCCATGATTTTTTGCAATTTACTTGTGACACCTGTGTCACCACCACCATCAAACAAATACCAAGCCAATGAAATATTGTATTTCATACTTGGGATCTGTATAAATATGTGTATCTTTCGCACATATCAATTCTTGTTCGATTTCGGGCTTTAAATCGCTTTCTGGAAGGTTATACGCGATCTGATGCGTAAATATAACCAGTTTAATGCAACAAACACTCCAGAATAGTGAAATAGGCTTAACATACCTTAAATAACCCTTACATAACTTAGAAATAAGTTTTGGATGGTTTGGTATGCCGAAATCAAGTTTATTCGCTTACAGGGACTAAATTCGACAAACTGCGAAAGTATGTCAATTTGTACTGTAACAGACCTTCCGGAACTTGATCATAAGTTAAATATGCCCTAAATATCCTTTACATAGCTTAGAAATAGGCTTTAAGGTGTCTGGTGCGCAAAAATAAACTTTATGCTCATCCAGGGACTAAAAGCGTCAAAAAGTGCATAAGTTTGCATTTTCGCGCATAACTTACGTTCTGAATACATCCAGAGATCCAAAATTTATGTAAGCATTAAAATATTTTATTTTAGTGTTTGGCATAAGAAAAATCCATTCGTCGCGCAATTTGGATCGTCTTTCGCGCTTATGCGCATTCCGTCGTAATTAAGCGAACATCGCGAACGTACGACCAAACGAACCGACATCCGGCATATTTTTGAGCATGTTTCAAGTCCACAATGTTTAGGCATCATTTTAAGGCCTTAACGTTGGCTTAACGGGCCTTAGAAGTGTCGGAAATGAGTTTAAACATCAACAGGGACCAAAACTGTCATTTTTCAAAGTTGCTGCTGATCTGACATGGCCAGGCGGCCCGCCTACACTTCTGGTAACTCTCAAGCGGGCCGCATCAGACTCCCAGTTCTGCAGAATTGTTGCAAACAGCTGTTTACAGCTGTTTAACACTTCAAAACCACTTGCAACTGGTTTCTAGCAATCCTAGGGGCTCCCATGGGTTTGTAATTCAGTGGGTATGTGTTGTACGGCTCAGATTTATCGCTTGGGGAACAAGAAACGATCCCAACGGTCCTACGTTTCCTCTAAATACCCCCCCATGTTTGTTCATTTTTCCCTCACATTTGAATCTCATTCAACAGTCTCTAATTGAAAGTTTATAAGCTTCCTACCTGAGAGTGAATCGGGTTCGAATCTTGCGGGGACCTTCTGTAAGTATTCTTTCGCGTTTTTCATTCGTTTTAGCGTTAAAGTCAAACTGCGTTTGACTTTCTGCTTCGACCAGTTTATGGTCAACGCGAAGTTCGTTTGAACTTCATAACGTGAGCGTAATCACGACGGTTATAGTCCCTAGTAACTATACCCACTGATTACCACGTTATCTAGGCTCAGTGACGAGTCGTAGTTTCGGCCAAAATGCGTTTCCACGCGTATTTTGTAACCAAACTACTCTAGGGTATCAAAACCGTTTGTTTTGATGCCAAACCTGTTTTCTAACTTTACTAAACATGTTCTAGCATGTTTAGCTCGTCGCTTTTAGAATTGTGCTTGTTTAGGGTCGTAAAGGTAAGCGATCTAATCAATCGCTTATAATTTCGAACCCGACCCATTTGGTCGATCATTAGGATCCGACCAAACTCTTTAGGTGACCATAGTTGTATAGGGAATAACCTTCCGAGGTTATACCTTATGGTCACGTCGTTTAAGTAGTTGTATGATAAGTAGTTCTTATGCCTTAGGTAAATTACCAAAATGCCCTTTTTGCGCATAAATTCATTTTAAGCATATGTAACATAACTTTTGACATCTAAACTGATTTGGCAACATTATTAGACATATTAAGGCATATTCTACTTGTCATAGGACTAGTTAGGCGGTCCGAACGCGTTTTACGCAAACGACGCGTTAAAGTAGCGTAAGCTACCTAAACGGGTCGTAATGGGTCGTAAGCACTTAGGTTAGGTTTCATTTTAGTATGTAGGCTTTGTTAGACCATATCATATGAGCTCCAATACTCATTTGGTTTACGAAACCTCATACTATCCGATCTTCCGAGTTAGGTCCGGTTGTTAATGTAGTTACCTATATTAGGTGCCGATTGATTTCCGTGATCCCTCTAGCTTTGCTTGGTTGTTAGTCAAGACTTCTAAGCACCCTCAAGTGAGTACATAGACCCCTCTTTTACTATTTTCCAAACATTTTGGGGTGAAACACATGTGCCTACTTGTTACTTTCATGATTTCATGCTTTTATATCATATACTTGCTATGATTCACTAGTACACTATTAGTACATGATTTTAATATGTTTTTGCTATGTATGCCCATTGTGTGCATACTTAATACATCGTTTTACATAACATTTCATGCTATGTATGTTCATCATACTTAGTACATTTTACATCACATGCTATGTATGTCCATTGTGTGCATACTTAGTACATTGTTTTACAAGACATTTTATGCTTTGTATCATGCTATGTATGACCATCCGTCACATACTTAGTACATTGTTTGTGCATTCTTACCTATGGTTTAGATGATACATATTTCACTTGCCATACATGACATTTTGTTTACACATTACTTGATTGACATTCGACAATGGTTTAGACATGGGAAATTTACATTGGTGGTTTATGTGGGTAAGTGATTTGAGTAACGAGACGTGTGTAATGTAATACAAGCATGGTGGATACGCCGCTGGTACTTCCTATATATAAGTGCTTGTATTATATTACATGGCGTAGCGTTATTTGAATCATTCATTTGGATTTATACATATTTACACAAATAACATATTTTTTCACAAGACATTGTTTTACAAGACAGTTTGTTTTATACAAACTCATTTTTACTTGGTTATTCATTTAACCTTACATCATTCTTTTTAACTATACATATCTATCATCAATTTTCAAACATTTTATAAATGCAAACACTTAAACTAGATTCATGACAAGTTTTTGTTAAACATTTTATAAAACCTAGGTCATGAATCCTATTTTTCATAAAACCTATGTACTCGCCGGCATTTTCATGCTGATGTATTTTCACATGTGTTTCAGGTACTATAGTTGATGACTATTGATGATGATATTGATGCATGCTCACATAGGATTGGACGAGGCCTTAGTGACATTAAAAGATGCAAGACTAATTAATTTTTGTTATGTTTCTTTATTGTTAAGATATTGTAACTCATTTAATTCAATAAAACGAAATTTGTTTAATCCATGGTTGTGAAACAATGATTCTGTTACAACACTCCCCGATGTTTCCGCCACGTTTTGTTGTTTTACGTGGTCAGTGTGTGACAGAAAAGTTGGTATCAGAGCCAATGGTTATAGGGAATTAGGTTATTAGTAATGCTTTGACCTAGTCTATAACCTTCCTAGGACCCTAACGCGAGTTTACTTGCGTTTAATCATAAAACAATACTGTCACTTATCCTTTAGTGACAACCACAATAAGAACATAAATTTGATCTGCCTTGAAAACTAATCATCTGTTCTAGGATGATTTATTATAAGGTTTTGAACCCTTCCAGTTTGACTCATATTTGGCTTAAGTGCCTTTTGAGTTTTCAAACTCGTCAAAGTTTGGGTCTAAATAATGTGAACACGTGCAACTGGAAGAGTGGGTGCCTGTACCCTGGGTCTTCTGTCTAAGGCTAGAGTGTTCGTACAAATCCGCAGTATCGGACCAGTCACTCTTACCTGGGAACTCTTGGGGTGAGTGTCCACTTATAGGCGAGCATGTCTTCGCGATACATTATATTGACCCGCTTACTTTGATTAGTCACCGTCTCATTTGTTTGCCTTTGGTAACAAACAAATGGTCACAATCTTCATGCGTTGTCATTCTCTTTTGGTTATCTTTCGCTTGCTTCCTCCTATGCCTTCCATTGTCTTCAAGACGCCTCTTCATCGCAACAACGCTCAAATGTTCGAACAAGGTGCTGCAACTACCCAGCAAATAGGCGTCGTACTCTAGAGGACCGTTGATTTAGCTATCACCATGACTCGCCTCAGGGATGAAGCCGTATAAGGGAACTGCTCCTTGGTGCAATCAATGTAGTAGTCATCATCCGGATCGAAAACCCTGTTTCAAATGTACCCATAGTGGACGATGGGGACATTTGGTTAACATGTGCCGCTTTGCAATCCAAAGCAAAGTTGTTACCAATCCTGCTGCTGCTCAACCTTCAAAATTCTGCTTCATATGTCGCCTTGGCATATCTAGCGCCTCAACCTCATGAACTATCTACCTTGTGTATCGACTTAAGCACGCCTAGTGCAAGGTGTCGAAACACCTCTCGTTACACAAATTCCAAAAGCCATATAGCATCTTTCTATCCTCATAATTAGATCCTTATGGATGGGAACCGTTCATCGGAGCCCTTAATTGAATTCTTTGTATGATTCAATACGTACATTACAATTCAATAAGGACAAAGCCGAATTCCTATTAAGATTTTCCTATCTTCATAGATAGATTCTTTAAAATGATTAAAGTGCCAAATGAAATCCACGGATTGGATTCCTGGTGTGCTTTAAATGTTTGTGTCCAAAGATAACAAATTTAAGGTCAAGTTAATCAATTATGTGATTATGTGCTTATGTGTTCCCTTTTATGTTTTTGTGTGATCCAAATTTCTGTTATCCAAATCCTCGTAGAATCTTCCATATCTTCGTATAAGGGATTCATAGTAGGATATCCAAAGGTACTATCTTAAATCCTTAATGGACTTCTACGTTGTAGTTAAGTACCTGGGGTTGTGAAGTACTATTCCATAAATTAGACCCCTTGAGTGGTCTAGTTAAACAGATTGATCCAAAAATCTGGTTAGGAATATCATGTGATGATATAGCTAAAAAGACTCCTTGGTGGTCAAATTAAAGTGATCATTTGTCGATCTAATTAAAAGGACCCTATGGTAGTCTAGCCACACTCATTACAGGTTTGATTTTCTTCCCCTACACATTATGAAATGTACTGTGCGGACTGTGCAAGGAATTACGTAATTATGGACGCGTACATAATTATGGAATTTAGTACACAGAAACCACAGCGAGTTTTGTCATGCGTCTAGAGTGAACCCTGTTCATTTCCAATTCTGATAAAGCACCCGTTGAAGAAAAATGAACTAGCTACTCATTTTTCACTTCTGAAAGAATATCCGTTGATGGAAATGAATATCCGTTTGTTTAATCCTTCATTTCCGTTCTGATGAAGAATCCGTTGAGGAAAATGACTCATTCCATTCATTTTCGCTTCTGAAGAATATCCGTTGATGGAAATGAATATCCATTTGTTTAATCCTTCATTTCCGTTCTGATGAAGAATCCGTTGAGGAAAATGACTCATTTCGTTCATTTTCGCTTCTGAAGAATATCCGTTGATGGAAATGAATATCCGTTAGTTTAATCCTTCATTTTCGTTCTGATGAAGAATCCGTTGAGAAAAATGGATCATCCATTCATTTTTTTCGGTTCTGAAGAATATCCGTTGATGGAAATGAATATCCGTTTGTTTAATCCTTCATTTCCGTTCCTGATGAAGCAACCATTGGAAAATGACTCATTCCGTTCATTTTCGTATCTGAAGAAATTGTGGAAAATGACTCATTCCGTTCATTTTCGTTTCTGAAGAAATTGTGGAAAATAACTCATTCCGTTCATTTTCGTTTCTGAAGAAATTGTGGAAAATGACTCATTCCGTTCATTTTCGTTACTGAAGAAATTATGGAAAATGACTCATTCCGTGCATTTTCATTTCTAAAGGATACTCACTAAGGAAAATGACTCATTCTGTGCATTTTCGTTTCTGAAAATGTTCCATCGAAGGGAAATGAATATCCCTGATTTTCCCTTCATTTCCATTTCTGAAGAGTCTCTGTTAAGGAAATGACAGGATATTTCCTTGCATATCTTTGGTGGCTTTTTGACACAAAGTCACAAATAGACTCCTATGAATAAATTTCGGGACGAAATTTCCTAAAGTAGGGGAGACTGTGACACCTGTGTCACCACCACCATCAAACAAATACCAAGCCAATGAAATATTGTATTTCATACTTGGGATCTGTATAAATATGTGTATCTTTCGCACATATCAATTCTTGTTCGATTTCGGGCTTTAAATCGCTTTCTGGAAGGTTATACGCGATCTGATGCGTAAATATAACCAGTTTAATGCAACAAACACTCCGGAATAGTGAAATAGGCTTAACATACCTTAAATAACCCTTACATAACTTAGAAATAAGTTTTGGATGGTTTGGTATGCCGAAATCAAGTTTATTCGCTTACAGGGACTAAATTCGACAAACTGTGAAAGTATGTCAATTTGTACTGTAACAGACCTTCTGGAACTTGATCATAAGTTAAATATGCCCTAAATATCCTTTACATAGCTTAGAAATAGGCTTTGACGTGTCTGGTGCGCAAAAATAAACTTTATGCTCATTCAGGGACTAAAAGCGTCAAAAAGTGCATAAGTTTGCATTTTCGCGCATAACGTACGTTCTGAATACATCCGGACATCCAAAAATTTATGTAAGCATTAAACTATTTTATTTTAGTGTTTGGCATAAGAAAAATCCATTCGTCGCGCAATTTGGATCGTCTTTCGCGCTTATGCGCATTCCGTCGTAATTAAGCGAACATCGCGATCGTACGACCAAACGAACCGACATCCGGCATATTTTTGAGCATGTTTCAAGTCCACAATGTTTAGGCATCATTTTAAGGCCTTAACGTTGGCTTAACGGGCCTTAGAAGTGTCGGAAATGAGTTTAAACATCAACAGGGACCAAAACTGTCTTTTTTCAAAGTTGCTGCTGATCGGATATGGCCAGGCGGCCCGCCTACACTTCTGGTAACTCTCAAGCGGGCCGCATCAGACTCCCAGTTCTGCAGAATTGTTGCAAACAGCTGTTTACAGCTGTTTAACACTTCAAAACCACTTGCAACTGGTTTCTAGCAATCCTAGGGGCTCCCATGGGTTTGTAATTCAGTGGGTATGTGTTGTACGGCTCTGATTTATCGCTTGGGGAATAAGAAACGATCCCAACGGTCCTACGTTTCCTATAAATACCCCCCATGTTTGTTCATTTTCCCTCACATTTGAATCTGATTCAACACTCTCTAAGTGGAAGTTTATAAGCTTCCTACCTCAGAGTGAATCGGGTTCGAATCTTGCGGGGACCTTCTGTAAGTATTCTTTCGCGTTTTTCATTCGTTTTAGCGTTAAAGTCAAACTGTGTTTGACTTTCTGCGTCGACCAGTTTATGGTCAACGCGAAGTTCGTTTGAACTTCATAACGTGAGTGTAATCACGATGGTTATAGTCCCTAGTAACTATACCCACTGATTACCACGTTATCTAGGCTAAGTGACGAGTCGTAGTTTCGGCCAAAATGCGTTTCCTCGCGTATTTTGTAACCAAACTACTCTAGGGTATCAAAACCGTTTGTTTTGATACCAAACCTGTTTTCTAACTTTACTAAACATGTTCTAGCATGTTTAGCTCGTCGCTTTAAGAATTGTGCTTGTTTAGGGTCGTAAAGGTAAGCGATCTAATCAATCGCTTATACTTTCGAACCCGACCCATTTGGTCGATCATTAGGATCCGACCAAACTCTTTAGGTGACCATAGTTGTATAGGGAATAACCTTCCGAGGTTATACCTTATGGCCACGTCGTTTAAGTAGTTGTATGATAAGTAGTTCTTATGCCTTAGGTGAATTACCAAAACGCCCTTTTTGCGCATAAATTCATTTTAAGCATATGTAACATAATTTTTTGACATCTAAACTGATTTGGCAACATTATTAGACATATTAAGGCATATTCTACTTGTCATAGGACTAGTTAGGCGGTCCGAACACGTTTTACGCAAACGACGCGTTAAAGTAGCGTAAGCTATCTAAACGGGTCGTACTGGGTCGTAAGCACTTAGGTTAGGTTTCATTTTAGTATGTAGGCTTTGTTAGACCATATCATATGAGCTCCAATACTCATTTGGTTTACGAAACCTCATACTATCCGATCTTCCGAGTTAGGTCCGGTTGTTAATGTAGTTACCTATATTAGGTGCCGATTGATTTCCGTGATCCCTCTAGCTTTGCTTGGTTGTTAGTCAAGACTTCTAAGCACCCTCAAGTGAGTACATAGACCCTCTTTTACTGTTTTCCAAACATTTTGGGGTGAAACACATGTGCCTACTTGTTACTTTCATGATTTCATGCTTTTATATCATATACTTGCTATGATTCTCTAGTACACTATTAGTACATGATTTTATTATGTTTTTGCTATGTATGCCCATTGTGTGCATACTTAGTACATCGTTTTGCATAACATTTCATGCTATGTATTCATCATACTTAGTACATTTTATATCACATGCTATGTATGTCCATTGTGTGCATACTTAATACATTGTTTTACAAGACATTTTATGCTTTGTATCATGCTATGTATGACCATCTGTCGCATACTTAGTACATTGTTTGTGCATTCTCACCTATGGTTTAGATGATACATATTTCACTTGCCATACATGACATTTTGTTTACACATTACTTGATTGACATTCGACAACGGTTTAGACATGGGAAATTTACATTGGTGGTTTATGTGGGTAAGTGATTTGAGTAACGAGACGTATGTAATGTAATACAAGCATGGTGGATACGCCGCTGGTACTTCCTATATATAAGTGCTTGTATTATATTACATGGCGTAGCGTTATTTGAATCATTCATTTGGATTTATACATATTTACACAAATAACATATTTTTTCACAAGACATTGTTTTACAAGACAGTTTGTTTTATACAAACTCATTTTTACTTGGTTATTCATTTAACCTTACATCATTCTTTTTAACTATACATATCTATCATCGATTTTCAAACATTTTATAAAAGCAAACACTTAAACTGGATTCATGACAAGTTTTTGTTAAACATTTTCTAAAACCTAGGTCATGAATCCTATTTTTTCATAAAACCTATGTACTCGCCGGCATTTTCATGCTGATGTATTTTCACATGTGTTTCAGGTACTATAGTTGATGACTATTGATGCATGCTCACATAGGATTGGACGAGGCCTTAGTGACATTAAAAGATGCAAGACTAATTAATTTTTGTTATGTTTCTTTATTGTTAAGACATTGTAACTCATTTAATTCAATAAAACGAAATTTGTTTAATCCATGGTTGTGAAACAATGATTCTGTTACAACACTCCCCGACGTTTTCGCCACGTTTTGTTGTTTTACGTGGTCGGGGTGTGACATTACTAGTCATATTAAATGCTGAGTTTTGTATTATAGTGCAGAATTTTGTAATCGGAACATGTTTTAGGCACATCCGGTCACTATAACTATCACCTAGTGATGCAGTTCTACAATCCTCACCTCCCTACACCCCCTACTAGTGTAGTAAACTATTCCCGGCTCATACTGGCCTTAGAGATAGTGTCTGTCTGGTGCTGGCTATGTCAGCACGTTTACTGGGTTATCCGTTCATTGTGCTACTATGCTTTTGTGCATCAAGTTTGTCACTATAGTTCTGTGTAAATAAATGGAGTGACAGCAATAAGGTATAATGCAAGTATATGTATGTATCAGAATTCAAGTAGCAGTTTAACCACAATTGTAAGCAAGCACAGTAATTACGCATTAATTAAATATTAATTAATTCGTACGGATAGCTGATTTGGTGTGGGTTGTGACACTCAAGGTTGTTTTCTACCAGGTTCTTGCTTCAACTGTGGCGAGATGGGCCATTTCCGAAGAAATTGCCCAAAGCTTGCTAATGCGAATCCAGCACAGGGATGAGCATCTGACCAATTGGAAGACAACACTGTTTAGAAATAATCAAGCCTTATGTATTATTTTCTTTTGTTGTCATGGTCCATGAAACAGTTGTTGATGTTGTTTATAAATAAATCTTTTATTTACATTGCAATATGTTTATTTGGTTGCATATATAAACAACATATCCCCTACAATACTGACTATCAAGGAACCGTATTCCTTGAAGAACAGACTACCCCCAAATTTCTCCAACTTTATGATCTTTTGCGTTTTCCACGAAATTCATAAGTACCCGTTTCCTCCAAGGAAAACGAAGTACAAGGCGCAAGTTACAACTTTGGACGAATACCCAACCTTTGATGGGATACCTAAGGGTATTTACGTAAGTCCTTAATTGTTGTATACCTTATCAAATGTGGTGATTCCTTGTAATCAAAAATCGAATTTTTGGAAGATCATCCTATCTTTTCAGATAGATGCATGAGGACGTTGAAGTCCATCGACTGAATTCCAGGTGTGCTTTAAATATCCGTGTCCAAAGATAACAAATTCAAGGTCAAGTTAATTAATTATGTGATTATGTGCTTATGTATTCCCTTTTATGTTCTTGTGTGATCCAAATTATATTATCCAAATCCTCGTAGAATCTTCCATATCTCCGTATAAGGGATTCATAGTAGGATACCCAAAGGTACTACCTTAAATCCTTAATGGGCTTCTACGTAATAGTTAAGACCCTTGGATTATAAAGTACTATTCCATAATTAGACCCCTTAAATGGTCTAGTTAAACAGATGGATCCAAAAATCTGGTTGGGAATATCATATGATGATATAGCTGAAAAGACTCCTTGGTGGTCTATTTAAAGAGATCATTTGTCGATCTAATTAAAAGGACCCAATGGTAGTCTAGTTACACTAATCACAAGTTTGATTTTTCTTCCCCTACACATTATGAAATGCATGTGCGGACTGTGCAAGGAATTATGTGATTATGGACGCGTACATAATTATGGAATTTAGTGCACAGAAATCACAGCTAGTTTTATCATGTGTCTAGAGTTAACCCTATTCATTTCCATTTCTGATGAAGCACCCGTTGAAAATGACTCCGTCTGTTCATTTTCGTTTCTGAAGATCGTCCGTTGAGGAAATGAGTATCCGTTTGACTACCCTTTTCATTTCCATTTCTAATGAATCACCCGTTGAAAATGACTCCGCCTGTTCATTTTCGTTTCTGAAGATCGTCCGTTGAGGAAATGAGTATCCGTTTGATTACCCTTTTCATTTCCATTTCTGATGAAGCACCCGTTGAAAATGACTCCGTCTGTTCATTTTCGTTTCTGAAGATTTTCCATTGAGGAAATGAGTATCCGTTTGATTACCCTTTTCACATCCATTTTTGATGAATCACCTGTTAAAAATGACTCCGTCCATTCATTTACGTTTCTGAAGATTGTTCGTTGAGGAAATGAATCTCCGTCTGTTTCTTCCTTCATTTCCGCTTCTGAAGGATACTCGTTGAGAAAAATGACTTCGTCTGTTCATTTTTGTTATCGAAGAATGTCCGTTAGGGAAATGACAGGATTATGCCTTGCATATCTCTGGTGGTTATTTGACACAAAGTCACAGACAGATTCCTACGAATATATTTCGGGACGAAATTTCTTAAAGTAGGGGAGACTATGACACCTGTGTCACTACGAGCATCAAACAAATACCAAATCAATGAAATATTATGTTTCATACTTGGGATTTGTAAAAATATGTGTATCGTTTGCACATATCAAATTCTTGTTCGATTTCGGGCTTTAAATCGCTTTCTGGAAGGTTATACGCGTTCTGATGCGTAAATATAACCAGTTTAATGCAACAAACACTCCGTAATAGTAAAATAGGCTTAACATACCTTAAATAACCTTTGCATAACTTAGAAATAAGTTTTGAATGGTTTGGTATGCTGAAATCAAGTTTATTCGCTTACAGGGACTAAATTCGACAAACTGCGAAAGTACGTCCATTTGTACTGTAACGAACATTCCGGAACATGATCATAAGTTAAACACACCCTAAATATCCTTTACATAGCTTAGAAATAGGCTTTGAGGGGTTCGGTGTGCAAAAATAAACTTTATGCTCATTCAGGGACTAAAAGCGTCAAAAAGTGCAGAAGTTTGCATTTTCGTGCATATCTTACGTTCTGAATACATCCGTACATCCAGTAATCATTATAATATTATGTTTTAGTGATTTGCTTGATAAAAATCCATTCGTCGCGTAATTTGGATCATTTTTGCGTCCGTTACAACTTCCGTCGTAATTAACCGAACAACGCAACCATACGACCAAACGAGCCGACATCCGAGATATTTTTGAGCACATTTCTAGTTCCCTATACTTTAACATCATTTTAGAGCTTTGAAATGGGGTTAACAGGGCTTAAACATGTCAAAAATGCATCGAAAACCAAGTTTGGAGGTGCAGGGGCCTGTTCTGCCATTTTTCAAACTTTGCTGACCTGCAGGGGCCTTACGGACCGTATGCACATCCTCTTGCGGTCCGTAAGCAGGCCCCAGATCAACAGAAGTTGATTCCAGCTTGTTCCAGCTGTTTCCCTCTTGTGCAAATGGTTTTTAGCTTTCTATGGGCTGGTTTAGGGTGCCCAAGGTTTTCGAAATCAGTGGGTGCACTTGTACGGTCCAGATCAAAGCTCGGGATTCAAGAAACGATCCTAACGGCTCTTGTTTTCCTATAAATACCCCCTCCATGTTGCACTTCAAACCCACACCTTTGAATCTGAAATGGTTCTCTAAGTTGATGTGATTAATCACTTCATACCTGAGAATATTCGGATCAAAGCTTCCGTTCTTGGACCTGTTGTAAGTATTCTTTCGTTCTTTTACATTTTTAGCGTTAAACTCAAACTTTGTTTGACTTTCTGCATTGACCAGTTTATGGTCAACACGATGTTCTTTTGAACTTCGCAACGTGAGCGTAATTACGATGGTTATAGTCCCTAGTGACTATGCCTACTGATTTCCACGTTGATTAGGTGTAGTGACGAGTCGTAGTTTCAGCCAAAATGCGTATTCTTGCGTATTTTGTAACCAAACTACTTTTAGGTATCAAAACCATTTGTTTTGATACCAAACCTGTTTTCTAAATTCGTTAAACATGTTTTAACATGTTTAGCTCGTCACTTTAGGTTTAATGCTTATATAGGGTCGTAAGGTAAGCGGTAGAGGTGGCAAAATGGGTGGGTTGGGTAGGTTTGGGTAATGGGTTAGGATGGGCATGGGTTAGAATGGGTTTGGGTTAAAATGAGTTTATTAAGAGATAGGTTAGAATGGGTTTAGGTTAAGATGGGTTTTTTTCAAAAAAATAAAAAAAAATGAAAAAAATGAAAAAAAAATAAAAAAATTCAAAAAAATAAAAAAAATCAAAAAAAATAAAAAAATTCAAAAAAAATCAAAAAATTCAAAAAAAAAATCAAAAAATTTCAAAAAAATTCAAAAAAAATTCAAAAAAATAAAAAAAAAACTTTGGGATTGCAGGCCATCATCAGATTTTAACATTAATCCAAAAGGACATACACATTCACAGAACTAACCATGTAACCCATGTGCAAATATATGCATTTGAAATAACCAAATAATTCCACTATAGATCCACTTCATAAATAACTAACAACAAGTACAAAATTTTCAACTAACAAAACTGTAAATAAGATCATGAAATTCACCTGAAGAGCCACAACATGAGGCAGCTTCTTAGCACACTCCTCCATCAACTCCTTCCCTAAAGGCGCAACACCCGACCCGAGCTGCTTCAACGACGACAAATCAAACTTATTCACCACTTCCTGCTTAGCCAACGCAAGAAAAACCGGCGGAACAACCCACAAATAAGTCACCCTATACTTCTCAAATATATGAAACATAGGCAACAAACACAAAAACACATAATCTTTCCCACCCATTAACCTCTGATCAGAAGTCAACATTTGCGAAACCGCAATAAAATTCATATGACTCAACACCACACCTTTACTAACCCCAGTTGTCCCAGAAGAATACAACAAAGCTGCAGTATGATCACCACTGATCTCAACCTTAGGCAATTCTGAGACCGACCCAGATGACAAAATCAAATCTTTAACATAAAAACACCCTTTTTTTACACCCCCGGATCCTAAAAACACAACTGGCAGACCAAAGTTGGCAACTTTTTCATACAAATTCAACTTTTATACTAATATAAGTGGATCTTCATCTATCTGTGACAACGCGCCAAAATGAACCCGATTCATACTACTGTTATAGCAATGAGCAAGATAACTGTTTTAATCAACGAGCAAGATTACCTTGTTGAAAAGTGTAGCCGAATCCACGGTGATCTTTTTCCCCATGCTCCAGTTTGGATGCTTTAACGCGTCGGCTACCTTAACTTATACCGAGTATTTTTTGACGGTTTATACCTGAAAGATAGCAGAATGTTCAGAATCCGCAGGAAGAATTTTAACATTATGCTTATGTGCAAGAGGGAGAACAAAAGGACCGCCAGCGATTAACGTTTCTTTGTTAGCTAGTGCAATGTTTTTCCCTGCTTCAATAGCAGCAACTGTAGGCTAAGAAACAAACACATTTATGTAAATTAACCATCTTTTTTAAAGATTCGAAAACATGTCACTTTGTATTTAATAAAGTACATAATTGTGCAATTTAATCCTCATGAATATAAAGATATACCTTTAAACCAGCACAACCAACATGGAGCTTGTTACAACTTGTGAAGTTCGGAAACCGGGCTCCACTGACTCAAACAGAAAGCTAGGAACCTCTCGATCGTCTTCATTAACCAGGCAGCGGTAAGCGAGCACTTGCGTTAGGCATGGAAACAACCTGCCATAAAATGATCCTGGCACGCCCCAAACATAACAAAATACTACAGGCATTTAATCAATCATATAATGTACCATAATGTAAGCAAATACTACTAATAGAGTTGTTAAAAGAATTTTAATACATATTAAAAAGCTCCCTACTGCAAAAAAAAAAAAAAAAAAAAAGACACGAACTGCAATATCGGCATCTTTTTCATCCCCTTTGCTATTTCAGATCACCTTGAATATATCCTCCACCCTGAATAACGATCAAAACAAGACCAATATTTCACCCGTTTAAAATTAAAATTAAAATATTTGTAAGGTCAATCCGTTTATTACAATATGCTTACAACCTGCCAACCCATTCAAAATTTGATTACGACCCGCCAACCCATTCACAACTTGATTAATAAAAAATATTTTCTAAACATGTACTACTTTATCAATATGGTAGTCAACATTACCTAAACGTGGCTATCATCATATGTCGGATACAATGATTCAATATCTTCTGCAAGTCCTTCCTCGATATCATTCTCGTTTTCATCATCTGGATATGCAAAAAGAGTAAAATATTAATTAACATTCTATACATAGTGAAGTCATAAATAGAATGAACTTAATACCTTCTAAATCAAACAACCAATCACGGGTGCATAGCAAAGCCTCAACATTCGATGAGAGTAATGAAGATCGATATTTACTTAGAACCCGACCCCCAATACTGAAAGATGATTCTGAGGCAACGGTAGTGATTGGGATGCTCAATATATCACGAGCCATGAGAGACAATTGAGGATATCTCCCTTGATTATCCTTCCAATACTGTAAAATGTCAAGTTCTTCTTTTCTATTAAGTCGATCCTCCTCCAAATACATGTCTAGTTGTGATTTTTTTTTCGCGACATTCCTAAATTCGCCTGTAAATGACTCGAATCCATCCATATCATCAGATGTATCAACACAAATATTTGAACTCCCGGCTGTTGAAGAAGTTGTTCTTGACAAAACACCATACTCCGTATCATATAGCTTATGTATCGCTTTGAAAATAATATCCAATTTCTCTTTACATACTTTCTCTTTCATGTTAAGCTTTTTGAAAAAAAAACTCAACAAGCTCAAACTTATATCGTGGATCTAGAACAACCGCAAAAGATAATATCATGCTATAGTTTTCCCAATATTTATCAAATTTCTTTTTCATTTCTTTTGGCCATGTCACTTATCACCTTATCAACATTGTCCATCTGATCTTCAATACACTTTTGAATCTTCCACACATTATAAAAATATAAGTTGGATGTAGGATAAGAGTTACCAGAAAACAAAGTTGTGATGTTATGGAAGGGCTTCAAAAATTTTGTGATTGTTTCCACCCTTGTCCATTCCTGCTCTGATGGGAAAGTCTTATACCTCGAATCAACAAGTGCTAGCCGCTCATATGCATTACGATAGGCCAATGCACTATCGAGCATGAGATAGGTAGAATTCCATCTGGTTACAATATCTTGACGCACTTTTTTCCCGCATTGTAATGACAGTTGGTGTACACATTCTGCAAACTTGTACTTTCTATCAGAACTTCCTCTAACATACTTCACCGACTCTCGAACCTTTTCAATGGCCCCTTCAATCACCTTTAATCCTCCTTGAACAATAAGATTTAACACGTGTGCACAACAACGCACATGCGTAAAATCCCCATCACAAAGTAAAACACGATTCAAACGAAAATGACTGTTTAATCAATCTACCAAAACATCATTATATTTGGCATTATCTACTGTGATCGTAAACACATTTTTCTCAATACCCCAATTTCCTAAAAAATTAACCAAGTACTCTGCTAAAAGTTTGCCACTGTGTGGAGGTGGTATAACTTTAAAGTTTAGAATTTTTTTTCTTAGAACCCAACTATCATCAATATAATGAGCCGTCAATGCCATATATCCATCAGTTGTGATAGAGCTCCATAAATCAGTGGTCAGGCATATTCTACTAGTTATCTTTTGCAACTTTTCTTTCAGTTTTGTCTTCTCTCTATCATATATTTTTAAAACATCCGCCTTCGCCGTGTTTCTTGTTACGGGAGTCACATCTCGATGTAAAAATTTATGTAAATCTCGTGTCCCCTCATGTTCAACATAACTAAAAGGATAGTTGTGTTTAATGATGGAATATGCTAATTTTTCCCGATACATTGCTTGATCTAAAGGAGCACGTCTTCTTGGTGGGCCGGGTTCATCAATGTAGAAACACTTAGGTATGTGACGTTTCATAGTAGTTGTTCCCTTGTTAGCCTTAAACACCTTTCCACAACCATTACAACTCGCTTTCTTAATCCCATCTTGTCCAGGTGCTATTTTCTCAAAATAATTCCAAACTACTGAATGGTCTTTACTCGAACTGAATGAACTAACTTCATCTTCGAACTCGGGATTAGTCGACATAATTTGTCTCCTACAAATAAATAAACGCATATACTCTATTAATCATTCTCCATAGAATCAATGATAATCGACTAATTCTAGATGATAATAAATTTTCAAAAGTAATCTAAAATTTTCAACAATTTTGATGAACCCAAACAGTTGACTAAGACCGCCCGTAATGGGGCGTTTTTAAAAAAAAATAAAAAAAAACGCTCGAAAACGCCCCAACCCATTACACCCCGGCGTGATTAAGCGTTTTTCGACAAACAATTCCACAACTAATTTAGCGTATAAATCTAGGTTTTCATAGCCAAATTCGGATCCGCTAAACCTAAGCTCGCCTAACTCAAATCAGCAATCAAGTAAGCTAATCATACATAAACAGATAGCGATTACATAACAATTTGACAGCTAATTAAGATGCAGTAACATTAGATCTTCAACAATATAGATCATAACTTCGTAATTAAGTGTAAGAGATTATAGAATACCTGTGAAAAACAGTGCAAATAATTAGTGATGAGGTTCAGCAGGACAGAGAGATGTAGCTATGGCGGTGATTGAGAAAAAATGGGGAAGAAGAGTTATTTTATGGTGTTTGATATCGTCGTTCTTGTGAGTGAAGGAATCGATTGTGACTTCAGGGTTGAATCCACGACTGATATCGCATTCCCATATGCGTTTTGAAATTTTAGGGTTAGATAGTAAAAACCCATCTTGACCCATGTTAAAATTTAGATGGGTATTTTAAAACCCATCCTAACCCATTATGAGTAAATCCCCGGCCCAGTCTAACTTATTTCCTTTTTTAAAGAGGCCCAAAATAACCCAAAATATCATGGTTGGGTTTTTGTTGCCACCCCTAGTAAGCGATCTAAACAATCGCTTATACTTTCAAACCCGACCCATTTGGTCGATCATTAGGATCCGACCAAACACATTAGATGACATAGTTGTATAGGGAATAACCTTCCAAGGTTACACCTTATGGTCACTTCGTTTAAGTAGTTGTATGATAGGTAGTTTATATGCCTTAGGAAAATTACCAAAATACCTTTTTACGCATAAATTCATTTTAAACATATGTAACCTAAATTTTGACATCTAAACTGATTAGACAACAATATTAGACATGTTAAGGCATATATTACTTATCATAGGACTAGTTAGGCGTTCCGAACGTGTTTTACGCGAACGACGCGTTAAAGTAGCGTAAGCTACCTAAACGGGTCATAATGGGTCGTAAGCACTTAGGATAGCTTTCATTTTAGAATGTAGGCTTTGTTAAGCCATATCATATGAGTTCCAACACTCATTTGGTTTACGAAACCTTATTCTATCCGATCTCCCGATTTAGGTCCGGTTATTTACATGGTTACCTATATTAGGTGCCGTTTGATTCTGTGATCCTTCTAGCTTTGCTTGGTTGTTGTTCAAGACTTCTAAGCACCCTCAAGTGAGTACATATTCCCCTCTTTTACTGTTTTCAAACTGTTTTGGGGTGAAACACATGTGCCTACTTGTTACTTTCGTGTTTTCCATGTTTTCATACTATATACTTGCTATGTTCATTAGTACACTATTAGTACATGATTTCATTATGTTTTTGTGCTATGTATGTTCATTTAGTGCATACTTAGTACATTGTTTTACATTACATTTTGTTGCATATGCTCATCCAGCATATGGACACATTGATTACATTTTGGACCATTTGTAACTATTTGACTATGTGAACCGTTGTAACCATTTGATTATGTTAACCTTTTGTAACCGTTGAATTATGTGAACCGTTTGTAACTGTTGAACCGTGTGAACCGTTTGTATCCATTGATTGACATGAACCGTTGGGTTAGGGAAGTGATTAGGTAACGGGGCGGGTGTAATGTGCTAAAAGCATGGTCGATACGCCGCTGGTACTTCCTATATATAAGTGCTTTTAACACATTATATATCATTGCGTCATCTAGATCACTTGGGCAAGGTTATCAAAACAAAGTTATACTACAAGGTTTTTCTAACGATATATATATATATATATATATATATATATATATATATATATATATATATATATATATATATATATATATATATATATATATATATATATATACTAGTCACTTACCTGCGCGATGCGGCGGGAGTGGTATCACTTAGGTTGGTGAGTTTAGGGCTATCTACGGGGATGTAGTTTCCAATGTGGCTTGTGACGACGATGGTGGTAGTGTAGCAGAATGTGATGGTCGGTTGAGGCCTTCTTCAGCGGCGAGAATCAGCGATTTGCGGCGATTGGTGGTTTCGTGATGGCGTTTGGTGGTTATTGTGCGACTCAGGAGAAAACAAAGAAAATTGTTTGATTCTAGTTATGTTACCTGAAATAGACGGACTACCTAGGCTTTTGTTGGTTCAAATTGTGATACAAATTCACAAATAACTAACATTAACTACTATATTGTAAGATGTACAAAACATAGTCAAAAATTTCCCAAACAGTCTTAGGTTTGTAAGAGTCCTTAATCTTGAATTCCTAAGGTTTGGAACTGAAATTTGTCACAAAATAAAGGATTTCCTTCAATTAGTTTCTTAAGTTCAACCAGCATCATACCTCGAGCAGATTTAGTATCTCCATATTTGGATAATTGTTCATTCTCCCTAAAGTAGTGATCTATAAAAGTCAGTCAGCAAAGGCGCGATAGATGATGCTTAATACAAAAATTAAAGTAAGATAAATAAGTTCGTTTCCAGACAAATGGTTACAAACAAATCAATCGAGTCGTTAATCAAATGATTAAACGCATAAACAAAACAATAAATATGAATTTGTACGTTCTGATACATATCTACTTAGAGGTGGCAGTTTTTTTATTTTTTTATTAACCATGCCGCTGCGCTCGTTGCGGCTGCCCTCACCGCGCCGCTGCGGCTGCACTTGTTGCGCTCGCATGCTCACTGCACCGATCAAATTTTAGTAAAGTACACGGATGGTAAGCCAGAGACAACTGAGGTGATGGCACCAAGCAAGAATGACACAGTGCTGAACACTGCTGTTCCCTTTTACCCTGCATATACCAAACAAACTTGCGATTAGTTTATGCACAGCTATTCATAATCATTTTATCATGAAATAAGGATACCTGAACAAATGTCTCGCTCGACCAATAGTTTCCCTTGACGCATTATGCAAGGTTCGCTCGGTCCAACAACTCAAGCAAATGTTTTCTATGTTTTTTAGGGGGAAGATGGGTGCATCTCTCCACAGGGCATACAAGACACAGGTCATTGGCGGAAGCCCGCCAAATTTAACATATAAAGTTTTTTTATATGTTAAATATGGCGAGCTGCCGCCAATAACCTGTGTCTTGTATGCCCTGTGGAGAGATGCACCCATGTTCCCCCTTAAATGCAAAGAAAACATTTGCTTGAGTTGTTGGATAGATTACACAGGCTCAGTTTTTGCATCATAGCCTCAAAACACTTTCAGTTCAGATAGATTACACAGGCTCAGTTTTTGCATCACAGCCTCAAAACACTTTTAGTTCAGACAGATTAAGAACACAAGGTCAGCTTATGCATCATAGACTCAACACTTTTAGTTCAGACAGATTAAGAACACAAGCTCAGCTTTCGCATCACAGCCTCAAACACTTTCAGTTCAGACAGATTAAGAACATTTGGACGGAAGATGTATAACCTTGTAAAGGGTAAAAGGGTTTGTGTTTTCTTGTTCCTTAAGAGTTGTACATTGTGCATTAAGTGTTTTTTCAACACCTTGTTCAATTACCATCTTGTCCTTCACATATGTTTATTAAGGATATCATTTGGCAAATCAGGCATTAACTCTTTTTATAAGTGAGCCGTTTGCCTCGAATCGGTGGATCTCTCCACAGGGCATACAAGACACAGGTCATTGGCGGCAGTCCGCCAAATTTAACATATAAAGTTTTTTTATATGTTAAATATGGCGAGCTGCCGCCAATAACCTATGTTTTGTATGCCCTGGGAGAGAAGCACCCATGTTCCCCCTAAAATGCAAAGAAAACATTTGCTTGAGTTGTTGGATAGATTACACAGGCTCAGTTTTTGCATCACAGCCTCAAAACACTTTTAGTTCAGACAGATTAAGAACACAAGGTCAGCTTATGCATCATAGACTCAACACTTTTAGTTCAGACAGATTCAGAACACAAGCTCAGCTTTCGCATCACAGCCTCAAACACTTTCAGTTCAGACAGATTAAGAACACAAAATCCGGAGTACACAACAAGAGTAATTTGCCACGAAACTTAAACAACCTTTAAGTCTCTATAAATAATTCAGGGATATCTACACTCTACTCACACTTTACAGCCTCAAACACTTTCAGTTCAGCTTTCTCTCAATGCTCACACATCTCACAAAACAACATCACATCTCACAAAAAGGGATGCCAAAAGCAGGGAAGTACAATCTACAGGAAAAAGCAACACTTTACTTTTGTGTGAAAGACAGCTTGCTTGCTGCAGTCTCTATAATATATCAACACTCTTCCATACACTGTTTGAAAGACAGCATGCTTGAAAGACAGCATGCTTGCTTCAGTCTCTATAAATAATTCAGGGATATCTACACTCTACTCACACTTTACAAACTCTCAACTACACTCAACTGGAAGACTCAGACATGTAATTGAGAGATGAACACAACTACGGGTAAAGCCATGGCTGCAACACACGGTTGCAAAGTGAGAACTATGCAACCTGGATATTGCCCCGCCAAGATGCTACTCGGATCTTCTATGTACCCTCAAAATACAATCATCATCACAGTCTATTGTGTTATGTAACCTCGCTTTAAAGCATGATGTACAAGAGTATTTTTCCACTAAACTTAAACAACCTTTAAAGCATGACCTAAATATCATAATTATCACACAACCATGACACTTATCAGTCCCAAAAATGAAGGAAAAGATCAAAATATAACAGAACAAAGTAATATCAAAACTACAAAAACAATTTATCCTTTCACTATGTCATATCTGAAATTAAGCTAACTATCATCACCAAAAATACAAATTCAAATATCACAAAACTTTCAACCTAATTTGAAATAACCGCATCTACTAACAAATCTACATCAAGATTAAAGATAAATCAACATTTAGAACCTAACCTGAGTCGATTCATCACAAAACACATGAGAAAATCCTTCGTAAACCTCAGATTTCGTCCTTCGAACATCCGTCAACCGCTTCACCTGAAAAGTAAGAATCACAAAAGAACATGGTAAGATATCTACTAACAAATCTACATCAAGATTAAAGATAAAGCAACTTATCAGAACATCAAACGGATCCCTTGTTCAAATCTGTGGATCCCTTGCCAGATAAAACGGATCCCTTGCCAGAGAGAGAGAAGATCTGATGTTGTTTTGTGAGATGTGTGAGCATTGATAGAGAAAGCATATGGTGATCCGTGTGAAGTCAAATGGACGGTCCCGATCTTGATCCGTGTGAGAAAGTTTAACAATTGGACGGCAGATGTATACCCTTGTAAAGGGTAAAAGGGTTTGTGTTTTCTTGTGCCTTAACAGTTGTACATTGTGCATTAAGTGTTTTTTCAACACCTTGTTCAATTACCATTTTTTTAACTTTATCACACGGATCAGACATGTACTTTTAGATCTGTGAATCTGTGATAATACTTTTACAACTGGAAGACTCAGACATGTAATTGAGAGATGAACACAACTACGGGTAAAGCCATGGCTGCAACACACGGTTGCAAAGTGAGAACTATGCAACCTGGATATTGCCCCGCCAAGATGCTACTCGGATCTTGTATGTACCCTCAAAATACAATCATCATCACAGTCTATTGTGTTATGTAACCCCGCTTTAAAGCATGATGTACAAGAGTATTATTCCACTAAACTTAAACAACCTTTAAAGCATGATGTACAGCTGTTTTAAGCACAAGAAACACATATGTAACCTCACAGGCTCAGCTTATGCATCATAGCCTTAACAGTTTCAGTTCAGACATATTAAGAACACAAGCTCAGCTTATGCATCATAGAGACGACAGGCTCAGCTTATGCATCATAGCCTCACTGGCTCAGCTTATGCATCATACCCTCACAGGCTCAGCTTATGCATCATAGAACACTTGGGAAACATCCAAGCCATCTAGGTCGTATAACTTAGGACCTTAGTCCGACAACCATCAAACTCTGCCATCTGTCCGGCCCTTAGAAACACCTTTGTCTTACTAATCTGCATTTGACATATAAACAAACAAGTAAACATTAAAAAAATTAAAAAGGTAAATCCTAACTAAAACATCGGATGTAGGAAATAACCGCATCTACTAACAAATCCACATCAAGATTAAAGATAAATCAACATTTAGAACCTAACCTGAGTCGATTCATCACAAAACACATGCGAAAATCCTTCGTAAACCTCAGATTTTCACAAAACCATGACACTTATCAGTCCCAAAAATGAAGGAAAAGATCAAAATATAACAGAACAAAGTAAAATCAAAACTACAAAAACAATTTATCCTTTCACTATCCCGAAAAATGAAAAAATATATCAAAACATCCCACAGAACAAACTAAAATAAAAAGTACATAACAATCTATCTTTTCACTATTCCATATCTAAAATTGACCTAACTATCATAATTTTCATTGAACTACAACACTTATCATCCCCAAAAATGGCCTAAATATCATAATTATCACACAACCATGACACTTATCAGTCCCAAAAATGAAGGAAAAGATCAAAATATAACAGAACAAAGTAAAATCAAAACTACAAAAACAATTTATCCTTTCACTATGTCATATTTGAAAGAACTTACAACAATGCAAGAGGGAGATGTGAAAAGCCGACAAAAATTTTAAAACCTTGATGTGAGAGCCGAGAAACAACGCAAAATCCGAATGCAAAGAGTTGATATATTCTGAAATCGAAGTAAATAGAAGTTGTTAAGTTGATGTTTTGAAAGTAGGATTATTCAACTGAGATAAACTTACAATTTCAGTTGAGTGTAGTTGAGAGTTTGTAAAGTGTGAGTAGAGTGTAGATATCTCTGGATTATTTATAGAGACTGAAGCTAGCAGTGCTGTCTTTCAAACAGTGTATGGAGGAGTGTTGATATATTATAGAGACTGCAGCAAGCAAGCTGTCTTTCACACAAAAGTAAAGTGTTGCTTTTTCCTGTAGATTGTACTTCCCTGCTTTTGGCATCCCTTTTTGTCAGATGTGTGAGCATTGAGAGAGAAAGCATATGGTGATCCGTGTGAAGTCAAATGGACGGTCCCGATCTTGATCCCTTTTTGTCTGTAGCATAAGTCAAATGGGTTAAGATCAGTTAAAAAACAAAAAGCAAAAAAATAACAAAACACATCATAAAACACAAAATATAGTCAAGTTTATATTCTCTCAGTAGCATAGCATGTTAAAAATTAATATTCAAGGCTTAGAAATTACCAAAAAAGAGCGAAAAACCGACTGAATTCGAATCTCAGCCCATTCTTGACACTAATGCTCCGTTAGTTCTCGCAAAGTCAACCATCATAAAAAGAAATCAAGTATTAGTAAAGATTTGATATTAGTTATAACCAGTACACTATTAACTTAAAATAAATTTAATATAAATCACATTTTGTCAAGTTGCAAATATAAAAACCTTTATTTGGCAAGGGATCCACAGATTTGAACAAGGGATCCGTTTGATGTTCTGATAAGTTGCAATGAGTGTTATATATCTTACCATGTTCTTTTGTGATTCTTATCTTTAATCTTGATGTAGATTTGTTAGTAGATGCGCTTATTTCAAATTAGGTTGAAAGTTTTGTGATATTTGAATTTGTATTTTTGGTGATGATAGTTAGCTTATAAAAAAAAAGAAAAGAAAATTGATGAATGATGATAAACTTTACTTTACCTCTGCTTGAGTGAGCATGAGACCACTAAGTGAGGGAACATTCTGCATATGAAGCCCCCATCGATTCGAATGAAGCAGCGTTCAGCGTCGCCAAAGCCAATTCCGAGACTCTCCAAGCAGATACACTTTCTCCGGCAGCCAGAAGATCGGAGTGAGCTTGTTCTGTAATAATAGTGATCGTGACAGTCGTTAACCAAAGGTATAACTAATTAAATTCAGATCCTAAAAAAAGGTTTCCTTGCGAGTTGCGAGTGACATACCTGAGTTGATTCATCACAAAACACATGCGAAAATCCTTCGTAAACCTCAGATTTCGTCCTTCGAACATCCGTCAACCGCTTCACCTGAAAAGTAAGAATCACAAAAGAACATGGTAAGATATATAACACTCATTGCAACTTATCAGAACATCAAACGGATCCCTTGTTCAAATCTGTGGATCCCTTGCCAGATAAAGCTTGTGATACATCTCATGAAACCCTAGATCTGCTCATCGAGCATCCCACAGAACAAACTAAAATCAAAAATACATTACAATCTATCTTTTCACTATTCCATATCTAAATGACCTAAATATGATAATTATCACAAAACCATGATACTTATCAGTCCCATAAATGAAGGAAAAGATCAAAATATAACAGAACAAAGTAAAATCAAAACTACAAAAACAATTTATCATTTCACTATGTCATATCTGAAATTAAGCTAACTATCATCACCAAAAATACAAATTCAAATATCACAAAACTTTCAACCTAATTTGAAATAAGCGCATCTACTAACAAATCTACATCAAGATTAAAGATAAGAATCACAAAAGAACATGGTAAGATATATAACACTCATTGCAACTTATCAGAACATCAAACGGATCCCTTGTTCAAATCTGTGGATCCCTTGCCAGATAAAGCTTGTGATACATCTCATGAAACCCTAGATCTGCTCATCGAGCATCCCACAGAACAAACTAAAATCAAAAATACATTACAATCTATATTTTCACTATTCCATATCTAAATGACCTAAATATCATAATTATCACACAACCATGACACTTATCAGTCCCAAAAATGAAGGAAAAGATCAAAATATAACAGAACAAAGTAAAATCAAAACTACAAAAACAATTTATCCTTTCACTATGTCATATCTGAAATTAAGCTAACTATCATCACCAAAAATACAAATTCAAATATCACAAAACTTTCAACCTAATTTGAAATAACCGCATCTACTAACAAATCTACATCAAGATTAAAGATAAATCAACATTTAGAACCTAACCTGAGTCGATTCATCACAAAACACATGAGAAAATCCTTCGTAAACCTCAGATTTCGTCCTTCGAACATCCGTCAACCGCTTCACCTGAAAAGTAAGAATCACAAAAGAACATGGTAAGATATCTACTAACAAATCTACATCAAGATTAAAGATAAAGCAACTTATCAGAACATCAAACGGATCCCTTGTTCAAATCTGTGGATCCCTTGCCAGATAAAACGGATCCCTTGTTCAAATCTGTGGATCCCTTGCCAGAACATCTCATGAAACCCTAGATCTGCTCATGAAACGGATCTGGTGATAGATTCAAACGGATCTGGTGATAGATCTCATGAAACCCTAGATCGCCGAGAAGAGAGAGAGAAGAGAGAGAGAAGAAGATCTGATGTTGTTTTATGAGATGTGTGAGCATTGAGAGAGAAAGCATATGGTGATCCGTGTGAAGTCAAATGGACGGTCCCGATGTTGATCCGTGTGAGAAAGTAAAACATTTGGACGGCAGATGTATACCCTTGTAAAGGGTAAAAGTGTTTGTGTTTTCTTGTGCCTTAACAGTTGTACATTGTGCATTAAGTGTTTTTTCAACACCTTGTTCAATTACCATCTTGTCCTTCACATATCCTTATTAAAGTAGTATAGATATATATATATATATATATATATATAGGACAAAGATCCGTTAGGAACCACCCCTTATTGCGAGAACCGCGAGAACCAGTGTGAACACAAACAGTAATTCCTAAAAAAATCTAAAAAACACCCAAAAAATTTTTTTTTATTTTTTTTACTATTTTTTTTGAAAAAATCGCTATATTTTGTTAATAAAAAAAAATTCAAAAAAAAAAAAAAATTTCGAGTAACAGTTATCCATGCACATGTGCATATGTGTCGTTTCTTTGTCAAATTCCGTAATTCATTACAAATAATAGTCAATTGCACTTTCATTTACACTACTACGTGTAATACACTATCTTTTACATTACCAATGTTAGAAATGCACATGTGCATCTATATGTATCAACAGGAAATAAGGTGTTTTGGTACACTACTTTCTCTTTCATCTATCATTCCATCCATAATACACAAGCATGCACATGTGCATTTCTGTCATTTCTTTGACAAATTCCATAATTCATTACATATATTAGACAATTGCACTTTCATTTACACTACCATATGTAATATACTACTTTTTACATTACCAATATTAGAAATGCACATGTGCATTATATGTATCAACATGAAATAATGTGTTTTGGTACACCACTTTGAATACACTTTCCCTTTCATCTATCATACCATCCATAATACACTACCATTACCTCCTACCATCCATAATACAATATCATTACCTCCTACCATCCATAATACAATACCATTAACAATATTTTCACTTTATTACATGTATGTAAACACCATTTATACCATCCAATCAACATATTACATAAAAAATTGACAACTATAACCAAACCATCAACCACTAGATATAACTAACCAAAAAACATGTATATGGGTCTACTTCTCCATTCAAAATCACAAACTTTTTGTATCAAAACACGTTATATCATGGTTATACCTAATTATGCACATGTGCATTTTGAATATTGGTAATGTAAAAAGTAGTGTATTACTAATGGTATTGTAAATTAAAGTGCAATTGTCTATTCCTGATAATGTATTACCGAATTTGTTGAAGTAATGATACATATGCACATGTGCATGGATAACTGTTACTCGAAAAAAAAAGTTTTTTTTTTTTTTTTTTTTTTTTTTTTTTTTTATGGAACGAAATATAGCGATTTTTTGTTAAAAAATATTAAAAAAATAAAAAAAAAATTTTGAGTGCTTTTTTGATTTTTTTTAGATTTTATTTTGTGTTCACATTGGTTCTCGCGGTTCTCGCAATAAGGGTGGTTCTCGCATGAACCTTACCCTATATATATATATATATATATATATATATATATATATACACATATATATATATATATATACTATTCGAGTTTTTATTTCAAAAATGATTTACAATTTGGGTTTAATTAAACAAATGTTTTGGAGTTAAGAATCATGGCTACGAGATTTTATAAATTATAATCAACTTGATTTGAGTTGGTTAATTTTGTCGCAATGTTATACTTTTCAAAATAAGGTTTGTTTTTAAATAAGCATTGCAACATGTAAAACGAGCCATGAATCTGACACTCATACAAAACCTATGTACTCGCCGACATTTTTATGCTGACGTATTTTCACATGTGTTTTAGGTACAATAGTTGATGATATTTGATGATGATATTGGTGTATGCTCACATAGGAAGGGACGAGGCCTTAGTGACGTAATAACAATGAAAGACTATTTGTTTATGTTTTGTTTCAATTTCTAATGTAATGTAATACATTTGATTTAATAAAACAAAATTATTTATTCCATGGTTGTGAAACAATGATTCTGTTACAACACTCCCCGATGTTTCCGCCACGTTTTGTTGTTTTACGTGGTCGGGGTGTGACAATCCGAATGGGAGTCTGTTGGTGCATACGTCTGTCGACTTCGTCTTGTATCGAGTCTTGTATGTATTTAGATAGATCAGGGCACGTTATTCGAGAAAGACGTCAAAAATAGGTTTGGAGGTAATTCCGCACGAAATTACCAAATGGTAATTCCGCACGAAATTATTAGTTAATTCCGTACAGAATTTAATTCCGCATGAATCTAATTTCGTGTGAGTAATTCCACACGAAATTACCCAGCCTATATATACCCCTGATTTCGTTTCATTTGTAACTTTCCGGCTCGGGTACCGAACTGCTGCTGAAGTGTCGTCTCGCTGTAAATCATTGTCAAATTAATCAGAAAGACAGTTAAAGTGTATATCTTGCTGAATTAACCTTGATACGTTTGTTTCCGCCTCTCGTATCAAGCAAAAACTCTTCTGAACGACTCGTTTGGTCGGTAAAACGTTCCTACAAATGTAACGAATCAAGTTACATACCTTTAAAGCAAGCCCTTCAAACGCAAGTCACCACCGACTTGTCCGCTCGACGCTCCGGTATCCTTTCCTATAGAGTTCAACCATAGCATGTTTAGAACTCTTTTCAAATCATATATCACATAATTTGCCGAAACATAACAATTATGCGATTTAACTTTAAATTTCAGTTTTAAGCCTTCTTTGAGGCAATTATACAAACACTTTAAGGGCAGCAATTTACACGATGTATTAGCAAGTTCATAACTTGTCATATAGCCCTATATTTTCATCAATCAACTACCTTACATGAATATTAGCCTCTAGGATTCTGAAATTGGTTCATACAAATCAAATTTCACTTGAACCACCCCCACTTTCCTAGGGTTTATCAAGTTCTACTCCACCCACTAACCACCTACAATGGTGTTTATGAACTTTGCTAGAATTAAGTGTGATTTCAACATGTATTTGTCTAGGGTTTACTCCTAGACACTTCAATGTTCCTATTTCATCTACATATCATTCATCCATCCACAGATTTCGAATTTCCTAAATTCATGAGAATTTCAAGTAGAGAATTTTTATCAAATTTTACATACCTTATGATCTCCTTGCAATGGGGATCACTAATCTATGCTCTATTTTAATTTTGGACTTGATTTGAACCTTCAAATTGGAGGTTTTGACAAGAACTAGGGTTTTGGGGAGCTTGGGATCGCCCCCTGCTTCTTCTGATCGATTTCCAGAACAAAACACAAGTGTGTGTTTTGTTTTTAATAAATTGATTTTATTATAATTAATTTCCAATTAGACACTTTTGGTCCCCCTAATTTCTATTAGTTCATATTTGAGTGTTTCTAACCCACTTTTGAGTTAACACAAGACTTATAACTAACTGGGTTATCTCATCCTAGTTAGTTTGTTCTTGTTTATTTAATACTTTATAATTTTAATATAAAGTTTTATATTTTCGGGATGCTACAAGTCCACCCCCCTTAAAAAGGTTTCGTTCCCGAAACCGAAGTACGTACCGAATAGGGTAGGGTAGAGACGTCGCATTTCCTCTTCGGACTCCCATGTGGTGTCTGAACCTTTCCTATGCTCTGATGTGCGTGAATTATATATATTTTTAATTAAGTTTTTCTTCACACAGATTTAGTTTTAAAAATGGGTTTTCACCTAAAAACTAACTACACACACAAAAGGGCAAGTGTACCCGTCGGGTGGTAATATAGCTAATCGGTAAGAACCGGATATCAATCCGTGGATGCTGTGTCTCGATACTAAACTTTTGCTACTTTAAAGCCTTTTCAAATGTTTGGGTTGATTTTTCTAACTTAGCTTGCAAATAAATAAACTACTAAAAATTCTAACAAGAACAATATCTAAGAAAGGGTTGCCTAAACTAAGTTTCCACTAACAAGCATATGACAACAAGGAGGAAGATTTGTGATGATGCAAATTCTAGATTTAACTAAGTCCCCAATCAAGGCTTCCTAGTCTATAATTCTTAGGAAAATTAAAAATGAATTAACATTCTAATCACCTAAAAATTATTCTTTTAAGCTCACTTGCTAAGTTGATGTTAATCTTTAATCATGAGTTATTTGTTTGTCAAAACTCCTAACTCTACAAATTAGGGAAAACTAATATGAACAACACACTAATCACCCTAACTTGGTTTCAAGTAGTTGGCACTATCATCATGTTCTTGATATGAACCACAAGCATAGTCATGCTAGCTAACAACTTTGGCCTAAATCATCAACAAAACATGAACACAAACTATAGAATTCATATAAACATACTTTTGATCTTTCCAAATCTAGATGCAAGAATTCACACACAAGCTCAAATCATTGTTCATATCACATTAGCACTCACCATTCCTAGTTTGATGCTATGAATCATACTAACAAGTTAACAAGATTCAATAATCATAATCTCTACATGGGCTTTCCAACACAACATGTAAATACTTATGAGCAAACATTCAAAAACAAGAACTTTAAGCATGCATATAAATTCCAAGAACAAGACTAAGTGACAACATGAAGATTAACAAGAACAATCATCACATCTACTTCCATATTATCATATGTTCATAAGCTTCAACATAGTTCAGACAACACAAGTGTTTAGCCCATAAGGCTCATGACTACCAAATCAAGCACAAATAAACATAAATTGTTCATAATGTAGTAAGCTAACCAAGTTAAAGACAAGAATTAAATGGTGTTTGAGTAGATCTTCAAGTGATTTAATCCTCTTCAAGGCTCCCTCTTGGCTCCAACAAGCTTCCAAGACCAGATTCTTGAGAGAAAAAGTCACCAAAATGCTCCAACTCCCTTGCAAATGAGCTAGAAACTCGTATTTAAACTGCTGGGCGTTTGGCACTACCATGCCACCTTTTGGCACGGTCGTGCTTGGCAAGTGTCAGAGTCACTTTTCGTCTGTCAATCTTGTTTGCTACCATTTCTGGAAAAATTCCACTCAAATGTTCCCGAGGTCGCACGACCGTGCTCGGAGATGCTCTGGTCGTGCGAGCCGGTAGTGCTCGGTAACAGTCACATCGTTCTCGGAAACAAGCTGATCAGGAGTTGATTTTGGCCTGGCACGGTCGTGCCACTGTTTGGCACGGTAGTGCTTCCCCGAATTTTGACGATTTGGCTGATAGATGCTAGTGCTGGCTGAGAGTGCCGATGTCGGAGGGCTTGGCACGGTCGTGCCACTGTTTGGCACGGTAGTGCCATATCTGGCAGTTTGCTGGAATGCACCATTTTAGCGCTATTTTGCTCCAAAAGCTTCCGTTTCATCACCGGGCCGAAGCCCGGACCTGTATTTTCACAAACAACTCAAATGAGTACCAAAATCAATGAAAATACAAAGAGTTTTCGCATAAACGGGGTGTATTTGACGTTTAAAAGATGTATAAATTCTTATACATCAAACATCCCCACACTTGAACTTTGCTTGTCCTCAAGCAAACTAAAATCAACAAAACTCTCTAAATGGCAATCATCTCAACTAGCATTTCATAAGCACAAACAAATAACTCGGGTCAAAACAATCAAGGAGTGCTCAATATAAAGAAACAACCGAAAAGAGATATGTAAAATAAGTTTATGAGCAATGGTCCATCTTAGAAATCCCTACCAATTCACCAAGCATCCTTATGCAAGGCAAACAAGTAGGTCAATCGCTTGATTTCACATGCTCGATTTTATACAAAAAAACAAGTTACTTAACGGTTTTTTTTCCTTACACGAGTGAACCCCCTTTTTGTGTCAAGCCAATTTTATTTATCAAAAATTTTGGTGCTTATTTAGATACTTATGTTGATTTGATTTATATGCCACAAAAATTGTTAAAAGAGAGCTTTGCATTATTATTTTATTTTATTTATTACTATTATTATTATTATTATTATTATTATTATTATTATTATTATTATTATTATTATTATTATTATTATTATTATTATTATTATTTTTTATATATATGACAACGACAAAGCTCAAGCGATAGACCACCTCCCCACACTTGAATTGTACATCGCCCTCGATGTACAACAAAAAATTGAATAAACAAAAGAATTGCGAATTCAATACAACTAAAGGAAGGCGGGAACACGAAAACTCCCCTGAAACATGAAGCTAGAAGCGGAACAAGATGAAGCAACCAGGAGCATCCACAACGAACTACCAACCCTTCCACCAAGCCAACACCTCATTTAACCCAACACTGCACATGTAGCAAACAAGATCAAACACATAGGAAGTTTACCCAACCCATTTCTTCCCTTGCCTTTGTTTATTAATTTAACCCACTAATAAAGCGATAAAAACTAACACCTAAAACGGAGGGATGTACGTACGATGGAAAATGGCACATCCCTCAAACACGAAATAGTAATACAAATATGAGATGAGGGCGGGACTAAAACCTCCCACCGGATCCCGAAGGACCGGTGTCGTCCCTGCGATCAAACCTGGATCTACGCGCAAAATGCGGCGGCGGCTGTGTGTATGGATGGTTGAGTGAGTTCGCGATATGCTGCTGCGAACCGAACAACCAATCCATGCTTCGTCGGTGTTACTCGTGCAACTCCTCCAAATAGTTGCCCTGCCGGTGTTGCTCCGCGCGTATGAGACCCACATCTCGCCTCACTTCTTCTTGGTCCAATGCCAGTCCGTCCATCCGCCTCCAGAGATCCAACGATGACGGCTCGGAAGGACCGTAGGCGCCATAACCACCCTGCGCATAACCTCCACCACCAAAGCCACCATACACGTTATCCCAATTCGGGCTATCAAACCCGTGAATCACATGTCCAACCTGCATGTGGGGGTCCGCTCCCCCAGCGCCCCCATGCTGCCCCTGAACCGGGATATCGTGCATATGCACATCATGATCGCCGCCATCACCTTCATCACCACCACCCTCCTCAACTACAGGTAGCGGGTCCCAAATTCTTCCCATTCGGTCAACGAGCTTCGGAATCCCATTCACTTTCCTTGTAAGATGCATCGAGTTCAGCTGTTGCAAGTCGAGAAGGCTGTAGTCGCAGGCTTCGGTTAGGTGGTCTAACCGAACCCGATAAAATTTGGCAAGCTTAGTTGCAAAGGCTCCTCCACAAATCCGTGATGTGGGTGTCGAACCAATGCCTCGAAATATCGACTCTGCAACGCTGACCACTAGGTTGCAGTTTGAACTAGAGATGATGCAGTATAGGTGAAAGAGGTCACAGGTGGTGATGTTCCCTGTGCTATCACCCCGACCTCCGATCACGTGGAAAATGGCGCGCTCGATGACTCTATATAGCGGGTCAAGTATCAATGTAGCTTTGGCTCTACGAGGGTCCCAAATCCGACCCGGCACAGTGATCTCCTCCCAAAAGGCTGCCTTGTTTGCATCCGGCTCCCAATCCTGTAGGCTCCCATGAAACAGTTCTGAGTCTATCTCATCGTCTTCGTACAACCCCAACACAGTCCCGAATCGACTCATTGATTGGTGATGCCATTTCCTCCCCAACCGGTATTTAACACCAACGTTTTTGTCGTAGATATCCGGGCATGGGAAAGTGAATCGGAAGGATGCGAAAAACTCGATAACCAGCTCCACGTATTGCGGTTCCGCGATCTCAAAAAGACGAGACCACGGGGGAGTCATCAGATCATCGAACCTCTCGGACTGTCCGAGCAAATCCAAATCCACCAACTGCAGCTTCCTCATGGGCTCGATAAGGTGTCGTCGGGCCCACAATCGTTCCACTTTCGGGATACAATACTCTTCCCTGGCATTGTTTGAGAACTGCAAGTAGGGGTGATCCATCTGCAAGATTGAGACAAGATTAATCAGCAACCAAAACAAACAGGCAAAAATTTCGGGACTGGACAACATGGCACGGTCGTGCCACCATATGGCACTACCGTGCGAGACCTGCAAATCAGTGAGTTTATGAAGTTTTCTGGGAATTTTATGAAGTCTGGGTTTTTATTCCCCAGGAGCACGACCGTGCCCTCCCTCGGCACCATCGTGCTCGGCCGTAAACGGCTCTGATTTGAACCAATTTTGCGAGAAGCACGGCAGTGCCACCCATTGGCACCCTCGTGCCTGACCGATCTCCGGGAACAGGTTCAGTGATTTACCGTACAGCACGATCGTGCCGTAAAACGGCACCCTCGTGCCACCTGGGTTTCCGGAACAATTTATGAAGAACTAGCAATCTGTTAAGAATTTCTGGGCGATTTGACTGATCTTATGAAGAGCACGACCGTGCCATATGAAGGCACTATCGTGCGCGTCGGATTTCTGGGCTGATTTATGAAGATCCGTATGAAGTTATGAAGATCACGACGGTGCCCTGGTGGAGCACGACCGTGCGACACGGAACCCAGAAAAACGACAGCCTCAAATCGGCCCCGAAACTCCATTTTTTTCACAGATTTGCTTAGGGGTTTTATAGATCGGTCACTTGTGGTTCAAATCATCACAAAAAAACACTAAAAACGGGCTTGAATCGGGTGATTTAGACCAAGCCCTAAAAACCTAAAGAAACTAACTATGAAGAACAAGAAGAACATATCAACAAAACACTTGAATCTAACTAGAAAAGGATGAATCCGTACCTGGAATGATGTTGGAATGAAAGAAATTCTTGGAGGAAGCTAGGAGATGCAAGAATCCGTGAGTGCTTTGAATGGGTTCAAGTGAGGAAGATGAAGTTATGAAGAATTGGTGGTGGTTGGTTGATTTTATTCAAAGTGTTCTATTATTGGCCTGCAAAAGGGGCTGACACTTTCTGGTAGTGCCAGAATTTTAATGGTGGTGCTAATTTTCGGATTTTTAATAATTTTTTTTTTTTGAGGGTGTAGAAAATGGACATCTTTATAGACAAACTCCTTGAACCCGGGGCACTCACAAAGCATCTCCTACCAAGAAAAAGAACCGAACTAACATACCTGAGAGCCGGCAACAAGCTCTAACATCCCTCGCGACCAGAACGAACCGCAACCTGAAAATAAATAGACAACCACACACAAAAAATAATAACAAAAATAATAAACACACAAACATGCTAAGTTTATTTACGAGTCTTCAGCTAGACTCACCACCCCGAATTCATTTGTTCCTGGGGTGGAGGGTAACAACCTCCTCACTCGGGTCAACGGGCCCTCCAACATAAGCCTTTAGCCTATGCCCGTTGACTTTGAACAACCGGCCATCCTCATGGCCTATCTCCACGGTCCCGTAAGGAAACACTGATCGTACAGTGTAGGGACCCGACCACCGAGATTTTAGCTTGCCAGGAAACAACTTAAGACGTGAATTGTACAACAACACACGATCACCCACTCGGAATTCTTTCTTGTCCTTCAAGCGGGCATCATGGAGCGTCTTAGTACGTTCCTTGTACAGCTTGGAGCTTTCATACGCATCGTGCCTAAGCTCCTCAATCTCGTGAATCTGCACAAACCTGTTTTCACCCGCAGCAGCCATGTCAAGATTAACTGTCTTCAAAGCCCATTATGCTTTGTGCTCGAGTTCAACAGGCAAATGACAAGACTTCCCATAGACCAATTTAAACGGTGTGGTGCCTATAGGAGTCTTGTAGGCTGTCCGAAAAGCCCACAGTGCATCGTCCAATTTCTCGGACCAATCCTACGGCTAAAATTAACCGTTTTCTCCAAGATCCGCTTGATACCCCGATTAGTAACCTCGACCTGTCCGCTCGTCTGCGGATGATACGGTGTAGAGAATCGATGTTGCACACCATATCGGGACAATGCTTTCTCAAGCTGAGCATTACAGAAATGCGTCCCACGGTCACTAATCAATGCCTTCGGGGCACCAAAGCGAGCAAACAACTTTTTTTAAAATCGCACCACTACCCTCGCATCGTTAGTGGGCAAAGCCTGTGCTTCGGCCCACTTTGAAACATAATCAACAGCGACTAGGATGTAGCGGTTGCCAAAAGAGGTCGGAAAAGGGCCCATGAAGTCTAGCCCCCACACGTCAAAAACCTCACAAACTTGGATGTCGTTTTGTGGCATCTCATGGCATGCAGAAATGTTGCTCGCCCTCTGGCAAGCATCACAGGACCTCACCCACTCATGGGCATCACGGAAAATAGTCGGCCAAAAGAATCCGGCGTCAAACACTTTCCTCGCCGTGTTGTTTGCTCCGTGGTGGCCTCCCGTGGGTCCCTCGTGACAGTGGCGTAAAATATCCCTCGCCTCGTCACCATACACGCATCGCCGGATCATCCGATCCGCTCCTACCCTAAATAAGTAAGGGTCATCCCAGAAGTAATGCTTGACATCCGCAAAGAACTTTCGCTTTTGCTGGTGGGTCATCCCCTTGATCAGGATGCCACTAGCTAAGTAGTTTGCAAAGTCAGCAAACCATGGGGAATCATCACTAGTCTCGATCCTCATGAGGAACTCATGGGGGAAATTGTCATTGATGCTAGGCCCACGAGTTTCCTTTTCCTCGGAATGCTCAAGTCGAGACAGATGATCGGCTGCCAAATTCTCAGCCCCTTTTTATCATGGATTTCGATGTCAAACTCTTGCAGCAACAAAATCCAACGTATCAGTCTCGGTTTAGCATCTTGCTTGCTAAAAAGATACCGGAGTGCTGCATGATCCGTGTACACAATGGTCTTGGAAAGGACAAGATATGACCGAAACTTATCGAAGGCAAAGACCACAGCTAGGAGCTCTTTCTCTGTCGTGGTGTAGTGCTGCTGAGCGTCATTCAAGGTCTTGCTCGCATAGTAAATCGGGTGAAAGTGTTTATCTTTCCTTTGACCCAAGACAACCCCGACTGCGAAATCACTCGCATCACACATCAACTCAAATGGCAGCTCCCAATCGGGAGCAACCATGATCGGGGCATTCACCAACTTCTCCTTCAACAACTCAAATGCCCGAAGGCACTCATCGGAGAAAACAAACTAGGCATCCTTCTCGAGGAGCTGAGTCATGGGATGGGCGATTTTGGAAAAGTCCTTTATGAATCGCCGGTAAAAACCTGCATGACCCAGAAAACTCCTAATAGATTTCACGGATGTGGGAGGCGGAAGCTTTGAAATAGTCTCGACTTTGGCTCGATCAACCTCGAGCCCCGCCTGTGAAATCTTGTGCCCAAGCACAATGCCCTCCTTCACCATGAAGTGGCACTTCTCCCAGTTCAACACAAGGTTGGCTTCTTCACATCTAGCCAACATCCTTTTCAGATTCCTGAGACACTGATCAAAAGAACTTCCAAACACAGAAAAATCATCCATGAAAACCTCCATGGAGTCCTCGATCATGTCGTGAAAAATGGCCACCATACACCTCTGAAACGTGGCCGGGGCATTACACAGTCCAAAGGGCATCCGCCGGTAGGCGAATGTGCCATAGGGACATGTGAATGTCGTCTTCTCCTGATCCTCAGGAGAGATGGGAATCTGAAAATATCCTGAAAAACCATCAAGGAAGCAGTAGTACATCCTTCCCGACAACCTCTGCAACATCTGATCAATGAAAGGGAGTGGGAAATGATCCTTCCTCGTGGCATCATTGAGTTTGCGGTAGTCAATGCAAACTCTCCATCCGGTGACAGTACGAGTAGGAATCAACTCGTTTTTCTCATTGGTCACTACTGTCATGCCTCCTTTCTTCGGGACTACCTGTACAGGGCTAACCCACGGTGAATCAGAGATCGGGAATATCAAACCTGCATCAAGTAGTTTGATGACCTCTTTCTTCACAACCTCCTGCATGTTGGGGTTCAAACGCCTCTGATGCTGTACTACAGGTCTAAAGTCCTCCTCCATCAGGATCTTATGGGTACAAAAGGATGGATTGATCCCTTTTATATCCATAATCTTCCAAGCAATCGCCTTCTTGTGCTGCTTCAGGACTTCAAGCAATCGATCCTTTTCCTCCTTCGACAACCCAGCAGAAATGATAACGGGTAGATGAGTCTCACCCTCCAAGAAAGCATACTCCAAGTGATCTGGGAGCTCCTTAAGCTCAACCGAAGGTGCATCCTCAATAGAAGGGCATGCTTTAGGCTCAGTCACGCGATCCACAACCTCAAAAACCTCGGGACACGGGGGAGATGCGTGACCTATCAGACAGGTCACCTCCTCAACCATTCGGTCCACACTAGGTGAACCAAAAGTCTCCCCTCCAAGCAGCTGTGTGTCCATAACATCCTCCTCGAATGTAGCATGAAGATGATCACTCACATACGTGTCGATAGTCTCAATGAAGTAGAGTGTATCATCCTGACTCTGTGAGTGTTGCATGGATTTCCCTATATCAAAGGTAACCTCCTCATCATCAACCCTGAGAGTAAGTCTACCGGTGCAGACATCAATCAAGGCTCTCGCAGTGGCTAGGAATGGGCGACCCAAGATAAGTGGAACGTTTTTATCCTCATCCATGTCCAGAATCACGAAATCGACAGGAAAGACAAACTTGTCGATTTTCACCAGCATATTCTCAACTATGCCTCGAGGGTACTTCACTGAACGGTCGGCTAGCTGAATGCTCATACGAGTCGGCTTGGGCTCTCCCAAGTCTAGCTTAGCAAAAACCGCATATGGCATGAGGTTTATGCTAGCTTCAAGATCAGCCAACGCATTGCTGACCGACAAACTACCGATCAAACACGGGATAGTGAAACTCCCAGGATCATTCATCTTCTTCGGTAGTTTGTTCTGAAGAACCGCTGAACACTCCTCATTCAAGGTCACTTGCGAAAGCTCCTCAAGTTTCTTTTTGTTGGATAGGATATCCTTCAGAAACTTGGCATACTTAGGCATTTGAGCAAGTGCCTCGACAAATGGTAAATTTATATGAAGTTGCTTAAAAAGCTCGAGGAATTTACCATAGTGTTCTTCCATTTTCTGCTTCTTCAACCTCCCCGGATATGGAATGGGAGGGACATACTCTCTCACTGGCTCCTTGGGTCATGCGGTACTTGCTGGGACTCGCCTCTATTGCACCTCACCCGGAGACTCAGCCACAATCTCCTCATCAACCTCCTCGTCATCGACTGGCTTTTCTGGAACAGCCGGAGGGTTGGTTTGAGCGGTCTTGCCGCTTCTCAACGTGATGGCCTTTGCAGTAGCATTCGGATTAGGCTCTGTGTTGCTCGGAAGGCCCCCCTGTTGTCTCTCAGACAACATCTTGGCAATCTGGCCAACTTGGTTCTCAGTGGCCTGCATGGAAGCCTTTTGGCTTCTCAACTCACCCTTGTGTCTCGTGAAACGACCATCATACTCCCTAAAACGCTTCTCATTCTCCGCTTTTTGAGTGTTCTGACCAGCTAAGATTTGACTAAGCATATCATGCACACTAGGATCACTAGCATCATACTCCCTAAGACGCTGAGGACGAGGTGGACCATATGCTCCATGGGTCGGAGCTGTGGGACGTGGAGCAAATCCTGGTGGATGTTGGTTAGAAGCATCGGGCTTCCAACTAAAGTTTGGATGATTCTTCCACCCCGGATTATAAGTATTGCTGTAGGGATTGTTTTGAGGACGGTATTGGTTTCCCATGAAATGAACATGCTCGTGTGACATCTCTCCCGTCGGAAAATCACCTACCTGATATGCTCCCCCACTCGAAGAACCTCTCGAGTGCATTTCCATCACTCGATCAAATTTCGAAGATAAGGCATCCATACGTGCTGTCATGGTTGTGTAGTCGTCCACATGATGAACTCCCTGCCGAGAACTCTTTCCCCTCGGGGGCTGTTGCGTCCGGTTTTTCACGGCACACTTTTCAAGAATCTCAAATGCCTCGGTGGCATTTTTCGTGCCGATATCACCACCCGAGTATGTATCAACCATCATCTGTCCTTGACTGTCCAAACCATGGTAGAAGATCTGACACTGTTGCCACTTGGGCAACCCGTGATGTGGGACCTTTCTCATAAGCTCTTTGAACCGCTCCCATGCCTCGTAAAGGGACTCGTCCTCGTCCTGACGAAAGTTCAGAATCTTAGTTCTCAACCGAACAATTTTCTCTGGAGGGAAATATTTCTGAAGGAACTTCTCAGCTAATTGATTCCATGTAGTGATAGATCCAGCTGGAAGTGAAAGAAGCCACTCCTTGGCTCCATCCCGTAAGGAAAACGGAAAGAGCCGAAGGCGGATAGCATCCGGTGATGCATCACGAATCCTAAATGTGGCACAAACCTCTAGAAACCCCGCGATGTGAACACTAGGATCCTCGTGATCCTTGCCATAAAACTACACCGCATTCTGCAACATCGATATGGTGCCAGCCTTGATCTCGAAATTATTATTGTCGATTGTCGGTGCACTGATGCTCGCAGGCAAACCATCGAGTGACGGTTTTCCAATTTCATTCAAGATCCTATTCTCTTCCGCGTCCGCCATGTCTACCCGAACCTCGTAGAAGGTGTTGTCGTCCGCTGCGTCTGTCTCAATCGTCTCGGCTACCACGCGAAACCGCTCCCGCAGTCTCCGGTGAAGATCGCGCTCCGGCTCCGATGAAGGCTCAACGATATCAGCAGCAGGGGTTGAGGACATGCACGACCTGTAGGGAATAAGGAGCACAATGCACAAAAATATACAAAAACAAAAACAACTAGCAAATAATCATATTCTTTTTTTTTCAAATAATCAAGCAAAGGCAAACAAAACAAGTAGACAAAAACTTTGTACAATTTTCACAATGGCTAAATAAGTAACTCGAATCGTTTTCAAGAAGACCGCGTCCCCGGCAGCGGCGCCAAAAACTTGATGTGCGTGAATTATATATATTTTTAATTAAGTTTTTCTTCACACAGATTTAGTTTTAAAAATGGGTTTTCACCTAAAAACTAACTACACACACAAAAGGGCAAGTGTACCCGTCGGGTGGTAATATAGCTAATCGGTAAGAACCGGATATCAATCCGTGGATGCGGTGTCTCGATACTAAACTTTTGCTACTTTAAAGCCTTTTCAAATGTTTGGGTTGATTTTTCTAACTTAGCTTGCAAATAAATAAACTACTAAAAATTCTAACAAGAACAATATCTAAGAAAGGGTTGCCTAAACTAAGTTTCTACTAACAAGCATATGACAACAAGGAGGAAGATTTGTGATGATGCAAATTCTAGATTTAACTAAGTCCCCAATCAAGGCTTCCTAGTCTATAATTCTTAGGAAAATTAAAAATGAATTAACATTCTAATCACCTAAAAATTATTCTTTTAAGCTCACTTGCTAAGTTGATGTTAATCTTTAATCATGAGTTATTTGTTTGTCAAAACTCCTAACTCTACAAATTAGGGAAAACTAATATGAACAACACACTAATCACCCTAACTTCGTTTCAAGTAGTTGGCACTATCATCATGTTCTTGATATGAACCACAAGCATGGTCATGCTAGCTAACAACTTTGGCCTAAATCATCAACAAAACATGAACACAAACTATAGAATTCATATAAACATACTTTTGATCTTTCCAAATCTAGATGCAAGAATTCACACACAAGCTCAAATCATTGTTCATATCACATTAGCACTCACCGTTCCTAGTTTCATGCTATGAATCATACTAACAAGTTAACAAGATTCAATAATCATAATCTCTACATGGGCTTTCCAACACAACATGTAAATACTTATGAGCAAACATTCAAGAACAAGAACTTTAAGCATGCATATAAATTCCAAGAACAAGACTAAGTGACAACATGAAGATTAACAAGAACAATCATCACATCTACTTCCATATTATCATATGTTCATAAGCTTCAACATAGTTTAGACAACACAAGTGTTTAGCCCATAAGGCTCGTGACTACCAAATCAAGCACAAATAAACATAAATTGTTCATAATGTAGTAAGCTAACCAAGTTAAAGACAAGAATTAAATGGTGTTTGAGTAGATCTTCAAGTGATTTAATCCTCTTCAAGGCTCCCTCTTGGCTCCAACAAGCTTCCAAGACCAGATTCTTGAGAGAAAAAGTCACCAAAATGCTCCAACTCCCTTGCAAATGAGCTAGAAACTCGTATTTAAACTGCTGGGCGTTTGGCACTACCATGCCACCTTTTGGCACGGTCGTGCTTGGCAAGTGTCAGAGTCACTTTTCGTCTGTCAATCTTGTTTGCTACCATTTCTGGAAAAATCCCGCTCAAATGTTCCTGAGGTCGCACGACCGTGCTCGGAGATGCTCTGGTCGTGCGAGCCGGTAGTGCTCGGTAACAGTCACATCGTTCTCGGAAACAAGCTGATCAGGAGTTGATTTTGGCCTGGCACGGTCGTGCCACTATTTGGCACGGTAGTGCTTCCCTGAATTTTGACGATTTGGCTGATAGATGCTAGTGCTGGCTGAGAGTGCCGATGTCGGAGGGCTTGGCACGGTCGTGCCATTGTTTGGCACGGTAGTGCCATATCTGGCAGTTTGCTGGAATGCACCATTTTAGCTCTATTTGGCTCCAAAAGCTTCCGTTTCATCACCGGGCCGAAGCCCGGACCTGTATTTTCACAAACAACTCAAATAAGTACCAAAATCAATGAAAATACAAAGAGTTTTCGCATAAACGGGGCGTATTTGACGTTTAAAAGATGTATAAATTCTTATACATCATGCTCCCACTTGATCTTGACTTGATCGATTTGTTTATTTCGCAAGTGCTTAACCTTTCGATCTAAAACCTCCAATGGCCTTACCGCATAATTCAGGCTATCATCCAACTCGATATCGTCGTAATGGATATAAGCTGTTTCCTCCGCTAGACATTTTCGTAGCTGTGATACATGAAACGTGCCATGTATTTCACTCAACTCTTCCGGTAGCTCGAGGCGATAGGCTACCTTGCCAACCCGTTCAATGATTTTAAATAGCCCGATAAACCTCGGGCTTAGTTTCCCTCTTTTTCTGAATCTGATAACGCCCTTCCATGGGGAAACCTTTAACATAACCATGTCGCCTGTCTGAAATTCAATCGGTCTTCGTCTTCTATCGGCATAAGACTTTTGACTATCTTGGGCTGCTTTCAGATGGGCTCCTGCCACTTCAATTTTCTCGTTAGTGGCCTGAATTATGTCTTTATGTGCCAATTCAAGCGGACCCACTTCACCCCAACACACCGGGGTTCTGCACTTCCTACCGTATAGCATCTCATAAGGTGCCATGCCGATGCTCGAATGATAACTATTGTTATACGAAAATTCGGCCAAAGGTAGATAAACATCCCAACTTCTGCCGAAGTCGATTATACATGCCCATAACATCTCCTCTAGCATCTGTATTGTTCTTTCACTCTGCCCATCCATCTGAGGATGGTAGGTGTTACGTGCGCGACTACACATATTTTTACAATGAAATTACACACGAATTGGTTTTAAATTTATAAAAGTGATTATTACTTTTACATCAAAACACACACGAAAGGGCAAGTGTACCCCGTCATATATGTAGTAAAGTATCGGTAAGAACCAAGTATCGATCCACGGAAATGGGCGGAGAAATAATACTAGACCTTTGTCACTAAATTACCGGTAAAAACATAAATTGTCTTGGTTTTAATTAATCTAAACTAAGCATAAATAAATACTTATAAAACATAGTAAAATATATATAAATAGCCTTGCTTAATACACAACCACAGCATGTCAACTAAGTCAGTTTTGGCACTAGAAGCATTCGGTCAATTTTCCATTTCGAGACAATTAGTATCCCTTTCGGGAATCCTAACATGACAATCATTCGGAAAGTTAAAAGGATAAACACACTTTAACCACCTAAAATTGTTCTTTAACGTGCGATTGATAAATGTCTATGAAAATCTCCTAAAAATAAGTTAGTCATCCGTTAGGAGTTTTCTAACCTCACTTAATCAAGGAAAGCAACACCGATAAACACAATGCAACCACCGAGACAAGCATAAACTAGATTAAATCACAACCGAGTTCATTTTACAAATCTTGCACATAAATTCACCAAGATAGCAATTTTGGCCGAAACTACTAACTAAGCTAACAAATCATGGCAAGAATTCATAACAACACCATCTAACCCGTTAGAGTCCTTCCGTGAGGGCAAGCTCTCTTGATTAATAATAATTGCATTTTATTAAACCACTAACCCGTTAGAGTATCATGGTGCCTACATTTTAACTAAGTTAAACTAGTTAACCAAATTAAAAGTTTACTAATACATGATTAAATAAGCTTCATTTTTCAACTATCTTACCTAACCAAGCACCAATCATCCAACACAATTACTTATAATCAAGAAATCAATATCAATAACAAGGTTGCAAACTAATCATCAAAGATAATCATAGAAAATACTTCAAAGTGTCATTACAAACAAAGATTAACATACTAATGGTTATAATCAAGCAAGGGATTGTTGTGTTTTTGCCCAAAGGCTACAATAGTACATAAATAATCAATCTAAATGCTTGAAACTTGACAAAAGTATGGAAAGATTTAAGAAACCAAACCATAAACAAGCATAAGAATGAGAATCCGGATAGTAAATGAGCAAAACCGGGCAATGTGGCTTGAATCCGAGTGAAAGCAGAAGCCTTCGGAGCCTCAAAATCGCCTGCAAAGCTCTCCAAAATTCCAGAGTTACTAATAGAATGGTTCTGTTCTGTTTTTATGCTTTTTCGAAGTTGCACGGTCGTTCTTGGTTTGGCACGGCCGTGCACTTTAAGCAATTATTGGTGGTGGTCCACCATACCGTGTGACATCAGCAGAGTTGACTGGTCTTCGGTCTCGCACGGGCGTGCCATGGGGTGCACGGGCGTGCATATTCGGGATCGGGGCTGGTCATCGAATCCGCATGGGGGTGCAACCATTCGCACGGGGGTGCAACCAGTCGCACGGGGGTGCGTTGCCGGGATTTCGTTGCACTCCTGATCACACTGGGTGTGCAACGCTGATCTGAGCCTTGTTGTCGCATCCGCACGGGGGTGCCACCAGTTGCACGGGGGTGCAACGCCAAGCCGAGCCTTATTGTCGCATCCGCACGGGGGTGCCACCAGTCGCACGGGGGTGCAACTTGCCCAGGTCAGAATTTTCCACAGAATGTTCGCAGTTCATTCGTTTCGCCCGGAAAATCCTCGTTTTCACTATTATCTTGTCTGGTATGTTGTTTTAGGCCTGTAAACAAAAAATGTAGATAATTATGTATCCGAATGACGGTTTTACGGCCGAAAACGCATAAAATAGGAGTAAAACGGGGGACTAAAATATGTGTAAATTAGCGAATATCAAATCTCCCCACACTTGAACCTTGCTTGTCCTCAAGCAAGCTAAACTAAAATGCAATAAAAGATAAAATCAAACAAGAACGATAATTTACACACTATTTATTAAAAGAACTACAAACGGTTAGCCGGTTTTTCGAAAGACAACATCAAATGAATCAAACCAAACAAGCGTATGCAAATATATATAGATAACCAAAAAGTCGTGACGTCACTTTCAATTGACTTAACATGCTAATCTTCACACAACTCACAATGTTCACACACACTCGGTTTTATTTGTGAAACATACATAAAATGTGTATGTGCAAACACACAATGCCTCGTCAATGAAATGTGTAATATCATAAGCTTGTCATAAGATCTCGTCTCCACCAACTAACATGCGAAAAAGGGTAAATCAAGAGGTCTTTACGGGGTGTAACGTTAGGCTTGGGCGAAGGGTATGGAAATGGATATTTAAAGTGGCGAAATGGTTAAAACCCGGTAGTAGCGTTTAACAAGCGCAATACAACAAAACTATACATACAAATGCCTTAAAAAGGCGACTTATGCGACAACGAGCTCATAAACAAGATTTCATCATTTTATCAATCAAAATTGCTCGAATTTTGTCTACTTCACCCTATTTTAGGGTGTTTTATTTTCTGTTTTTTTTGTTTTTTTTGTTTTTTTTTTTTTTTTTTGCAAACTAATGGATTTATACAATGAATAATAAAGTATAACAAGCGCTAGTTAAACGATTATTTTGACCGAGTTTCAACACTAAAAGGTTTAAAACATAAAAAGGCTAAATTTGGCTAAGTGGGCGATTATGTTGGGTAAACAAAGGTAAACGGGAAGGCTCGACATGGTTAATCCTAAAGGGTAATGTACGGTTTACGGGAAACATAACACAAAGAACAAGGTTAACAACAAAGGGGTAATCTAAGTGCCTCTATCACTTCTACACAATTCCGCAAGTTCATGGTCTTAACAAGCATTCTAGTGACAAGTTCTAAATTACACATGACATCCGGCTCACTCCTACTCCGAAATGAACAAATACATGACAATATCAAGGCTCAAATATGCTCACGTAACGTAAGGAATGGGTAAAAGTGTGAAAACTATCATGCAAGTCTTTCTTTGTTTGTCACGCTTTCCGGTTTTCTTTTTCAAAATTTATTTTGCTTGTCGGGTTTTTATCAAGTCCGAAGCTTTCTAAAACACAACCAACCGGTTTATTTTCTAAAATATATACAGAACACGGATATTTTTGGATGATTTTTCTGGGGTTTTTTTTTTTTTTTTAGAGGACAAACAAAGTTAACAAAGTTAACCCCCTCCCCACACTTGAACTTCGCATTGTCCCCAATGCGAAACCGAAATATAGAGAAAAAGGATAATAGTACTCCCCTCAAGATGATATCTGATGAAACGAGACTTCCAAAGCTGTGTCTGTCATATGCTCCGGTCCAAGATATGTCGGATCTGCAAGTATGTCACATGTACACCAAAACAGAGCAGTAACAGAATAAACATAAAAACCATAATGTACATAAATATAAATACTAGAAATCCCAACAAAGACAAGACATAAAGTAAAGTGTTTGAAAATAAAATACAATCCGGGGATGTTTGAAATACTACGCAAAATGAACACCCGAAATATAAAGTACTAAAATAATAAAAACCATCAACGAACAACACCACCATCTCCTACTCGTCATCACCATCATCATCTCTTGTGAAGGACGGGCCCGCATCACCTTAACCAGGTGGGTTCCACGGTGGGAACTGTGGGGGGTGCTGAAAGTAGTCGGGATATGCATGATGCATCTCCCCGAATAAGTATGAAAATCCAGCACTCACTCCCTGGTACAAACTCTCCTGGTTATGCCTAAGCTGATCCTGAGTGGCCCTGAGCTGATCCTGACTAGCCCTGATCTGGTCCTGACTAGTCCTAATCTGGTCGATATAAGTCCCATGCTGCTCCTGCGTAACTCGCATTTGTTGGAATTGCTGGTAAAACTCTGGCCACTCCTGATGTTGGTGGTAATCATGGTGCTGTGGTGAATGTGGTGGTGTGTGTGGTTGGTGCTGCTCGTGCTTCATGCTCAGCCGAACACACAGTTATGAAGATTCTGTCAAACTGATCTGGGTGTTTCGCACGGGCGTGCGAATGGACGCATGGTCATGCGTCACCGAGATCAGTGGTGGTGCGGTCTTGATTATCGAAACATGAGGGGATTGCACGGACATGCGACTGGTCACATCACCGTGCACATCCGACACCACAGTTAAAAATCATGAACGACCCGCATACGCACGACCGTTCCATGTACAGAACGACTGTGTGATCCCGTTTTCTGCAGATTCTTAACCCCGAATCAGAACAGTCAAATCTTTTCGAAATTTTTCAAGTTTCTAGTGACAGGGGTTTAGGAAATCAGCCGGGTGTTCATGATTTGTGAAGTTCTTGCAAGGGCTAGGGTTTCGATTTGTTTATGAAGGGAACCCTAAAAAGCCTTGAAGAAATCGGAGAATCGAACCCTAGAAAGCGATAAAAACAGGAAATCGACAAGAAAAAAAAAACAAACCGTGCGAGAAGATCTGAGAAACCGTGCGAAAAATGGTGCGATTTTGGGGAAATATCGACCAGGAACGAGAGTGCAGTAGGGTTTCGCGAATGTGAGAAGTGGATGCAGATGAGGGCTTTTATATGGAACAATGACAAAATGCCCCTGACCATGCGCATGGGCGTGCGGATTTTCGCACGGGGGTGCGGATCTTCGCACGGGGGTGCGGATCCGATGTTGACCCATTCTTGCACGTTGACCTCGGTAATGCACAGGGGTGCGACTCGAGGTGCAGGCCAGCCCGAAATCGCACGGGCGTGCGACCCATGGCACGGTCATGCCAAATCTGCAGATGTGTCTGTTTGCTGCAGAAACCAGTTTCAGCACTCTTTTTGGCCATTTTTCGCCATTTTTACCATCCGCAACATGTTTTAACAATATTCCCACGTAGACCCTTCACTCGGCACGTATAAAAACTGTACAAACAAACGGAAACTACCAAACACTCCTAAATTACGCTAAAACTAGAAAAACACATAAAAAGACGATACTACCCCTAAAGCGCTTTTGACGCTCTTGCTACATTTTTAATCCGCGAGTCAGTAGCGTAGACTCATGCTAAATTTTTGTCGGCGAGTCGATAGCAAGACTCATGCTAAATTTTTTTCGGCGAGTCGATAGCAAGACTCATGCTAAATTTTTGTCGGCGAGTCGATAGCAAGACTCATGCTAAATTTTTGTCGGCGAGTCGATAGCAAGACTCATGCTAAATTTTTGTTGGCGAGTCGATAGCAAGACTCATGTCCCCACACTTAAGTTGTATGCGGGGTGTGGAGCTTGATAACCTCCACCGCTGACTAGATCGGCCCTCCAACGTAAACCTTCAACCGATGCCCATTTACCTTGAAAATAACGCCGTCCGCATTCTCTATTGCAACAGTCCCATAAGGAAATACCTCTTTTACTGTGTATGGTCCTGTCCAACGTGAATGAAGCTTCTTCGTAAACACGCTTCTTGTCGTTAGCCATGATGATGTGTCCTTTGTCGGCTGGGCCCTCTGTCTCAACGGATACCACCTGCTCGTCCACAGCTGCTGCGAGTTGCAGCGCAACCGCACGGGATCTCTAATGAAGACGTCTCCTCAGATCACGCTCGGGTTCGTCTGAAGGCTCAGCAGCGTCGGTAGCAGGGGTTGAGGACACGAAAAATTGCTCGACAAGAATATTATATTATTATAATAAGGCTGTTTTTTTTTTTTTTTTTGCTGAAAAGAAACAGAATATTATTTTAAATGGGCTGAAAAATTTATAAAAATCTGAAAATGGGCCGAAATTTTTATAAAAATTAAAGCAATGAAAATAATCGAATCGGCTAGTGCAAAAACGATTTTTAAGAGCCGAAAATTCAACGAATAAATGAATAAATAAATCCGGATTAGAACAAATAAATAGAATAAAAATTTACAAGTGTACAAAAGAATCATGAAAACGAATAAATTAAACTCAAAAAAAGAAATATTAACAAATAAATCAACGAATAAATAATCACGAAAGTATACACAAATATTAACAAGTATATACACCGATAACACAATGACTCGGGTCGTTCCTAAAACTCGCCACTTCCCCGGCAACGGCGCCAAAAACTTGTTACGTGCGCGACTACACATATTTTTACAATGAAATTACACACGAATTGGTTTTAAATTTATAAAAGTGATTATTACTTTTACATCAAAACACACACGAAAGGGCAAGTGTACCCCGTCATATATGTAGTAAAGTATCGGTAAGAACCAAGTATCGATCCACGGAAATGGGCGGAGAAATAATACTAGACCTTTGTCACTAAATTACCGGTAAAAACATAAATTGTCTTGGTTTTAATTAATCTAAACTAAGCATAAATAAATACTTATAAAACATAGTAAAATATATATAAATAGCCTTGCTTAATACACAACCACAGCATGTCAACTAAGTCAGTTTTGGCACTAGAAGCATTCGGTCAATTTTCCATTTCGAGACAATTAGTATCCCTTTCGGGAATCCTAACATGACAATCATTCGGAAAGTTAAAAGGATAAACACACTTTAACCACCTAAAATTGTTCTTTAACGTGCGATTGATAAATGTCTATGAAAATCTCCTAAAAATAAGTTAGTCATCCGTTAGGAGTTTTCTAACCTCACTTAATCAAGGAAAGCAACACCGATAAACACAATGCAACCACCGAGACAAGCATAAACTAGATTAAATCACAACCGAGTTCATTTTACAAATCTTGCACATAAATTCACCAAGATAGCAATTTTGGCCGAAACTACTAACTAAGCTAACAAATCATGGCAAGAATTCATAACAACACCATCTAACCCGTTAGAGTCCTTCCGTGAGGGCAAGCTCTCTTGATTAATAATAATTGCATTTTATTAAACCACTAACCCGTTAGAGTATCATGGTGCCTACATTTTAACTAAGTTAAACTAGTTAACCAAATTAAAAGTTTACTAATACATGATTAAATAAGCTTCATTTTTCAACTATCTTACCTAACCAAGCACCAATCATCCAACACAATTACTTATAATCAAGAAATCAATATCAATAACAAGGTTGCAAACTAATCATCAAAGATAATCATAGAAAATACTTCAAAGTGTCATTACAAACAAAGATTAACATACTAATGGTTATAATCAAGCAAGGGATTGTTGTGTTTTTGCCCAAAGGCTACAATAGTACATAAATAATCAATCTAAATGCTTGAAACTTGACAAAAGTATGGAAAGATTTAAGAAACCAAACCATAAACAAGCATAAGAATGAGAATCCGGATAGTAAATGAGCAAAACCGGGCAATGTGGCTTGAATCCGAGTGAAAGCAGAAGCCTTCGGAGCCTCAAAATCGCCTGCAAAGCTCTCCAAAATTCCAGAGTTACTAATAGAATGGTTCTGTTCTGTTTTTATGCTTTTTCGAAGTTGCACGGTCGTTCTTGGTTTGGCACGGCCGTGCACTTTAAGCAATTATTGGTGGTGGTCCACCATACCGTGTGACATCAGCAGAGTTGACTGGTCTTCGGTCTCGCACGGGCGTGCCATGGGGTGCACGGGCGTGCATATTCGGGATCGGGGCTAGTCATCGAATCCGCATGGGGGTGCAACCATTCGCACGGGGGTGCAACCAGTCGCACGGGGGTGCGTTGCCGGGATTTCGTTGCACTCCTGATCACACTGGGTGTGCAACGCTGATCTGAGCCTTGTTGTCGCATCCGCACGGGGGTGCCACCAGTTGCACGGGGGTGCAACGCCAAGCCGAGCCTTATTGTCGCATCCGCACGGGGGTGCCACCAGTCGCACGGGGGTGCAACTTGCCCAGGTCAGAATTTTCCACAGAATGTTCGCAGTTCATTCGTTTCGCCCGGAAAATCCTCGTTTTCACTATTATCTTGTCTGGTATGTTGTTTTAGGCCTGTAAACAAAAAATGTAGATAATTATGTATCCGAATGACGGTTTTACGGCCGAAAACGCATAAAATAGGAGTAAAACGGGGGACTAAAATATGTGTAAATTAGCGAATATCAGTAGGCAGTGCTAATAAAAAAGTTTCGTTCCCATTTGTTCTTGAAAATCTCGCCAAAAGTTTGAAGTAAACCTATCACACCCCCAAAATACCACCTAGGGAATGTCCCTGTTAGGCGTGTGGCGTACTAACAACGAGCCACTAATTACATTGAACCCATACAAGTTTATAAATCAAATCCTCAATTATTAATGAAAATCACCATCAACAAGTTTAAACGGAAACCAACATGTTCAGCAGAAGCAAATAGTAAACCAATGTTAAACTATTTCAAAAACCAATGTATGATATCAATAGTTCAATCACATGATTCCCTCCAGTCGACCCATGACCACTTCAGCTACTCCAAACAGCAAGTTCCCAAATCCAAGATATCTAACGACCTACGAGCATGCAACAAGTGTATCAGACAACGCTGGTGAGTTCATAGTTTTACGAAAACGTTGGTTACCAAGTGTTTAGTTTAATCCATTGCAATTTAATAACAAACCCGAAAGTAATGTTGATAATGTCTCGATACTGAACAAGACGGCACCTGATATATATTTTGCCCGTTCCCCATTGCTCCTATCAAAGCACTGGGCCCGACTGTGTCATTAGTTCACAACCGTCCTCCCCGGTACAGTGTGAGGGTGCCAAACCTAAGTAGCGCTACCAACTAATACCCCGTTACCTCCCCGGTAACAAAAGATGGGACTTAAGAGATAGAGAGTGAGAATATTATCCAACATCCCAGTTTTACCCAAAAGACTTATCCCTCCCCGGGATACCCACTGACTGTCCCAACCACCGGGACGCATGCTCAAGAGAAATGAACTCACCTGTGGTTTGCTCGGTAAGATTAGCTACTCTAATACCAATTGATCAAGCACGTCCTAACATGATTTATCAACGACAATAAGTTTCATACTCATGTATTTCGTCACTTATTGCATAAGTGGTACTCATGACATACACGCATAATTATTCACGTTATAACCGTTAGCTATGTCATACACAATCCAAGTTAACATAGTTAGTCCACACCACGGATTTCATGCAAGATTACACGTCTACTTCGCTAGTCTAAGTTCCAATTACACGTAACGATCCATTTAAGCTTTCTAAATCAGGTGTGACCCATATACTTGCAAATTGTGTTGGACCAAACTATTGCAGCTCAATCATTAACATCAAGCCCAAACAAGTTGCATGTTACCAGTTTACTACATTAGACCCAACCCCAATAAAACATTATTTGTTGTGCGGCCCCTTTCATGCACAGTCCGGTTTATTCATATATTCACAGAAGTAATTTAACTCAACACCCTAGGAATTATCATCCAACAATTAACATGTTATCATGCACATTCCCAGGATTCTATACATCCTAATCGTTACATCTTAGCAATTCATAAATATTATAAACAGTACCTCATAAATCACTCCTATATCTATTAATCATATAAAAAATCATCCCCCATGGCTAAGTCTAAATACTCGATAGATCAGAACAATACCCACCTTTCATGCCCTCCTTCTTCTTGCAACATACATATTAATCGTCCAATAATTCTAGCAGTCCAGTTAGCATGTAACGGCCCAACTAAATGTATGCACAGTTTTCCCCTTTTAATATCACCCGACCCAAGGATTGTGCTCTATTTCCCCATAAAGTTTCATACAATATCACAGTTTCCATAACACCATCATATGATATCATTTATCAATAAACCATATTTCAATTGAGTCGATCAATAGTTTATTTCAATAATCTGATTAATAGTTGATCCTATAATGATTACTTTATCATGACTCCATATAACCCTACTAACCCACATGACCATGATCCAATCAAGTTAACACCACGTGCATACATTATCACATAATTTAGTTCATGCCTTACCCTAGTCAAATGCTAAACATCGGTTTCAACTATCCAGATTAATACAACCGTTTGTTCTTATCAAGCATGGATCATTATGCAAGTAATACCAACACATGCACCACTAATTATTAACCTCAATCTTGATCATACAGTTTCATGAATATCACAATACCTTGCATATAACTTAAAATAGTCAACAAGATTCGAATCATTTTAACCCACCCTTGTAACATGATTCAATCTACATGGTTTCATCAAATCAGTAAAGATCCTCAACATCATCTATCTCACACATAAATTAGTTTTGATTAAACAAGCATAGCATTCATACAGAATCCAAACTTTATTTTCTCAACCTCCTACATTCTATATTAATCTCAACATTAAGTAGCTTTCATCAACATATTAGTAAACCTCATCTTTAAACAATTTTCCACCTCTAGACCAACGAGCAGTAACAAACATCCATTTTCTAACAGATTGCACTAAGTCAAATTCTATTATCAATCTCACACAATATTCCCAAATTAACAAGATCAAAACGCTAAATGAAAATAGACTGACCAAAGGGTGTTGAAAGCAAAATAAACAAAAGAGAACTGCCCGCTGTTGCTGCTACTTCGCACGAGCCGCCGCTCCGGCAGTCGTCATTGTCGTCGGCTCCGTCACCACCTGCATCCTGGCTTCAGTTGCCGTTTTGACGGTTCCTCCGTCTGTCGCCATCTCTGCTCCCTAACCCAGCCACCATTGTCTTCCGTCTTCCGCTACTGCTGTCGTCGATGTTGTGAAGAAAGAGGTTTAAGTGGGTGTGTGATGGTCGGAGCAAGGTGTGCCGAAGTCTCTGATCACCCGACGTGAAGGAGAGACAGGGAGCAAAGGCTGTAGGTTTCGCCGGAATCCCATCGCCGATCGTAGAAGTCGTCGGATTCAAGAACTAGAGGGAGAAAGGGTTGTTGTCGGCTGAGAATAGGAAAGTGGGGTTAAGGTTTTTATTTTTAATTGTTTTACGAGAGGTGCATGAGAGCCATGCACTACCTTTTGTGTTGCAACAAGTGGGCCGCTTGGGGTTTTGCTCGGAATTGGGCTTCAAGGAGCTGGGCCAGGTGTGACAAATGATAAGAGGGAGGTATTTGGCCCGTGAACTGTCGTGCGACTAAACCAAATAATTCAAACAAATCTTGTGCACTCTAGAAAATTAAATATAACTCAGTGGGTTTTAAGTTTACATGCACGCGATTTCAACATATGCTGACAGGTGAATCGTAGCAATACTAGCTTGATTAACATGGAAAGAAGTAATGCTAACCTTACGAGTTCGGGTTGTCACATCATCCCTAACTTGAAAGAAATTTCGTCCCGAAATTTGATAAGCAAACCAAAACAGCACGGTGTTAAATCAGGATAATTGTGGATTCTTCTCAGGTATCACATCATCCCCAACTTGAAAGGGAATTTCATCCCGAAATTCACCAATGATATCAGAGCTTACTCTGATCATTGCGTTCCCGTGTGAACCCCGGTCGTCGTCTTAAGTTCCAATGAATTCTCATGATTGGAAATTAGACTATGTCTTTGATTGGCTCCTCGACAACTGCATCTTGCCTAGTATAGGTATTACAAATGTTTCATCAAACCGTGCCTTAGATTCGAGACATAACTGACATTGTGCACGTTACCCAATTCGTCGGTAACTCGAGTTTGTAGGCGGCGTGTCCGATTCTTTCCAGAATTCTGAATAACTCATCGTAACGTAAATTGAGCTTTCCACGCTTCCCAAGCGTACCATACCCACCCAGGGTGAGATTTTCAACATGATACAACTACTTACAATGAACTTCTAGTGTTTCCTAAGCTTATCAACTTTCCTGACGGTCACTCGTGGCCGCCAAACGATTTCCGATCTAAACAATCTTCCCTAGGGTTTCCAAGTACAAGTCCTGGATCTGCGATTACGTTGTCACCCTCCTTAATCCAATAAGGAGATTAGTGTACTGTCCATGCAATGCCTCAAACAGAGCTGTCTGATTACTAGAATGGTAACTGCTACGGTAGAACTTAGCCAAAGGTATATGTCCTTCCAATTTTGACTAAGTCAATCACACATGCCCGCAGCATGTCTTTGAGTGTCAGGATGGTTCGTTTACACTATCCGTTTGTCCTACGGTGATAAGCATTGCTCATGTCTAAACGTGAGCCGAGAGTGTTGTGTTTTGTTTGCCTTAAATCAGGTATAGATCAAAATCAGAGATAACAGGAGTTTTGCACCTCGTGCCTAAAAGCCGCCTCTCTTAGAGGAACATTCACAGCTGTGGAGACTCCTCTGTTTCCTTGATTGCTAGAAAGTGTGCTGGTTATGTGAGACAATTAATGATCACCCAGGGAATAGTGTTTCCATTTTGAGTCCTAGATAGCCCGGTGACAAAATCCATGGAGATCTGTTCCCATTTCCACATGGGTATTTCTGGTTGCTAAAGTAGGCCCGAGGGTTTCTGATATTCCACCTTGACTTTCGCACAAACATTACTATGTGGGCCTTCATGCCCGGTCATCCGTACACGATTTATAAATCCCAATATCTCCTATCAGAACCCAGATGTCTAGAATACCGAGGCCGGTGTGCTTTGCTCAACACGAGTTCCCTACAGTTGTCGTATAATGAGACCCACATTTGTTCAATGAGGTAGCGAATATCATCCGACCTACCAAGGTGGCTTCTCCATGCCCCGCATGGGTTCAACTTGAAAATTCTCTTCCTTCAGTTCCCCAGTTTGAACAGAGCGAGTCGGATCAGGTAAATTAGAGTCGGTAGTGAGCTGCAAAGCTTATGCACGTTCAAGTTCCACAGTCGTAATCATCCAAAAGTTCCATCCAGCGGTGCCACTAACCGATTTAGCTCTTTCGAAACCAGGGTACACGGGAGGCCCTTGTGATCGGTCTAAGTAGCGCATTCGGTACCGTCCAAGTAATGCCTCCAAGTAAATCCAAAGACCACGGTTTCCACCTTCGGTTGTGTGTCGTGCAGTTCTTCTTTGTAACTCCATTACGTAAGTCATCACTCTCTCGTGTTGCGTCGATGTGTAATTGGGACTCTGATTCGGACAATCATGGTACACCACTAAATCACCCGCATCCTCGGGTAAAGACAATGCTCAGTGCATTGCAGAGTTGGGATTCGAAAGCTGAAAATACGTCCTCCTGTTTTGTCTTTCACGAACACATCACCCTGCTATGCTAAAGAGATTTAAGCTGCGTAACCTTCGAAAATCCTGTGATTAAGCTGCGATAGTATCTAGTGAGACCAAGAAATTCCTGTATCATCGAAGGGATCTTTGATGTTGATCAGTTTCTAACAAAACGGATCTTAGCGAGATCCACGTGTATTCCCACTTCGTTGTTTATATAACTAAAAATGTGTACTTCCTGAATCCTGAAGTCACACTTAGGTAGACTTCGCACGTAGATGCTCCTCCCCTAGAAGCTCTACGATGAAATACAAGTGCCATTTAAACAACGAGAACAGAAAATCATAGTGGTCGTACCGTGCCTGTAACGCCGTGTTAGACGTCATCCTCCCCTGGGTCTTCCATCAAGTGACAGTCTGATCTTAAGTCGGTTTCCGAATAGAAACTTGATCATTGCAGCAGGTCAAGCAGGTTGTCGATGCAAGATAGAGGGTGACGGTCTATGATTGCCACCTTGGGGTAGTCTGTACGCATACGAAAGGGCTTGTCCTTCATTTCCACAATAGAGCTCGGGCTCCACAGAACAAGGAGCTAGATCGCTAAAACTCCCACCCGGTAGTTCCTGAAGTTGACTAGACAGTTCTTGCAACCCTCCTGGTGCAAGACGGTATGAAGTACGAGTGATCAAGGCTGCTTCTGGCGTGCGATTAAACTGAGATTCTCCCTAACAGTTGTGGAAGTAAGCCCGAAAGTTCCTCGGGTAACAAACCGAGAGGGATCACAAACAATTGGTGGATCCTCGATCTTTTTTTCCCTCAGCCCTATCATCAGTAACGGTTGCTAACACATCAGTGTAATCCCTCCGTAGACACTTCTGGCCTTCACAGCTGAAATAGCGCTAACTTTTGCACTACTCTGCTGCTTTAGAACAAATAACTATTCTCCACACAATGTTTTCTCCTCACTGGGTACATCTGCGTGATTCCTGGATAACCAATTCACACTAACTACTGCGTGGTAACCATCGAGGATAGTAGAAGGAAGGTCGACGTCGAACACTTGTCCCACAAGGTCGTGTTTACACACCAACGACCATATGAGATTTCATTTGACTTGCCATCAGCCGACTCCACAACAGGTTCGGTTTCAAGAAGCATCAGGGTTAAACAGAACAGAGACGAAGCGAATAGCTACCCATCCAAGCTATCGTGTTGCTATTACGCCTTGTATAGCCTATGCCATGCTAAATGTCCTTCCATGAGCTTTATTCCAGTGTTGTTTTCGTCACGAGAATTTCCAATACTGTCGTCATTCCCTTGGTTGTCGTCACCTTCGTTTCCATACTGTAAGCTACGGTCACGAGTACCTTGATGTTGCCATGACTGTTGCCTCTAATATTGTTGCCTGTAACAGTGTCATGCGTCCTTTCACCAACAAGGTCCATCTTTTCACATTCCGTGCCACGTCCTAAGGCACTACTCATGGTGCGGGCGGTTACACAGTCCGCTCTACAGTCAATCGTCATCGATTGTCCCGATTGGTTCGTAAGAGTCGACTCCCATGAGTCGCTGGCTGGGGTTAAGGATTCTATTGGAGTCAATTCATTGTTGTTCGTTGCCGGTAACTAGGGTCGTTCAAATGCTGAAGTCGGTAAGGTACTACGTTTACCCTCTTGTCCATCGTTCTTGCAAGTTGACTGAGTAATACACGGTATGTTGCAAGAGTGTTGTAGAAGTGATCGCACTTTGGGATCTAAGGCGTCAACACGCTAAGTTCCAGCAAACGAAGATAAGTGAGGAAAGTATAGTGCAATCATTTGACGCTGAGCCATCCAACTCAGGGATGTTTGTACTAGCACTTAACATTCTACACAGTTCGCTAGGCGTTCAGATGTGTGATCAGGTGATACTCAATAGCAACGAGATTCGTAAGGATTCAGAATGGGGTGAAAAGATCATGTTCGAGTAGGAGACAATCACTGCTATGACTCCTATAGACTGCTGAGTTCTAACATAACATCAATTAACAGAGCGGAACCCCTCTCACACTCATTAAGTCTCACTGGGACTCACATGCACCCCACATTATTATTATGTGTGCACCCATAATAATAAGGCAATTTGCATGCTTATCTTAGTGCCTCTTAACTCGCGCTAAAAGGTTCCTAGAATTCGAGCAATAAGACAGATGACGCCACAACATAGATCATGAAAGTTCAAGAAGAGTCGCACTCTAAAAACACGTTACATGCGTTGGTAACATAGAGTTCATACTGCAGTGCTAAGTGTGCATTCACGTGTGATGTTATTCATAAGCAAACACTAGATATACTATGCAATAGTAACCTAGAAATGAACCTTGCAGTCTGGAGCTGAGTGTCATGGTCGATTTCGGATCTGTTTAGTTATAGTTTGGTTTTATAAAAACGTTTTAAAACCAAGTTCACTATAACCAGTGGCTCTGATACAAAACTGTCACACCCCCAAAATACCACCTAGGGAATGTCCCTGTTAGGCGTGTGGCGTACCAACAACGAGCCACTAATTACATTGAACCCATACAAGTTTATAAATCAAATCCTCAATTATTAATGAAAATCACCATCAACAAATTTAAACGAAAACCAACATGTTCAGCGGAAGCAAATAGTAAACCAATGTTAAACTGTTTCAAAAACCAATGTATGATATCAATAGTTCAATCACATGATTCCCTCCAGTCGACCCATGAACACTCCAGCTACTCTAAACAGCAAGTTCCCAAATCCAAGATATCTAACGACCTACGAGCATGCAACAAGTGTATCAGACAACGCTGGTGAGTTCATAGTTTTACGACGACGTTGGTTACCAAGTGTTTAGTTTAATCCATTGCAATTTAATAACAAACCTGAAAGTAATGTTGATAATATCTCGATACTGAACAAGACGGCTTCTGATGTATGTTTTGCCCGTTCCCTAGTGCTCCTATCAAAGCACTGGGCCCGACTGGGTCATTAGTTCACAACCGTCCTCCCCGGTACGGTGTGAGGGTGCCAAACCTAAGTAGTGCTACCAACTAATACCCCGTTACCTCCCCGGTAACAAAAGATAGGACTTAAGAGATAGAGAGTGAGAATATTATCCAACATCCCAGTTTTACCCAAAAGACTTATCCCTCCCTAGGATACCCACTGACTGTCCTAACCACCGGGAAGCATGCTCAAGAGAAATGAACTCACCTGTGGTTTGCTCGGTAAGATTAGCTACTCTAATACCAATTGATCAAGCACATCCTAACATGATTTATCAACGACAATCAGTTTCATACTCTTGTATTTCATCACTTATTGCATAAGTGGTACTCATGACATACACGCATAATTATTCACGTTATAACCGTTAGCTATGTCATACACAATCCAAGTTAACACAGTTGGTCCACACCACGGATTTCATGCAAGGTTACATGTCTACTTCGCTAGTCTAAGTTCCAATTACACGTAACGATCCATTTAAGCTTTCTAAATCAGGTGTGACCCATATACTTGCAAATTGTGTTGGACCAAACTATTGCAACTCAATCATTAACATCAAGCCCAAACAAGTTGCATGTTACCAGTTTACTACATTAGACCCAACCCCAATAAAACGTTATTTGTTGTGCGGCCCCTTTCATGCACAGTCCGGTTTATTCATATATTCACAGAAGTAATTTAACTCAACACCCTAGGAATTATCATCCACTAATTAACATGTTATCATGCACATTCCCAGGATTCTATACATCCTAATCGTTACATCTTAGCAATTCATAAATATTATAAACAGAACCTCATAAATCACTCCTATATCTATTAATCATATCAAAAATCATCCCCCATGGCTAAGTCCAAATACTCGATAGATCAGAACAATACCCACCTATCATGCCCTCCTTCTTGTTGCAACATAAATATTAATCGTCCAATAATTCTAGCAATCCAGATAGCATGTAACGGCCCAACTAAATGTATGCACAGTTTTTCCCTTTTAATACCACCCGGCCCAAGGATTGTGCTCTATTTCCCCATAAAGTTTCATACAATATCACAGTTTCCATAACACCATCATATGATTTCATTTATCAATAAACTATATTTCAATTGAGTCGATCAATAGTTTATTTCAATAATCTGATTAATAGTTCATGCTATAATGATTACTTTATCATGACTCCATATAACCCTACTAACCTACATGACCATGATCCAATCAAGTTAACACCATGTGCATACATTATCACATAATTTAGTTCATGCCTTACCCTAGTCAAATGCTAAACATCTGTTTCAACTATCCAGATTAATACAACCGTTTTTTCATATCAAGCATGGATCATCATGCAAGTAATACCAACACATGCACCACTAATTATTAACCTCAATCTTGATCATACAGTTTCATGAATATCACAATACCTTGCATATAACTTAAAATAGTCAACAAGATTCGAATCATTTTAACCCACCCGTGTAACATAATTCAATCTAAACGGTTTCATCAAATCAGTAAAGATCCTCAACATCATCTATCTCACACTTAAATTAGTTTTGATTAAACAAGCATAGCATTCATACAGAATCCAAACATTATTTCCTCAACCTCCTACATTCTATATTAATCTCAACATCAAATAGCTTTCATCAACATATTAGTAAACATCATCTTTAAACAATTTTCCACCTCTAGACCAACGAGCAGTAACAAACATCCATTTTCTAACAGATTGCACTAAGTCAAATTCTATTATCATTCTCACACAATATTCCCAAATTAACAAGATCAAAACGCAAAATGAAAACAGACTGACCGAAGGGTGTTGAAAGCAAAATAAACAAAAGAGAACTGCCCGCTGTTGCTGCTGCTTCGCACGAGCCGCCGCTCCGGCAGTCGTCGTTGTCGTCGGCTCCGTCACCACCAACATCCCGGCTTCGATTGCCGGTTTTGACGGTTCCTCCGTCTGTCGCCATCTCTGCTCCCTAACCCAGCCACCATTGTCTTCCGCCTTCCGCTACTGCTGTCGTCGATGTTGTGAAGAAAGAGGTTTAAGTGGGTGTGTGATGGTCGGAGCAAGGTGTGCTGAAGTCTCCGATCACCCGACGTGAAGGAGAGACAGGGAGCAAAGGCTGTAAGTTTCGTCGGAATCCCATCGCTGGCCGTAGAAGTCGTCGGATTCAAGAACTAGAGGGAGAAAGGGTTGTTGTCGGCTGAGAATAGACAAGTGGGGTTAGGGTTTTTATTTTTAATTGTTTTACTAGAGGTGCATTAGAGCCATGCACTACCTTTTGTGTTGCAACAAGTGGGCCGCTTGGGGTTTTGCTCGGAATTGGGCTTCAAGGAGCTGGGCCAGGTGTGACAAATGATAAGAGGGAGGTATTCGGCCCGTGAACTGTTGTGCGGCTAAACCAAATAATTCAAAAAAATCTTGTGCACTCTAGAAAAATCAAATATAACTCAGTCGGTTTTAAGTTTACGTGCACGCGATTTCAGCATATGCTGACAGGTGAATCGTAGCAATACTAGCTTAATTAACATGGAAAGAAGTAATGCTAACCTTATGAGTTTGGGTTGTCACATCATCCCAAACTTGAAAGAAATTTCGTCCCGAAATTTGATAAGCAAACCAAAACAGCACGGTGTTAAATCAGGATAACTGTGGATTTTTCTCAGGTATCACAAAACCGGGTATCTCTATCCGACACAATGGATACCGGTACTCCATGACGTGCCACTATTTCGTTTGTATGTACCTCGGACATCTTTTCCAAAGTATATGTTTCGCGTATAGGAATAAAATGTGCACTCTTCGTCAATCTATCGACAATCACCCATATAGCATCGAATCCCCGAATCGTTTTAGGTAGTTTGGTCAATAGGTCCATAGTGATATGTTCCCATTTCCAAACCGGGATCTCCAAAGGTTGCAGATTTCCATATGGTTTCTGGTGTTCCGCCTTGACTTGTAAGCAAGTCAAGCACTTCTCCACGTATTTTACCACATCCCTCTTTATTCCGGGCCACCAATAGTTTTGTTTCAGATCGTTGTACATCTTGGTCGCACCCGGATGAATAGAATATCAAGATTTATGAGCTTCATCGAGTAGAAGCGTCTTAACCCCACAAGAATTGGAACCCATACTCTCCCGGATCGAGTCTTCAACCCGTTCCTTCCATCCGACAAATCTTTTATCTGACCGATTATTCTTTCCTTTTTCTAGTTCCCCTCTTTCACTGCCTCTACTTGCGCATCTCGGATACGCTCAAGTATACCCGAGGTTACAACAAGTTGCATCGACCTTACTCGTATTGGGACATAATCCGCTTTTCTTCTCAGGGCATCCGCCACCACATTTGCCCTTCCGGGGTGATAATGTATTTCACAGTCGAAATCTTTCATCGTTTCTAACCATCGCCTTTGTCGCATATTTAACTCCTTCTGATCGAAGTAGTATTTTAAGCTCTTGTGATCGATGAATATGGTGCACCTTACCCCATATAAATAGTGCCTCCATATTTTCAATGCAAACACCACCGCAGCCAATTCAAGATCGTGCGTAGGATATTTCTTTTCATGTATTTTCAGTTGCCTCGAGGCATAAGCTATAACTTTACCCCGTTGCATCAAAACACATCCGAGCCCCGATAGTGAGGCATCCGAATATACCACCAGGTCTTCGACCCCGTCCGACAACGTTAATACCGGAGCTTGAGTTAACTTCTCTTTTAGAGCTTGGAATGCTCTTTCTTGTTCAACACCCCAAATAAATTTCTCCTCTTTCCGAGTTAACTTAGTTAACGGCGATGCAATCTTGGAGAAGTCTTGAATAAATCTCCTGTAATATCCCGCAAGCCCTAAGAAACTTCTAATTTCCGAGGGGTTCTTCGGGGGATTCCACTTTGACACAGCCTCAATCTTTGACGGATCCACCAATATTCCATCGGCACTTATGACGTGGCCGAGGAATTACACCTCTCGTAACCAGAAGGCGCACTTGGAGAATTTCGTATACAACCTTTCTCGTCTGAGTGTCTCTACCACCTCTTGTATGTGGTGTGCATGCGCTGCTTCACTTTTCAAGTACACCAGAATATCATCGATAAATACGATTACCGATTTATCCAACATTGGCTTGCAAACCCGATTCATGAGGTCCATGAAAGCCGCGGGTGCATTTGTCAGCCCAAATGACATCACGAGGAACTCGTAATGTCCGTATCACGTGCGGAAAGCCGTCTTCGGCACATCTTCCTCCTTCACCATTAGTTGGTGATACCCCGATCTAAGGTCAATTTTTGAAAACCAATTCGCACCTTGTAATTGGTCGAATAGATCGTCTATTCTCGGAAGCGAGTATCGATTCTTTACCGTGAGTTTGTTTAACTCCCGGTAATCAATAGACATGCACATGCTTCCGTCTTTCTTTGTCACGAATAGCACCAGTGCGCCCCAAGGAGACGCACTCGGCCTTATGAATCCTTTATCGAGCAGGTCTTGAATTTGTGACATCAATTCTTGTAATTCTGACGGCGCAAGTCGGTATGGTGCTTTAGCCACGGGTTACGCACCCGGAACCAATTTGATTCCTAACTCTACCTCCCGTTCAGGCGGTATCCCCGGTAGATCTTCCGGATATACATCTTCGAAGACACGTATCACCGGTACGTCTCCTATTTTCAACGACTCTTTCTCGGGCTCATTCGCGTATATCATAAATGCCTTACATCCATGCTTCATGAGCTTGTGAGCTTTCAACATCGAGCATATTGTAGGGTTACCTCCTTTTTCGCCATAAATGGTGACGTGTTTTCCGCTCGGAGATGTTATCTTTATCTCCTTACGAAAACACACGACCTTTGCGTGGTGCTGAGATAGCCAATCCATCCCAACAACTACTTGAAACTCCCCCTTCGACATCGGGATTAGATCTATCAAGTATTCCTCATCATCGATACTTAATTTGCAGCCTCGACAAATATCACAAACTATAAAGCTTTTGTTGTCCCCTGTTTCAACTTCTGAGGGTACAAATAATTTCGTCAATACAAATGAAGGATGTCGAATAAATCCATGTGAAACGAAGGATTTATTCGCACCCGTATCAAATAATACACGTGCAGGAATTGAGTTTATTGCGAATATACCTGAGACCACATCGGGTTCTGTCTTTGCTTCAGCTGCAGTAAGTTGGAAGGATCTAGCCTTCGCCTTTGGAGCTTCTGTTGGAGATTCTTTAATATCTCTCTTTCCAACTAAGTCTGGGCATTCGGAGTTTTTGTGGACGGGCTAATAATATTTGTAGCAAACTGAGACTTTACCCGGGCATAGAGACGCCGTGTGCCCCGTTTTACCACATATGGGGCACGGTTTGTCTTTGAAACGGCACTCACCCTTGTGCCCTTTCCCACACACTTTACAACTTGGCGACCCGCCTTTAGCATCCACCTTCTTTCCTGATTCAACAGTTCGAGATTTCTTTGTAGGGCTTGGATTCACATCCTGTGCCCTTCGCTCGCCCCTCTCAATTTGTTTCTTCAACTCGATTTCCCGCTCTCGGGCGGTGTTGATAATATACGTGAGGGTTTCATACTTTGACGGAGTCATGAACTCCTGGTATTCAGCACTCAGCATGTTGTAATAGTAGTATATCTTCTGCTCTTCAGTGGTGACCAACTCGTCACAGAATCTCAGCTTATCCATGAAGATGCCCGTGATCTTATCGATTGTTTCACCCTTTTGTCTTAGCTGGATGAATTCTTCCTTGATCCTGTTAATAACCGCTTTGGGACTATGGTGTTTAAGGAACGGCACCTTAAACTCATCCCAAGTCATACCCTCGCCGCTTCGGCTCCTATTTCCTTCTTTTTATTGTCCCACCAGTCTTTGGCTTGACCCCTCAACTGACCCGTTCCGTAAGCAACAAAGTCACTTACGTCACAATGGGTCCTTTCAAACTCTCCTTCAACATCGCTTAACCATCTCTGGCATATTATCGGGTCGACCTCCCCGTTGTAGATTGGCGGTTTACACGCCTTGAACTCTTTGTACGAACATCCTTTATGTTCTCCCGATTTCTCTTTCATGAGGTTGACACTATCTTCCAACCTTTTGACTCGTTCTTCGACTAGTGATAACACCGTGTTTTGAATTTTGTCTATAAACCCTGATAGACTACCTTCAATTGCCTTCCCCACTTCTTCGGCAATTATCTCTTTCATTTGTTCGGTGCTTGTCGACACCGGATCATCATCATTTCTTTCCGTCATCTTGAAACTGAAATATTTACATTAATCTTTAAACATTTCATTTATAACATAGCTTTATTTGCTTTGGAGTAAATTGCCATTTTAGTCCCCGAGTTTTGTCCAAATTTGCCATTTTTGTCCGAATAGTTTTTTTGCCTCTGGGTCTCTGAATTTTCCCTTTTGTTGCCATTTTGATCACATACACTAACTCCATCCAAAAACTCCATCTTTAACCAGGGGTATTTTGAGGATTTTCATTTTAAATGTTTTCAATTGCCATTTTGATCCAATTCCAAAAAATCAAAAAAATTCCAAAAAAATCTAAAAAATAATAAAAATTCTAAAAAATCATAAAAACCCTAAAAAATTCAAAAAATCCGTTTCGGCGCGAACCGTTTCGAACCCAAACCGTTTCGAGCTGAACCATTTCGATCTGAACCGTTTCGACGCGAACCGTTTCGACTCGTACCGTTTCGAGCTGAACCGTTTCGATGCGAACCGTTTCGAACAGTACCGTTTCGAAGCCGAACCGTTTCAAGCCAAACCGTTTCAACCTGTACCGTTTCGAAGCCGAACCGTTTCAAGCCATACCGTTCTGAACCGAACCGTGCCTTATCGAACCGAACCGTTTCGAGCTGAATCGTTTCGACGGTTTAGGTCGAAACGGTTCGGTTCGAAAGGGTTCAACTCAAAACGGTTCGCATCGAAACGGTACGGTTCGAAACGGTTCGCGTCGATAAGGCACGGTTCGCATTGAAACGGTACGGTTCGAAACGGTTCGCGTCTATAAGGCACGGCTCGCGTTGAAACGATTCAGCTCGAAACGGTTCGGGTCGAAACAGTTCGGGTCAAAATGGCACGGGTCGAAACGGTTCGCGTCGAAACGGTTCAGCTCGAAACGGTTCGGTTCGAAACGGTTCGGCTAGAAACGGTTCGAAACGGTTCGGTTCGAAACGGTTCAGCTCGAAACGGTTCGCATCGAAACGGTTCAGCTCGAAACGGTACGGGTCGAAATGGTTCGCGTCGAAATGGTTCGGGTCGAAACGGTTCGGGTCGAAACGGTACGGGTCGAAACGGTTCGCATCAAAACGGTTCAGCTCGAAACGGTTCGGGTCAAAACGGTACGGGTCGAAACGGTTCAGGTCGAAACGGTTCAGGTCGAAACGGTACGGGTCGAAACGGTTCAGCTCAAAACGGTTCAGGTCGAAACGGTACGGGTCGAAACGATTCGCGTCGAAACGGTTCAGCTCGAAACGGTTCGGGTTCGAAACAGTTCGCGCCGAAACGGATTTTTTGGATTTTTTAGAATTTGTTAGAATTTTTATAATTTTTTAGAATTTTTATTATTTTTTAGAATTTTTTGGATTTTTTTTGATTTTTTGGATTTTTTTTTTCTTTTTTGGAATTTTTTTGATTTTTTGGAATTGGATCAAAATGGCAATTGAAAACATTTAAAATGAAAATCCCCAAAATACCTCTAGTTAAAGATGGAGTTTTTGGATGGAGTTAGTGTATGTGATCAAAATGGCAACAAAAGGGAAAAGTCAGGGACCAAGAGGCAAAAAAAAAAACTATTTGGACTAAAATGGTAAATTTGGACAAAACCCAGGGACTAAAATGGCAATTTACTCTTTGCTTTGGACAAAGTCCGTAACTTGCTTTAACCGTTCTCATTTGGTGCACTTTCCGGGTTTGAGTGTGTTAATACGCTCTTCCCATGCACATTCACATTGATTCACATCTCATTTCTTACATAAGATAAAATCTACTAAAATAATTAATTAATTCTTACCGGATGATCGATCAAGCTTGAACCGAACACTTTGTTGACAACCTTGAGCTCTGATTACCAACTTGTAAGAACCATATAATTTTTAATCGAATTTAATGTGAATACGCATGATTTTAGATAAAATAGTAATTTACTTCTAACTAGTATAAAATTTAAGATTTAAAGTGGTCCCATACTAGTTGACTATTAAACTAGTTCCAACATTCAAAATATGATACATAAAATGTTTTCATCACAAACATTGTCTAAAACAAGTTAAACTATTGCGGAAGCTTCAAAAGGGTGTGTTCGGTTCTTCAAAAACATGCTTGACCGCCAACCAGAAAGTTCCCCTTGTCACCTAAGGTCAAAGCCACTTAAGATGTTAGTTTTGACAATTATATGGAGTGTATAAACAAGTTCCAACATCAAATCACGAGAAATAAAATAAAATTCCAGTTTCTGTCTTGTCGCGTGTCGCAAGGACCGTCGCGTGGCGCGGCGTTCCTCGCGTGTCGCGCCAGACCCTAGTGGTCCTGTCGCGTGGCGTGGACGGGACGGTTTTCCAGCAGATGCAGTTTTTTGACCTGCATTTCCTGCCAGCTCCGGAAATTCAGTTTTGACTCGTAAACCCGTTTTAGGTGATTCTTTTTCCTATACGTCTATAAATTCAATACCGACGTACCTATAATGATTGCCGGACCAAAAATTTGCTTTACGGGACGAACAACTAAAGATCACTATGCAATTATTCGACCCATTCTGGTTACCCTTATTCTGCTACTTCTTTAATAGTAACATAAGGCGCGTTTTACCCAAACTTCCGGGTCTTATTATCACCGGCACATCACTACCAAACTTATGGCTTCACGCTCTTGTGATTGTTACCGCCCATGTTAACTTATTAAGTCAACTCATTACTAATTAATTCGCCATTATTCGACCCTTTTGGCTTATCTACGGATATCCTCCATTACGATGACTACCAAACGACTTCTAACCAATTCTTATCCTATTATTTCAAGCAATGAACATTGACGCTTCAATCAACACAACCTTTATTCTACAACGCAACTAAACATATGCTAGACATCAAAAATTCTCAATGTAACGAATCAAGTTAAATACCTTTAAAGCAAGCCCTTCAAACGCAAGTCACCACCGGCTTGTCCGCTCGATGCTCCGGTATCCTTTCCTATAGAGTTCAACCATGGCATGTTTAGAACTCTTTTCAAATCATATATCGCATAATTTTCCAAAACATAATAATTATGCGGTTTAACTTTAAATTCCAGTTTTAAGTCTTCTTTGAGGCAATTATACAAACACTTTAAGGCCAGCAATTTACACGATGTATTAGCAAGTTCATAACTTGTCATATAGCCCTATATTTTCATCAATCAACTACCTTACGTGAGTATTAGCCTCTAGGATTCTGAAATTGGTTCATACATATCAAATTTCACTAGAACCACCCCCAATTTCCTAGGGTTTATCAAGTTCTACTCCACCCACTAACCACGTTCAATGGTGTTTATGAACTTTGCTAGAATTAAGTATGATTTCAACATGTATTTGTCTAGGGTTTACTCCTAGACACTTCAATGTTCCTATTTCATCTGCATATCATTCATGCATCCACAGATTTCGAATTCCCTAAATTCATGAGAATTTCAAGTAGAGAACTTTTTATCAAATTTTACATACCTTATGATCTCCTTGCAATGGGGATCACCAATTTATGCTCGATTTTCATTTTGGACTTGATTTGAACTTTCAAATTAGAGGTTTTGACAGGAACTAGGGTTTTGGGGAGCTTGGGATCGCCCCTGCTTCTGATCGATTTCCAGAACCAAACACAAGTGTGTGTTTTGTTTTTAATAAATTGATTTTATTATAATTAATTTCCAATTAGACACTTTTAGTCCCCCTAATTTCTATTAGTTCATATTTGAGTGTTTCTAACCCACTTTTGAGTTAACACAAGACTTATAACTAACTAGGTTATCTCGTCCTAGTTAGTTTGTTCTTGTTTATTTAATACTTTATAATTTAATATAAAGTTTTATAATTTCGGGATGTTACAGGGGTGTTTTCAGTGTGGAGACGAGGGTCACTTCAGACGGGATTGCCCTCACCTGAATCAGAATGCTCGTAATGACAGTAACAACACTGGGAACAACAACAACGAAAACAATGGTGGGAATGGTGCACGTGGAAGAGTATTTACCATTGGTGCTGGGAAGCTACGAATGATGGCAACGTTGTGACTGGTATGTTTTCCGTGAACAATCTATTTGCTTCTGTTTTATTCGACTCTGGTACCGATTGGAGTTATGTGTCTTTGGGGTTCAGTCGTCAGTTAGGGTTGACTCCTAGACCTCTTGTAAACAAGCACATAGTAGAATTAGCTTATGGTAAATCGATTGAAGCTTCACATGTTCTTTTTGGGTGTAAACTCGATCTTATGGGTCAAGTGTTTGATATTGACCTACTTCCCGTTACTCTTGGAAGCTTTGATGTAGTCGTTGGTATGGACTGGTTGTCTAAAAATCAAGCGAAAATTCTCTGTAAAGAGAAAATCGTGCGTATCCCTCTCCCTAGTGGGGAATCCCTGTCGGTTCAAGGTCATCGTAGTGGTGCAATGGTTGGCATCATCTCAGCCATGAAAGACCAGAAGTGTCTCGAAAGGGCTACCCTGCTATTTTAACACTTGTTACTGATACTCAGCCTGAAGAAAGGAAATCGAAGACTTACCTGTTGTTCATGAGTTTTCTGACATTTTTCCTGAAGAACTTCCTGGGTTACCTCCACACCGTTAGGTAGAATTTCAGATTGACCTTACACCAGGAGCAGCCCCGATTGCCCGTGCTCCTTATCGTCTTGCACCAAGAGAGTTGCAAGAGCTGTCAAATCAACTCCAAGAACTGTTGGATATAGGTTTTATCCGACCCAGTTCTTCACCTTGGGGAGCTCCAGTTCTGTTCGTAAATAAGAAGGATGGGTCCTTTCGTATGTGTATAGATTACCGTGAACTCAACAAGGTGACCGTCAAGAACCGTTATCCTTTACCACGTATTGTCGATCTGTTTGACCAGTTGCAAGGGTCAAGTTTCTACTCGAAGATCGATTTAAGATCGGGCATCAGATGAGAGTCCGAGAGGAGGATGTCCCTAAGACAGCTTTTCGAACGCGGCATGGCCATTATGAGTTTCTGGTTATGCCATTTGGGTTGAGAAACGCACCAACGGTTTTCATGGACCTCATGAACCGTGTGTGCAAACCGTACCTCGATGATTTCGTCATTGTGTTTATCGATGACATCTTGATTTACTCTAAGAGCAAGGAGGACCACGAGCGACACTTGCGTCTTATCTTGGAGCTCCTGAGGAAGGAGCAACTCTACGCTAAATTCTCTAAGTGTGATTTCTGGATTCGAGAAGTACACTTCCTTGGTCACATTGTTAACGAAATGGGGATACACGTGGATCCTGCTAAGATTGATGCCATCAGAAATTGGGCGGCACCGAAGAATCCTTCGGAGGTGCGACAATTTCTCGGTCTCGCTGGGTACTATCGCAGGTTTATTAAAGACTTCTTGAAGATCGCTCAACCTCTTACCTCGTTGACACAGAAAGGCGTGGTATATTCTTGGTAACGAAGCAGGAAGATGCTTTCCAGCTCTTGAAACAAAAACTCTGCAGTGCACCAATCTTGTCATTACCTGTGGGTACCGAGGATTTTGTGGTGTATTGTGATGCTTCTATTCAGGGTCTCGGTTGTGTGCTAATGCAAAGCGAGAAGGTGATAGCGTACGCTTCTCAGCAGTTAAAGGTTCATGAGAAGAATTACACGACTCACGAGTTAGAAATGGGGGCCGTGGTCTTTGCGTTAAAAATCTAGAGGCATTACTTGTACGGTAATCAATGCACTATTTATACCGACCACAAGAGCCTTCAGCAGATCTTTGATCAGAAGGAATTGAATATGTGACAGCGTCGCTGGGTAGAACTCTTAAACGACTATGACTGTGAAATCAGGTATCACCCAGGTAAAGCTAACGTGGTAGCTGATGCCCTTAGTCGAAAGTAAACGAAACCCAAGCGTGTACAAGCCTTACCGCTCATGATTCACTCAAATCTTCTTGATCAGATCCGTTCGGCTCAGACTGAAGCGTTGAAGGAAGAAAACCTGGAAGCTGAATATTTTCGGGGCATGGAAAAACGACTCGTGGATTGATCAGACGACATTTATTATTTTATGGAACGGATATGGGTTCCTTTGTTTGGCAATCTTAGAGAGCTCGTGATGGACGAAGTGCACAAGTCTCGATACTCTGTTCACCCAGGTTCGGATAAGATGTATCAGGCCCTCAAAGTCTTATATTGGTGGCCGAAGATGAAAGTGATGGGTTTTTATCATGTTTATCAAAGTTATTTTATCCTTATAAAATAAAAACGCAGCGGAATATTTATTTAAAACATGTTACTTTGTTGATATAAAACCCCTTTTATATGTAAAACCCGGATCCATGTATGAACAATGCATGCTATCAAAATTAAAACACAACCGTAGAGTGTTTAGAAGACTACCTTCTTGGAGTAAAAGAAATAAAAGGATGATGCTTCTTGAATGGTTGCCTTTAAGTGTAGAAGACCTCAAGCTTGTATACCCCAAGCCTTCCAACAAAACACTTTAAGTTTGCTAGGATTTGAACACTTGAATCGGACTTGAAAAACTCTCTTGAACCACCTTAAAGTTGGCCGAAATTTTAAGAGAATAAACTGTTGGTGCACTACATCTGTCGACTTCGTCTTGGATCGAGTCATACATTGTGTTGTATAGATTAGGGCACGTTTTACGAGAAAACAGGAGATTGTATGTGTTTAGAGTGTTAGTTTCGCTCATATGAACATAGGGTGAAGGTTCCGCTTATTTGTACTCATGTAGTTTCGCTTATATGGACATGTCCATATGAGCGAAACCATCTGGTCAATATATAGAGTCCATTTGAGCGAAACCAGATAGATCGATGACCTTGTATTCCACGCCGAAGTGCTGCCGGTGTGAAGAACTGCATGTAATCGAGTGATAATCAATACAATTAGCAGTTTTAGTGAAGATTCAGCTGTTTCTACCTACATTTCTTGTAATTCCGCACCTGAAACGTAGTTGAACGCCTCTGAACGACTCAATCGGGTCAGAACACGATCCTACAAGTGGTATCAGAGCTTGGGAAGAGGAGTTCTGCAGAGATTAGCTGGATTTTATCATCATTTCTTGCTTCTACACCTTCTTTATTCAATTCAGAAAATTTTCACGGTCGAAATCTACTTGGTAGTTCCGCTTTTGTGTCAAAAAGTTTGAAAGGTTTCGCTCCATAGTGCCTAATAGTTTCGCTCATAGGTGCTTAATTTGAGGTTCCGCTCATAAGGACCAGCAGGGTTTCGCTCATACGGGTAACTTCTAGTTCCGCTCTTCTATACATCAAGGTTTCGCTCCAAGTGAAACTTTAAGGTTCCGCTTCTAAGGATATAAATAGTTCCGCTTTTCTGAACATCAACTAGTTTTGTTCTCGTGAACATCAACTAGTTTCGCTTTTAAGGACATCAAGAGTTTCGCTTCTGTGATCATTCTAGTTTCACTTATTTGTCATTTGTCACACCGCCAAAATCCACCCGCGGAGTACCACCGCTTGGAGGCGTGACATGACCAGGATCAAGCCACCAATCATATTGAACATAAGAGTAAATAGTAAATGTCATTCATCAATACGAAAGGTGTTTGCAAAACCAAACATAATCAATTGTGTAGCGGAAGCATTAATGTAAAAAAAAATCCAACGTAAGTATCAAGTTCTCATAAGGTAAATATTTAACATGGAACTCAACAATCCATGTGCCCACAACGATCGCACCTCCAGTGCAAGCTCCTTGGGTACCTATGGTCCTGCAAGGCATGTAACAGAAAATCAACAACTAGTTGAGCGAGTTCACAGTAAGTAAGTTCGTAATAGTAAGTTCATCTCGTAACATGTGGCTCTACTAGGCCGATAGTATGTTCTATTAGAGGGGGCTTCCCATATTTGTTTATACACTAGACTATTTGTAACCATAAGTGTTCTTCTTAACCTGAGAATAGTAGTACGTACAAGGTTTACGTAGGTTTACGTAAGCGTCCTTCTCAACCCGAGGACAGTGGTATGCGGGGGTTTACGTAGGTTTTACGTAAGTGCCTCTAATAACCCGAGGTAGTAGTGAATATAAGTTTACGTAGGTTTTACGTAAGTGCCCTTTGCATCCTTAGGACAGTGATGAGTACAAGTATACGTAGGTTTTACGTAGGTATCCTTCGCATCCGAGGACGATGGTAGATCGTCTAGTAACAGTGTAAGTACAAGTATTTGTTCAATCCCATTCCTTCAATCCCATTCCCTACCCACCGGGAATCCCATGCCTTGGTAAGAGTGTGAACTCACCTTGGTTTGCTCGGCAGATACACAGAAAGGTCAAGTCTAGCTGCTAGTGGTCAACCACGTCCTAGCATGGTTACCATACAAGTCAGGTTTTGGTTTCGAGTGGTGCAAATAAGTATCACATAAGCTAGCAGATTAAGAACACGCATTGATCATGGCTAACACATAATGCATGTTATCACATTGACAGTAGCATTCAAGTACTCATCATGTCTAATTGTACGATCCAAAAGATAAAGCCCAATAACAGGCGGCCCAACATGTTGTGCGTTCAGCACAGCCTTGTGCGATTCACAACATGTTGTGCGTTTCCGTTAATCACCCGGCCCAAATAACAAGAAGCCCAAACAAATCTATAAGCATAAACACGGCCCAATCAACTAAGCCAAAGCCTTGTGCGATCCGGACAGCTTTTACGATCCGGTCGACTTGTGCGATCCGATTGGGTTGTGCGATCAGAACTAGCCCAGCCCAACCTGAATATCCGGCCCAACAGTTAAACAATCATAACAACTTGTGCGATCCAACAGTCTTGTGCGACTGGGGACCTCTTGTGCGATCAGGTCATCTTGTGCGACCAGATCAGCTTGTGCGACTAGACTTCTTGTGCGATTAGTTTAAATATTCCGGATATCATGCCATTCGGTTACAATCATTCAATAGTTTCCAATTTTACAATTATCAATCAACAGTTTCTATCCTAACTAATGTTCGATTAAACCAAGTAATCATCAGCAATTCATATGAACTCTAATCATATTCAAATCATAACAACAACTTACATATTAACTATTAAATCATGGAATTAAATCACACAACACATCATACTCGATTGTAGCTCTAATCCGATTAACATCATCATACACATGTGTGCCGATTTCATGACATTAACATTAACAGTTATATCATTCCCAAATCATCATGTAAAACATACATATATCACAACATCATGCAACCTTATTATTAATGATTCCACAAACAAGAATCCTAAACGGATTTAATCAATCATATAACGATACACCTTCATCGATCAACATAAAATCAAATAACAACAAAACACTTAAAACACTAACCGGATTAGAGATGAATTAGGGTTAATCCGAATCACAAGCTTCGAGGGAGAGGGTGTTGTTGCCGTCGAGTTCTAGAGAGAAGGAAGAGAGCACTAGGGTTTTGTGTGTGTGGGTGTTTTGCAACAAATGAGGAGTATACCCTCTACTCATGGGTTATGCGACACAAAGGGGGTGGGCCGAACCCTCGTAATGGGCTGCCCATTCGATTCACTCACAAGAGAGGTGTGGGCCGAGAGTAATAAAGCCCAAAGGCTTGTGCGTTCGAGTTGCTATTGTGCGATTGGTTTATTTCGTGTGATTCCAATACATATACATACAAGTACAACACATATTCATATAACATTCACTTATAACATTCATTGAATCAACATATCAGATTATCACACTGAGTTCTCATACATAGCATAAGTTCAAAACATGCTACATTAAGCACAAAGATAGGTTCTGAGATACGAGTTGTCACATTATCCCCAACTTGAAAGAAATTTAGTCCCGAAATTTGGTACGTACTCACTGAGGTAGCTAGTTAAGTTGCATGGTTTTCCTGGGGTGTCACATCCACCCCCCGTTCCCGAAATTCCATGGTAGCTTCAGCCTCAGTAGTGGTTGTACTGTTTGCGAACAATTGGGGATACTTTTCTTTCATTTGGTCTTCGCGTTCCCAGGTGAACTCTGGGCCACGACGGGAGTTCCAACGAACTCGAATGAGAGGTATTCTGGTGTGCTTGAGGACCTTAACACCCCGGTCCGTGATTTCAACAGGTTCCTCGACGAATCGCAATTGTTCGTCGATAGTGAGCTCCTTCAAAGGAACTATGAGGGTCTCATCTGACAGACACTTCTTCAGATTCGACACGTGAAAGACGTTGTGAACTGCACCGAGTTCTGCTGGTAAGTTCAGTTTGTAGGCCACCTTGCCTATTCTTTCTATGATCTTGAACGGTCCGACATACCACGGATTGAGTTTGCCCCTTTTGCCAAAATGAACCACACCCTTCCAGGGTGAGACTTTGAGTAGCACTCGATCCCCAACTTGGAACTCGAGCGGTTTCCTGCGCTTATCAGCGTAACTTTTCTGATGGTCACGAGCTGCCGCCATGCGTTGTCGTATCTGTGCAATCCGTTCCATAGCATCAACTACCATTTCCGGACCTGTGATTTGACTATCCCCCACCTCTGCCCAACAGAGAGGTGACCGGCATTTACGCCCATACAATGCCTTGAATGGAGCGGCTTGAATGCTGGTGTGGTAATTGTTATTGTACGAAAACTTCACCAAAGGAAGATGCTTTTCCCAGCTATTGCTGAAATCAATAACACATGCCCGAAGCATGTCTTCTATGGTTTGAATCGTGTGCTCAGACTGCTCATCCGTCTGAGGGTGGTAAGCTGTGCTCATGTCTAATTGAGAGCCAAAAGATTTGTGCATTGCTTGCCACAGTTCTGAAGTAAATCGTGCATCACGATCCGAAATAATGGAGGTTGGCACTCCGTGCCTTGAGACAACTTCCTTGAGATATATGTCTGCTAGAGTGGAGAACTTATCTGTTTCCTTGATGGCCAAGAAGTGAGCAGACTTTGTGAGTTGATCCACGATCACCCAAATAGTATCGTTCCCCCGTTGGGATCTAGGCAGGCTAGTAACGAAATCCATTGAAATTTCCTCCCATTTCCATTGTGGTATCTTGGGTTACTGAAGTAGGCCTGATGGTTTCTGATATTCCGCCTTGACTCTCGCACAAGTCAGACACTTGCCAACGTAAGTTGCAATGTGGGCCTTCATGCTAGGCCACCAATACGTAGTTCTGAGATCGTGGTACATTTTATCCGAACCTGGATGTACCGAGTAGCGAGACTTGTGTGCTTCATCCATCACAAGTTCTCGTAAACCGCCATATAGTGGGACCCAAATACGCCCCATTACATAGTAGGCACCGTCTTCCTTCTGTTCTAATCGCTGCCTTGAGCCACGTAAGGCATCAGCCCTTAGTTTTTCTGGTTTCAATGCTGCTACCTGAGCATCTCGTATCTGTGCAGGAAGACCAGACTAAATAGTAAGCTGTAGTGGTCACACGCGTCTAGGTAGAGTGTCTTTTCGACTGAGAGCGTCAACCACAACGTTGGCTTTGCCTGGATGGTACTTGATGGCGCATTCGTAATCGTTAAGTAGTTCTACCCATCGACGTTGACGCATGTTCAATTCCTTCTGCTTGAAGATATGCTTGAGACTCCTATGATCGGTGTAGATGGTGCACTTGGTACCGTACAGGTAGTGTCGCCATATCTTAAGCGCGAAAACAACAGCTCCCAGCTCTAAATCGTGTGTAGTGTAATTCCGTTCATGAACCTTGGGTTGACGCGATGCATAAGCAATGACCTTGTCGTGCTGCATTAACACACATCCAAGGCCCTGGATGGATGCGTCGCAATAAACCACAAAATCGTCCGTGCCTTCTAGCAATGAGAGGATAGGTGCACTGCAGAGTCTATCCTTTAAGTGCTGAAAAGCTGTTTCCTGTGCATTGCCCCAGTGATAAGTGACACCCTTCTATGTCAGTAGCGTAAGCGGCTGCGCAATTTTCGAGAAATCATTGATAAACCTCCTGTAGTAACCTGCCAAACCCAAGAATTGGCGAATTTTTGTTGGTGTACGCGGTGCAGGCTAGTTCCTGATCGACTCTACCTTGGATGGATCAACATGAATCCCGTCCTTGTTTACCACATGGCCTAGAAAGTGGACTTCACGAAGCCAGAAGTCGCTTTTCGAAAGTTGGCGTACAGTTGTTCTGTTTGAAGGAGTTCCAATATAAGTCTTGGAATAGATCAGGATGTCATCGATGAAGACAATCACAAACTTGTCTAAATAAGGCTTGCACACTCTGTTCATAAGATCCATGAAGACTGCCGGTGCGTTTGTCAACCCGAATGGCATGACAAGAAACTCGTAGTGGCCGTAACGGGTTCTGAATGCGGTTTTGGAGACGTCTTCATCCCGGACTCTCAGCTGATGATAACCTGACCTCAGGTCTATCTTGGAGTAGTAGCTCGACCCTTGCAACTAGTCGAATAAGTCATCAATTCGTGGAAGAGGATAGCGATTCTTCACTGTCACCTTGTTGAGCTCGCGATAATCAATGCACATCCTGAAGGTATCGTCCTTCTTTTTCACAAATAATACTGGAGCTCCCCAGGGCGAAGAGCTTGGACGAATAAAGCTCTTTTCCAAGAGCTCTTGTAGTTGCTTAGACAGTTCTTCCAGTTCAGTTGGAGCTAAGCGGTATGGGGCACGAGCTATGGGTGCTGCTCCAGGAGCTAGCTCGATCTGGAATTCTACCTGGCGATGAGGCGGTAGCCCAGGTAAATCTTCAGGGAACACCTGAGGAAAGTTGCGTACAGCTGGAATATCTTCCAGTTCCTTTTCTTTTTCTGATGCATCGGTAACAAGTGCCAGAATGGCAGTGTGGCCTTATGCAAACACTCCTGAGCCTTTAGAAAGGAGATGATGCCTACCACAGCACCACTCTTGTTGCCTTGAACTTCGAGGGGTTCTTTACTAGAACGGGGGATACGAATGATCTTCTCCTTACATAGGATCTCTGCGTGATGTTGGGATCAGCAGTCCATTCCAATGACGATGTCGAAACTACCCAAAGCTATGGGAATGAGATCGATAGAGAAAGTCTGACCAGCGAGGATAAGATTACAACCCTGAACTATGTGTGTGGCCTTTAGACTTTTACCGTTAGCTAACTCTACGACATGTTTGGTGTTTAAGGGAGTTGGTGCACGTTTTAACATTTGGCTATCTTTTAGAGACATATAACTTGTATCCGCACCCGAATTAAACAATACAGTAACATAAAAGTCGTCGAGAAGAAACTTACCCATGACTATGTTGGGATCATTCCTTGCTTCTCCCTGCCCCAGCACAAATGCACGTCCCCTAGCTTCGTTGCCATTTTTGTTTACCGTTGTTATTTCCGTTGCCTTGGTTATTGTTGTTGTTGTTGTTGTTGTTCAGGTTTCAGTTTAACTGGGGCAGTGTCTCAGGAAGTGACCCTCAGCGCCACAATGAAAACATCCCTTGTTGCCCTGCTGCTGATTCTGCGGTGTCTGCTGCTGCTGGTTCTAAGTTACAGGCCGTGGGCTCCTACAATCCTTGGCCTCATGACCCATCTTGAGACACCTCTGACAGCGTCCCTTGTTACACTGGCCACTTTGATGTCTATTGCAAATGTTGCACCTTGGGTGATTTCCTTGGTATCTTCTCTGCCCGTGACTACCAGAAGACTGCTGACCGGGACTCTGGTAGTTGTTAGTTATTTGTTGCTGATGTCACACCCCCAAAATCCACATGCGGAGTACCACCGCTTGGAGGCGTGACTGACCAGGATCTTAGCCACCAATCACATTGAACATCATGAGTATATTTAAATAAACTTTCATTTATTAACAACAGTGTACAATATTTCCCAGTTTACAGCGAAAGCATATTCAATTCAATAAGTGTTTATAAAATCACATGTAAGCTCTTAGTCTTGTGTTACGTTTTCCTTGTGTCCCGACCCATGACCACTCCAGCTTCTCAGACAGCAAGTTCCTTTGATATGCACCTAAAGGCCTGCAAGGCATGTAACAACGAGTCAACAACAATGTTGAGCGAGTTCACAGATGGGTGTTCGTTTTAAGTGTTTTACGAAAACGTAGTTTGTCTTTAGCTGGCTCACTTGCCGTGGGGGTTTCCCATGTTGAAAATATGTTTAACCAGTTTACTCTATTTCCCAAAACATATCCATAGATGGTGGGGGTTTCCCACGTAAAATAACAGTTTACCCTGTTTCCCGAACATATCCATAGATGATGGGGGTTTCCCATAGTTAAAAATATAATTAACCAGTTTACCCTGTTTCCCAAACCTTTTTACGATACTTAGTGGGGGCTTCCCATGTTTGTATGTACTAGACTAGTGGTAACCATAAGTGTTCTTCTTAACCCGAGAACAGGAGTACGTACGAGGTTTACGTAGGTTTTACTGCCCTTGTTAACCTGAGGACAGTGGTACGCGTGTGGTTTACGTAAGTTTTACGTAAGTGTCCCTTGAAACCTGAGGACAGAAGTAAGCACAAGTGTACGTAGGTTTTACGTACGTGTCCCTCGAAACCTGAGGACAGAAGTAAGCACAAGTGTATGTAGGTTTTACGTACGTGTCCCTCGAAACCTGAGGACAGGAGTAAGCACAAGTGTACGTAGGTTTTACGTACGTGTCCCTCGAAACCTGAGGACAGAAGTAAGCACAAGTGTACGTAGGTTTTACGTACGTGTCCCTCGAAACCTGAGGACGATGGTAGATAGTCTAGCAAGAGTGTAAGTGTGAACTCACCTTTGATTTGCTCGGTAAGATTAATTACTTGTTTATAGTTGAGCACTCAAATCCTAGGATGGTTCCAATGCCAGTCAGTTACAAATACATATAAATCACATATCCTTCATACACATTACACAAGTAGCACTGTATAATATCATGCAAGTTATCAGATTATACAATTTAACAATTGGTAACAGACGCAATGATTTCATGTACTAAGTATCTGGAATCCCCTGATATTGATAATCCGCCGGTTTCTACTTTAATACAAGTTGACAACACTAAACATTCAGCATGTAAACAAACACTTATACTAGACCCAAGACCCAAACCCAAGTGCACAACTCGTAATGTGAAGCCCAACATTAACGGCCCAACTCGAGTGCATAGTAGGGCCCCGAATACGTATGACGTTTACTGTGTGGCCCAAGAGTGGCTCATAATTAGTGAATGTTTTCTTTTTATTTGTGCGGCCCAATCACATAAGTAGAGCCCAAGGTAGCATGTAAAGCTTTGATGGGTGTGCGAATCCACACAAGTGCAGGGCCCAACCAATATGTAATTTATCCGTGGCCCATCAATCATTTACTAGCCCCCCTTTCTCTCCTTCGGTTACTGATTGTTAGTAAATTTTATAACATGATCAACATGATATTCAAAATAACCATTAAATATTACAAATACATCATTGCTATCACTTTGCTCGATTGGACCCATATTACAAGCATGTGGCCGCCATCTATTATTCAAAGCTATCCAATTTATCAAATCACTTAACTTCACATTCATTGGACCACTAAGAACACTAATATATCAATATTGGTTACTTAAATTTTGGTGAATTCAGTGGACTACCTTGATAGGACCAAACACAATTAGTGGGTTCAACAATTACAAAGTGGATGAGTTCTTGTTTCTCATCATTGGCCAATTCTAGAGGCATACATCAAACCAAGAGAATCCCATATTACTCCCATGTGCACATCGACATCAACAAGCACACATATAAACAATTTCATCTTCCCTGACAATTTACATGCAATCACATAATATAGCACATGCAATTCTATTTATTAACACAAGTGGCTTCCATTCCGTTTATTAACACATGCAATTCTATTTATTAAACAAAACATAAGTGGCTGCCATTCACTATCACACATGGCCGAGAATGGCCAGATCACGATTCGGATAACCCACTTTCCTATTCAATCCTAGTTTCTAAAACATAAAGACATCCTATGATTCTGAGCATACATCACATAGGTTCGCATATAGACAAAAGAAATCAAATAAACCTAAAAAAAAGTAAGATCATACTAACCATGGGATTGTAGAGGGTGCACTATAGCGAACAGGGGAAATTCTTCGAATGATCTAATTGCCGTCGCTGATTCTAGAGGGCCTAGGGTTTGTGTTCTTTGTGTGAAATATAATTAAATGAGATTACTCAAGGACATTAAGTGTTTACTTAAAGTATTAACATATGAGGGGGTTTTGGGGTCGGCTACGTTTGGGCTTAAAACACATGGGCCATAATAATAATAATAATAATAATAATAATAATAATAATAATAATAATAATAATAATAATAATAATAATAATAATAATAATAATAATAATAATAATAATAATAATAAGAGGGGTGTGGCCTTAGGCCCAAGTGTATGGTTCGGGTTTGAGGTGCGGCCCATTAACGTTACTCTCATACATATAACATCTAGCATTTACGGCTCCTAAACTTTCATATCAACCTTATATAACCATACTTCCAATCATTCGTATATCATACGCAATTAAAATCAATTAATTATTTAAACAGTTCATTCCTTCAGTACACACACGCCAAGCATCAAATGAACAAGAGAAATATTGAAAACACGGGTTGTCACATCATCCCCAACTTGAAAGAAATTTCGTCCCGAAAATTAGCACATAATTACTGAGGAAGCTAGTTAGCTTGCATGGTTTTCCTGGTTTTCCTGGGGTGTCACATCATTCCCCCGTTGGTTTGGAATTTCGTCCCGAAATTCCGTAGTAGCTTGAGCCTCAGTGGTGGTTTCACTTTTCTCGAACAATTGGGGATACATGTGCTTCATTTGATCTTCTCATTCCCAGGTGAACTCTGGGCCACGACGGGAGTTCCAACCAACTCGAACAAGAGGTATTCTGGTACGCTTGAGAATCTTAACATCTCGGTCAGTAGTCTCTACTGGTTCCTCGACGAGTCGCAACTGATCGTCGATAGTGAGCTCCTTGAGAGGAACTATGAGGGTCTCATCTGACAGACATTTCTTCATATTCGACACATGGAATACGTTGTGAACTCCGCTGAGTTCTTCAGGTAGGTTCAGTTTGTAGGCCACCTTGCCTATTTTCTCTGTGATTTCGAAAGGTTCGACCTAACGCGGATTAAGCTTGCATTGTTTACCAAAACGAACCACACCCTTCCAGTGTGAGACTGCAAGTAGAACCCGGTCCCCGACCTGAAATTCGAGTGGTTTCCTGTGCTTAGCAGCACAGCTTTCTGACGGTCACGAGCTGTCGCCATTCGTTGTCGTATCTAAGCAATCTTCTCTGTTGTGCCTACTACGAGTTCTGGGCCAGTGATTTGGCTGTCGCCAACCACTGCCCAGCAAGAAGGTGATTGGCACTAATGCCCGTACAATGCCTCGAATAGAGCAGCCTGGATGCTGGTGTGGTAATTGTTGTTATACGAAAACTCCACTAAAGTTAGATGCCGCTCCCCGCCGTTACCAGAGTCGATCACACGTGCCCAAAGCATGTCTTCAAGAGTTTGGGTGGTGCGTTCAGCCTGACCATCTGTCGGTGGATGATATGTCGTGCTCATGTCTAGACGTGAGCTAAAGGATTTGTGCATCGCTTGCCACAAATCAGATGCAGACCGTGGGTCGCAATCGGAGATAATGGAGGTTGGCACCCCGTGCCTAACAACCACTTCTTTCAGGTAGAGGACTGCAAGTGTAGAAAACCTATCCGTTTCCTTGATTGGCTAGAAAGTGTGCTGGTTACGTGAGACAATCGACGATCATCCAGGTGATATTGTTTTCGTTTCGAGTTGTAAGTAGACTAGCGACCAAATACATGGCAGTCTGTTTTCACCTTCCATATAGGTGTTTCTGGTTGCTAACACTTCGCCTTGACTTTCCCACAAGTCAAACGTCATTCCCATACCTAGCTAGGTGGGCCTTCATGCCCGATTACCAGTACAAGGTTTATAAATCCTAATGCCTCTCATCAAAACACTGACGACTAAAATATCAAAGCCGGTGTGCTTTGCTTAACACAAGTTCCCTACAGTAGCCGTATAATAAGACCCACATTCGTTCCATGAGGTAACGGGTATCGTCCGACCGGTCACAGGTTGCTTCTCCATGGCCCGCATGGGTTCCACTTGAACATCCTCTTCTTTTAGCTCTCCAGTTTGAATAGAGCGAGTCTGATCAGGTAAGTTAGAGTCGATACCGAGCTGCAGAGCTCGTGTATGCTTGGGTTTCACAGTCGTTCCATTCAGCGATGTCAAGCATGCTTTAGCTCTTTCGAACTTCGATACACGGGAGGCCCTTGTGATCGGTCTAGGTAACGCATTCGGTACTGTCCAAGTAATGCCTCCCAGTAAATCCAAAGACCACGGTTTCCACCGCCAGTTGTGTCGTGTAGTTCCTCTTGTAACCCCATTATGTAAGTTATCACCCTCTTGTGTTGCGTCAACGCGTAACTGGGACTCTGATTCAGTCCATCATGGTAGACCACAAAATCTCCCACACCCTCGGGTAAAGACGATGCTCAGTGCATTGCAGAGCTTGGAATTTGAAAGCCGGAAAGACGTCCTCCTGTTCTGTCTTTCACGAACACAGCACCCTGCTGTGCTAGAGAGATTTAAGCTGCACGACCTTCGAAAATCCTGCGATTTATCTGCAATAGTATCAAGTGAAACCAAGGAATTGCTGCATCCTCGAAGGAATCTTTGGTGTCGATCAGTTTCTAACAAGATGCATCGCAGCGAGATCCACGTGTATTCCCACTCCGTTGGTTATATGTCCAAAAGGTATCCCTCGCATCTAGAAGTTACATTTATCAAGACTTCACGCGGTGTGGCTCCTCCTACAGGAGCTCTCAAATAAGATACAAATGCCACCCATAGCGTTCCATTCTCCTGGTCAGGATTCAGAACGTTGTTAACAAATACGGTCGATTCATGTGATCCCTGAAGCTGCTGGTGTATTGGTCAACTTAGTGATCAGAGTGTATAACGTTGAAATGGCTGCATTGCATTCGTCATGCTGTTCTAGGAGCATTCTCCCCTTGGACTTCCATCTGACGATAGTTCGTTCACTAGCAAATCTTCGAACAGAAGCTTGTTCCCCACAGCTGGTCGACGGGTTGTCAATACGTGGTCGAGGCAAATGGTTCATGACTGTCACCTTGTTATTACAATCCTGGCGTCGCCCATGCCAATCCTAAGTGCCCTTCTAAGAGCCTCACTTCAGGTGTTGCTGTTTTCATTACAAGGATTTCTGGTACTGTCGTTGTTCCTTCGATCGTTGCCCTCTTAACATAACCACAGCCACTCCATGTTGTAGTCACCTTTATTTCCTTACTGTAGGCTAGGGTTACGAATACCTTGTTGTCGCTGCGACTGCTGCCTCCAATGTTGTTGTTTGAAACGGAGCTCTACGATCTTTCATCGACGGGGTCCATCTTTTCATCTCCCGTGCCACGTTCTAAGGCGCTACCCCTTATGCTGGCAGTTTCACGTTCCATACCATGGTCTGTTGTCATCGTTTATATCCCGATTAGTTCGTAAAAGTTGACTTCCATGAGTCGCTGGTTGGGGTTAAGGATACGATTGGAGTCAAATCGCTGACGTTCATTGTTGGTAACTAGGGTCCTTCAAACGCTGAAGTCCATCATTCTTGCAAGTTGACTGAGTAATCCACGGTCTGTTACGAGAGTGTTGTAGAAGTGATCACACTTCAGGATCTAAGACGTCAATAAATGAGTTTCAGCAAACGAAGAGGAGTAAGAAAGGTATCGATCAACCATTCGACGCTGGGACATCCAACTCAGGGACGTTCGCATAAGCACCTAACATTCTACACGGTTCGCTAGGGGTTCAGATGGGTGTTCAGGTAATACTCGATAGCATCGAGATTCGAAAGGATCCATAGATGAATGAAAAGTTCACGTTCGAGTAGGGGACAATCACCGCTATGACCCCTATAGGTTTGTTATGTTTCACATCGATCAAATAACGGAACGGAACCCCTTTTTCACTTGTTAAGCTTCACTGGGACTCGCATGCACCCCACATTATTATTATGTGTGCACCCACAATAATAGTGTGACTTGCATGCTCATCTCAGCTGCTCTTAACTCATGTCAAATGGTTCCCCAAACTCGAGTACCAAACAAAGAGCGTCACGAAGCGTAAATCATGAATGTTTAGGGAAATACCACCCTATCCGTCACATAACACATGCAAGTAATACACAAATTCATACTGTTGTGCTAAACGTGCAATCACATGCAATATCATAAGTATTCACTAGTTATGCAGTACAATGAGTATACGAGAGACGAACCTTGTAATCTGGAGTTGAGTGTCATGGTCATATTCACGTTGTCAGAACTGTTCGGTTATAGTCTGGTTTTACAAAAATGTTTTCCCCTTAAACCAAGTTCACTATAACCAATGGCTCTGATACCAATCTGTCACACCCCCAAAATCCACATGCGGAGTACCACCGCTTGGAGGCGTGACTGACCAGGATCTTAGCCACCAATCACATTGAACATCATGAGTATATTTAAATAAACTTTCATTTATTAACAACAGTGTACAATATTTCCCAGTTTACAACGGAAGCATATTCAATTCAATAAGTGTTTATAAAATCACATGTAAGCTCTTAGTCTTGTGTTACGTTTTCCTTGTGTCCCGACCCATGACCACTCCAGCTTCTCAGACAGCAAGTTCCTTTGATATGCACCTAAAGGCCTGCAAGGCATGTAACAACGAGTTAACAACAATGTTGAGCGAGTTCACAGATGGGTGTTCGTTTTAAGTGTTTTACGAAAACGTAGTTTGTCTTTAGCTGGCTCACTTGCCGTGGGGGTTTCCCATGTTGAAAATATGTTTAACCAGTTTACTCTATTTCCCAAAACATATCCATAAATGGTGGGGGTTTCCCACGTAAAATATCAGTTTACCCTATTTTCCGAACATATCCATAGATGATGGGTGTTTCCCATAGTTAAAAATATAATTAACCAGTTTACCCTGTTTCCCAAACCTTTTTACGATACTTAGTGAGGGCTTCCCATGTTTGTATGTACTAGACTAGTGGTAACCATAAGTGTTCTTCTTAACCCGAGAATAGGAGTACGTACGAGGTTTATGTCACACCCCTCCAAGGCCCCACCCCGCCATGGAGGCGTGACATGCCCAGGATCATAGCCACCAATCATATTGAACAACGTATTTAAGTAAATAAAACCAACCACAATACAATTGGTGTCAAAACATGGTTTGAGTTTACAGCGGAAGCAAAACATAAGTTTAATATAAGTTTTCCCACAACGACCACGCCTCCCAGTGCAACCTCCTTAAGCTAGGGACCTAACGACCTGCAAGGCATGTAACAACGAGTCAACAACAAAGTTGAGTGAATTCACGGTTGGTTCGCTGGCTTACTAGCCCGTATCGCGGTCTCCCAGACATGTGTGCGAAGGATACTACATCGCGGCCCTACAGGCATGTGTGCGAAGATCAGTGGGGTGGCATCCTACCTCTGGAGGATGGCCGTGCCTTGTAGAAAGTTCGTGAACTCACCTTTGCTTTTGCTTTGCTTGGTTTGCCTATCTTCTTTGATTGTGAGGGTAGAGTTTAGCCTACTGATAAGACTAATAATCTAATGCACACGAAATTAGGTAAGTAACCAATACAGCAGTTACGACAATTCACGAGATTAAACCCTCACAACGATTAACAAAGTGCAATACTTAACAATTCAGCGGATTCACAACGAATAACAGAGCATAGTCCGAATTCGAACAGCACTCAAATATTCAAGTCGAAATCACGACGAATCAATAAAGTATCAGCTCAATTTGAGCAGCACTTAATCATACGCTGGATAGTTTCAATCGATCGGACGTTGAATCGTAATAGCGATCGAATTAATACCCTGAATCGTAGCAGCAATTAGTGATTGTGTGTGTTTTTTGGACTGATTCTACTATAACTCGACTTTAATTAGAAGTTTGAGCGTCGTTTTTGTGCCCGGAAGCAAGTCCCGAAGCCTGCTATTTATACACGAATTTGCTCCTGCTTACGGACCGTATGCCTTATCCCTTACGGTTCGTAAGGGACACCTATAATTCTTTGGCTTGCCCTCCACGGGACTAGCCTTGATGAGTCAACAGTTTTAACCAATTAGATTTCTACAACGAGTTATGTGGATAATCATCAAGTAGGAAATACCCCCCCTGAGTTTTAGGGGCCCTGATCCTAATTCTGATTGTTCTAAAACTTTCAGGGTTTCTGCAGAATCACCTGGGGATCTTAATTTGGGTTTCCTTAATAGCAAATTAACATCCTAAGTATTGATTTTAGTGAGAGTTGTTACATTCTCCCCTCCTTATAGAAATCTCGTCCTCGAGATTTACTCGAATAAGTAAGGATACCAGTTCTAATCTTTTATGCTCGAGAAACTTAACCTGTTTTCTATCTAAAGTGGTTTCTCAACAAATCTTTGAATTTTTCATTCACTTATATGTCTTGAAGAGGTACTACCAGCTATTCGTCAGATAGATATTTCTTAAAGTTGGATACATGAAATACTTAGGGAAGACTTAACCTTAGCCGTAACACTTAAAATGAATGTTATAGAACATCGTAAAGTATTGAGTCTTGCACTTGGAGCGAAGCATCGTTGTGGATCATTGAGCACTGTACAGGTTATAGTCTGTTTTTTTTTTCAAAAACTTTTTCCTTTTTAAAACCATGTTCAATATAACCAATGGCTCTGATACCACTCTGTCACACCCCTCCAAGGCCCCACCCCGCCTTGGAGGCGTGACATGCCCAGGATCATAGCTACCAATCATATTGAACAACGAATTTAAGTAAATAAAACCAACCACAATACAATTGGTGTCAAAACATGGTTTGAGTTTACAGCGGAAGCAAAACATAAGTTTAATATAAGTTTTCCCACAACGACCACGCCTCCCAGTGCAACCTCCTTAAGCTAGGGACCTAACGACCTGCAAGGCATGTAACAACAAGTCAACAACAAAGTTGAGTGAATTCACGGTTGGTTCTCTGGCTTACTAGCCCGTATCGCGGTCTCCCAGACATGTGTGCGAAGGATACTACATCGCGGCCCTACAGGCATGTGTGCGAAGATCAGTGGGGTGGCATCCTACCTCTGGAGGATGGTCGTGCCTTGTAGAAAGTTCGTGAACTCACCTTTGCTTTTGCTTTGCTTGGTTTGCCTATCTTCTTTGATTCTGAGGGTAGAGTTTAGCCTACTGATAAGACTAATAATCTAGTGCACACGAAATTAGGTAAGTAACCAATACAGCAGTTACGACAATTCACGAGATTAAACCCTCACAACGATTAACAAAGTGCAATACTTAACAATTCAGCGGATTCACAACGAATAACAGAGCATAGTCCGAATTCGAACAGCACTCAAATATTCAAGTCGAAATCACGACGAATCAATAAAGTATCAGCTCAATTTGAGCAGCACTTAATCATAAGCTGGATAGTTTCAATCGATCGGACGTTGAATCGTAATAGCGATCGAATTAATACCCTGAATCGTAGCAGCAATTAGTGATTGTGTGTGTTTTTGGACTGATTCTACTATAACTCGACGTCAATTAGAAGTTTGAGCGTCGTTTTTGTGCCCAGAAGCAAGTCACGAAGCCTGCTATTTATACACGAATTTGCTCCTGCTTACGGACCGTATGCCTTATCCCTTACGGTCCGTAAGGGACACCTATAATTCTTTGGCTTGCCCTCCACGGGACTAGCCTTGATGAGTCAACAATTTTAACCAATTAGATTTCTACAACGAGTTATGTGGATAATCATCAAGTAGGAAATACCCCCCCGAGTTTTAGGGGCCCTGATCCTAATTCTGATTGTTCTAAAACTTTCAGGGTTTCTGCAGAATCACCTGGGGATCTTAATTTGGGTTTCCTTAATAGCAAATTAACATCCTAAGTATTGATTTTAGTGAGAGTTGTTACAGTTTACGTAGGTTTTACGTAGGTGCCCTTGTTAACCTGAGGACAGTGGTACGCGTGTGGTTTACGTAGGTTTTACGTAAGTTTCCCTCGAAACCTGAGGACAGAAGTAAGCACAAGTGTACGTAGGTTTTACGTACGTGTCCCTCGAAACCTGAGGACAGGAGTAAGCACAAGTGTACGTAGGTTTTACGTACGTGTCCCTCGAAACCTGAGGACAAGAGTAAGCACAAGTGTACGTAGGTTTTACGTACGTGTCCCTCGAAACCTGAGGACAGGAGTAAGCACAAGTGTACGTAGGTTTTACCTACATGTCCCTCGAAACCTGAGGACGATGGTAGATAGTCTCGCAAGAGTGTAAGTACGAGTAATTGTTCAATCTCATTCCATCAATACCATTCCCAACCCACAGGGAATCCCATGCCTTGGAAGTGTGAACTCACCTTTGATTTGCTCGGTAAGATTAATTACTTGTTTATAGTTGAGCACTCAAATCCTAGGATGGTTCCAATGCCAGTCAGTCACAAATACATATAAATCACATATCCTTCATACACATTACACAAGTAGCACCGTATAATATCATGCAAGTTATCAGATTATACAATTTAACAATTGGTAACAGACGCAATGATTTCATGTACTAAGTATCTGGAATCCCCTGATATTGATAATCCGCCGGTTTCTACTTTAATACAAGTTGACAACACTAAATATTCAGCATGTAAACAAACACTTATACTAGACCCAAGACCCAAACCCAAGTGCACAACTCGTAATGTGAAGCCCAACATTAACGGCCCAACTCGAGTGCATAGTAGGGCCCCGAATACGTATGACGTTTACTGTGTGGCCCAAGAGTGGCTCACAATTAGTGAATGTTTTCTTTTTATTTGTGTGGCCCAATCACATAAGTAGAGCCCAGGGTAGCATGTAAAGCTTTGATGGGTGTGCGAATCCACACAAGTGTAGGGCCCAACCAATATGTAATTTATCCGTGGCCCATCAATCATTTACCAGCCCCCCTTTCTTTCCTTCGGTTACTGATTGTTAGTAAATTTTATAACATGATCAACATGATATTCAAAATAACCATTAAATATTACAAATACATCATTGCTATCACTTTGCTCGATTGGACCCATATTAGAAGCATGTGGCCGCCATCTATTATTCAAAGCTATCCAATTTATCAAATCACTTAACTTCACATTCATTGGACCGCTAAGAACACTAATATATCAACATTGGTTACTTAAATTTTGGTGAATTCAGTGGACTACCTTGATAGGACCAAACACAATTAGTGGGTTCAACAATTAGAAAGTGGATAAGTTCTTGTTTGTCATCATTGGCCAATTCTAGAGGCATACATCAAACCAAGAGAATCCCATATTACTCCCATGTGCACATCGATATCAACAAGCACACATATAAAAAATTTCATCTTCCCTGACAATTCACATGCAATCACATAATATAGCACATGCAATTCTATTTATTAACACAAGTGGCTGCCATTCCATTTATTAACACATGCAATTCTATTTATTAAACAAAACATAAGTGGCTGCCATTCACTATCACACATGGCCGAGAATGGCCAGATCACGATTCGGATAACCCACTGTCTTATTCAATCCTAGTTTCTAAAACATAAAGACATCCTATGATTCTGAGCATACATCACATAGGTTCGCATATAGACAAAAGAAATCAAATAAACCTACAAAAAGTTAGATCATACTAACCATGGGATTGTAGAGGGTGCACTATAGCGAACATGGGAAATTCTTCGAATGATCTAATTGCCGTCGCTGATTCTAGAGGGCCTAGGGTTTGTGTTCTTTGTGTGAAATATAATTAAATGAGATTACTCAAGACATTAAGTGTTTACTTAAAGTATTAACATATGAGGGGGTTTTGGGGTCGGCTAGGTTTGGGCTTAAAACACATGGGCCAGAATAATAATAATAATAATTATAATAATAAGAGGGGTGTGGCCTTAGGCCCAAGTGTATGGTTCGGGTTTGAGGTGCGGCCCATTAACGTTACTCTCATACGTATAACATCTAGCATTTACGGCTCCTAAACTTTCATATCAACCTTATATAACCATACTTCCAATCATTCGTATATCATACGCAATTAAAATCAATTAATTATTTAAACAGTTCATTCCTTCAGTACACACACGCCAAGCATCAAATGAACAAGAGAAATATTGAAAACACTGGTTGTCACAGCTGAACCTGAGACTGAACTGAAGCTGAACCGTTGCTGGAATCCCCTTCCCATTTCCGCTTGTTGTCACTGGGAGTAGCAGGAGTAGCAGAAGTGGTAGCGGTAGCAGTAGAGCCGATACGTTTAGGCAGCCTGTTCTGTTCCACTGCCTGATCCGTGAGGCGATGAGCAAGACGTTGAATGTCCTGGATATTATCGAGGTTAGCCAATGTCACATGGCTCTGAATTTCTGATGCTAGACCCTTGAGGTACAACTCAATGCGCTTGATTGGAGGGTCCACCATAGTTGGACACAAGATGGCCAGCTCGTTTGACCGCTTCGTATACGCCTCAATTTCTGACCCTATCATTTTCAGATGATATAGCTCCACCTCCAACTTCTGGATGTCATCACGTGTGCAGTATTCTCGCTTGATCAGTTCCTTGAAATCATTCCAAGGGGTGGCGTTAGCAGCTGCCAGCCCTAATATCTGAACTTGCGCATTCCACCAAGTCAGCGCAATTCCTTCTAGAGTACCAGTGGCGTAGTTCACCCTGCGAGCCTCAGGGCATTCACACATCTCAAACACCGACTCGAGCTTTTCAAACCAATGTAGGAGTCCCACTGCTCCCTCCGTGCCAGTGAACGTGCTTGGACGACAGACATGAAATTCTTGAAAGTGCAAACAGGTGGCTGAGCGTGTTGACCTAGTGTGTAAGAATAGGACAAGGTTAAACACAAGAGTTGGTTTTAGGAACGTAGGATCTAGAGATCCTAGTGTGAGTTACGACTACAGGATATACCTCCTGCCTGTGCGGCTGCAAGTGCCGCAGCAACTTGTTCGTTGATGAGAGCCGTCAACTGGGCTTGAGTCATGTTAATACGTCCAGACATGATCTTCATAGCAAAGGTAACATAAGTGAGAGAGGTTCGCGAAAAAGTGCGATGACAGAAGAGAGTAAGCACACAAATGTTCTCAAGCAATAGTGGTTATGTGTATCTAAGCATACCCTGAGCAAAGTTCTATGTAATCTAGCAAGTAGGCAATATAACATATACCATATTACCTAGGATGTTGAGTCTTGCACGTGGAGCAAAGCGTCGTTGTGGATCGTTGAGCACTGTACTGGTTATAGTCTGGTTTTAATAAAAAAGTTTTTCCCTTATTAAGACCGAATTCTCTATAACCAATAGCTCTGATACCAATCTATCACACCCCCAAAATCCACCCGCGGAGTACCACCGCTTGGAGGCGTGACATGACCAGGATCAAGCCACCAATCATATTGAACATAAGAGTAAATAGTAAATGTTATTCATCAATACGAAAGGTGTTTTCAAAACCAAACATAATCAATTGTGTAGCGGAAGCATTAATGTAAAAAAATCCAACGTAAGTATCAAGTTCTCATAAGGTAAATATTTAACATGGAACTCAACAATCCATGTGCCCACAACGATCGCGCCTCCGGTGCAAGCTCCTTGAGTACCTATGGTCCTGCAAGACATGTAACAGAAAATCAACAACTAGTTGAGCGAGTTCACAGTAAGTAAGTTCGTAATAGTAAGTTCATCTCGTAACATGTGGCTCTACTAGGCCGATAGTATGTTCTATTAGAGGGGGCTTCCCATATTTGTTTATACACTAGACTATTTGTAACCATAAGTGTTCTTCTTAACCCGAGAACAGTAGTACGTACAAGGTTTACGTAGGTTTTACGTAAGCGTCCTTCTCAACCCGAGGACAGTGGTACGCGGGGGTTTACGTAGGTTTTACGTAAGTGCCTGTCATAACCCGAGGCAGTAGTGAATATAAGTTTACGTAGGTTTTACGTAAGTGCCCTTTGCATCCTTAGGACAGTGATGAGTACAAGTATACGTAGGTTTTACGTATGTATCCTTCGCATCCGAAGACGATGGTAGATAGTCTAGTAACAGTGTAAGTACAAGTATTTGTTCAATCCCATTCCTTCAATCCCATTCCCTACCCACCGGGAATCCCATGCCTTGGTAAGAGTGTGAACTCACCTTGGTTTGCTCAGCAGATACACAGAAAGGTCAAGTCTAGCTGCTAGTGGTCAACCACATCCTAACATGGTTACCATACAAGTCAGGTTTTGGTTTCGAGTGGTGCACATAAGTATCACATAAGCTAGCAGATTAAGAACACGCATTGATCATGGCTAACACATAATGCATGTTATCACATTGACAGTAGCATTCAAGTACTCATCATGTCTAATTGTACGATCCAAAAGATAAAGCCCAATAACAGGCGGCCCAACATGTTGTGCGTTCAGCACAGCCTTGTGCGATTCAAAACATGTTGTGCGTTTCCGTTAATCACCTGGCCCAAATAACAAGAAGCCCAAACAAATCTATAAGCATAAACACGGCCCAATCAATTAAGCCTAAGCCTTGTGCGATCCGGACAGCTTGTACGATCCGGTCGACTTGTGCGATCCGGTTGGGTTGTGCGATCAGAACTAGCCCAGCCCAACATGAATATCCGGCCCAACAATTAAACAATCATAACAACTTGTGTGATCCAACAATCTTGTGCGACTGGGGACCTCTTGTGCGTTTCTATCCTAACTAATGTTCGATCAAACAAAGTAATCATCAGCAATTCATATGAACTCTAATCATATTCAAATCATAACAACAACCTACATATTAACTATTAAATCATGGAATTAAATCACACAACACATCATACTCGATTGTAGCTCTAATCCGATTAACATCATCATACACATATGTGCTGATTTCATGACATTAACATTAACAGTTATATCACCATCAATCTGATATCATTCCCAAATCATCATGTAAAACATACATATATCACAACATCATGCAACCTTATTATTAATGATTCCACAAACAAGAATCCTAAACGGATTTAATCAATCATATAACAATACACCTTCATCGATCAACATAAAATCAAATAACAACAAAACACTTAAAACACTAACGGGATTAGAGATGAATTAGGGTTAATCCGAATCACAAGCTTCGAGGGAGAGGGTGTTGTTGCCGTCGAGTTCTAGAGAGAAGGAAGAGAGCACTAGGGTTTTGTGTGTGTGGGTGTTTTGTAACAAATGAGGAGTATACCCTCTACTCATGGGTTATGCGACACAAAGGGGGTGGGCCGAACCCTCCTAATGGGCTGCCCATTCGGTTCACTCACAAGAGAGGTATGGGCCGAGAGTAATAAAGCCCAAAGGCTTGTGCGTTCGAGTTGCTATTGTGCGATTGGTTTATTTCGTGTGATTCCAATACATATACATACAAGTACAACACATATTCATATAACATTCACTTATAACATTCGTTGAATCAACATATCAGATTATCACACTGAGTTCTCATACATAGCATAAGTTCAAAACATGCTACATTAAGCACAAAGATAGGTTCTGAAATACGAGTTGTCACATTATCCCCAACTTGAAAGAATTTCGTCCCGAAATTTGGTACGTACTCACTGAGGTAGCTAGTTAAGTTGCATGGTTTTCCTGGGGTGTCACATCATTGTTCTTGGAAAACGTGCTAAGTCATCATGGATACCGAATTCTACAATGCATTTGCAACACCCTCTGGTCCAGATGCCGTTGTTCTAGCCATAAATATAGAAAACGAGACGGGAACCACCCAAAAGCCCCCGAAATTGATGAATATCGAAGAATATTACGGGTGGAAAGACAGATTCGAGAACTGGGTTCAGGCAAACCATCTTAGATCTTGGGAATGTATCTTGAAGAAATACGTGTTGCCTCGAACAGATTTGCAGGTTCTTAAAGAGTTATCAGAGTTCACGGATCAGGAACGGACTATGTACAAAGCTGAGAAAATGATGATAAGTTTGTTGCAACAAGCTATCAAAGAAGACATATTCATTTTGTTACAGCCTTTCAAAACTGCAAAGTCGATCTGGGATGCACTTAAAGTCAAATTTGAGGGTAGCGAGAACATGATAAAAAGCAAAAAGGTAATGCTTAAGAAAGAGTTTGATTTGTTCAGCAGCTTACCGGGTGAAGACACAAAGAAGTTGATTGAGAGATACTGTCACCTAGTGCGATCAATGTCAATGTTGAGTATTGCAAAAGATCGTGAAGAGTGGGTGGACAAGCTAGCCGATGCACTACCACAGAAAGAATGGGGAACGTATTTGATGATTCTGAAAAACACGGGTGTTTATGAAGATTTAACTATCTCTTAGTTTATCGAAAAGATTGAGAGTCAGGATCTGGAACAGCAGAAGATTGCTAGGATGAACAGTCCGAGTGGTCAACAGGATGTAAAGATGTATTACAAAGGCAGTGTTCCGGTTCCAGAATCTGAGAGAAGTCCGAAAATCCAAACTGCATTCAGTGCTGGAGATTCATTAGAAAAAGCTGATCAGGGTTCTAGCAAAAGCAGCAGTGGATTCTCATCATTTCCGAGTGTTAATCCTAAAGAGTCATATTCAAGTTTTCAGTCACAAAGCACAAAAACAGGAAATGGTTATGTGATTGAGTGCAACATCACTCTAAATCTTCCAGAAGGTCAAAGCTTTTCAGAAGATACTGCTAAAGACCACATGGCTCTACTTGGTTCTGTGTTGCTTTCATATGAGGGTCTTGTAGCTGGTCGGATCGGAAATCCTATGCTTACAAAGGAGGATTACGATCAGATAGACGCCGAAGAGATGGAATTAATGGATATCAAATGGTGTCTTGCAAGTGTACTCAGACGTGCTGAAAAGTTCAAAACAATTACCGGGAGAAATGACTTTCTTGATGCTCATGTATCTACTTTAGGTTTTGATAAATCTAAAGTTACTTGTTTTCGATGCAGGGAGAAAGGTCATTTCAAACGAGAGTGCAAAGGTAGAGAAGCTAGTGGAGCTCAGAATCCGTTTGGAAAAGACGATTACTACTGGAAAGCCATTTATTAGCAGGTTGGTCAATCACAAGACTCACAAACGGCTCATGGTAGGAAGATTGAGGATTCTAAGAGAGCATGTTTGGTGGACTTCAACTGGAGCAACTACATATCTTCTGATAGCAAAGTATGTTTAGTTGATCAACATGATGAACAACTACCTGAAGGCTTCAGCTGGGATATGTTTGTTGATGAAAAGGGAAAGTTCAAAGCTTTCAATGCCAAGATTGTCAGAGAACCAGACATGTTTACCACCTGGATGAGATCTATTGGTGTGACTGTAGAAAGTGTGGAGGAACAGTCTGTTACGTCTGATTAAAGCTCAGAAAGTGTTGATGAAAGTTCTCAGAGTGCTGATGAGAGTGTACAGAATGATGTTAGTTTAGAAAAGGAAGTTGTATTTGATCAAACGCCATCAGATTCTGGTGTATCAGATGCTGATTCTGAAAAATCTGTACAGTTTGATCAATCACAAGTTGATAGTAGCAGTGATGATAAGGAAGAAAAACATATCAATATTGCTAAAACTCATCTTTCTCCTGAAAGTTTTCATTTCTATTTTGCAGATAGCATGGAGAAACTGAAGGAAAAACGAGCTGCTAAGAACAACAACAAATGAAATCTGAAGATGTTGTTCAGAACGAGAGTGTTGAAAGTGTTGCTGAGAAGAATCTTGAGAATGAACAAGTGAAAGAAGAAGAAAAGATGTCTGAAGCTGAGAAGGTGATAGAGACAAAAAAAGTGGTTGAAGTAGTGAAAACAATCGAAGTTGAAAAGATTGTTGAAGTTGTAAAGCCTTGTGAGAAGTGTTTGGAAGCTTGCAAGGGATGTGCAGCAAAAGATGAGATAATTGCTGAGTATGAAAAGAAGAAGGAGCAGTTACTGTTCAACCTCAACTATGTGAAAGAATCCTATGATGTCTTGAACAAAACAGTAACTGGTCTCCAAAAGACAAACTCAGAAAGAGAACAAGCACTAACCATGATGAATGTAGTAATGATGACAAAGCAAAAAGCAATCAATTTCTACATCGAAGAAAGTGCTAAATGGAAGCAAGAGTTGGAGACTGAGAAGATCGAGAATGAGAGAATTAGACGTTTATTACAAAGTTATTCAAGTTCTGATTATCTCATTGATCGTATTTACCCAACTGTTGCAGGAATGGAAGCTTTTCAAGATGAGAAGCCGAAGAAAAAGAAAGATAGTGGTAAGAAACCGACTGTTAGCTATAACAAGTGTCCGCCTCCGATTTGGGAAGGATATTCACCTAGAAAACCAAATGAGGAACAACTTGAAAAAGCAGTCAATATAAAGCTAAAAACTGACACAACTGATGAATTACCAGAAAACATTGACGTCACGTTTACCTCATCTGACACTGATCATGAGTCTGAGTTAATCAAAAAGCTGGTCGATCAGGTGTTGGATACTGATGAGGATGAGTCAAAGTCAGAGTCTGGAGGGTCAAATTCGTCAGTCAACAGTTCAAAATCGTCGGTCAAACGGTCTAACAGTAAAGAATTTTTGTTATCAAAAGCAAATTTGGATGATGAAACATTTGAAGTAGCATACACTTTAAATGATTCGGACAAATTATATTCTGACAAAGAATTTCCAACAAGAAGTGTTCGCTTTGACAGGATCAAAAAGGTTTTCAAAATGACAGAAATTAATATTTCTGAAATAAAAGATTTAAATCTTATTGAAAAACCTAAAAAGTACACTTCAAGAGTTCAACAACGATTAAACAAGAAAAAAAGGTTACATTTCTAGTTCGGGTTCTCCAAAGAAACCAAACCAAAATCGTATCTACAAAAAGAAAGGACTTGGCTTTATTCTACCAGAAAATCATAAAAATATGAAAAATTCTAAAACAAAAACTGAATTTGTGTCAGGTGGAAGTTCAGAAGATGAACAGAAGAAACCGTTCTGGAGACAGTCAAATCAAGAGTTTCTTGCTGATAAAAGAAAGAATGGAACTGAAGTGTGGCAACCAAAAGAAACTCGTACCTGTTACAGATGCAATGAAGTTGGTCATATTGCATGGAATTGCCAGAAAAATGCTAAAACAAAACAGGGAGTTTCTCAGAAGTTAAAAGAAAAGGTTGTTGATGTTGAACCACTGATCGAAAAACTTAAAGTTTTTGAAAACTCAACTTATGAGGTCGGTGAGTGTTCTAAAAAGAATGTTATCAAAAAGAAAGCTGAGAACAACCAAGTGTGGGTTGTTAAAAAGGTTAGTGAGAAAGTCGGCGATGAATCTGGTTCCACAAAGCCAGAGGAGCCACAAGGTGAGAAGAAAATTTCAGTGAATGATGAAGAATTTCCATCACTGAAGTTTGAAGAGGTTAAAAAGAAAGTTGGTAAAATTGAAATCTCGAATCAGTTTTACAAAGAGAAAAATGAATTTGATGTTGAGAAAACTTTTAATGGAAGTGTAAAGAAAATTTTTGGGAAAATGTTGAATGGGAAAGCAAAGGGGGTTAAAGATTTGTATGCAACTAAAAAGGCAACATACAACCCCACTGCGCAAGAACTAAAAGCCATCAAGTCTGAGAAGACTTGGATGGAAGTCTGTTTCCCATAATAGTCTTAGGACTACGCCGGAGCTTCCAGGTTGGTAATTGAGAAGCAGGAATCGGCATCTTTGTGGATAATTTTACAAGTGGTAAAGAGGTTAATGTAGATGACTCATTCCTACAAGTGGTTTTTGATTGGTCATACCTACTAGTAGTATTGATTGTGATCTTACATGTGATTATTTTTTGCAAGTGGTACAGTAATTACTTGAGTGCAAAACGGTAAATCAGGGACATTAAGTTGTACTTGATTTACTAACATAAAAACTGACAAGATGATGAACCATTACCCAGATTTTAACCCATGTGTAATCTACAAGTGGTAAAAACAAACTCATTTTCCGGAAAAATCATTTTGATTAAAACAAACTTAAGTGTTTTGAGATCTAAATGAGAAAATAGCTTGTGAAAGGGGGAGTTCTGATTGTTTATGCCTTAGTGGATGGCGAATTGATGCAATCCGATGTCAGTTGTCAAGTTTTCGAACAGTTTTTTTTTGTGTTCTAGTGGGTCTAGAGCTTAGTGTGTTTTCAATTTTTCTTTAATGTGTTTGCATTTTAGGGGGAGTAGTATATTTTCAGAAAATCCAAAAACATTAGAAAATTTTGAAAAAGCCAAAAACATGATAAAATCAAAAATGAGTTTTGTTGTGAAAAAGAGGAAATGATAGTACATCAGTGGACTGTTACAACATGCTAAAGAAATGTAATGTCAAAATGTGATAGACAATCTTACTGTGGATGTGTCAGTAGATTTTCGCACACTTAGTAAACTGTAACGAGATATAAACATAAAAATATCAAACTTGCTTGTTCTGTGGGTTAACAACTGCTTGAATATATAGGTAACCCTGAAATCTTGTTTGAAAGGTCCCTTATTCTGAGATACTAGGTCTTTATGCAAAGTGATATCTCGGGTATTATCCCGGGACTTCTGCTGTATGGAAGTACTGACCTAGTCCCTGGATAATGCTTTCTGCAAACGCTTGAAACATAGCATCGTCCTCAGCAAGCTGATGAAACAATAAAATTGATAGTCGCTGCTGTTGTAATCAAAAGATCCTCTAAAGAGGACACACCGAAAAGTCGAAGCCGTCATCTCTTTGCGTATACGGAAGTATCGACCTGAGCTCTCACGGCCCTCGTATTTAACCCCTGACAGATATCAGCTGTGGTATACTCACCTGTAAGACTGAATATTGGGATCTGGATACGGGAGTATATTCAAGAAGTAGGACACACGAATAAGTTAGTATCTAAGACGTTAATATCGTATCTCGAAGCAGTTAAAATTTGTGTGAAAATTTAAGTGGACAAACATACTGACAATCTAGGTGAATTGTTTAGAACTGAAAATGTAATCAAGCTTAACGGTGTAAGTGACATGTCTCATAAACTGATATGATCCTCTTACACGAACTCACAAAAATATTGTCTGTAAATATTTTAGATTCTGCTTTATTCTGATTCAACAAGTAGTGTTTACTTTCTTTCAGAAAAATCCAAAAAGATTTTGTGTGTGTTTTAGCATAAACTTTTGAAAAAGTCAAAAAGATTTTCGACAACTGATGTTGGAAAGCTGATTTTCAAAATTCCGAGTGAAAAAACATGATGACATTGTTGTGAGGGGGAGTGTGTCTTAATTGTCAATATATGTTTTAAATCAACAAAGTGGTTCATCATGTATGTGTGAATTGAGAGAGAGTGATAGTTGGTGCATATGCTATGAGAGGGAGTTATCTGACTATGTCAAGAGTTGGTTCACTACAAATTGTTAAATTTAGAAGATTTACTTCTGGTTTAAGTTTGTGCAGATTTAGCCAAGTTTCGATTCTGGAAATTGAAGTTTCTGTAGTTTGAGCCAGGTTTCGATCTTGGAACATGAAGAGCCAGACAATGATCCTGAAGAAGAAGTTGCTGAAGAACAAAGGAATGCCAGCAAATCGAGAGGGGGAGTCTGAAGATAGAGAGAGAGAAAAGCCTAGAGACTGATCAAGACTGAAGATGTGAAGACATAGCGTTGTCGTGACTCGATGGACGACTCTGTCAACATCTGAGGGGGAGTCTGTTGGTGCACTACATCTGTCGACTTCGTCTTGGTTCGAGTCATACATTGTGTTGTATAGATTAGGGCACGTTTTACGAGAAAACATGAGATTGCATGTGTTTAGAGTGTTAGTTTCGCTCATATGGACACAGGGTGAAAGTTCCGCTTATTTGTACTCATGTAGTTTCGCTTATATGGACATGTCCATATAAGCGAAACCATCTGGTCTATATATAGAGTCCATTTGAGCGAAACCAGATAGATCGATAACCTTGTATTCCACGCCGAAGTGCTGCCGGTGTGAAGAACTGCATGTAATCGAGTGATAATCAATACAATTAGCAGTTTTAGTGAAGATTCAGCTGTTTCTACCTACATTTCTTGTAATTCCGCACCTGAAACATAGTTAAACGCCTCTGAACGACTCAATCGGGTCAGAACACGATCCTACATAAACTCAAGTCTTTCACTTGAAAATTCAAACTTGAAAAACCCTTGTAAAACTTCTCTTGGCCGAAAATTGTGCTACACAAGTTTATGGAGCTTTGCAACTTTTAAATAAGTAAGAGAAAGTAGGAGAGAGAATCAGCATTTAATGTCTCTTGGTAAAGATGTATTGCATGCATTTTAAGTGGTGGAAACCCACCTTGGGAAGCCATAAATGGCTGGCCATTAAATGCTTTTCCCACCATTAATTTCAAAATCTTCATTTAAATTTAGTCTTGTATTTATTTATAACTTTTATAAATATAACACAATATGTTACAAGACTTATGCAACACATCACAACATTTTAAAATGTTATTTAACCTATTAAATAACACAATAAAATATTCTCTCAAAATAAATTACCCATATAATTTATTAGTTTCTCAAGTGCAATTATTTAGAAAACCAATTTCCAAATATTATAAGTGTTAATATTTATTTGTTTGATCATATCATAAATAAATATTATAAGTGTTTGTCTAGCTTGTTATTGGGTATGACTCGACTTGGATCATAACATACTAGCCACATCAATTTAATATGTATCTTGGGCATATAAAATCCAACAATCTCCCACTTGCACAAGATACAAAGAAGATTGATGCAAGCAGTAAATGACGCCTAACAACGGTTTACTACCCCTAATACGTATGACTATATGTGCCATTCAATAACATCATCCCTTTCAAGTCCCTTACTTGAACATGATTTAAATGAATCTATCATTTATCCTTTCGTTACAGATGTCATTTTAAATCCAGAGACACAGAGTGATCACTCTCTGTTGATTTAACTTTAGCAGGCCTTAGACATCTTACTCTCAACGAATAAGAGGAACAAATCCCTTCTTGACTACATACGTCTCTCACAATCACCTTGTACCACACCTGAGCTTAGCCTTATGTACTGTCATGTTTCAGACAGCGAAGAAATAAGTCAAGGCATAATATTTAGTGAATATCAAGACCCAATATGTATCTCAGGTCAGAGGATACTATGATATTCTCCTTTACTCAAATTTACTTATGGTCAATCACAAATGATTCCATGCAGTAACATTTGAGAGCGAGTCAGACCAATATTTGGATCCCACAAATCTCTATGAACTTTGGTAGCAACACTTTGCTCTATATTCATATCTAATGAATATCCACCAATCCAAATTCATAATAGTCTTACATTCATATTTGTTCCCACAGTATGATCGACTACGGACATTTTGAATAAGTAACTTATTTATGGATTTAAACATGCTAAAATGGAACGTAACTCAAAATACCATAAAAGAGAAAAAATTAACAATTGTTCCAATATCCAAATACAAAATAGATCAAATCCAATCACTAGAATATCGAAGTCCTAAGGCATACGTATGACCCTCATGTTTTGCCTTATCAAGGAGCTTCGTGAGTGGATCCGCAATGTTTTGATTGGTGTGAACTTGGCGGATACATATCTTTCCCTTTTCAACTTCATCCCTTATGTAGTTGAATCTCCGCTCGATATGTCTAGTCTTTTGGTGTGCACGAGGTTCCTTGATTTGAGAAATGGCACCCTCGTTATCACAAAAGATCTCTAGGGGGTCTTGAATGGTAGGGACCATCCCTAGGTCGGCTATGAATTTCTTCAACCATGCAGCTTCTTGGGCTGCCAATGAAGCGGCGATGTATTCTGATTTAGTAGTGGACAATGCTACCACGTATTGTTTTGAGCTCTTCCAAGAGACTGCTCCTCCATTTAAAATGAAAACAAACCCCGATTGCGATCGAGAATCACTTCGATCGGTTTGGAAACTCGCGTCCGTGTAACCCTTTACTATGAGTTCCTCCTCACCAGATCCATATATTAGAAACATGTCCTTAGTCCGTCTAAGGTATTCAATGTGCTTTTAACAGCCATCCAACGACTGTTACGTAGATTTTGCTGGTATCTACTTATCATGCTCAAGGCGCATGACACGTCCGATCTAGTGCATATCTTTGCATACATGATGGGTCCTATAGCAGACGCATATGGGATTCCTTTCATTTTCTCTTGCTCATCCTTTGAGTTTGGACATTGAGACACATTCAATATTGTCCCCTTTTGAATAGGTACAAAACCTCTCTTAGAGTTCTCCATCTGGAACCTATTCAAGACTTTGTCAATGTATGCACTTTGGTTTAAACCTATCAAGCGCCTTGATCTATCCCTGTAGATCTTTATTCCCAAAATGTAGGCGACTTCACCAAGATCCTTAATGGAAAAACAACTTCCAAGCCAGGTTTTACACCCTCCATGGTTGGAATGTCATTTCCAAATAGTAGAATGTCATCGACATACAATACTAAGAAAGTGATGATGCCCCCACTAGCTTTCTTATACACACAAGCTTCATCGCCGTTCTTGATGAATCCAAAATTCTTAATTTCTTCATCAAAACGGTGATTCCAACTTCTCGATGCTTGTTTCAATCCATAGATTGATTTCTTTAACTTGCATACATTGTCAGGATGTTTTGGATCGACAAAACCTTAAGGCTGAACCATATAGACATCTTCATCAAGATATCCATTAAGAAAAGCCGTTTTGACATCCAATTGCCAGATTTCATAGTCATAATATGCAGCTATGGCAAATAATATCCTGATTGACATTGGCATTGCCATGGGCGAGAAGGTCTCATCATAATCAATCCCTTAAGTTTGAGTGAAACCTTTTGCTACAAGTCTTGCTTTATAAGTATCCAAGTTTCCATGCATATCAGTTTTCTTCTTGAAAACCCATTTACTACCAACTACTTTAGAGTTAAGTGGTGGCACAACCAATTCCCAAACTTGGTTGTCATACATGGATTGCATCTCTATGTTCATGGCTTCAAGCCATTTGTCACAATCAGATTTTGACATTGCATCATGGTATCTGGTTGGTTCATCTGAATTTACCACGTAGCATTCATCCATGAAAAATCCATATCTTTCAGGTGGACTGCTAATTCTACCAGATCTGTGAACATCTTGTATGTTCTGATCAACCTGTTGATAGTTCTCAACAACCTCTTGTTGAGCGCTAGAATCAACCAAACGTGTATCATCTTGTGGTTCTTAATCCTCCTCAAGTTCCACTGTTCTATGTCACACCCCGACCACGTAAAACATCAAAACGTGGCGGAAACGTCGGGGAGTGTTGTAACAAAATTATTGTTCCACAACCATGGTAATTTAAAATAATATTTTATTCATCACCCAAGGGTGGAATACATCATTCAAAACAAGAACCAACATGTTACATTGTCTGAAGATAGAAGAAAACAAAAGTACATCACATAATTAAACTAAGTCTAGCTCCATTTTATATCACTAAGGCCCAAGTCCACCCTAGCGTGTCACGATCATCCTATGCATTAGCTCCTGAAAACACATGTGAAAATAGGCAGCATAAAAATGCCTGTGAGTAACATAGGTTTTGTGATAATAGGATTCATGACTTAGGTTTAAGAAAATGTTTAATGAAAACTTGTCATGAATCTAGTTTAAGTGTTTGCTTAACGTAAAATGTTTGAAAAGCGGTAACAAATAAGTTAATATGTATGTATATAAAAGAATGATGTATGGTTAAAAGAATAACCAAGTAAAAATAAATTGTATAAAATAAATTGTTTTGTAAGACAAAGTCTTGTGAAAAATATGTTATTTGCAAAAAAAAAAAAAAAAAAGTATAAGTCCAAAATTGAATGATTTAAATAACGGCATGTCATGTAATACAATACAAGCATTTATATATAGGAAGTACCAGCGGCGTATCCACCATGCTTGTAGCATACTACACACATATCGTTACTTAAGTCACTTAAACAAACCACAAAAGTATAAAGTTCATGTTTAAACCAACCGTCAAATGTTCTTGTCTAAACCATTGTCAATGTTTAAAAATCCAAAATGTAGTCAGGTAGTTATGTATGTGTAAACAAAAGTTATGTATGGTAAGTAAAAAAAATGAGACTACTTAAACCATAAGTAAAAAGGAACAAAACAAAGTATTTTGAATAAATCAAAAAGTTATGTTTTGCCAAGTAAAAGCATGTTTTATTGATACAAATATTTATGTGGAAAGTTAACGCATACATCCAAGCCTTGAGACAGCAGGATAACCTTAGAGTAAAGGTTATCAAAGTAAAATGTTTTCGGATTCAGTCATTCCTTACACCCAAACAAACCTAAGGTGTCAGGAACGGGATTTGTCAAGTCCTATGGTACCATTACTTACTACCGAGCGTCGTAGCTAATGTTAATGAATGTTGTAAAGAACCGTTTATGCAAACCAAATGTTACACCAAATGTAAACAAGTTATGTGAAAACAATGTACTAAGTATGCTAAGTAAACATACAAAGCAGAAAAGTCATGTAAAACAGTGTGCTAATATGCCATGTAAACATATATAGCAAAGTAATGTAATGTAAATCAATGTGCTAGCATGTTAAGTAAACACACATAGCAAAACATATTGAAATCATGTACTAATATGGTACTAATGAACATAGCAAGCATAAGTTGTGAAAACATGGAAAGCATGAAAGTAACAAGTAGGCACATGTGTTTCACCCCAAAATGTTTGAAAAACAGTAAAAGAGGGGTACTATGTACTCACTTGAGATTGCTTAGAAGTCCTAGGATAACCACCAAGCAAAGCTAGAAGATCACGGAATCAAACGGCACCTATATAGGTATCTACATTAATAAATGGACCTATCAGAGGACCGGGTGGTACGAGGGTTCGTAAACCAAATAAGTATGGGAACTTATGTAATATGGTTTAACAAAGCCTACATACTAAAATGAAACCTATCCTAAGTGCTTTTGACCCGTTACGACTCGCTTAGGTAGCTTATGCTACTTTAACGTGTCGTTTGCGTAAAATGCGTTTGGAAAGCTTAACTAGTCCTATGACAAGTAAAATATGCCTTAACATGTTTAATATTGTTGTTAAATCAGTTTAGATACCAAAAATTACGTTACATAGTCTTTAAATGAATTTTAGCGTAAAAAGGGCATTTTGGTAATTTACCTAAGGCATAAGAACTACTTATCATACAACTATTTAAACGATGTGACCATAAGGTATAACCTCGGAAGGTTATTCCCTATACCACTATGGTCACCTAAAGTGTTTGGTCGGATCCTAATGATTGACCAAATGGGTCGGGTTCGAAAGTACAAGCGATTGATTAGATCGCTTACCTTTACGACCCTAAACAAGCACAATTCTAAAAGCGACGAGCTAAACATGCTAGAACATGTTTAGTAAAGTTAGAAAACATGTTTGGTATTAAAACAAACAGTTTTAATACCCTAGAGTAGTTTGGTTACAAAACACGCAAGAAAACGCATTTTGGCCGAAACTACGACTCGTCACTGAGCCTAGATAACGTGGTAATCAGTAGGTATAGTCACTAGGGACTATAACCATCGTGATTACGCTCACGTTATGAAGTTCAAACGAACTTCGCGTTGACCATAAACTGGTCAATATAGAAAGTCAAACACAGTTTGACTTTAACGCTAAAACGAATGAAAAACGCGAAAGAATACTTACAGAAGGTCCCCGCAAGATTTGACCCGATTCGCTTTCAGGTAGGAAGCATATACTTCCACTTAGAAAGCTTTGAATCAGATCAAATGTGGGAAATGAATGAAGTTGGGTTGGGTATTTATAGGCATGGCACAACCGTTAGGATCATTTATCGAGAAACGTGCTTCGATCTAGGTGTTGGTGCACTACATCTGTTGATTTCGTCTTAGATCGAGTTTTTAATTGTATTGTATAGATTAGGGCGCGTTTTACGAGAAAACTGGAGAGTTTAGGTGTTTTAGAGTGCTGGTCCGCTTATACGGACATGCCGAATAAGAGGTCCACCTCACACCTACCTGGACCGCTTATACGGACATGCCGAATAAGAGGTCCACCTCACCTATAAATACCATATGAGAGGTCCACATTTGTAACTTTGAGATTTCCATACCGAGGTGCTGCCGGTGTGAGAATTGCGTGTAAAAGCTGTCAAATTAATCAGAAAAGAGAATTAAGAAGATATCTAGCTGTTTTCTACATTAGGTACTTGTTTTCCGCACCTGTATCTGATCAAACTCCTCTGATTGACTCGTTCGGGTCAGATTCCGATCCTACTTGTTTTGAATTTGATATTTCATTCTAAGTGACTGTCTCGATAAACGTGTTTCCGAATCATGGACTTAAAATTCTTTAATATGACTAGTGAAACAGTTAATAGAATAAATGTATTAAAGAAAGAATTTGATTTGTCTTCAGGTTGTCCAGGAGAAAGTACAAAGAATATCATTGAGAGGTATAGTCATCTTGTTCGCTTAATGTCTGAGAAGGGTATTCAGAAAAATCCAAATGAATGGGTTAAGAGATTAGCCAATTCCATACCTCAACAAGAATGGGGTACATATCTGTTGGAGTTAAAAAGAAATGGAGAATACTCTAGATTGTCAATTTGTCAATTCATTAAGAAGCTTGAAGAACAAATGGAGAACAATGATGTGAATAAGAAGAATCAAGAAGAAAAATCCGTTTCATCCGATGAAAGTTCAGAAGAATCAATTGTTGTTGATCAAACATCAACTGATTCTGGTTCTTCAGATGAAAGTTCCGAAAGAGCATTCGTTTTTGATCAAACATCATCTAACTCTGGTTCTTCGGATGATAGTTCTGACAAATCAGTAGTGTTTGACCAATCACCAACTGATAATAGTAGTGTTAATGAGAAGATTATTGAAGCAGAAAAGGTGACTGAAGCTGAGAAAGTTGTTGAAGTTGAAAAAATCATAGAGATCGAAAAGATTGTTGAAGTCACAAAACCTTGTCTTACGTGTTTAGAGTCTTGTAAACAATCTATAGAAAAAGATGAGAGGTTTAGTGAGTTAGAAAAGTTGAAAGAACAGTTGTTGTTTGATGTAAAGAATTTGAAAAAATCATATGATGTATTGAACAGGCATGTGAATAGTCTGGAGAAGACTAACTCTGAACGAGAGAAAGCTTTGAAAATCATGAATGCTACAATGATGACAAAGCAGAAAGAGATCAACATGTACATAGAAGAATGTGCAAAGTTGAAGAAAGAGTTGGATAATGAAGCAGCTAAGAATGAAAGAATCAAAAGATTGCTGCAAAGTTACAAAGGTTGTGACTACGTAATGGATAGAATTTATCCAACGGTTGAAGGTTTCGAGGCGTTTAAAGATGAACAACCAAAGAAGAGAAAGGATACTGGTAAGAAACAGGGTGTCTGTTATAATAAGTGTCCGCCTCCGATTTGGGAAGGGTACTCGCCTAGAAAACCTAACGAGGAAGAACTAAAAAAGGCGGTCAATATAAAGCTAGAATCCGAGATAACCGATGTTTTACCGGACAATATTGACGTCACGTTCACAGCGTCTGACACAGATCATGAGTCTGAACTGATAAAACGAGTGGTCGATCAGGTGTTGGATAAGGATGAGGAGTCAGAGTCAAAGTCCGAGTCCGAAAGTGCGTGTCAGTCAGTCGGGAGTTCAAGTTTGTCCGAAAAGAGTTCAAAATCGTCGGGAAAACAGGTTTACAGTAAAGAATTTTTATTGTCAAAATCTAATTTGAATGACGAAACGTTTGAAGTTGCATATACTTTGAATGGTTCTGACAAATTATATTTTGATAAAGAATTTCCAATAAGAGGTGTTAAACCAGAAATGATTAAAAAGGTTTTCAAACTAACAAAAATTAATATTTCTGAAATAAAAGATGAAAATCTTATTGTAAAACCTAAATTTTACACCTCAATAGTTCAACAACGATTAAACAAGAAAAAAGGTTACAATTCTGGTTCGGGTTTTCAAAAGAAATCAAACCAAAATCGTAGCTACAAAAAGAAAGGACTTGGTTTTACTCCACCAGAAAACTATAAAAACGGAAAATTTTCTAAAACAAATACAAAATTTGTTTCAGGTACAAGCTCGGAAGAGGAGAAGAAGTGCTCATTCTGGAAACAATCTAACCAAGAATTTGTTGCCGAGAAAAGAAAGAATGGAGTTTATGTGAAGAAAGAAACCAGAACCTGTTTCCGATGCAATGAAGTTGGTCACATTGCATGGAACTGTCCGAAAGCGACGCACACAAAACAGGGAGTTTCTGGAAAATTGAAAGAAGTTGTTGTTGATAAAACCGAACCACCAACTGAACAATTTAAAGTTTTCAAAAATTCAACATTTGAAGTTGGTGAATGTTCGAAGAGATTTTACAAGCGAAGTGTAAAACTTGACAACCAAAAATGGGTTGTTAAAAAATCTGAGGTAAAATCTGGTGATGAATCTGATTCCACAAAATCAGAGGAGCCACAGTTTGATGAGAGTGATGAAAACTCAGTTCCTTCAATGAATGACGAGAACTTTCCACCTTTGAGGACTGAGAATTTTAAAAGAAAAGTTGGAAAGACTGAAGTCTCAAATCAGGATTATTCTGAAAAGGATAATTTTGATGTTGCGAAGGCTTTTAATGGGAATGTAAAGAAAATTTTCGGTAAAATGGTTGATAGGAAGGTGAAAGGGGTAAAAGACTTCTACGCTACAAAGAAAGCAACTTACACCCCAACAGAATCTGAATTAACAACACCTAAGGCTGGTCAGGCTTGGGTGGACATTTTCTTTGCTTGAAAAACCTGACTTGCCGGAGATCCCAAGTTTGTAATCGTGGATCAGGAATCGGCATCATTCTTGTATTATGAATTTGTATGGAAAAGTCTTAAAATTGTTAAAACTTTATAGGTTGAATGACTACGCCGGAGCTTCCAGGTTGGTAAGTGCGAAGCAGGAATCGGCATTTTGTACATACATACAAGTAGTATTGTATGGTTATTTTACAAGTGGTACAGGTTGCTTGATTGCAAAACGGTAAATCAGGGACATTGAGTTGTACTTGATTTACTATATTTGATAAAACTGACAAGACGATGAACCATATCCCCGTACTTAACCAAGTGGTAAACTTACAAGTGGTAAAAACAAACACATTTTCTGGAAAAATCATTTTGATTAAAACAAACTTCAGTGTTTTGAAATCTAAATGAGAAAATGGTTTGTGAAAGGGGGAGTTCAGATTGTTTATGCCTAGTGAATGGCGAATTGAGGCGATTTGATATTGGTTGTCGTGTTTCTGTATAGTTTGTTTTGAATTTTCTTCAAAGTGCGTCTAGAGTTTAGATAGTTTTCAAATTTTCTTTGAAATGTGTTTGCATTTTAGGGGGAGTAGATATTTCAGAAAATCCAAAAACATTAGAAAATTTAAAAAAAAAGTCAAAAACATGATAAAATTCAAAAATGAGTTTCGTTGTGAAAAGAGGAAATGATAGTACATCAGTGGACTGTCACAACATGCTAAAGAATTGGAAAGTTAAAATGTGATAAACAATCTCACTGAGGATGTGCCAGTAGGTTTTTACACATTTAGTAGATTGTGACGAGATATAAACCTAAAATTCAAACTTGCTTATTCTGTGGGTTAACAAAACTGCTTGGATATATAGGTAACCCCTGAAATCTTGTTTGAAAGGTCTCTTATTCTGAGATACTAGGTCTTTATGCTCAGTGATATCTGGGGTATTATCCCGGGACTTCTGCTGTATGGAAGTACTGACCTAGTCCCCGGATAATGCTTTCCGCAAACGCTTTGAAACATAAGCGTCGCCCTCAGCAAGCTGATGAAACAATAAAATTGATAGTCGCTGCTGTTGAAATCAAAAGATCCTCTAAAGGGGACACACCGAAAACTCGAAGCCGTCATCTCTCTGCGTATACGGAAGTATCGACCTGAGCTCTCACGGCCCTCGCATTTAACCTCTGAACAAATATCAGTTGTGGTATACTCACCTGTAAGACTGAATATTGGGATCTGGATACGGGAGTATATTCAAGTAGTGGGACACACGGATAAGTTTAAGTTCTTAAGACATTAATATCGTATCTCGGGTCAGTTGAAACTTGTGTGAAAATTTAAGTGGACAAACATACTGACAATCTAGGTGAATTGTTTAGAACTTAAAATGAAATGAAGCTTAACGGTGTTGGTGACATGTCTCATAAACTGATATGATCCTCTTACACGAACTCACAAAAATATCGTTTGTAAATATTTCTTTACTGCATTACATGTTTCTCTATTCCAAAATTCAAAAAGATTTTCAGTGTGTTTTAGCATAAAATTTTGAAAAAGTCAAAAAGATTTCCGACAACTGATATTGGAAAGCTGATTTTCAAAATTCTGAGTGCTAAACATGATGAGCAATATTTGAGGGGGAGTGTTTGTTTGAAATCAAAAGTTTTCATAATTTAACCTTTCAGGGGGTTCATCAAGATTGTCACTGATAAAGTTTCAGTTTGATTTGTAGAAGAGTTTGTTTTAGTGCATATGTCTTTATTCTAAAAATTGTAAAACTTATGTTTTGGGTAGAGAATTTGCAGGAAAAGATGAGAAGCGTTAGATGAAAAGACAGACAACGATCCTGAAGATATTACTGAAGAACAAAGGAATGCCAGTAAATCGAGAAGGGGAGTCTGAAGATAGAGAGAAAGAAAGCCCAGAGACTGATCAAGACTGAAGATGTGAAGACACAGCATTGTTGTGACTCGATAGTCGACTCCATCAACATCTGAGGGGGAGTCTGTTGGTGCACTACATCTGTTGATTTCGTCTTAGATCGAGTTTTTCACTGTATTATATAGATTAGGGCGCGTTTTACGAGAAAACTAGAGAGTTTAGGTGTTTTAGAGTGCTGGTCCGCTTATACGGACATGCCAAATTAGAGGTCCACCTCACACCTACCTGGACCGCTTATACGGACATGCCGAATAAGAGGTCCACCTCACCTATAAATACCATATGAGAGGTCCACATTTGTAACTTTGAGATTTCCATACCGAGGTGCTGCCGGTGTGAGAATTGCGTGTAAAAGCTGTCAAATTAATCAGAAAAGAGAATTAAGAAGATATCTAGCTGTTTTCTACATTAGGTACTTGTTTTCCGCACCTGTATCTGATCAAACTCCTCTGATTGACTCGTTCGGGTCAGATTCCGATCCTACGCTAGGCCGTCCATGTGTACCCATAGTTTTGAAAAACCATTTGAGCCCATTGTTTCAGTCCCTTGTTTTGAAAATACCATTTGCAATGGGTTTTGAGGTGTATAACAGCTGTAAACAGTTGTTTGCAACAATTTTGCAGGTATGGGGAGGCCACGCGGCCCATGTAAGACATACATGGGATCTTACGCGCCCCGCCTGAGGGTCACAATTCAGCAATCAGTTTCATAAATGACAGTTTCAGTCCCTGCATGCTTTTAAGGCCATTTCGGACATGTTTAAGGCCCGTTAAGCCAACTTTAAGGCCCTAAAATGATGCTTAATCATTGTGGACATGAAACATGCTCAAAAATATGCCGGATGTCGGTTCGTTTGGTCGTACGATCGCGATGTTCGCTTAATTACGACGGAATGCGCACAAGCGCAAAAGACGATCCAAATTGCGCGATGAATGGATTTTTCTTATGCCAAACACTAAAATGAAATGTTTTAATGCTTGCATAAATTTTTGGATGTCCGGATGTATTTAGAAAGTAAGTTATGCGCGAAAATACAAACTTATGCACTTTTTGACGCTTTTAGTCCCTGAATGACCCAAAAGTTTATTTTGGCACACCAAACCCTTCAAAGCCTATTTCTAAGCTATGTAAAGGATATTTAGGGTGTGTTTAACTTATGGGCATGTTCCGGAATGTTCGTTACAGTTCAAATCGGCATACTTTCACAGTTTGTCAATTTTAGTCCCTGTAAGCGAATAAACTAGATTTTGCCATACCAAAGCCTTCAAAACTTATTTCTAAGTTATGTAAAGGTTATTTGAGGTATGTTAAGCATAAATTGATGTTCCGGAGTATTTGTCGCGTTTAACTGATTACGTTTACGCACCAGTTTGCGTATTATTCTCCAGGAAGCGATACAGAGTTTGAAAGCGGATAAAAGTCAAAACATGAAAAACATCAAACACAAATAAACAAACATTGGGATCAAATAACTTTATTTCATTGATAACTGAATTGTTTACAATGATTACAAGCACAGATGTCACAGTCTCCCCTACTTGTGGAAATTTCGTCCCGAAATTTGCTTAGAGGAAACTCGTGGGAAAAGATGTGGATACTTCGCCTTCATTTGATCTTCACGTACCCAAGTAAACTCAGGTCCACGTTTAGATTCCCAGCGAACTTTAACCAACGGAATGCGCTTGCGTTTAAGCCATTTGACTTCACGATCCATAATTTCCACAGGTTTCTCAACAAAATGAAGTGTTTTATCAACACGGATTTCGTCAAGTGGTATGTGGAGGTTCTCATCAGCTAAGCACTTTTTGAGATTGGATACGTGGAAGGTTGGATGAACATTACCAAGTTTAGGAGGTAATGCAAGTCTGTAGGCTACCTTACCGATTCTTTCGACGATCTTGAATGGTCCAACGCATCTAGGTGCAAGTTTTCCTTTCTTACCAAATCTGATCACACCTTTCCAAGGTGAGACCCTAAGTAATACACAATCACCGACTTGAAATTCCAAAGGCTTGCGTCGTCGGTCCGCGTAACTCTTTTGACGGCTTTGAGCTGTCTGTAGGTTATCACGAACTTTCTTAACCTTGTCAGTTGTCTTTAGAATGAGGTCAGGTCCAGTAAGCTGAGACTCACCTATTTCATTCCATCAGACTGGTGAACGACATTTTTGACCATAGAGAGCCTCGAAAGGAGCCATGTTGATGCTGGAGTGATAACTATTGTTGTAAGAGAATTCAATCAATGGAAGATGTGAATCCCAACTACCACCAAAGTCGATCACACAAGCTCTAAGCATATCCTCCAAAGTCTGGATTATTCTTTCAGTTTGGCCATCTGTTTGTGGATGATATGCTGTGCTTAGATTAAGTTGGGTCCCCATAGCAGATTGCATGGTTCTCCAAAAGCGAGAAGAGAAGCGAGCATCTCTGTCAGAAATAATGTTCAAGGGAACACCGTGTCGAGATACAATTTCATCCACGTAGATTTTGGCCAGTCTTTCAACAGAAAAATCCTCACGGATTGGCAAGAAATGCGCTGATTTTGTAAGACGATCAACGACTACCCAGATGGCATCGTGACCTTTCTTAGTGCGCAGAAGTTTGGTAATGAGATCCATAGCAATGTTTTCCCATTTCCAAACTCGGATCTCTGGTTGCTCCAGAAGACCATAAGGATGTTGGTGTTCAGCCTTAACCTTGAGACAAGTAAGGCATTTTGAAACGTATAAGGCAATGTCTTTCTTCATACCAGGCCACCAATACTGAGTACGAAGATCCTTATACATCTTGTCAGAGCCAGGATGAATAGAATAATGAGACTGATGGGCTTCATCCATAAGCAAAGTGCAAAGGTCATCTAGGCTTGGGACCCACAAACGGTCCATGAAATAATACGATCCATCTTCCTTCAGAACAAGATCAGGCTTAATGTGATAGGGTAATTCCTTACCCATCAAGTCTTATGAAACACAAGCATGTTGAGCCTGAGAAATGCGTGCTTGAATATCGGATTGAGCTTAAATAGCAGATTGAACACGAACACAATGAAGCATAGTACGTTCCTTGCGACTCAATGCGTTAGCCACAACATTCGCTTTACAAGGATTGTAGCGAATCTCGCAATCATAGTCATTTAGGAGTTCGACCCAACGTCTCTGCCTCATGTTGAGTTCTTTCTGATTGAAGATGTGCTGAAGACTTTTGTGGTCAGTGAAAACCACGCATTTTGTGCCGTACAAATAGTGTCTCCAGATTTTGAGAGCGAAGACAACTGCACCCACCTCAAGATCATGAGTGGTGTAGTTTCTCTCATGCACCTTCAATTGCCTTGATGTGTAGGCTATGACTTTGTTCCTTTGCATCAGAACACAGCCAAGGCCCAATTTCGATGCATCATAGTAAACGACAAAATCATCATTGCCGTCAGGCAAGGTCAGAATAGGTGCATCACAAAGCTTCTGCTTTAAGGTCTGAAACGCTTCTTCTTGCTTAGAACCCCATTCAAAGGGTTTGTTCTTCTGAGTTAGAGCAGTTAGAGGAACTGCAATCTTCGAGAAGTTCTTGATGAAGCGGCGGTAATAACCCGCAAGACCAAGAAAAGAACGAACCTCGGTTGGAGTAGTAGGCGTATCCCAATCCTTAATCGCACTGATCTGGGAGGGATCTACATGAATACCTTGTTCGTTGACAATATGTCCCAAAAATTGAACTTCTTTAAGACAAAATTCACACTTGGAGAATTTGGCAAAAAGTTGCTCTTTCTTTAGGAGTTCCAAAGTAAGACGAAGATGTTGCTCGTGATCAGCTCGCGTCTTAGAGTAAATCAAGATGTCGTCGATAAAAACGATGATGAACTTATCTAAATAAGGCTTGCAGACCCTATTCATCAAGTCCATGAAAACAGTAGGAGCATTGCTCAAACCGAATGGCATGACTGTGAACTCATAATGCCCATAACGAGTGCGGAATGCTGTCTTAGGAATATCCTCTTCATGCACATGAAGTTGATGATACCCAGAAGGAAGGTCGATTTTCGAAAAGCAAGTAGCACCCTGTAACTGGTCAAAGAGATTATCAATGCGAGGTAGGGGGTATCGATTCTTGATGGTAAGCTTGTTCAGCTCACGATAATCGATGCACATTCTGAAGGATCCATCCTTCTTCTTGACAAAAAGAACGGGAGCACCCCAAGGTGAAAAGCTAGGACGAATAAAACCTTTGTCAGAAAGCTCTTGAAGCTGCTTAGATAGCTCTTGCATCTCGGACGGTGCAAGACGATATGGAGCTCTGGCAATAGGATTTGCACCAGGTACAAGATCAATACGGAACTCGACTTGGCGTGCTGGAGGTAGACCAGGTAACTCTTCAGGAAACAACTACGGATAATCCCGAACGACAGGAATATCTTGCAGAGACTTACCTTGGCCCTTATCTGCTGTAACATGTGGCAAGAAGGCCACATAGTTCTTTCGCAGATACTTCCGAGCTTGAAAACAAGACATAAGCTTGAGGCTACTAGCAGGTTGCTCACCATGAACCTGTAGTATCTTACCTGACGAGAGCGGTACACGAACGATCTTCTCAAAACAAACTACCTCTGCGCGATGTTTGGCTAACCAATCCATACCCAAAATAATGTCGAAGCTTCCAAGTTGCATAGGCATGAGGTCAATAGGAAAAAGATGGTCGTTAAGGTTCAACTGGCAGTTGCGCAGAACGGAATCAAGAACAACGGGTTCTCCACTAGCAACTTCTACTGTCAAAGGCTTACCTAGTTTCGTTCTAGACACGCGAAGCAAGGGCTCAAAAGATAACGACACAAAACTCTTATCGGCCCCTGAATCAAAAAGAACAGACGCAGGTTGATTATTAACAAAGAACGTACCGTTCACCACCTCGTTGTCTGCTTGCACCTCAACAGCATTCATGTTAAAAGCTCATCCTCGAGCCTGAGCTTGAACTGGGTTCGCATTTATCAACCTTGGACACTGGTTACGGTAGTGGGTCAGATCCCCACAGTTGTAACAAGAACCTGGTGGGAAGTGAGGTCGTGCTGCTTCACCTTGTTGCTGAGCAACTTGTTGAGCCGGGTTCTGAGCTGCCCGATTCTGATTGACAGGAATGCGGCATGTAGCAGCAAGATGACCAGACCTTCTGCAGTTGGTGCATTGACGGCACTGGTGGTGTGGTTGATGATGTCCATTACACTTATTGCACAGAGGTGCATTGCCAAAGTATGGTTTCTTGGAAAGAGGTTACGCAGGCTGATTCGTCTGTGTAGTAACGGCAAAATTTTGGGAAGCCTTCCGCTTCCTAGAACCTTTTGAGGAACCTGCATCACTCCCCTTCTTCTTTTTACCTTTCTTGCTATCCTTCTTGTCAGAATCCTGCTTCTTACCCTTCTTATCACCCTTCCTGTGCAACTTACCCTTTCGAATCTGCGATTCAGTCAACGTTGCAGCTAACTCGATTGCCTGACGGACAGTGGTAGGATTATTACCAGTAACGATGTCTTGTACGGGGTCAGGTAGACCATCGATGTATCTCTCGATAGCCTTATCGCGTGGGGTGACCATTGTTGAGCATAACAAACTCAGCTCTTCGAACCTATCAGTATATGCCTGGTGCTCGCCACTAATCTGCTTCAGATCATCAAACTCCCTTTCCAACGCTCGTAGTTCATGACGAGGACAAAACTCCCTCATCATAAGAGTCCTTAATTCAGCCCATGTCTGTGCTAAAGCAACTTCAGCACCACGATCTCTCATAACCCCATTCCACCACGTAAGCGCCCTTTTCTGAAACACGCTTGAAGCAAATTGGACCTTCCTATTTTCAGGACATAGAACGTGGCGGAAAGTACTCTCAATGCTCTCGAACCATTGAAGGAGCCCAGTTGCCCCCTCAGTACCACTGAACTTGAGTGGTTTAGCCGAATTGAAGCTCTTGAAGTTACAAGGAGCGTTCTGATTGTTGTTGTCTTGGTTCACTTGAGCTATAATGTTTGGGAGAGCGGCAGCCATGTGCTGTGCCAGAATGTCTGCCATTTCGGCATTTGATAACGGGTTTTCACGTCGAGGAGGCATGCTAAAAAGAGGAAAACACGAGAGGAAACGAGTGAGATGATTAGATGAAAAGAATGAGATGAAACAAAATCAACAAAGCAAGGATGGTGGTCATTCGTCCGTATCACAAAGCAGACAAATGACACACAGTGACTAATAAAAGTAAATGGGTCCATAAACAATGCTCAGCGAAGACATGCTCGCCTATAAGTGAACACTCACCCCAAAAGTTCCCAGGTAAGAGTGACTGATCCGATTATGTGGATTTGTACGAACACTCTAGCCTTAGACAGAAAACCCAGGGTGCAGGCATTCACCCTTCCAGTTTACACGTGTTCACACTATTTAGAACCCAAAACTTTGACGAGATTTTGAAAACTTGGAAGGCACAAGGCCAAAAGAATCATTCAAAAACAAATGATAAATTTTCAAAATCAAATTGAAAAATTAAAAGGGTTCAAAACCATATAAGAAATTATTTGAAAACAGAAGATTGTTTTTCAAAAAATCGTTTTAGAAAACTGGGTTCTTGTTTTGGTGATCACCTAAGGATAGGTGAAGTGCATGTTTTAAAATCTAAACACAAGACAATTCGTGTTGGGGTCCTAGAAAGGTTATAGTCTAGGTCAAAGCATTACTAATAACCTAATTCCCTATAACCATTGGCTCTGATACCAACTCTTCTGTCACACCCCGACCACGTAAAACATCAAATCGTGGCGGAAACGTCGGGGAGTGTTGTAACAGAATTATTGTTCCACAACCATGGTAATTTAAAATAATATTTTGTTCATCACCCAAGGGTGGAATACATCATTCAAAACAATAACCAACATGTTACATTGTCTTAAGATAGAAGAAAACAAAAGTACATCACATAATTAAACTAAGTCTAGCTCCATTTTATATCACTAAGGCCCAAGTCCACCCTAGCGTGTCACGATCATCCTATGCATTAGCTCCTGAAAAACACATGTGAAAATAGGCAGCATAAAAATGCCTGTGAGTAACATAGGTTTTGTAAAAATAGGATTCATTACTTAGGTTTAAGAAAATGTTTAATGAAAACTTGTTATGAATCTAGTTTAAGTGTTTGCTTAATGTAAAATGTTTGAAAAGCGATAACAAATCAGTTAATATGTATGTATATAAAAGAATGATGTATGGTTAAAAGAATAACCAAGTAAAAATAAGTTGTATAAAATAAATTGTTTTGTAAGACAAAGTTTTGTGAAAAATATGTTATTTGCAAAAAAAAAAAAAAGTATAAGTCCAAAATTGAAGGATTTAAATAACGGTATGTCATGTAATACAATACAAGCACTTATATATAGGAAGTACCAGCGGCGTATCCACCATGCTTGTAGCATACTACACATATATCGTTACTTAAGTCACTTAAACAAACCACCAAAGTATAAAGTTCATGTTTAAACCAATCGTCAAATGTTCTTGTCTAAACCATTGTCAATGTTTAAAAATCCAAAATGTAGTCAGGTAGTTATGTATGTGTAAACAAAAGTAATGTATGGTAAGTAAAAAAAATGAGACTACTTAAACCATAAGTAAAAAGGAACAAAACAAAGTATTTTGAATAAATCAAAAAGTTATGTTTTGCCAAGTAAAAGCGTGTTTTATTGATACAAACATTTATGTGGTAAGTTAACGCATACATCCAAGCCTTGAGACAGCAGGATAACCTTAGAGTAAAGGTTATCAGAGTAAAATGTTTTCGGATTCAGTCATTCCTTACATCCAAACAAACCTAGGGTGTCAGGAACGGGATTTGTCAAGTCCTATGGTACCATTATTTACTACCGAGCGGCGTAGCTAATGTTAATGAATGTAGTAAAGAACCATTTATGCAAACCAAATGTTATACCAAATGTAAGCAAGTTATGTGAAAACAATGTACTAAGTATGCTAAGTAAACATACAAAGCAGAAAAGTCATGTAAAACAGTGTGCTAATATGCCATGTAAACATATATAGCAAAGTAATGTAATGTAAATCAATGTGCTAGCATGTTAAGTAAACATACATAGCAAAACATATTGAAATCATGTACTAATAGAGTACTAATGAACATAGCAAGCATAAGTTGTGAAAACATGGAAAGCATGAAAGTAACAAGTAGGCACATGTGTTTCACCCCAAAATGTTTGAAAAACAGTAAAAGAGGGGTACTATGTACTCACTTGAGATTGCTTAGAAGTCCTAGGATAACCACCAAGCAAAGCTAGAAGATCACGGAATCAAACGGCAGCTATAGGTATCTACATTAATAAATGGACCTATCGGAGGATCGGGTGGTACGAGGCTTCGTAAACCAAATAAGTATGGGAACTTATGTAATATGGTTTAACAAAGCCTACATACTAAAATGAAAACTATCCTAAGTGCTTTTGACCCGTTACGACTCGCTTAGGTAGCTTATGCTACTTTAACGCGTCGTTTGCGTAAAACGCGTTTGGAAAGCTTAACTAGTCCTGTGACAAGTAAAATATGCCTTAACATGTTTAATATTGTTGTTAAATCAGTTTAGATACCAAAAATTACGTTACATAGGCTTTAAATGAATTTTAGCGTAAAAAGGGCATTTTGGTAATTTACCTAAGGCATAAGAACTACTTATCATACAACTATTTAAACGGTGTGACCATAAGGTATAACCTCGGAAGGTTATTCCCTATACCACTATGGTCACCTAAAGTGTTTGGTCGGATCCTAATGATTGACCAAATGGGTCGGGTTCGAAAGTACAAGCGATTGATTAGATCGCTTACCTTTACGACCCTAAATAAGCACAATTCTAAAAGCGACGAGCTAAACATGCTAGAACATGTTTAGTAAAGTTAGAAAACAGGTTTGGTATTAAAACAAATGGTTTTAATACCCTAGAGTAGTTTGGTTACAAAATACGCAAGAAAACGCATTTTGGCCGAAACTACGACTCGTCACTGAGCCTAGATAACGTGGTAATCAGTAGGTATAGTCACTAGGGACTATAATCATCGTGATTACGCTCACGTTATGAAGTTCAAACGAACTTCGCGTTGACCATAAACTGGTCAATGCAGAAAGTCAAACACAGTTTGACTTTAACGCTAAAACGAATGAAAAACGCGAAAGAGTACTTACAGAAGGTCCCCGCAAGATTTGACCCGATTCGCTTTCAGGTAGGAAGCAGATACTTCCACTTAGAAAGCTTTAAATCCGATTAAATGTGGGAAATGAATGAAGTTGGGTTGGGTATTTATAGGCATGGCACAACCGTTAGGATCGTTTATCAAGAAACGTGCTTCGATCTAGGTCGTCCAAGTGTACCCATAGTTTTGAAAAACCATTTGAGCCCATTGTTTCAGTCCCTTGTTTTGAAAATACCATTTGCAATGGGTTTTGAGGTGTATAACAGCTGTTTACAACAATTTTGCAGGTCTAGGGAGGCCACGCGGCCCGTGTAAGACATACATGGGATCTTACGCGCCCCGCCTGAGGGTCACAGTTCAGCAATAAGTTTCATAAATGACAGTTTCAGTCCCTGCATGCTTTTAAGGCTATTTCAGACATGTTTAAGGCCCGTTAAGCCAACTTTAAGGCCCTAAAATGATGCTTAAACATTGTGGACATGAAACATGCTCAAAAATATGCCGGATGTCGGTTCGTTTGGTCGTACGATCGCGATGTTCGCTTAATTACGACGGAATGCGCATAAGCGCGAAAGACGATCCAAATTGCGCGATGAATGGATTTTTCTTATGCCAAACACTAAAATGAAATGTTTTAATGTTTGCATAAATTTTTGGATGTCCGGATGTATTCAGAACGTAAGTTATGCGCGAAAATGCAAACTTATGCACTTTTTGACGCTTTTAGTCCCTGAATGACCCAAAAGTTTATTTTGGCACTCCGAACCCTTCAAAGCCTATTTCTAAGCTATGTAAAGGATATTTAGGGTGTGTTTAACTTATGGGCATGTTCCAGAATGTTCGTTGCAGTTCAAATTGGCATTCTTTCGCAGTTTGTCAATTTTAGTCCCTGTAAGCGAATAAACTAGATTTTGCCATACCAAAGCCTTCAAAACTTATTTCTAAGTTATGTAAAGGTTATTTAAGGTATGTTAAGCATAAATTGATGTTCCGGAGTATTTGTCGCATTTAACTGATTATGTTTACGCACCAGTTTGCGTATAATTCTCCAGGAAGCGATATAGAGTTTGAAAGCGGATAAAAGTCAAAACATGAAAAACATCAAACACAAATAAACAAACATTGGGATCAAATAACTTTATTTCATTGATAACTGAATTGTATACAATGACTACAAGCACAGATGTCACAGTCTCCCCTAGTTGTGGAAATTTCGTCCCGAAATTTGCTTAGAGGAAACTCGTGGGAAAAGACGTGGATACTTCGCCTTCATTTGATCTTCACGTTCCCAAGTAAACTCAGGTCCACGTTTAGATTCCCAGCGAACTTTAACCAACGGAATGCGCTTGCGTTTAAGCCATTTTACTTCACAATCCATAATTTCCACAGGTTTCTCAACAAAATGAAGTGTTTTATCAACACGGATTTCGTCAAGTGGTATGTGGAGGTTCTTATCAGCTAAGCACTTTGTGAGATTGGATACGTGGAAGGTTGGATGAACAATACCAAGTTTAGGAGGTAATGCAAGTCTGTAGGCTACCTTACCGATTCTTTCGACGATCTTGAATGGTCCAACGTACCTAGGTGCAAGTTTTCCTTTCTTTCCAAATCTGATCACACCTTTCCAAGGTGAGACCTTAAGTAATACACGATCACCGACTTGAAATTCCAAAGGCTTGCGTCATCGGTCTGCGTAACTCTTTTGACGGCTTCGAGCTGTCTGTAGGTTATCACCAACTTTCTTAACCTTGTCAGTTTTCTTTAGAATGAGGTCAGGTCCAGTAAGCTGAGCCTCACCTATTTCATTCTAGTGGACTGGTGAACGATATTTTCGACCATAGAGAGCCTCGAAAGGAGCCATGTTGATGCTGGAGTGATAACTATTGTTGTAGGAGAATTCAATCAATGGAAGATGTGAATCCCAACTACCACTAAAGTCGATCACACAAGCTCTAAGCATATCCTCCAAAGTCTGGATTGTTCTTTCAGTTTGGCCATCTGTTTGTGGATGATATGCTGTGCTCATATTAAGTTGGGTCCCCATAGCAGATTGCATGGTTCTCCAAAAGCGAGAAGAGAAGCGAGCATCTCTGTCAGAAATAATTTTCAAGGGAACACCGTGTCGAGATACAATTTCATCCACGTAGATTTTGGCCAGTCTTTCAGCAGAAAAATCCTCACGGATTGGCAAGAAATGCGCTGATTTTGTAAGACGATCAACGACTACCCAGATGGCATCGTGACCTTTCTTAGTGCGCGGAAGTTTGGTAATGAGATCCATAGTAATGTTTTCCCATTTCCAAACTGGGATCTCTGGTTGCTCCAAAAGACCATAAGGATGTTGGTGTTCAGCCTTAACCTTGAGACAAGTAAGGCATTTTGAAACGTATAAGGCAATGTCTTTCTTCATACCAGGCCACCAATACTTAGTACGAAGATCCTTATACATCTTGTCTGAGCCAGGATGAATAGAATAACGAGACTGATGGGCTTCATCCATAAGCAAAGTGCGAAGGTCATCTAGGCTTGGGACCCACAAACGGTCCATGAAATAATACGATCCATCTTCCTTCATAACAAGATCAGGCTTAATGTGATAGGGTAATTCCTTACCCATCAAGTCTTGTGAAACACAAGCATGTTGAGCCTGAGAAATGCGTGCTTGAATACCGGATTGAGCTTGAATAGCAGATTGAACACAAACACAATGAAGCATAGTACGTTCCTTGCGACTCAATGCATCACAAAGCTTCTGCTTTAAGGTCTGAAACGCTTCTTCTTGCTTAGAACCCCATTCAAAGGGTTTGTTCTTCTGAGTTAGAGCAGTTAGAGGACTGCAGTCTTCGAGAAGTTCTTGATGAAGCGGCGGTAATAACCCGCAAGACCAAGAAAAGAACGAACCTCGGTTGGAGTAGTAGGCGTATCCCAATCCTTAATCGCACTGATCTTGGAGGGATCTACATGAATACCTTGTTCGTTGACAATATGTCCCAAAAATTGAACTTCTTTAAGCCAAAATTCACACTTGGAGAATTTGGCAAAAAGTTGCTCTTTCTTTAGGAGTTCCAGAGTAAGACGAAGATGTTGCTCGTGATCAGCTCGCGTCTTAGAGTAAATCAAGATGTCATCGATAAAAACGATGATGAACTTATCTAAATAAGGCTTGCAGACCCTATTCATCAAGTCCATGAAAACAGCAGGAGCATTGGTCAAACCGAATGACATGACTGTGAACTCATAATGCCCATAACGAGTGCGGAATGCTGTCTTAGGAATATCTTCTTCATGCACACGAAGTTGATGATACCCAGAACGAAGGTCGATCTTCGAAAAGCAAGTAGCACCCTGTAACTGGTCAAAGAGATCATCAATGCGAGGTAGGGGGTATCGATTCTTGATGGTAAGCTTATTCAGCTCACGATAATCGATGCACATTCTGAAGGATCCATCCTTCTTCTTGACAAAAAGAACGGGAGCACCCCAAAGTGAAAAGCTAGGACGAATAAAACCTTTGTCAGAAAGCTCTTGAAGCTACTTAGATAGCTCTTGCATCTCGGACGGTGCAAGACGATATGGAGCTCTGGCAATATGATTTGCACCAGGTACAAGATCAATACGGAACTCGACTTGGCATGCTGGAGGTAGACCAGGTAACTCTTCAGGAAACAACTCCGGATAATCCCGAACGACAGGAATATCTTGCATAGACTTACCTTGGCCCTTATCTGCTGTAACATGTGGCAAGAAGGCCACATAGTTCTTTCGCAGATACTTCCGAGCTTAAAAACAAGACATAAGCTTGAGGCTACTAGCAAGTTTCTCACCATGAACCTGTAGTATCTTACCTGACGAGAGCGGCACACGAACGATCTTCTCAAAACAAACTACCTCTGCGCGATGTTTGGCTAACCAATCCATACCCACAATAATGTCGAAGCTTCCAAGTTGCATAGGCGTGAGGTCAATAGGAAAAAGATGGTCGTTAAGGTTCAACTGGCAGTTGCGAAGAACGGAATCAAGAACAACGGGTTCTCCACTAGAAACTTCTACTGTCAAAGGCTTACCTAGTTTCGTATAACATGCAACCACGGCGGAAACGCCGGGGAGTGTTGGAACAGAATTAATTGTTTCATAACCATGGAAATTAAAGTTACATTTTATTTATCAAACAAGCGTATTACATTGTCTTTAAACAGGAAATAAAGAGTTTATAACAAAGTTAAACTAGTCTATCTTCGTTTTATGTCTCTAAGGCACAGGTCTGCCCTAGTATCACGATCATCATTTTGGGCAACAGCTCCTGAAAACACATGTGAAAGTAGGTACGTCAGCATAAAAATTCCTGTGAGATACATAGGTTTTGTGAAAATGGGATTCATAACTTGAGTTTAAAGAAAACGTTGAATAACTGTCAGTCATGAACATTGTAAATTGTTTAGTCTTGTAAATCATATGAGAAACGATAAGATCAGATGATATGTATAAATAAAATGTAAGGTTAAAGGAGAGTAAAAATGAGTATGTATAAGATAAGTTTGTTTGTAAAACAATGTCTTGTGAAGAATATGTTATTTGTGAAAAAGGTAACATGTCTATACTGAAATGATTTAAATAATGCTACGATAGGTAATATTATACAAACATTTATATATAGGAAGTACCAGCAGCGTATCCACCATGTTTATATCATATTACATATGCCACATTACTCAAACCATTTACCCAAACCAACCACCATGTAAACTGTTCATGTATAAATCAATTGTCAAGTGTTATTGTGTAAACCATATCGAAATGTCTATGTTCAATGTGAACCACCAAATATGTATATCAATGTCAAAATGTTTATGTTTAATGTAGATCATGTAATGTGTACCCAAAATATATCATGTATGGTAAGTGAAATATATCAACTAAACCATATGTAAAATGCACAAAAACAAGGTATTGAAGTAAAACATGGTTTAAATCAAAGTTATGTTTTGTGGAACAAATGCATGCTATACTGATACAAACATTTATGCGGTATTGTGAAAATGCATACATCCAAGCCTTAAGACTGTGGCGATAGACCCTTAAACAAATTAAAGGTTTATCTAAGTTATGTGTATCGAATTCGGTCATTCCTTTCATCCAAACCAACCTCGGATGTCCGGAACGGGAGTTGTCAATTCCTATGGTACCACTACCTACTAACGAACGGCGTAGCTAATGTTAATGGATGTATTGTTCCATGTTAAACAAACCAAATGTCATACCAAAATGAAGGCATGTGATGTAAGCAATTGTACTAAGTATGCACACAATGGGCATAAATAGCATGAAATGTAATGTGAAACAATGTACTAAGTACGCACACAATGGGCATACATAGCATGAAATGTAATGAAATCATGTACTATAATGTACTAACGAACATAGCATGAAAGTAACAAGTAGGCACATGTGTTTCACCCCAAAACAGTTTGGAATACAGTAAAAGAGGGGTCTGTGTACTCACATAAACACCTTGAAAACATGTAAAAGATGGGGTTCTATGTACTCACCTGAGATTGCTTTGTAGTTCTTGTATAACAACCAAATAATGCTAGAGATCACGGATATCAAACGGCACCTAATAGGTAGCTATATTAATATACCGGACCAAAATCGGAAGGATCGGATAGTATGCGGGTTCGTAAATCAAACGAGTATGGAGACTCGTCTAATATGGTTTAACAAAGCCTACATACTAAAATGAAACCTAACCTAAGTGCTTACGACCCATTACGACCCGTTTAGGTAGCTTATGCTACTTTAACGCCTCGTTCGCGTAGAACGTGTTTGGAACGCCTAACATCGTGACCATAAGGTATAACCTCGGAAGGTTACAGCTATGGTCACCTAATGTGTTTGGTCGGATCCTAATGATCGACCAAATGGGTCGGGTTCGAAAGTGTTAGCGATTGTTTAGATCGCTTACCTTACGACCCTATACAAGCACTATACTGAAAGTGACGAGCTAAGCATGTTAGAACATGCTTAACTAAGTTTAGAAAACAGGTTTGGCATCAAAACAAACGGTTTTGATACTCATGAGTAGTTTGGTTACAAAATACGCAAGAATGCGCATTTTGGCCGAAACTACGACTCGTCACTGAGCCTAGATAACGTGGTAATCAGTAGGTATAGTCACTACGGACTATAACCATCGTGATCACGCTCACGTTATGAAGTTCCAACGAACTTCGTGTTGACCATAAGCTGGTCAATGCAGAAAGTCAAACAAAGTTTGACTTTAGCACTAGAAAGCGATTAAAAGAACGAAAGAACACTTACGAAGGGTCCCCGAAAGCTAAACTTGATCCAGGAGCTCAGGTATGAAGCAATGGCATCAACTTAGAGCTCTTTGATCAGTTTTGTGGGTTTTAACACAAATGGGGGGGGTATTTATAGGAAAAGCAAAACCGTTAGGATCGTTTCTTGAATATCGTGCCACGATCTCATGCGTACACTTGCCAAGATGTTGTGGTATCATATAGTGACCCTAACTCCAGAGATTGTGAAAGGGCATTGCCCTTTGGAGTGATTAAAAGGCCAAAATTTGCAAAAAACCGAGTTTATGCATCTGCAGGGCTCACGCGGCCTGCGTCAGCATACAGGCAAAACTCAGGCGGGCCGCCTGGCCTTGTCTGATCTGCACAACTTTCAGAAATGACAGTTTTAGTCCCTGTTGCATATTTAAGCCATTTCCAACACTTCTAAGGCCCGTAAAACCAACTTTAAGGCCCTAAAATGATGCCTAAACATTGTGGACATGAAACATGCTCAAAAATATGCCGGATGTTGGTTCGTTTGGCCGTACAATCGCGATGTTCGGTTAATTACGACGGAATGCGCATAAGCGCGAAAAACGATTCAAATGACACGACGAATGGATTTTTCTCATGCCAAACACTAAGGCATAATATAAGGATGCTTACATAAATTTTTGGATGTCCGGATGTATTCAGAACGTAAGTTATGCGCGAAAGTGCAAACTTGTGCACTTTTTGACACTTTTAGCCCCTGAATGATCCAACAGTTTGTTTTAGCATACCAAACCCCTCAAAGCCTATTTCTAAGCTGTGTAAAGGATATTTATGGTATGTTTAACTTATGGACATGTTCCGGAATGTTTGTTATAGTTCAAATTGGCATACTTTCGCAGTTTGTCAAGTTTAGTCCCTGTAAGCGAATTAACTTGTTTTTGCCATACCAAAGCCTTCAAAACTTATTTCTAAGTTATGTAAAGGTTATTTAAGGTATGTTGAGTATATGTTGATGTTCCGGAGTATTTGTCGCATTAAACTGAGTACGTTTACGCACCAGTTTGCGTATAATTCTCTAGAAAGCGATGTAGAGTTTAAAATCGAACAAAAGTCAAAACATGAAAAATGTAAAACACAACCAAACAAACATTGGGATCAAATAACATTGTTTTATTGCTAATTGAACTGTTCATAATGATTTCGAGCACAAATGTTACAGTCTCCCCTACTTGTGGAAATTTCGTCCCGAAATTTATTTAGAGGAAACTCGTGGAAAGAGATGCGGATATTTCGCCTTCATTTGATCTTCGCGTTCCCAAGTAAACTCGGGTCCATGCTTAGATTCCCAGCGAACCTTGACCAAAGGAATGCGCTTGCGTTTAAGCCACTTGACTTCACGTTCCATGATTTCCACCGGTTTCTCAACAAATTTCAGTGTTTTATCAACACGAATTTCGTCAAGCGGTATGTGGAGGTTCTCATCAGCTAAACACCTCTTGAGATTGGACACGTGAAAGGTTGGATGAACATTTCCAAGTTCAGGAGGTAACTCAAGTCTGTAGGCTACCTTACCGATTCATTCGAAGATCTTGAATGGTCCAACGTATCTAGGTGCAAGTTTTCCTTTCTTTCCGAATCTGATCACACCTTTCCGAGGTGAGACCTTAAGCAATACACGATCACCGACTTGAAAATCCAAGGGCTTGCATATTAGGTTCGCGTAACTCTTTTGACGGCTTCTAGCTGTCTGAAGGTTATCACGAACTTTCTTAACCTTATCTGTTGTCTCTAAAATGAGGGCAGGTCCAGTAAGCTGAGCCTCGCCGATCTCATTCCAGCAGACTGGTGAACGACATTTTCGACCATAGAGAACCTCGAAAGGAGCCATGTTGATGCTGGAGTGATAACTGTTGTTGTAGGAGAACTCAATCAACGGAAGATGTGAATCCCAACTACCACCAAAATCGATCACACAAGCTCTAAGCATATCCTCCAGTGTCTGGATTGTTCTTTCAGATTGGCCATCCGTTTGTGGATGATAAGCTGTGCTCAGATTAAGTTGGGACCCCATAGCAGATTGCATGGTTCTCCAAAAATGAGAAGTGAAACGAGCATCTCTGTCAGAAATGATGTTCAAAGGAACACCATGTCGAGCTACAATTTCATCCACGTAGATTTGAGCAAGTTTGTCAGCCGAAAAATCCTCACGGATTGGCAAGAAATGCTCTGATTTAGTAAGACGATCAACAACTACCCAGATGGCATCGTGACCTTTCTTTGTGCGCGGGAGTTTAGTAATGAGATCCATAGTAATGTTTTCCCATTTCCAAACTGGGATCTCCGGTTGCTCCAATAATCCGGAAGGTCGCTGATGTTCAGCCTTAACCTTAAGACAAGTAAGGCATTTAGATACGTATAAGGCAATGTCTTTCTTCATACCAGGCCACCAATACTGAGTACGAAGATCCTTATACATTTTATCTGAGCCAGGATGAATAGAATAACGAGACTTATGGGCTTTATCCATAAGCAAGGTACGAAGATTATCTTGGCTTGGGACCCACAAACGGTCCATGAAGTAATACGATCCATTGTCCTTCAGTTCAAGAGCAGGTGTTATGTGATAAGGAAATTCCTTATCCATCAAACCTTAAGAAACACAAGATTGTTGAGCCTGAGAAATACGGGCTTGGATATCGGATTGAGCTTGAATAACAGGCTGGACACGAACACAATGAAGCTTAGTACGTTCCTTACGACTCAATGCATCGGCTACGACATTCGCCTTACCAGGATGGTAGCGAATTTCGCAGTCATATTCGTTTAGAAGCTCCACCCAACGTCGTTGCCTCATGTTGAGTTCCTTCTGATTGAAGATATGTTGAAGACTTTTGTGGTCTGTGAAAACCACACATTTTGTACCGTACAAATAGTGTCTCCAAATCTTAAGAGCGAAGACAATTGCACCCAACTCAAGATCATGAGTGGTGTAGTTCTTCTCATGTATCTTTAACTGTCTCGATGCGTATGCTATGACTTTATTCCTTTGCATTAGGATGCAACCAAGACCCAATTTAGATGCATCGCAATAAACGATGAAATCATCATTGCCCTCAGGCAAAGTTATGACAGGCGCGTCACAAAGTTTTTGTTTCAAAATCAGAAACGCTTCCTCTTGCTTGAATCCCCAATCAAAGGGTTTGTTCTTCTGAGTTAGAGTAGTCAGAGGAACTGCAATCTTCGAGAAATTTTCTATGAAGTGGCGGTAATAACCCGCAAGACCAAGAAAAAAACGAACTTTAGTAGGGGTAGTAGGCGTATCCCAATCCTTAATCGCACTGATCTTGGAGGGATCTACATGAATACCTTATTCGTTGACAATATGTCCTAAAAATTGAACTTCTTTAAGCCAGAATTCACACTTGGAGCATTTGGCGAAGAGTTGCTCTTTCTTTAGGAGTTCCAAAGTAAGACGAAGATGCTGCTCGTGATCAGCTCGCGTCTTAGAGTATATCAAGATGTCGTCAATAAAAACAATGACGAACAGATCCAAATAAGGTTTACAAACCCTATTCATTAAGTCCATGAAAACAACAGGAGCATTAGTCAAACCGAATGGCATGACTGTGAACTCATAATGCCCATAACGAGTACGGAACGCTGTCTTGGGAATATCTTCTTCACGCACACGGAGTTGATGATATCCAGATCGCAGATCAATCTTTGAAAAATAAGAAGCGCCTTGCAATTGATCAAAGAGATCATCAATGCGAGGTAGGGGATATCGATTCTTGATGGTAAGCTTGTTAAGCTCACGATAATCGATACACATCCTAAAAGATCCATCCTTCTTCTTGACAAAAAGAACGGGAGCACCCCAAGGTGAAAAGCTAGGACGGATAAAACCTTTGTCAGAGAGTTCCTGTAGCTGCTTAGACAACTCTTGCATCTCAGACGGTGCAAGACGATATAGAGCTCTGGCAATGGGATTTGCACCAGGTACGAGATCAATACGGAACTCGACTTGGCGTGCTGGGGGTAGACCAGGTAACTCTTCAGGAAATACTTCAGGATAATCCCGTACAACAGGAATATCTTGAATAGGCTTACCTTTGCCCTTATCTGCTACAACATGTGCCAAAAAGGCCACATAGTTCTTCCGCAGATACTTCCGAGCTTTAAAAGAAGACATGAGTTTGAGACCAATAGCAGGTTTCTCACCACGAACCTGTAGGATCTCACCTGACGAAAGCGGCATGCGAATGATCTTTTCAAAACAAACTATCTCTGCGCGATACTTGGCTAACCAATCCATACCCACAATAACGTCGAAGCTTCCAAGTTGCATAGGCGTGAGGTCAATAGGAAAAAGATGGTTGTTAAGGTTTAACTGGCAGTTGCGGAGAACAGAATCAAGAACAATGGGTTCACCACTCGCCACTTCTACTGTCAATGGTTTACCTAGTTTCGTTCTAGACACTCGAAGCAATGGTTAAAAAGATAACGACACAAAACTCTTATCGGCACCCAAATCAAAAAGAACAGATGCTGGCTGATTATTAATAAAGAACGTACCGTTCACCACATTATCATCTGCTTGTGCCACTTGTGCGTTCATGTTGAAGACTCGACCTCGAGCCTGAGCCTGATTCTGATTGGCATTCTGATTCTGGTTGGCTAGCCTTGGGCACCGATTTCTGTAATGGGTCAGATCCCCATAGTTATAACAAGCACCTGGTGGGTAGTGTGGTCGTGCAGCTTGACTCTGTTGCTGAGCAGGAAACTGAGCAACTTGTTGAGCCGGGTTCTGAACTGCGCGATTTTGAGCAAACCGACAAACATCGGCAAGATGACCTGACTTCCCACAGTTAGTACAGAAACAGCACTGATGTTGCGACTGATGGTGACTGTTGCATCTATTGGACAAAGGTGCATTCCCTAAATAGGGCTTCTTCGCTGGAGGCTGTGCGGGTTGGTTGGGAGCTGCCTGGTTAGCTTGGGCAGTGACAGCATAGTTTTGGAAAGCCTTACGCTTCCTTGCTCTTTTCGATGAACCAGAATTCTTTCCATTTTTGTTTTGACCTTTCTTGCTATCTTCCTTGTCAGACGACTGTTTCTTGCCCTTGTCACCCTTCCTGTGTAATTTACTCTTCCGAATCTGCGACTCAGTCAATGTCACTGATAACTCGATCGCCTGACGGAGTGTGGTAGGGTTACTACCAGTAATGATGTCTTGTACCGAGTCAGGCAGGCCGTCGATGTACCTTTCGATGGCCTTGTCGAGTGGGGCAACCATAGTCGGGCAAAGCAGACTCAACTCCTCAAACCTATCATTATATGCCCTGTGCTCGCCACTATCTTGTTTCAAGTCATCAAACTCCTTCTCCAACGCTCTTTGTTCATGACGAGGACAAAATTCCCTCATCATAAGAGCTCTAAGTTCAGCCCATGTCTGTGCTAGAGCAACTTTTGCACCACGGTCTCTGATTACCCCATTCCACCATGTAAGAGCCCTTTTTTGAATCACGCTTGAAGAAAACTCGAACTTGCGATTATCCGGACACTGAACGTGGCGAAAAGTATTCTCAATGCTCTCGAACCATTGAAGAAGCCCAGTTGCTCCCTCAGAACCACTAAACTTGAGTGGTTTAGCTGAGTTAAAATTCTTGAAATTGCATGGAGCATTGTTGTTGTTGTTGGCTTGGTTCCATTGAGCAAAGAGATTTGGGAATTGAGCAGCCATCTGCTGTGCAATAATTTCTGCCAGCTCGGCAGTAGCTATCTAGTTTTCGCGTCGAGGAGGCATTCTAAAAGAGGAAAACATGAAAGGAAACGAGTGAGATGATTGGGTGAAGAGGATGAAATGAAACAAAATCAACAAAAGCAAAGACGGTGGTTACGCATCTCAAAGCAAACAAGCGACACGCAATGTCTAGTCAAAGTAAATTGGTCAAAAAATAATGTATTGCGAAGACATGTTCGCCTATAAGTGAACACTCACCCCAAGAGTTCCCAGGTAAGAGTGACTAGTCCGATTATGTGGATTTGTACGAACACTCTAGCCTTAGACAAAAAACTCAGGGTACAGGCATTCACTCTTCCAGTTCGCACGTGTTCACACTATTAAAACCCGAAAACCTTGACGAGATTTTTGAAAATCAAAAGGGGTTCAAAACCTTATAACAGAGGGTTCAAAACCTAGTAATCAATCATCCTCGGATAGACGATTAATTTTCAAAGCGGATTCGGAATCGAAGTTCCCGTTGTGGTTATCACCTAAGGATAGGTGAAGTGCGTGTTTTAAAATCTAAACACAAGATAACTTGTGTTAGGGTCCTAGAAAGTTATAGTCTAGGTCAAAGCATTACTAATAACCTAATTCCCTATAACCATTGGCTCTGATACCAACTCTTCTGTCACACCCTGGCCGCGTATAACATGCAACCGCGGCAAAAACGCCGGGGAGTGTTGGGACAGAATTAATTGTTTCATAACCATGGAAATTAAAGTTACATTTTATTTATCAAACAAGCGTATTACATTGTCTTTAAACAGGAAATAAAGAGTTTATAACAAAGTTAAACTAGTCTATCTTCGTTTTATGTCTCTAAGGCACAAGTCCGCCCTAGTATCACGATCATCATTTTAGGCAACAGCTCCTGAAAACACATGTGAAAGTAGGTACGTCAGCATAAAAATGCCTGTGAGATATATAGGTTTTGTGAAAATGGGATTCATGACTTGAGTTTAAAGAAAACGTTTAATAACTGTCAGTCATGAACCTTGTAAATTGTTTAGTCTTGTAAATTATATGAGAAACGATAAGATCAGATGATATGTATAAATAAAATGTAAGGTTAAAGGAGAGTAAAAATGAGTATGTATAATTTGTTTGTAAAACAATGTCTTGTGAAGAATATGTTATTTGTGAAAAAGGTAACATGTCTATACTGAAATGATTTAAATAATGCTACGATAGGTAATATTATACAAACATTTATATATAGGAAGTACCAGCGGCGTATCCACCATGTTTATATCATATTACATACGCCACGTTACTCAAACCATTTACCCAAACCAACCACCATGTAAATTGTTCATGTATAAATCAATTGTCAAGTGTTATTGTGTAAACCATATCGAAATGTCTATGTTCAATGTAAACCACCAAATGTGTATATCGATGTCAAAATGTTTATGTTTAATGTAGATCATGTAATGTGTACCCAAAATATATCATGTATGGTAAGTGAAATATATCAACTAAACCATATGTAAAATGCACAAAAACAAGGTATTGAAGTAAAACATGGTTTAAATCAAAGTTATGTTTTGTGGAACAAATGCATGCTATACTGATACAAACATTTATGCGGTATTGTGAAAATGCATACATCCAAGCCTTGAGACTGTGGTGATAGACCCTTAAACAAATTAATGGCTTATCTAAGTTATGTGTATCGAATTCGGTCATTCCTTTCATCCAAACCAACCTAGGATGTCCGGAACGGGAGTTGTCAATTCCTATGGTACCACTACCTACTAACGAACGGCGTAGCTAATGTTAATGGATGTATTGTTCCATGTTAAACAAACCAAATGTCATACCAAAATGAAGGCATGTGATGTAAGCAATTGTACTAAGTATGCACACAATGGGCATAAATAGCATGAAATGTAATGTGAAACAATGTACTAAGTACGCACACAATGGGCATACATAGCATGAAATGTAATGAAATCATGTACTATAATGTACTAACGAACATAGCAGGTATATGATGTGAAAACATGGAAAGCATGAAAGTAACAAGTAGGCACATGTGTTTCACCCCAAAACAGTTTGGAATACTGTAAAAGAGGGGTCTATGTACTCATATAAACACCTCGAAAACATGTAAAAGATGGGGTTCTATGTACTCACCTGAGATTGCTTTGTAGTTCTTGTATAACAACCAAATAATGCTAGAGATCACGGATATCAAACGGCACCTAATAGGTAGCTATATTAATATACCGGACCAAAATCGGAAGGATCGGATAGTATGCGGGTTCGTAAACCAAACGAGTATGGAGACTCGTGTAATATGGTTTAACAAAGCCTACATACTAAAATGAAACCTAACGTAAGTGCTTACGACCCATTACGACCCGTTTAGGTAGCTTATGCTACCTTAACGCGTCGTTCGCGTAGAACGCATTTGGAACGCCTAACATCGTGACCATAAGGTATAACCTCGGAAGGTTACAGCCATGGTCACCTAATGTGTTTGGTCGGATCCTAATGATCGACCAAATGGGTCGGGTTCGAAAGTGTAAGCGATTGTTTAGATCGCTTACCTTACGACCCTATACAAGCACTATACTGAAAGTGACGAGCTAAGCATGTTAGAACATGCTTAACTAAGTTTAGTAAACAGGTTTGGCATCAAAACAAACAGTTTTGATACTCACAAGTAGTTTGGCTACAAAATACGCAAGAATGCGCATTTTGGCCGAAACTACGACTCGTCACTGAGCCTAGATAACGTGGTAATCAATAGGTATAGTCACTACGGACTATAACCATCGTGATCACGCTCACGTTATGAGGTTCCAACGAACTTCGTGTTGACCATAAGCTCGTCAACGCAGAAAGTCAAACAAAGTTTGACTTTAGCACTAGAAAGCGATTAAAAGAACGAAAGAACACTTACGAAGGGTCCCCGAAAGCTAAACTTGATCCAGGAGCTCAGGTATGAAGCAATGGCATCAACTTAGAGCTCTTTGATCAGTTTTGTCGGTTTTAACACAAATGGGGGGGGTATTTATAGGAAAAGCAAAACCGTTAGGATCGTTTCTTGAATATCGTGCCACGATCTCATGCGTACACTTGCCAAGATGTTGTGGTATCATATAGTGACCCTAACTCCAGAGATTGTGAAAGGGCATTGCCCTTTGGAGTGATTGAAAGGCCAAAATTTTCAAAAAAAACGAGTTTCTGCATCTGCAGGGCTCACGCGGCCCGCGTCAGCATACAGGCAAAATTCAGGCGGGCCGCCTGGCCTTGTCTGATCTGCACAACTTTCAGAAATGACAGTTTTAGTCCCTGTTGCATATTTAAGCCATTTCCAACACTTCTAAGGCCCGTAAAACCAACTTTAAGGCCCTAAAATGATGCCTAAACATTGTGGACATGAAACATGCTCAAAAATATGCCGGATGTTGGTTCGTTTGGCCGTACTATCGCGATGTTCGGTTAATTACGACGGAATGCGCATAAGCGCGAAAAACGATCCAAATGACGCGACGAATGGATTTTTCTCATGCCAAACACTAAGGCATAATATAAGGATGCTTACATAAATTTTTGGATCTCCGGATATATTCAGAACGTAAGTTATGCGCGAAAGTGCAAACTTGTGCACTTTTTGACACTTTTAGCCCCTAAATGATCCAAAAGTTTGTTTTAGCATACCAAAACTATTTCTAAGTTGTGTAAAGGATATTTATGGTATGTTTAACTTATGGACATGTTCTGGAATGTTTGTTATAGTTCTAATTGGCATACTTTCGCAGTTTGTCAAGTTTAGTCCCTGTAAGCGAATTAACTTGTTTTTGCCATACCAAAGCCTCCAAAACTTATTTCTAAGTTATGTAAAGGTTATTTAAGGTATGTTGAGTATATGTTGATGTTCCGGAGTATTTGTCGCATTAAACTGAGTACGTTTACGCACCAGTTTGCGTATAATTCTCCAGAAAGCGATGTTGAGTTTAAAATCGAACAAAAGTCAAAACATGAAAAATGTAAAACACAACCAAACAAACATTGGGATCAAATAACATTGTTTTATTGATAATTGAATTGTTCATAATGATTTCGAGCACAAATGTTACAAAACTCTTATCGGCACCTGAATAAAAAAGAACAGACGCAGGTTGATTATTAACAAAGAATGTACCGTTCACCACCTCGTTGTCTGCTTGCGCCTCAAAAGCATTCATGTTAAAAGCTCGTCCTCGAGCCTGAGCTTGAACTGGGTTCGCATTTATCAACCTTGGACACTGGTTATGGTAGTGGGTCAGATCCCCACAGTTGTAACAAGAACCTGGTGGGAAGTGAGGTCGTGCTGCTTGACCTTGTTGCTGAGCAAAAGGCTGAGCAACTTGTTGAGCCGGGTTCTGAGCTGCCCCATTCTGATTGACAGGAATGCGGCATGTAGCAGCAAGATGACCAGACCTTCCGCAGTTGGTGCATTGACGGCACTGGTGGTGTGGTTGATGATGTCCGTTACACTTATTGCATAAAGGTGCATTGCCAAAGTATGGTTTCTTGGCAAGAGGTTACGCAGGCTGATTCGTCTGTGTAGTAACGGCAAAATTTTGGGAAGCCTTCCGCTTCCTAGAACCTTTTGAGGAACCTGCATCACTCCCCTTCTTGTTTTTACCTTTCTTGATATCCTTCTTGTCAGAATCCTGCTTCTTACCCTTCTTATCACCCTTCCTGTGCAACTTACCCTTTCAATCTGCGATTCAGTCAACGTTGCAGCTAACTCGATTGCCTAACAGACAGTGGTAGGATTATTACCAGTAACGATGTCTTGTACGGGGTCAGGTAGACCATCAATGTATCTCTCGATAGCCTTATCGAGTGGGGTGACCATTGTTGAGCATAACAAACTCAGCTCTTCGTACCATCAGTATATGCCCGGTGCTCGCCACTAATCTGCTTTAGATCATCAAACTCCCTTTCCAACGCTCGTAGTTCATGACGAGGACAAAACTCCCTCATCATAAGAGTCCTCAATTCAGCCCATGTATGTGCTAAAGCAATTTCAGCACCACGATCTCTCATAACCCCATTCCACCACGTAAGCGCCCTTTTCTGAAACACGCTTGAAGCAAATTCGACCATCCTATTTTCAGGACATAGAACGTGGCGGAAAGTACTCTCAATGCTCTCGAACCATTGAAGGAGCCCAGTTGCCCCCTTAGTACCACTGAACTTGAGTGGTTTAGCCGAATTGAAGCTCTTGAAGTTACAAGGAGCGTTCTGATTGTTGTTGGCTTGGTTCACTTGAGCTATAATGTTTGGGAGTGCGGCAGCCATGTGTTGGGCAAGAATGTCTGCCATTTTGGCATTTGATAACGGGTTTTCACGTCGAGGAGGCATGCTAAAAAGAGGAAAACACGAGAGGAAACGAGTGAGATGATTAGATGAAAAGAATGAGATGAAACAAAATCAACAAAGCAAGGATGGTGGTCATTCGTTCGTATCACAAAGCAGACAAATGACACACAGTGACTAATCAAAGTAAATGGGTCCATAAACAATGCTCAGTGAAGACATGCTCGCCTATAAGTGAACACTCACCCCAAGAGTTCCCAGGTAAGAGTGACTGGTCCGATTATGTGGATTTGTACGAACACTCTAGCCTTAGACAGAAAACCCAGGGTACAGGCATTCACCCTTCCAGTTTGCACGTGTTCGCACTATTTAGAACCCGAAACTTTGACGAGATTTTGAAAACTTGGAAGGCACAAGGCCAAAAGAATCATTCAAAAACAAATTGAAAAATTAAAAGGGTTCAAAACCATATAAGAAATTATTTGAAAACAGAAGATTGTTTTTCAAAAAATCGTTTTAGAAAACTGGGTTCTTGTTTTGGTGATCACCTAAGGATAGGTGAAGTGCATGTTTTAAAATCTAAACATAAGACAATTCGTGTTGGGGTCCTAGAAAGGTTATAGTCTAGGTCAAAGCATTACTAATAACCTAATTCCCTATAACCATTGGCTCTGATACCAACTCTTCTGTCACACCCCGACCACGTAAAACATCAAATCGTGGCGGAAACGTCGAGGAGTGTTGTAACAGAATTATTGTTCCACAACCATGGTAATTTAAAATAATATTTTATTCATCACCCAAGGGTGGAATACATCGTTCAAAACAAGAACCAACATGTTACATTGTCTTAAGTTAGAAGAAAACAAAAGTACATCACATTATTAAACTAAGTCTAGCTCCATTTTATATCACTAAGGCCCAAGTCCACCCTAGCTTGTCACGATCATCCTATGCATTAGCTCCTGAAAAACACATGTGAAAATAGGTACGTCAGCATAAAAATGCCTGTGAGTAACATAGGTTTTGTAAAAATGGGATTCATGACTTAGGTTTAAGAAAATGTTTAATGAAAACTTGTCATGAATCTAGTTTAAGTGTTTGCTTAATGTAAAACGTTTGAAAAGCGATAACAAATCAGTTAATATGTATGTATATAAAAGAATGATGTATGGTTAAAAGAATAACCAAGTAAAAATAAGTTGTATAAAATAAATTGTTTTGTAAGACAAAGTCTTGTGAAAAATATGTTATTTGCAAAAAAAAGTATAAGTCCAAAATTGAATGATTTAAATAACGGTATGTCATGTAATACAATACAAGCACTTATATATAGGAAGTACCAGCGGCGTATCTGTCACACCCCGACCACGTAAAACAACAAAACGTGGCGGAAACGTCGGGGAGTGTTGTAACAGAATCATTGTTTCACAACCATGGATTAAACAAATTTCGTTTTATTGAATTAAATGAGTTACAATGTCTTAACAATAAAGGAACATAACAAAAATTAACTAGTCTTGCATCTTTTAATGTCACTAAGGTCTCGTCCAATCCTATGTGAGCATGCATCAATATCATCATCAAATATCATCAACTATTGTACCTGAAACACATGTGAAAATACGTCAGCATAAAAATGCCGGCGAGTACATAGGTTTTATGAAAAATAGGATTCATGACTTAGGTTTAAGAAAATGTTTAACAAAAACTTGTCATGAATCCAGTTTAAGTGTTTGCTTTTATAAAATGTTTGAAAATCGATGATAGATATGTATAGTTAAAAAGAATGATGTAAGGTTAAATGAATAACCAAGTAAAAATGAGTTTGTATAAAACAAACTGTTTTGTAAAACAATGTCTTGTGAAAAACATGTTATTTGTGTAAAAATGTATAAATCCAAATGAATGATTTAAATAACGCTACGCCATGTAATATAATACAAGCACTTATATATAAGAAGTACCAGCGGCGTATCCACCATGCTTGTATCACATTACACACGTCTCGTTACTCAAATCACTTACCCACATAAACCACCAATGTAAATTGCCTATGTCTAAACCGTTGTCAAATGTCAATCAAGTAATGTGTAAACAAAATGTCATGTATGGCAAGTGAATTATGTAATAACCAAACCATAGGTAAGAATGCACAAACTATGTACTAAGTATGCGACGGATGGACATACATAGCATGATACCAAGTATAAGATGTCTTGTAAAACGATGTACTAAGTATGCACACAACGGACATATATAGCATGTGATGTAAAATGTACTAAGTATGATGACCATACATAGCATGAAATGTTATGTAAAACGATGTACTAAGTATGCACACAATGGGCATACATAGCAAAAACATAATAAAATCATGTACTAATAGTGTACTAGTGAACATAGCAAGTATATGATATAAAAGCACGAAATCATGAAAGTAACAAGTAGGCACATGTGTTTCACCCCAAAATGTTTGAAAAACAGTAAAAGAGGGGTCTATGTACTCACTTGAGATTGCTTAGAAGTCCTAGGATAACCACCAAGCAAAGCTAGAAGATCACGGAATCAAACGGCACCTATATAGGTATCTACATTAATAACGGACCTATAGGAGGATCGGGTAGTACGAGGGTTCGTAAACCAAATAAGTATGGGAACTTATGTAATATGGTTTAACAAAGCCTACGTACTAAAACGAAACCTATCCTAAGTGCTTTTGACCCCTTACGACCCGTTTAGGTAGCTTACGCTACTTTAACGCGTCGTTCGCGTAAAACGCGTTCGGAATGTCTAACTAGTCCTATGACAAGCAAGATATGCCTTAACATGTTTAATATGGTTGCCAAAATAGTTTATATGTCAAAAGTTACGTTACATAGGCTTAAAATGAATTTTAGCGCAAAAAGGGCATTTTGGTAATTTACCTAAGGCATAAGAACTACTTTTCATACAACTACTTAAACGACGTGACCATAAGGTATAACCTCGGAAGGTTATTCCCTATACAACTATGGTCACTTAAAGTGTTTGGTCGGATCCTAATGATCGACCAAATGGGTCGGGTTCGTAAGCATAAGCGATTGATTAGATCGCTTACCTTTACGACCCTAAACAAGCACAAATCTAAAAGCGACGAGCTAAACATGCTAGAACATGTTTAGTAAAGTTAGAAACAGGTTTGGTATCAAAACAAACGGTTTTGATACCCTAGAGTAGTTTGGTTACAAAATACGCGAGGAAACACATTTTGGCCGAAACTACAACTCGTCACTGAGCCTAGATAACGTGGTAATCAGTAGGTATAGTTACTAGGAACTATAACCATCGTGATTACGCTCACGTTATGAAGTTCAAACGAACTTCGCGTTGACCATAAACTGGTCAAAGCAGAAAGTCAAACGCAGTTTGACTTTAAGGATAGAAACGAATGAAAAGAACGAAAGAATACTTACAAAAGGTCCCCGCAAGCTTTGATTTCCCAAGTATTCTCAGGTATGAAGTGGCTAGCACATCAACTTAGAGAAATCTCAGAAAATCAAGTGTGGGTTTTGCAATTGAAGGGTGGGGGGTATTTATAGGATTTCTAGAACCGTTAGGATCGTTTCTTGAAACCCGTGCTTCGATCCAAGCCCTACACATCATACCCACTGATTTGAATACTATGGGAGCCTTCAAACCAGCCCATAGAATGGCCAAAACCATGTGCAAAACAATGGGGAACAGCTGGGTTATTAAAAATGAAGTCTGCTGTGCTGGAGAGGGCTTACGGACCGTAAGCACCTCCATACGGTCCGTAAGGACCTTGTGTGCTGGCAGCAAGTTTCAGCAATTGGCAGAACAGGCCCCTGCACCTCCAAACTTGGGTTTTGATGCATTTTGGCACGTTTAAGCCCCGTTAACCCCATTTTAAAGCTCTAAAATTAAGTTAAAGTATAGGGAACTTGAAATATGCTCAAAAATATGCCGGATGTCGGTTCGTTTGGCCGTATGATTGCGTTGTTCGGTTAATTACGACGGAAGTCGTAACGAACGCAAAAACGGTCCAAATTGCGCGACGAATGGATTTTTGACAAGCCAAACACTAAAACATAATATTTTAATGCTTACATAAATTTTTGGAAGTCCGGAAGTATTCAGAACGTAAAATATGCGCGAAAATGCAAACTTATGCACTTTTTTACGCTTTTAGTCCCTGAATGAGCATAAAGTTTATTTTTGCGCACCAAACACCTCAAAGCCTATTTCTAAGCTCTGTAAAGGATATTTAGGGCATATTTAACTTATGATCAAGTTCCGGAAGGTCTGTTACAGTACAAATTGACATACTTTCGCAGTTTGTTGAATTTAGTCCCTGTAAGCGAATAAACTTGATTTCGGCATACCAAACCATCCAAAACTTATTTCTAAGTTATGTGAGGGTTATTTTAGGTATGCTAAGCCTATGTCACTATTCCGGAGTGTTTGTTGCATTAAACTGGTTATATTTACGAATCAGATCGCGTATAACCTTCCAGAAAGCGATTTAAAGCCCGAAATCTAACAAGAATCAATATGTGCAAACGATACACATATTTATACAAATCCCAAGTATGAAATACAATATTTCATTGGTTTGGTATTTGTTTGATGGTCGTGGTGACACAGGTGTCACAGTCTCCCCTACTTTTGGAAATTTCGTCCCGAAATTTATTCGTAGGAGTCTGTCCGTGACTTTGTGTCAAATTACCACCAGGGATATGCAAGGGATAATCCTATCATTTCCTTAACGGACATTCTTCAGAAACGAAAATGAATGAACGGAGTCATTTTCAACAGACGCTTCCTCAGAAACAGAAATGAAAGGATAATCAAACGGATATTCATTTCCTTCAACGGATAATCTTCAGAAACGAAAATGAACAAACGGAGTCATTTCCAACGGTTGGTTCTTCAGAAATGGAAATGAAGGATAATCAAACGGATATTCATTTCCTCAACGGATAATCTTCAGAAAAGAAAATGAACAAACGGAGTCATTTCCAATGGTTGCTTCTTCAGAAATGGAAATGAAAGGATAATCAAACGGATATTCATTTCCTCAACGGATAATCTTCAGAAACGAAAATGAACAAACAGAGTCATTTCCAACGGTTGCTTCCTCAGAAATGGAAATGAAGGATTAAACAAACGGATATTCATTTCCATCAACGGATATTCTTTCAGAAGTGAAAAATGAATAGCTAGTTCATTTTTCTTCAACGGGTGCTTCGTCAGAATTGGAAATGAACAGGGTTCACTCTAGACTTATGACAGAACTCGCTGTGGTTTCTGTGCACTAAATTCCATAATTATGTACGCGTCCATAATTACGTAATTCCTTGCACAGTCCGCACAGTACATATCATAATGTGTAGGGGAAGAAAATCAAACCTGTAATGAGTGTGACTAGACTACCATAGGGTCCTTTTTAATTAGATCGACAAATGATCACTTTAATTTGACCACCAAGGAGTCTTTTCAGCTATATCATTACATGATATTCCTAACCAGATTTTTGGATCAATCTGTTTAACTAGACCACTCAGGGGGTCTAATTATGGAATAGTATTGTATAGCCCATGGGTCTTAACTATTACGTAGAAGCACATTAAGGATTTAAGGTAGTACCTTCTGATATCCTACTATGAATCCCTTATAGAAGATTCTACGAGGATTTGGATAACAACAAAGAAAATTGGATCACACCAAGAACATAAAGGGAGAACATAAGCACATAATCACAAAGTTGTTTAGTTTGACTTTTAATTTATTATCTTTGGACGCGGATACTTAAAGCACACCAGGAATCCAATCCGTGGATTTCATTTGGCACTTTAATCATTTTCAAGAATCTATCTATAAAGATAGAATGATCTACCAAAGATTCGACTTCGTTTTCAAGAAAACGCAATAGATCATAAAATGGAAGGATTTTGGGGGTAGTCTGTTCTTCAAGGAATACGGCTCCTTGATTGTCGGTACTGAAGGGGATACATTGTTTATACATGCCATCACATTTGCACATTGCAATGTAAAATAAAAAGATTTATTTATAAACAATGATAACAACTGTTTCATAGATCTTTGACAACAAAAGAAGATAATACATAAAGCTTGATTATTTCTAAACAGTGTTGTCTTCCAATCGGTCAGATGCTCATCCTTGCGCTAGATTCGCATTAGCAAGCTTTGGGCAATTTCTTCGGAAATGACCCATCTCGCCACAATTGTAGCAAGAACCTGGTGGAAAACGAGCTTGAGCAGGATTGTTGTTAGCTTGATTTGGTGCACCTGCAGCTGGGCAAACCCTTGCTGTATGGCCTATGAGTCCACAAACTTGGCATGTGCGGCACTTCACACCAGCATGATGATGTAGGCTACATTGGTTGCACAAGGGTGGAGTTCCGTTGTAGGGCTTCCTAGCAGGGGGTTAAGCTGGTTGGTTGAGGACGGTTTGATCATTGTGAGTAACCATGGTGAAGTTCTGAGAAGCCTTTCGCTTCCTTGACTTCTTAGGGGATCCAGTCTGTTCATCCATGGTCTTTGATTCCTCGATTGGTTTCTTGTCACCCTTTCGGAAAAGCTTACGTTTCCTGATCTGAGATTCAGTCAAAGTTGCAGATAGCTCAATGGCCTGCCTAACCGTAGTGGGGTTACTACCAGTAACAATGTCCTGAACTGAGTCAGGGAGGCCATCAATGTATTTTTTCGATTGCCTTATCCAAAGGCATAACCATGGAAGGACACAACAGACTCAGCTCCTCATATCGATCGGTGTAGGCTCGATGTTCACCGCTGTCTTGTTTAAGATCGTCGAATTCCCTTTCTAAGGTTCACAAAATCCCTAAGAGCCACTTGGTCAGAGAGAGAGAGAGAGATAGACGATGTTTACACCGCCTTTCATCAATGCATTAATTTGATGTTGGGGCTAAACCTCTTCTTGTTTGGCCCATGAGGATACTTTCACTCTACTTGCTCTTGTTGCCTGCTCCTCCGCTTGTCACGAAAGATTATGCCTTGAAGAATGAACGACTTAGAGATCAAACTCCAATGCTAGGAAACTTCCGAGACTAAAGCCCCCTTACCAAGAGCACAGTGATAAGCAGGTACAGGATCCAGCAAGACGGAGATTTTAGATCTCTCATAAAAGCTAGTCGACTGAGACAGAGGATCAAAACGGAGATCTTTCAGACAGTTGAAAAACGGTCTCTGAGGCCAAGTTGACTAAGCAAAAACGAAAGTTGATGCCCTAGAAATCTGTCAACTGTCCTTTACCGGTAACTGGATCAATCGCTAGCTGGAAAGTTTCCACTGTCAACTGCCGTAAGAGGTCCTTTTCCAAAATAGAGAATAGGGCATGGAAGCTTTCTGCTATTAGAGGAGAGTTTTTACTGCTCTCGTGACGAGGACAGAATTCCTTCATCATCAAAGCTCGAAGCTCTTCCCATGTTTGAGCTAGCGCCACATCGGCACCCCTATCTCTCATAACACCATTCCACCATGTCAAAGCCCGCTTTTCGAAGACACTAGATGCGAAATCTACCTTTCGCTCATTTGGGCATTGAACATGTCTGAAGGTGCTCTCTAGACTCTCGAACCATTGCAGAAGTAGTCGCTCCTTGAGTCCCAGAAAACTTTGATGGCTTAGCTGAGTTGAACGTTTTGAAGTTGCAGGGAACATTGTTGTTGTTGAGAGCTTGGTTACATTGAGCAATGATGTTCGGGATTGCAGCAGTCATTTGCTGCGTAATGACAGCTGCCAGATCTTCAATAGGTATTTGATTCTCGCGTCGCGGAGGCATTCTAAGAAAATAGGAAACAAGAGAGGAAACAAGTGAAGTGGCATTGGGTAAGAATAGGATGTTACAAATACCGACCAAAAGCATGGGTGGTAGTTATTTGTTTGAACCACGCAGCAAACAATCGACACACAAAGGCTGAATCAAAGTAAATAGGTCCCCATAATGTATCGCGAAGACATGCTCGCCTATACGTGGATACTCACCCCAAGAGTTCCCAGGTAAGAGTGACTGGTCCGATACTGCGGATTTGTACGAACACTCTAGCCTTAGACAGAAAACTCAGGGTACAGGCACCCACTCTTCCAGTTTGCACGTGTTCACATTATTTAGACCCAAACTTTGACGAGTTTGAAAACTCAAAAGGCACTAAGCCAAATATGAGTCAAACTGGAAGGGTTCAAAACCTTATAACAAAGGGTTCAAAGCCTAGTAATCAATCATCCTAGAACAGATGATTAGTTTTCAAGGCAGATTCAAATTTATGTTCTTGTTGTGGTTGTCACTTAAGGATAAGTGACGGTATTATTTTATGACTAAACGCAAGTAAACTCGCGTTAGGGTCCTAGGAGGGTTATAGTCTAGGTCAAAGCATTACTAATAACCTAATTCTCTATAACCATTGGCTCTGATACCAACTTTTCTGTCACACCCCGACCACGTAAAACAACAAAACGTGGCGGAAACGTCGGGGAGTGTTGTAACAGAATCATTGTTTCACAACCATGGATTAAACAAATTTCGTTTTATTGAATTAAATGAGTTACAATGTCTTAACAATAAAGGAACATAACAAAAATTAACTAGTCTTGCATCTTTTAATGTCACTAAGGTCTCGTCCAATCCTATGTGAGCATGCATCATTATCATCATCAAATATCATCAACTATTGTACCTGAAACACATGTGAAAATACGTCAGCATAAAAATGCCGGCGAGTACATAGGTTTTATGAAAAATAGGATTCATGACTTAGGTTTAAGAAAATGTTTAACAAAAACTTGTCATGAATCCAGTTTAAGTGTTTGCTTTTATAAAATGTTTGAAAATCGATGATATATATGTATAGTTAAAAAGTATGATGTAAGGTTAAATGAATAACCAAGTAAAAATGAGTTTGTATAAAACAAACTGTTTTGTAAAACAATGTCTTGTGAAAAATATGTTATTTGTGTAAAAATGTATAAATCCAAATGAATGATTTAAATAACGCTACGCCATGTAATATAATACAAGCACTTATATATAAGAAGTACCAGCGGCGTATCCACCATGCTTGTATCACATTACACACGTCTCGATACTCAAATCACTTACCCACATAAACCACCAATGTAAATTGCCCATGTCTAAACCGTTGTCAAATGTCAATCAAGTAATGTGTAAACAAAATGTCATGTATGGCAAGTGAATTATGTAATAACCAAACCATATGTAAGAATGCACAAACAATGTACTAAGTATGCGACGGATGGACATACATAGCATGATACCAAGTATAAGATGTCTTGTAAAACGATGTACTAAGTATGCACATAACGGACATACATAGCATGTGATGTAAAATGTACTAAGTATGATGAGCATACATAGCATGAAATGTTATGTTATGTAAAACGATGTACTAAGTATGCACACAATGGGCATACATAGCAAAAACATAATAAAATCATGTACTAATAGTGTACTAGTGAACATAGGAAGTATATGATATAAAAGCACGAAATCATGAAAGTAACCAGTAGGCACATGTGTTTCACCCCAAAATGTTTGAAAAACAGTAAAAGAGGGGTCTATGTACTCACTTGAGATTGCTTAGAAGTCCTAGGATAACCACCAAGCAAAGCTAGAAGATCACGGAATCAAACGGCACCTATATAGGTATCTACATTAATAACGGACCTATCGGAGGATCGGGTAGTACGAGGGTTCGTAAACCAAATAAGTATGGGAACTTATGTAATATGGTTTAACAAAGCCTACGTACTAAAACGAAACCTATCCTAAGTGCTTTTGACCCCTTACGACCCGTTTAGGTAGCTTACGCTACTTTAACGCGTCGTTCGCGTAAAACGCGTTCGGAATGTCTAACTAGTCCTATGACAAGCAAGATATGCCTTAACATGTTTAATATGGTTGCCAAAACAGTTTATATGTCAAAAGTTACGTTACATAGGCTTAAAATGAATTTTAGCGCAAAAAGGGTATTTTGGTAATTTACTTAAGGCATAAGAACTACTTATCATACAACTACTTAAACGACGTGACCATAAGGTATAACCTCGGAAGGTTATTCCCTATACAACTATGGTCACTTAAAGTGTTTGGTCGGATCCTAATGATCGACCAAATGGGTCGGGTTCGTAAGCATAAGCGATTGATTAGATCGCTTACCTTTACGACCCTAAACAAGCACAAATCTAAAAGCGACGAGCTAAACATGATAGAACATGTTTAGTAAAGTTAGAAAACAGGTTTGGTATCAAAACAAACGGTTTTGATACCCTAGAGTAGTTTGGTTACAAAATACGCGAGAAAACGCATTTTGGCCGAAACTACGACTCGTCACTGAGCCTAGATAACGTGGTAATCAGTAGGTATAGTTACTAGGAACTATAACCATCGTGATTACGCTCACATTATGAAGTTCAAACGAACTTCGCGTTTCTAACACCCCCAAAAATATCACAAGCGGAAGCACCGCGGGAGGTGCGACACATCAGAGTACGAGCCACCAATCACATTGAACCACACAAGTATTTAAGTAAACATGACATTAATTAATCAAGCAAGTCCAATTCCAACGTTAAATCCAAAAGATATGTTTAGCGGAAGCATAAGTGAAATAATATCCAATTGTTCAAAGTTTCAAAACCACCAAGTCAACTGTTTAATCAAAAGCCACGATCCATGACCACTCCAGCACTCCCAGATAGCAAGTCCATGTCTCCAACCCTAACGACCTGCAAGCATGCAGACAAGTGTGTCAGACGACGCTGGTGAGTTCAAGTTTTGTTATCGTGTTTTGTTACCAGATGTATGTTAAGCCGATTCAACGTTGTGATACGATGTTGGTTATAACATGCTAGATACCCTAGGGAGTGTGCCCATATGTATCCGGGGAGTGTGCCCCTTAATAACCTGGAAGTGTGTCCAGTCCCCAATGCCCCTAGCCAAGCATTGGTAATGATGCCCAGATAATTAGTTCACGCCCGTCCTTACGGCCCGGTGTGAGGTATCAAACCTAATAGCGCTATCAACTAATTACCCCATTGCCCTACAGGCAATCCGATAATGATTGATTCCATGTTCAATAACCAAAACCCAATTTAAATGTTTACCCAAGATTCCCTTCCAAATGTTTACTAGTTGTCCCAAACCACCGGGACGCATGCTTGAGAAATACAGTGAACTCACCTGGGGTTGCTCGGTATGATACACAACAGTTCAATTAAGCTACAAAGTGATCAACCACGTCCTATCACATTTATCATACCAATCAGATTCGTACGCTAGTATTGCATGTATGTTCCACACATATAGTAACAAGTTGTGTACAAGCATTGATCATCGTATAAGCATGGCAGTTCTACAGTAATTTCACATAAGTAAAGTCCAAATACGCGGCCCAATCAATTGGGCTGGTAACAGTGGGCCAGTCCAATAACAGGGTGTGCATGTTCTCCGTCTCGAGTCGAGACTAGCAATCTCGAGTCGAGACTAGTCGGTCTCGGGTTATATTGATTTCGAAGTCTCGAGTCGCAACAGGGAGTTCTCGAGTTGTCATGTTCTAGTCGAGACTACACGGTCTCGAGTCGTAATCGGACCCGCAACCGTGGTTTCGGTTCATGCTGTTTTGTGTTGCTAATGTGGTCTCGAGTCGAGACTAGAAGTTCTCGATTCGAAATCTCTTGTCGAGACAAGGTGTGTAACTGACTTCCTGATTTGTAGTCCATGATTTCCGTAACAAGTTGTAAACAGATTTGGCAGTTTCAAATCAAATCAATTAACAGTTTTTGCTATAATCCAAACGAATCAAACAACAGTTTTTATCCAGAATCATGTATGTTCATATCGTTATCAAGAACCAATAATCCCGAAATCAAACAAACATTCGATCAGACCATTAACATCTAACTCATGGTTATCAATCTATCATGCAATCGTTAATAACATCAGCAGACTAATCACCCTATCGAAACCGTGCATATCATACACATACAGTCGGTTATATTTATTCCTTCGGTACTAATCATGCAATCCCATTAATAATCATATCAACGCATAATCATTCATATCCACATGTAAGCCAGATAACAATGAAAACACTAACCGGTTGGTAGAATAGTTTCGAAGGAACAAGAGCTTCGAGAGAGAGGAGTGTTCGGCTGCCTATAGTTTCGATCGAGAGAGATTGTGTGTGTTCCTTGTTGCACAAATGAGAAGCCAAACCCTAAAGATGTATGCTTGTAACCGTATATGAAGGGAGTGGGCCGAATCCCTGCTTGGGCCGCCCCAAGGTCTCGAGTCCAACAACATGGACCGAATGGGTTGCGTAGACAAGTGGGTTGTGTACTCGGGTTATGTAACATATAAACATTCATGCACATTTTCACACAAAACTCGGATAACATGTTATTCAAATAAAATTCACATAATCACGTAACGTTACACAATGACAGGTTCGAAATACGAGTAGTCACATCATCCCCAACTTGAAAGAAATTTCGTCCTGAAATTTGATAAGCACACCACAAACAGAAGTAAATCACAAAACGGTGCGATGCTAAATCAAGATGGCTGTGCATTTTCCGTGGGTGTCACATCATCCCCAACTTGAAAGGGAATTTCGTCCCGAAATTCACTAGTTGCATTAACATTAGATTCGCTAGGTTTTGTCTTATCTTTGGGGAACAAATGTGGACACTTAAGCTCCATCTGGTCCTCGCGTTCCCACGTGAACTCTGGTCCACGTCGCGAGTTCCAGCGGACCCTCACAATTGGGATACGACTATGCTTACGAACTTTAACTTCCCGATCCATAATCTCAACTGGTTCTTCGACAAACTGTAACTTGTCGTCTATCTTCAGCTCTTGAAATGGTACAACCAGTGTTTCGTCAGCCAAACACTTCTTTAACTGCGACACGTGAAACACATCATGGACATTACCCAACTCAACAGTTAATTCCAACCTGTAGGCCACGTTTCCAATTCGTTCCAGAATTTTGAATGGTCCCACATAACGAGGGTTTAGTTTGCCGCGTTCCCCAAAACGCACCACACCTTTCCAGGGTGAGACCTTTAACATAACGCGATTATTAACTTTGAATTCCAACGGTTTACTACGCTTGTCAGCGTAGCTTTTCTGGCGATCGCGAGCTGCGGCCATACGGTTTTGGATCTGCACAATGTTTTCTGATGTCTCAAGCACGAGCTCAGGGCCTGTTATCTGACTATCACCCACCTCAAGCCAACAGAGAGGTGAACGGCATTTTCGTCCGTACAGTGCTTCGAATGGAGCTGCCTGTATACTAGTGTGGTAGCTGTTGTTGTAGGAGAATTCTATCAACGGTAAGTGCTTCTCCCATCCTTTCCCAAAATCGATTACGCATGCCCGTAGCATATCTTCAAGTGTCTGGATGGTGCGCTCGCTTTGACCATCCGTCTGCGGGTGATAAGCGGTACTCATTTCGAGTCGTGATCCGAACGACTTATGCATTGCTTGCCAAAGATCAGAAGTGAAACGCGGATCTCGATCTGAAATGATAGAAGTTGGTACCCCACCATTCACATATTCAAATTAACATCCAATGAACTATGATCATGCATAACATTAATATATTATCATCATCTACTAGATCATGGTTTACATGTAATATATAATGACTGACAACAACATTCCTAGTCTTACCCCTATTGGGCCGCCATTATAGCATGCCATTTTCTACACATGAGCCGTCATTATGGAATGCCATTATCTATACACATTTCATATCCTAATAATTACTCAGTTACTTTAGTAACACATGTATACAAATCAACAACAACTAGACAATTCATTATGGCACTCATATTAGTGGGCGGCTCAAAACAAACGGTCCACTAGTCAAACATGCAATTCGAATAAAACAGAACATGCGGCCCAATCATATCAACATACGTCTAATTATTCAGGCAGCCCGGTTACCCTTATAAGGTATAACTAACATAGCCATTTATTACTAAACAACCTTGAATAAAAAATCCAAAAGGTAAGACAGTCACATGATGTGGTCGTGTGGCCCAATCAAATACACTTGAGTGGTATTTAGTCAAATATTGAGTGCATAAAGTTGAATGCCCATGTAACCCTATACTGTTGACGGCAAACCATACATTCAAACCATGTGATTCATTAATCATAGAATATAGCAAGAACCCTAAAGTCATACTTATTATCCTATATGCACATAAATCGAACAACATCAATTAATAGTTATTTATCATGCAAGTCTGAATCACTCTCCTTTTATTAACATAATCATCGATCCAAGCATAATCAAATACACCAACATCACACGTACACATACAAATCTGTTAATCGAATTCACAAGTAAATGAGAACAAACAAATAAGGAATAATACAAATACGAATCTACTAACCAATCAGTTGGCTCGAACAAGATGATGTCTTCGATGATGTGGGGGGGGGAGGGTTGCCGTCGAGCTTGAGGGAATGGAAAAGGGTGTTTAGGGTTTGCTATCTTTCCAAATCATAGTTTACGTATATTCCTAAAGTCACTAAAACATTCCTTATAACCCTCATGACTACATAAGTAAACCAAATTTGGCTTTGGGTTTCGGCCAGTTGGATTTAAATAAAATGTATTTGTGTATGGGCCGAATAAGATGTATAAGTGTATGGGCCAACTATGTGTGATCCGAGTGTGTGCAACCAATTAATGCAAAGCCTAAGCATATTACCACCAAACATTTAATAACTCAATTATAAGCTTAGACATAATAAATATTTCAATCATTCGCATAACGCACTCAAGTTACGACAGAAAACGAACATAAAACGAATCGTGACAGCAAGTTCTACATAGAAAAGGACCTTAAAAGTTCGGGTTGTCACATCATCCCCAACTTGAAAGAAATTTCGTCCCGAAATTTAGCACGTAGTTACTGAGGAAGCTAGTTAGGTTGCATGGTTTTCCTGGTTTTTCCTGGGGTGTCACATCATCCCCCCGTTGGTTTGGAATTTCGTCCCAAAATTCTGCAGTAGCTTCATCCTCAGTAGTGCTTTCATTGTTCTCGAACAACTAGGGGTATTTGTGTTTCATTTGGTTTTCTCGTTCCCAGATAACTCTGGACCACGACGGGAGTTCCAACGAACTCGAACAATAGGTATCCTGGTGCGCTTGAAAATCTTGACCTCCCTGTCCAAGATTTCCACTGGTTCTTTGACAAATCGCAACTGATTGTCGTTGGCGAGCTCCTTAAAAGGAACTATGAGGGTTTCATCTGACAGACACTTCTTCAGATTCGACACATGGAATAAGTTGTGAACTCCATTGAGTTCTTCGGGTAGATTCAATCTGTAGGCCACCTTACCAATTCTCTCCGTGATTTCGAAAGGTCCAACATATCGCGGGTTGGGTTTGCCTCATTTACCAAAACGAACTACCCCCTTCCAAGGTGAGACTTTAATTAGTACTCGATCCCCAACCTGGAACTCGAGTGGTTTCCTGCACTTATGAGCGTAACTTTTCTGACGGTCACGAGCTGCCACCATTCATTGTCATTTCAGAGCAATCTTCTCTGTTTTGTCTACGACGAGTTCTGGGCCAGTGATTTGGTTGTCGCCAACCTCTGCCCAACAAAGGGGTGATCGGCACCTTTGTCCGTACAATGCCTCAAACGGAGCAGCCTAGAGGCTGGTGTGGTAACTGTTGTTATACGAAAACTCCACTAATAGGTAGATGCTGCTCCCAGCCGTTACCAACGTCGGTTACACATGCATCAAAGCATGTCTTCAAGAGTTTGGATGGTGCGTTCAGTCTGCCCGTCCGTCTGCGGATGATATGCTGTGCTTATGTCTAAACGCGGGCCAAAGGATTTTATGCACCGCTTGCCACAAATCAGATACAAATCGTGGGTCGCTATTAGAGGTAATGCAGGTTGGCACCCCGTGCCTAGCAACTGCTTCTTTCGGGTAGATGACTGTAAGTGTAGAAAACTTATATGTTTCCTTGCTGGTTAGCAGTGTGCTGGTTACTTGAGATAATCAACGATTATCCAGTTGATTTGTTTCCGTTTCGAGTTATAGTAGGCTAGCGACCGAATCTATGGCAGCCTGTTTTTATTTCCATGTGAGTGTTGCTGGTTGCTGATGCTACACCTTGACTATCCACAAGTCGATCCATCTTTCACATACTTAACTAGATAAGCCTTCGTGTCCGATTACCAATACAAGGTTTGCAAATCCTAATGCCTCTCATCAAAACCCAGGCGGCTAGAATGTCGAAGCTGGTGCGCTTGTTCAACGCGAGTTCCCTACAGTTGTCGTGTAATGAGACCCACATTCGTTCTATGAGGTAACGAGTATCGTCCGACCTATCAAAGGTTGCTTCTCCATGCCCCGCATGGGATCAATTTGAAAATCCTCTTCCATCAGTTCTCCGGTTTGAACAGAGCGTGTCTAATCAGGTAAGTTAGAGTCGGTAATGAGCTGCAAGGCTCGTGTACATTCAAGTTTCACAGTTGTAATCATCCTAAAGTCTCCTCCAGTGATGCCATTCACTGATTTAGTTTTGTTTAAGCCAAAGTACACGGGAGGCCCTTGTGATCGGTCTAAATAACGCATCTGGTACCGTCCAAGTGATGCCTCCATCCAAAATCCCAAAGCCATGGTTTTCACCGACAGCCGAGTGTGTCGCACAGTTCCTCTTTGTGACTCTTCCACGTATGTCATTACTCTCTTGTGTTGCGTCGTTGTGTAGCTGGAACGCTGATTCGGTCCATAAGGATATACCACAAGATCACCCGCACCCTTGGGTAAAACGATGCCCAGAGCATTGGGGAGTCGGGATTTGAGAGCAGAAGTGACGTCCTTCTATTTTGTCTTCCACGAGCACAGCACCCTGCTGTGCTAAAGAGATTAAAGTTGCACGATCTGTGAAAATCCTGTGATGAATCTACAACAGCATCCATTGAAACCAAGAAATTGCTGTACCCCCAAAGGAATCTTTGGTGTCAATTAGTTTCTAACAAAATGGATTCTAGCACGATCCACGCGTATTCCCACTTCGTTGGTTACATGATCAAAAATGCTTTTCTCGTATCTAAGTGTTACATTTAACCAAACTTCTCACGTAATGACTCCTCCCCCAGGAGTTCTAAGATACGATATAGGCGTCGTCCATGTTGTCCCTTCCTCCATGAAATGACCCATAATGTCATCAATAAATACGGTCGATTCATGTGATCCCTGAAGCTGCTAGTGTGTTGATCCACCCAATGATCATGATGTACACAATTGAAATGGCTGCATTGCGTTTGACGTGCTGTTCTAAGAGCATTCTCCTCTTGGACTTCATCCTGACAATAGTTTGTTTGTTAGCAAATCTTTGAAGGAAGTTTGTTCCTCGCAACTGGTCGACGGGTTGTCAATGCATGGTCGAGGTAAACGGTTCTTGACTATCAACTTGTTGAGTTCCCGTTAATCAATACACATATGAAAAGGCTTCTCTTAATGGGCATAGCGAGGGCTCCTTAAAGCGAAAACTCCTGTCCAACAGTTCCCGTAGTTGGTTAAAACAGCTCCTGAAACTTTCCTGGTGCAAACTGGTAAAGGGGTACGAGTAGTTAGAACTGCCTCCGGCGTGAGATCAAACTGAGTTCCTACCTAACAGTTGTAGAGATGGTCCTGGAAGTCCTTCGGGCAGCACATGGAGGATTATCACGAGCAGTTGGTGGATCCTCGATCCTCACGTCTATAACAGTTGCCACGTGGCGGGGTCATTCCTCCGTGGACACTCCTGGTTATGAATGCTGACATACACTAACTATTGCGCCACCCTGACGCGTTGGAACAGATAACAATTCTCCACAAAGGAGAGGGATACGTAGAATTGTCTCCTCACGGGGTACATCTATCAAGAATCACAGAAGAAGGGTCGATGCCGAACACTTGTCCCACAAGGTCATGTTTGCATCCCAACGATCATATGAGGTTTCCATTGTCTGGCCATCGACCGAATCCACAACAGGTTAAACTCTCGGGAGCATCAGGGTCAAGCAGAACAGAGACGAAGCGGATTCATACTCAAACTAGCTACCATGTCGTTAAAGTCCTGACGTCGCCCACGCCAATACTAAATACCCTTCCATGAGCATCATTTCCAGTGTTGTTGTTTTCGTTACAAGGATTTCCAGTACTGTTGTTGTTCCTTTGGTCATTGTCTTCTTACTTAACCACGGCTAATCCATGTTGTAGGCACTTTAATTTCCTTACTGTAGGCTAGGGTTACGAGTACCTTGTTGTCGCTGCGACTGCTGCTCCCAATGTCGTTGCTCGAAACGAAGCCCTATAAAAGTCCATCTTTTCACATTCTGCCACATCCTAACGCGTTACTCACTGTGCTTGTAGTTACGGATACCACACTAAGGTTAATTATCATCACTTATGCCTTGATTGCTTCGTAAGAGTTGGCTCCCATGGGTCGCTGACAAGGGTTAAGGATTCGATTGAAGCCAATTCGCTGGTGCTCATTACCAGTAATCAGGGTCGCCAAAGTACTGAGGTCGGTAGTGTGTTACGCGCATCCTCCTGTCCATCAATGTTGCAAGCGGTTCGAGTAATACACAGTATGTTGCGGGAGTGTTGCAGAAGTGATCGCACTTCAAAATTTGAGGCGTCAATACGTTAAGTTCCAACAAGTGAAGAAAGGTGGGAAAGATATCGATCAATCATTCGATGCTGCGACGTCCAACACATGGACGTTCGTATAAGCAGGTAACATTCTACACGGTTCGCTGAGTTCCAATGGGTGTTCAGGTAACACTCGATAGAATCGAGTTTCGAAGGGGTCTAAAGATATATGAAAAGTTCACGTTTGAGTTTGAGTGGGGGACAATTACTGTTATGACCCCTATAGGTTTGTTATGTTTCTCATCGATCAAATGACGGAACGGAACCCCTTTTCCACTTGTTAAGCCTCACTAGGATTCACATGCACCCCACAGTATTATTATGTGTGCACCCACAATAAGATTGTGATTTGCATGCTCATCTCAGCTCCTCTTAACTCCTGTCAAATGGTTCCTCCAACTCGAGTAGCAAAAAAAGAGTATCACGAAGCGTAAGTCATGAAGGTTTAAGGAAATACCACCCTATTAGTCACAAGACACATGCAAGTATACATGAATTCATATTGTTGTGTTAAACGTGCAATCACATGCAATATCATATGTAGGTGTTCAATAGTTATGCAGTACAATGAGTATATGAGAGACGAACCTTGCAATCTGGAGCTGAGTGTCATGGTCGTATTCACGTCTTTAGAACTGTTTGGTTATAGTCTGGTTTTACAAAAACGTTTTTCCCCTTTTTTTAAATAAAACCAAGTTCACTATAACCAATGGCTCTGATACCAATCTGTCACACTCCCAAAATACCACATGCGGAAAACCCCCGCGAGGCGTGTGACATACCAGGATCTTAGCCATCAATCACATTGAACTCGTAGTTACATGTAAATAAAACTTTCATTGATTAACAGTAAGGGTTACAACATTACATTAATTCACAGTTTACAGCGGAAACATAAATTATTCGTTAAGTGTTTACAAACCACATGCAAAGAGCCATTAGTCTTGTATTGTATTTCCATGTATCTCGACCCATGACCACTCCAGCTTCCCAGACAGCAAGTTCCAATGTTAAGCACCTAAAGGCCTGCAAGGCATGTAAAAACGAGTCAACAACAAAGTTGAGCGAGTTCACAGTTGGTTGTTTTGTTATGGTATTCGTTCGTAAATCATATGTTTGTTTAGTAAACCATGTATCGTATATACTTGTATTGTGGCCCTCCAGGCATGTTTGCGAAGATTAGTGGGAGTTTCCCATGTATTGTAGACTAGTTATATTTGTATCGCGGCCCTCCAGGCATGTGTGCGAAGTTTAGTATTAGTATCACGGCCATTCAAGGCATGTGCGCGAAGATTCGTATTCGTATCGCGGCCATTCCAGGCATGTGTGCGAAGAGTAGTATTTGTATCACTAGTCTAGCAGTATCTATAAGTGACCTTCCCCTAACGAGGTCAGTGATCCGTAATTCCCAATAACAATGTAAGTGCAAGTAACCATTCAATCCCATTCCCTACCCCGGGAATCCCATGCCTTGGTAAGAGTGTGAACTCACCTTGGTTTGCTCGGTTAGATTAGTTATACAATCCAATGACATCAACCAACCCTAATGTGATTATCATAGAGTAATCAGTTAGTTTCATGTACACCTAAAACATGTGTTCTTTGCATTCAGCACATAGGTTACAAATAAGCAGAACACATGTCAAGTGGTTCTATTCCCGTTCAAGTGAACACGCAAATATAACTAGGACAAATGCAACACAGATATTCGTAATATTACACAAGTTTATACCATCGATCACATGAGTTATAGACCCGGTCCAAAAGTGTATGGCCTATGTTTCTAGCCTACTACGAAACACAGCCCATGGCCCAACCCCACTATTACACCCACCATTCACATATTCAAATTAACATCCAATGAACTTTTGATCATGCATAACATTAATATATTATCATCATCTAGTAGTTCATGGTTTACATGTAATATATAATGACTGACAACAACATTCCTAGTCTTACCCCTATTGGGCCGCCATTATAGCATGCCATTTTCTACACATGAGCCGTCATTATGGAATGCCATTATCTATACACATTTCATATCCTAATAATTACTCAGTTACTTTATTAACACATGTATAAAATCAACAACAACTAGACAATTCATTATGGCACTCATATTAGTGGGCGGCTCAAAACAAACGGTCCACTAGTCAAACATGCAATCCGAATAAAACAGAACATGCGGCCCAATCATATCAACATACGTCTAATTATTCAGGCAGCCCGGCTACCCCTATAAGCTATAACTAACATAGCCATTTATTACTAAACAACCTTGAATAAAAAATCCAAAAGGTAAGACAGTCACATGATGTGGTCGTGTGGCCCAATCAAATACACTTGAGTGGTATTTAGTCAAATATTGAGTGCATAAATTTGAATGCCCATGTGACCCTATACTGTTGACGGCAAACCATACATTCAAACCATGTGATTCATTAATCATAGAATATATCAAGAACCCTAAAGTCATACTTATTATCTTATATGCACATAAATCGAACAACATCAATTAATAGTTATTTATCATGCAAGTCTGAATCACTCTCCTTTTATTAACATAATCATCGATCCAAGCATAATCAAATACACCAACATCACACGTACACATACAAATCTGTTAATCGAATTCACAAGTAAAGGAGAACAAACAAATAAGGAATAATACAAATACGAATCTACTAACCAATCAGTTGGCTCGAACAAGATGATGTCTTCGATGATGTGGGGGGGGGGGGGTTGCCGTCGAGCTTGAGGGAATGGAAAAGGGTGTTTAGGGTTTGCTATCTTTCCAAATCATAGTTTACGTATATTCCTAAAGTCATTAAAACATCCCTTATAACCCTCATGACTACATAAGTAAACCAAATTTGGCTTTGGGTTTCGGCCAGTTGGATTTAAATAAAATGTATTTGTGTATGGGCCGAATAAGATGTATAAGCGTATGGGCCGACTATGTTTATAAGCATATGGGCCGACTATGTGTGATCCGAGTGTGTGCAACCAATTAATACAAAGCCTAAACATATTACCACCAAACATTTAACAACTCAATTATAAGCTTAGACATAATAAATATTTCAATCATTCACATAACGCACTCAAGTTACGACAGAAAACGAACATAAAATGAATCGTGACAGCAAGTTCTACATAGAAAAGGACCTTAAAAGTTCGGGTTGTCACATCATCCCCAACTTGAAAGAAATTTCGTCCCGAAATTTAGCACGTAGTTACTGAGGAAGCTAGTTAGGTTGCATGGTTTTCCTGGTTTTTCCTGTGGTGTCACACATCATCCCTTTCAAGTCCATTACTTGAACATGATTTAGGTGAATCTATCATTTATCCTTTCGTTACAGATGTCATTTTAAATCCAGAGATATAGAGTGATCACTCTCTGTTGATTTATCTTTAGCAGGCCTTAGACATCTTACTCTCAACGAATAAGAGGAACAAATCCCTTCTTGACAACATACGTCTCTCACAATCACCTTGTACCACACCTGAGCTTAGCCTTATGTACATGCATGCTATCAAAATTAAAACACAACCATAGAGTGTTTAGAAGACTACCTTCTTGGAGTAAAAGAAATAAAAGGATGATGCTTCTTGAATGGTTGCCTTCAAGTGTAGAAGACCTCAAGCTTGTATACCCCAAGCCTTCCAACAAAACACTTTAAGTTTGCTAGGATTTGAACACTTGAATCGGACTTGAAAAAATCTTGAACCACCTTAAAGTTGGCCAAAATTTTAAGAGAATAAAATCAAGTCTTGCACTTGAAAATTCAAACTTGAAAAACCCTCGTAAAACTTCTCTTGGCCGAAAATTGTGCTAGACAAGTTTATGGAGCTTTGCAACTTTTAAATAAGTAAAAGAAAGTAGGAGAGAGAATCAGCATTTAATGTCTCTTGGTAAAGATGTATTGCATGCATTTTAAGTGGTGGAAACTGTGACAACTCATACTTTAGACCTATCTTGTAACGTTACGTGAGCCACTCTAATTGAATGAATACATGTTTACGTGATATGTGTTCCTATTGTATGTTACGAATTAAATGCTTGTATGTATATTACTTGAACTCAAACCGCACAACATGAACGAAACGCACAACACCCACCACTCGCACAAGCCACTTTGGGTCGTGATGCTTGTAACCGAACCCAATGGGCAGCCTAAGTAGGTTTCGGCCCACCTACCTTACACACATAACACTAGGGTGTTAGTAATTTTCTCACACTTTGGCAAATCACCTTCACACACAAGAACCCTAGCTCCTCTCTCTCTCTCTCTCGCTCGAACTCGACGGCACAAGGCAACCGAAGATCATTCTCTTGTTCGGATCACCCTCTTACTACTATTAATCGGTTAGTGTGCTTATGATTGTTTGCATGATTGATTGATTTATTATGTTGATAAATGATTTGTGTACTAGAAATCGACCCACATGTATGTATTGAATAAGGATGATAATCGGTTAGTCTTGTAAATCGTTTAGGATGATAATCGGCTATTTGCATATGTGAATCGGATGAATGCTAATAATTCATGGTGCATGCTATACGTTTTAGTGTTATGATTATTGTCCTTGTTCATGTTGAATCGGATTAGGGTTCATACGAATTAGTGATATAATTGCTTGTTTGATCGAGAATTTGGAGATTGTGAAACTGATTTGGTGTTAATTGATTCCTATAAATTTGGAAACTTGTTAAATGATTGTAACCGACATGCTAAATTATGGAAATCAGGAAAGTTGTTACAATCTGCTTGTCTCGACCAGGGTTGCGAGTCGAGAACCCTTAGTCTCGGCTCGAGACCACATTGCAAACACACAAGCAGCACAAACCGAGACCACGGTTGCGGGTCCGGTTGCGACTCGAGACCGTGTAGTCTCGACTAGACCATAATAACTCGAGACCGCCCTTGTTGCGACTCGAGACCCCGAACCCAGCACAACCCGAGACCGACTAGTCTCGACTCGAGATCGTTGGTCTCGACTCGAGACCGCGAACACTTGCACCTTATTGCACTTGCACTGTCATGAGCCCAATTGATTGGGCCGGATACTTGGACTTCGTTGTTCCGTGATAGTTACTGTTGAACTACTATGATCAATACGTGTACACAACTTGCTACAATACGTGTAGAACTTATGTGCTATATTCGAATACGAACCTGACTTGTATGATAACCATGCTAGGACGTGGTTGATCACCATATAGCTTACTTGAACTTTCTGTGTATCTGCCGAGCAAACCAAGGTGAGTTCACACAGCCAAGGCATGGGGTTCCCAGGGTGGGAATGGGATTGGATGATTATTTCGTGCGTACTTAGTTAATGGAACCTAATGATATGGTCCTCAGGGTGAGGATGGTAAATGATAAGATACGGCTAGACTAGTATACCGATTGAACTGATCTTCGCATACACGCCAGAGGTTGGCCGCGATATTATGACTAATCTTCGCATGCATGCCTTGGAAAGGCCGCGAACTATACATACTAAACTTCGCACACATGCCAGGGTGGCCAGCGATACAAATATACATAGTCTAGAATACTTGAGAACTTTCCCTAATCTTCGCATACATGCCTAGAGGGCTGCGATACGAACTAATACGATACATGATTAAATGAACGAACGCAATGCTTACTATACCATTACTATTACTGAACTTACTTTCTGTGAACTCGCTCAACTAGTTGTTGACTCTCTGCTGCATGCCTTGCAGGACCTTAGGTACTAATGGAGCTTGCACAAGGAGGAGCAGGTCGTTGTGGGCAAATGGATCGTGATTGCTTATTAAACACTTATGACATTTCATATGTTAATACCTATCTTGGGTTTTATACATTAATGCTTCCGCTACATCTACTTATGTTGGTTTTGATAAACACCTCTCGTATTGATGGATAACTTTTACTATTTAATCACATGTTCAATATGATTGGTGGCTTGATCCTGGTCATGTCACGCCTCCAAGCGGTGGTACCCCGCGTGTGGGATTTTGGGGGTGTGACAGATTGGTATCAGAGCCATTGGTTATAGAGAACTCGGTTTTAATATGGGAAAAAACGTTTTTATTAAAACTAGACTATAACCAGAACAGTGCTCTCAACGATCCACAATGACGCTTCGCTCCACGTGCAAGACTCGACATCCTAGGTAATAAGGTTTATGTTTATTACCTGCATGCTAGAACTATATAGAACTTTGCTCGCATTACACTTAGATACACATGATACTATTACATGAGAAGACCTACGTGCATACGCTTTTCTGTCATCGCCCTACTCGCGAACCATTCTCACTTACGCTACTTTTACAATGAAGATCATGTCTGGACGAATTAACATGACTCAAGCCCAGCTAGAGGCTCTCGTTCAAGCTCAAGTTGCTGCGGCACTTGCAGCTGCTCAAGCAGGTAGTATACCCTGCAGTATAGATTCACACTAGGATCCTTAGATCCTGCATTCACTCTCGTATTTAATCTTGTCCTATTCATATACAATAGGTCAACATGCGCAGCAACCTGTCTGCACTTTCAAGAACTTCATGGACTGTCGTCCAAGTACATTTAGTGGCACGGAAGGAGGAGTGGGACTCCTCCACTGGTTTGAAAAGCTCGAGTCTGTATTCGAGATGTGTGAATGCCCTGAGGCTCGCAGGGTGAAATACGCCACTGGCACGCTAGAAGGAATAGCACTAACTTGGTGGAACGCCCAAGTTCAGATCTTAGGGTTGGCAGCTGCTAACGCCACACCATGGAACGATTTCAAGGAACTCATCAAGCGAGAATACTGCACGCGTGACGACATTCACAAGCTGGAAGATGAGTTTTACCATCTGAAAATGACGGGGTCAGAGATTGAAGCTTATACGAAATGGTCGAACGAACTGGCCATCTTGTGCCCAACCATGGTAGACCCTCCAATTAAGCGCATCGAGTTGTACCTCAAGGGTCTAGCCTCAGAAATTCAGAGCCATGTTATGTCGGCTAACCTCGACAATATCCAAGACATCCAGCGTCTTGCTCATCGCCTCACGGATCAGGCGGTGGAACAGAACAAGTTGCCCAACTGCAACTGACATCACGGTGGCCAGTGCAACAAGGGTCGTTGTCAAAGATGTCTCAAGATGGGTCACGAGGCCAAAGACTGTAGGAGCCCACGGCCTGCAAATCAGAACCAGCAACCGCAACAACCAGCTCCACAGAACCCACAGCAGCAGCAGCCACAGCGTGGAAACCGGGGATGTTTCCAGTGTGGGGCTGAAGGTCATTTCAAACGCGATTGTCCTCAACTAAACCAGAACCAGAATCGCAACAATAATAACCAGGGCAACGGGAACAACAACAACGGGGGAAACAACAACAATGGCAACGAGGCAAGGGGTCGAGCTTTCGTGTTAGGACGAGGAGATGCAATGAATGATCCCAATGTGGTTATGGGTAAGTTTCTCCTTGACGATATTTATGTTACTGTTTTATTTGATTCGGGTGCGGATACAAGTTATATTTCTGTGAAAGCCAGTAAATTGTTAAAACGTACACCAACACCCCTAAACACCAAACACGTCGTAGAACTAGCTAATGGTAAGAGTTTAGAAGCCACGTAGATAGTCAGGGGTTGTAGTATCGTCTTAGCCGGTCAAGTTTTCTCCATCGACCTTATTCCCATAGTCTTGGGAAGTTTCGATATCGTCATAGGGATGGATTGGTTATCCCAACATCAGGCAGAGATCTTATGCAGTGAGAAGATCATTCGCATTCCCCGTACTGGTCAAGAACCTCTCGAAGTCCAAGGCGACAAGAGTGGTGCTGTGGTTGGCATCATCTCTTTCTTGAAGGCTCAGAAATGTCTGCGGAAGGGTCACACCGCAATCTTGGCACTCGTTTCAGATGCATCAGTGAAGGAAAAGAAACTGGAGGATATTCCAGTTGTACGCGACTACCCTCAGGTGTTTCCTGAAGATTTACCTGGATTACCGCCTCACCGTCAGGTCGAATTTCAAATCGAGCTCGCTCCAGGAGCAGCACCCATAGCTCGCGCACCATATCGTCTAGCTCCATCAGAATTGGAGGAATTGTCAAAGCAGCTACAAGAGCTCTTGGAAAAGGGCTTCATTCGTCCAAGCTCTTCGCCATGGGGAGCTCCAGTACTTTTTGTGAAAAAGAAGGACGGTACCTTCAGGATGTGTATAGACTACAGGGAACTGAACAAGGTGACGGTGAAGAACCGTTATCCTCTTCCACGCATAGACGACTTATTCGACCAGTTGCAAGGGTCGTGTTATTACTCCAAGATAGACTTGAGGTCTGGCTATCATCAGCTGAGAGTCCGAGATGAGGACGTCTCCAAAACCACATTCAGAACTCGTTATGGTCACTACGACTCTCTCGTCATGCCATTTGGATTAACGAGCGCGCCTGCTGTATTTATGGACCTTATGAACAGGGTGTGCAAACCCTACCTAGACAAGTTCGTCATAGTATTCATCGAAGACATTCTGATTTACTCCAAGAGTCAGGAGGAGCACGAGCAGCACCTACGCCTTATTTTGGAACTCCTACGGAAGGAACAACTGTACGCTAAGTTTTCGAAATGCGACTTCTGGCTTCGTGAAGTCCACTTCTTAGGCCACGTAGTGAACAAGGATGGGATCCATGTCGATCCATCCAAGGTAGATTCGATCAGAAACTGGCCTACACCACGTACGCCAACGGAAATACGCCAATTCTTGGGTTTGGCGGGTTACTACAGACGGTTTATTAAAGACTTTTCAAAGATTGCTCAGCCGCTTACGCTACTGACACAGAAGGGTGTCACCTATCGCTGGGGAGAGCCCCAGGAGACTGCTTTTCAGCACTTAAAGGATAGACTTTGCAGTGCACCTATCCTCTCATTGCCAGAGGGCACGGACGATTTCGTAGTATATTGTGATGCATCCATCCAGGGTCTTGGATGTGTATTGATGCAACGAGATAAGGTTATTGCTTACGCTTCACGTCAGCTCAAGGTTCGCGAACGGAACTACACGACGCACGATTTAGAGCTGGGAGCTGTTGTTTTTGCACTTAAGATATGGCGACATTACTTGTACGGTACCAAGTGCACAATTTACACCGCTCACATGAGACTCGAGCATATTCTTAAGCAGAAGGATTTGAACATGCGTCAACGGCAATGGGTTGAACTACTTAACGATTACGAATGCGCCATCAAGTACCATCCAGGCAAAGCCAATGTTCTGGCTGACGCCCTCAGTCGGAAAGACACTTTACCTCGGCGCGTGCGAGCGCTACAGCTTACGATTCAGTCTAGCCTTCCAGCACAGATACGAAATGCTCAGCTAAAAGCATTGAAACCCGAAAATGTCAAAGCTGAAGCCCTACGCGGCTCAAGGCAACAATTAGAACAGAAGGCAGACGGCGCCTATTATGTAACGGGGCGTATTTGGGTCCCACTTTATGGCGGTCTACGCGAACTGGTAATGGATGAAGCTCACAAGTCCCGCTACTCGGTACACCCAGGGTTGGACAAAATGTACCACGACATCAGAACTACTTATTGGTGGCCTAGCATGAAGGCCCACATTGCCACTTATGTCGGCAAATGCTTGACCTGTGCAAGAGTCAAGGTTGAATACTAGAAACCAGCGGGCCTACTTCAGCAACCCAAGATACCGCAATGGAAATGGGAAGAAATTTCCATGGATTTCGTTACAGGCCTACCCAGATCCCAGCGTGGGAATGATACTATATGGGTGATCGTGGATCGACTCACCAAGTCTGCACACTTCCTGGCTATAAAGGAAACGGATAAGTTCTCCACTCTCGCAGACATCTATCTCAAAGAAGTTGTTTCGAGGCACGGGGTGCCCACTTCCATCATTTCGGATCGGGATGCACGATTCACATCAGAACTATGGCAAGCGATGCACAAATCCTTCGGCTCACGGTTAGACATGAGCACAGCATATCACCCTCAGACGGATGGGCAGTCTGAGCGAATGATCCAAACTCTTGAAGACATGCTTAGGGCATGCGTTATTGATTTCGGCAACGGCTGGGAAAAGCATCTCCCTTTGGTGGAGTTCTCATATAATAACAGTTATCACACCAGCATACAAGCCGCTCCATTCGAGGCATTGTACGGACGTAAATGCCGGTCACCTCTCTGTTGGGCAGAGGTGGGGGATAGTCAGATTACGGGTCCAGAGATTGTAGTGGACGCCACAGAAAAGATTGCACAAATACGACAACGCATGGCGGCAGCACGTGACCGTCAGAAAGCCTACGCGGACAAGCGTAGAAAGCCTTTGGAATTTCAGGTCGGGGACCGGGTTTTACTCAAAGTCTCACCCTGGAAGGGTGTGGTTCGTTTTGGCAAACGGGGCAAACTAAATCCGCGGTATGTCGGACCGTTCGAGATCACTGAGAAAATAGGCAAGGTGGCCTACAAGCTAAACTTACCAGCTGAACTCGGCACAGTTCACAATGTCTTTCATGTGTCGAATCTGAAGAAGTGCCTGTCAGATGAGACCCTCATAATTCCATTGAAAGAGCTCACTATCGACGAGCGGTTGCAGTTCGTCGAGGAACCTGTAGAAATCATGGACCGGGATGTATAGGTCCTCAAAAACAAGAGAATCCCTCTTGTTCGAGTTCGTTGGAACTCCAAACGTGGCCCAGAGTACACCTGGGAACGCGAAGACAGGATGACAGAAAAGTATCCCCAGTTATTCGGAACCAATGCAACCACTTCTGAGGCTGAAGCTACTACTGCGAAATTTCGGGACGAAATTCCAGATCAACGGGGGGAGGATGTGACACCCCAGGAAAACCAGTGAACGATACAACTTACCTAGCTTCCTCAGTGAGTGCATACCAAATTTCGGGACGAAATTTCTTTTTAGTTGGGGATAATGTGACAACTCATACTTTAGACCTATCTTGTAACGTTACGTGAGCCACTCTAATTGAATGAATACATGTTTACGTGATATGTGTTCCTATTGTATGTTACGAATTAAATGCTTGTATGTATATTACTTGAACTCAAACCGCACAACATGAACGAAACGCACAACACCCACCACTCGCACGAGCCACTTTGGGTCGTGATGCTTGTAACCGAACCCAATGGGCAGCCTAAGTAGGTTTCGGCCCACCTACCTTACACACATAACACTAGGGTGTTAGTAATTTTCTCACACTTTGGCAAATCACCTTCACACACAAGAACCCTAGCTCCTCTCTCTCTCTCTCGCTCGAACTCGACGGCACAAGGCAACCGAAGATCATTCTCTTGTTCGGATCACCCTCTTACTACTATTAATCGGTTAGTGTGCTTATGATTGTTTGCATGATTGATTGATTTATTATGTTGATAAATGATTTGTGTACTAGAAATCGACCCACATGTATGTATTAAATAAGGATGATAATCGGTTAGTCTTGTAAATCGTTTAGGATGATAATCGGCTATTTGCATATGTGAATCGGATGAATGCTAATAATTCATGGTGCATGCTATACGTTTTAGTGTTATGATTATTGTCCTTGTTCATGTTGAATCGGATTAGGGTTCATACGAATTAGTGATATAATTGCTTGTTTGATCGAGAATTTGGAGGTTGTGAAACTGATTTGGTGTTAATTGATTCCTATAAATTTGGAAACTTGTTAAATGATTGTAACCGACATGCTAAATTATGGAAATCAGGAAAGTTGTTACAATCTGCTTGTCTCGACCAGGGTTGCGAGTCGAGAACCCTTAGTCTCGGCTCGAGACCACATTGCAAACACACAAGCAGCACAAACCGAGACCACGGTTGCGGGTCCGGTTGCGACTCGAGACCGTGTAGTCTCGACTAGACCATAATAACTCGAGACCGCCCTTGTTGCGACTCGAGACCCCGAACCCAGCACAACCCGAGACTGACTAGTCTCGACTCGAGATCGTTAGTCTCGACTCGAGACCGCGAACACTTGCACCTTATTGGACTTGCACTGTCATGAGCCCAATTGATTGGGCCGGATACTTGGACTTCGTTGTTACGTGATAGTTACTGTTGAACTACTATGATCAATACGTGTACACAACTTGCTACAATACGTGTAGAACTTATGTGCTATATTCGAATACGAACCTGACTTGTATGATAACCATGCTAGGACGTGGTTGATCACCATATAGCTTACTTGAACTTTCTGTGTATCTGCCGAGCAAACCAAGGTGAGTTCACACAGCCAAGGCATGGGGTTCCCAGGGTGGGAATGGGATTGGATGATTATTTCGTGCGTACTTAGTTAATGGAACCTAATGATATGGTCCTCAGGGTGAGGATGGTAAATGATAAGATACGGCTAGACTAGTATACCGATTGAACTGATCTTCGCATACACGCTAGAGGTTGGCCGCGATATTATGACTAATCTTCGCATGCATGCCTTGGAAAGGCCGCGAACTATACATACTAAACTTCGCACACATGCCAGGGTGGCCAGCGATACAAATATACATAGTCTAGAATACTTGAGAACTTTCCCTAATCTTCGCATACATGCCTAGAGGGCTGCGATACGAACTAATACGATACATGATTAAATGAACGAACGCAATGCTTACTATACCATTACTATTACTGAACTTACTTTCTGTGAACTCGCTCAACTAGTTGTTGACTCTCTGCTGCATGCCTTGCAGGACCTTAGGTACTAATGGAGCTTGCACAAGGAGGAGCAGGTCGTTGTGGGCAAATGGATCGTGATTGCTTATTAAACACTTATGACATTTCATACGTTAATACTTATGTTGGGTTTTATACATTAATGCTTCCGCTACATCTACTTATGTTGGTTTTGATAAACACTTCTCGTATTGATGGATAACTTTTACTATTTAATCACATGTTCAATATGATTGGTGGCTTGATCCTGGTCATGTCACGCCTCCAAGCGGTGGTACTCCGCGTGTGGGATTTTGGGGGTGTGACAGAAACCCACCTTGTGTGACAACCCTCACAATTACAGGTATCCGTACACTTAATTAATGTTTAATATGTGCTTAATGACTGTGCTTGGTTACAACTGATGGTTAAACTGCTTTTTGATTTCTGTTATATACATAGATATGCATCACATTTCATACTGTCACTTTATTTATTTCACACAAACTTTAGTGACAAATTTGATGCACAAAGCACAGTTAGCACAGATGAGTGGATAACCTAGAAAACATGCTGACAATGCCAGCACCTAGACAGACTATGTTTTTGAGGCCAGTATGAGCCAGAGACAGGACACTACACTAGTAGGGAGTGTAGGGAAGTGAGGACCATAAAACTGTGTCACTAGGTGATAGTTAAAGTGTCGGGAAGTGCCTAAAACCCACTCTAAATGCAGAATTCTGCATCTAGTAACAAAATTCAGCATTAAATATGCTAGTAACGTGCCAAAAATATGGCAGAATGGTCCTGTATGCTTTCCTAGGTGCCGTGAATTAATTGTGACACAAAAAGCTATACAAAAGACACTTTACGATATAATTAAGCACTTTTACGAAACAGTATCAAACCGAACAACCGGACATTACCCGAAACACCAAAATAATGCTAGAAGCATTGTTTTTATTTTTCTAAGCTAGTTAGGGTCCCCGAACACCCTAACACACTATATATTACACCACACACATAAATCACCAACTTAACTTTGGATTTCAAACTAGATCACTAACTATTTGGTTGAAACCCAACCAAGCAACCCCCCCCCCTCCTTCTTATGGTTTCCAGGGTGGTACCCCACCCTTGATTTTCTTCATTTGTTTATTGGGTATGTATGGTACTTAGGGAGCATTAGACCTAAAGGATATTAGCATGTTGGAAGACTTCTTATTTAACTACTAGATCATCATCAATCTTCATCCACACATCAACAACACACTTCAAAAACTCTCTCCCTCTCCTCTACCTCGGCCGTGAGCCACCCCCATCATCACCATCATCATCCAATCACTTTCAACCATTTCAAGGGTATACAAGGGTGTTAGAGGTTGCATAAGGAAGCTAGGAGCTTTCGGATCACCAAGGACCTTCTCTATTTGCTATTAACCACCTCATTTCTTCACTTGAACTTCCCTAGCCTTGAGCTAGTGGTAAGAGCTTAGATCCTTTCATTTTTCATCTTATTTAAGTGGTTAATGATGTATCATGATCTAAAATAATAAGAACACTAATGAATCATATGAAGAAGACATGAACATAAACTTGCTAGATGAAGATATCATGATGAATATAAGTTGATATGCATGTTGATCATTGTTTGTTGGTGGTAATGATGTGAATCATCATGTAGTCTTGCTAGTCATGATTAAAAACATGATCTAGCAAGATGAGAAAGTAGGAATGTTGTAGGATGATGGAACATCCACACATAAACCATGAACTTGAATGAATAAACGGTTTTCTTGAAAAATAAAGATCAAAGTAGATTGATAAACATGTAGATCTAAAGATCCATGGGTGGTTTTTCAAAAGAACCAAGTTAGAAATATAAGTTTCATAAAATCTTGGATATTACATAAACTAATCTCATTTTTTGGTGGATAAACAAGTGTAGAAACACTTGTAGTAACTTAAAGAATTTTTTTCAAAAATATGATTGGAAGTTGTAAACGCATAAATCCTTTAAAAATAAAGTTTTTAAAGAACTAATCACATTTTAAAAGGTAACAAGACTTACTAAGAATACTAGTAAGTTACTACACATTTTTATAAATTTTCAAGTTCATGAGTTTATAGTTTATGCTTGTTTTTGGCAAGTTTGGTAAGTAGAGGTTGTACATTGTTGATTGAGAATTGTTTGAATGAATTTTTGAAAAGAAAATGATATGCTAATAAGCATGGACACCTCCAATTACAAAGGAAACTCTGGTGAAATCTTTCTAAAATTCCAACACTTAGAAAATATTTTTCTAGCAAGTGATTACAAATATATTTTTAACTTTGTTTTCAAAATAAACTTCGCCATAGTTTTATTACAAAAATACCAAGTATGGGAGGTCGATTTTACAAATAAAAATGGATAAGTATGTATTTAAAGTATATATTTTTATACAAGACACTTGTGTGAATATATGTATATTTTGTGAGCTAGTTATATTATTTTTAGGGTAAAATAATATAACTTATGAATACCATGGAAATTACAACTCCAGAATAATACCAAAAATATCAAGGAATAAAATATTTAAGTTACACTCTCGGTATTGAAAAATCAAACACTAAAACGTAACTTATGTAATATTTCAGAAAATACTCTTACACGTACATTTTTGGTAAAATATTATTTTGGAAAATTAATGAAGTAAAAAATATTATTTTGGGGAAATATATATATTTTGAATTAAGACGTTTTTGGACAAAAAATTAAATATATTTTTCTAAGTAGGACTTAAAATATATTTTTTGGAATTACAAATGTACATGTGTAAATACCCCCATCCTTGGGAAGGAAATACACATATAAAATACTTGAGAAGTGTGGATACGAAATAGTTGCCTAACTTATTCCTAAAAACAAAATTTAAGTTAAAGTAATAATTATTATTTTAACAAGAAGTCACAAACTTGGAATAATATCAAAGTAACGCAACTTAAAAACACTAAACCCTAAACCAAGGCACGGTCCGTTCGTCTAATAGACATTAGTACATTGTAGGTCGCCGGGTAGCTGATCAAGTTTGAGATTGATGTTACGATACAGGAGACGCACTTCTGTGAGTTCATGTCCCCCCGTTTTCTCTTAACTATTTTCAGTTTTATACTTCGGGGGTGAAATACATGTTACAATTATTATAGACATTTTTATACATGGTATGGTTAGCTTAAGGAGGGTTTTACTACGCGATCATGTGAGTGGTGGGCATGACACTTAAGGCCATTAATCCTCATGGTAGGACCAAGGGACATGAGTGATAGATCTATTTGGGTGTAGCAAGCCCACACCCGTGAGGCCGGGGCGGCCCATAGTGGTGACTATGTCTTCATACCGGAGACAAATTTGCTAGGTTTGTGTCTTCCTGCACCAATTTCACACATACCATTGGCTTTGCAACCCATTGGTGATCAGTTTTTCCTTATTGCTACATACCAGGGACTTTCATACATACATTGTTTACAAAGGTTTTTACATACTCACTTACACATGAACTCGCTCAACTTTGTTGATTTTTCAAACTACATGTATTTCAGGAAATTAGTGGATCTGGCGGAGTATGCGTTGTGTCAAGGCTGCGTAGTGAATAAAGATGTCATCCGAGTGGTTGAGTTTAGGAGGTGGATCCCTTTCCTGGACGGGATACACAATTCTAAACTTGGGTTTTTGTTTACGTACTTGTAAACTCTGTTAATTATGTCATGGTTGTAACTTACTTTAGGTGTTGACAATTTCAAACAATGACGTTGTGTTATTTTTAAACTTAATGAATGGATGAACATCTTGTGTTTTAACATATAGCATTGTTATGATTGTTGCTATGGTATTAAGAAGTCACACCAACATAATCCACGCTTCCGCAAAAGCCAGGGTGTGATAGCTTAGTATCAGAGCCTCGATCATAGTGAACTAGGATTCCTTCTCGAGTCTAGACTATGATCACTAGGGCTCTCACAAAAACATTTTTACATTGCATACACAAATTATCCAGATCCAGGGTACAAACATTTTTACAAACAAAAGGCACAAATGCACTTTTCAAAATTTATATTTCAGTCTTAGAGACTGAGGGAGTTCAGCCTTAGTGGCTAACTGAGGGGTTCAATCTTAGAGATTGGGGATGTTTAGTCTTAGAGACTAGGAGGTTTGGTCTTAGAGACCAGGGAGTTGGTCTTAGAGACTAGGGGATTAATCTTAGAGACTGGGAGTGGTCTTAGAGACCAGGGAGTTAGTCTGAGAGGCTAGAGAGTTTAGTTTGAGAAACTGGGAGGGATAGTCTGGGGAAGACTAGGATGATTACTTGCTTGCATTATTGTGACTTACATGTTTATATGTTGATATATGTGCATATGTGTGGTTGTGTTACATACACTATGGCTTCTTCTTCTGATACTGGAGTATCAGATACATTGGACCCCATGGTGATTGTATCGGACGATGAGATACCATCCGAGGGAGAGGTTTACACGTCGGATACCACGAGCACGAATGATGATGATTTTCAGCATTTAGCTCTGCCCAACTTCGGGGATGAGGTTCAGCCCACTGATGGCATTCTAGTTGGGGATCTACCTCTTGCTGAGATCCCTGCTCCTGTTCCACTTGCCGCATTTCCCATAGAGGATTTTCCACTCGATGATGTGTCTGATGACGACATCGATCTTTTCGTTGAGGGTCCCCCGGAGGACGACCATGAGGGTGGGGCCCCGACCGCTGATGATGTCGTCATTCCTATTGCTGAGCCTCCTGTGGAGGAGGCTCCTTCTGATTCACCTGGTCCAGACTCGTTTGATTTTGTGGCATCCGCTTCCTTACACGACCGGGGCGTGCAACACTACTCTCCTGGCACTGACCCCGACATAGCGATGTCAGCTGCACTTGGTTCACCCCACGAGTTTGAGTTTGATCATGAGTTCGAGGACAAGTTTGATCCAGTTTTTCCTCCTGATTTTGATCCCGATCACGAGAAAGAGTTATTCCTGTTGACCAGCCCTTGGAGGCACTAGTGGCTCCTATTGATCAGTTTCTTGATATACCTGCCGACCTTGATATGGACTTTCTCGACCCTAAGCCTGTCATGGCACCAGAGCCTGTTATTGCTCCTGATCCTGTACCGGTGCAAGACCCTGTTCTTGTGGATGCACCAGCCCTTGCACCACCTATTGTTGATATTCCCATTGTTGCACCACCAGTGGTGGATGATCCTATTGCTGATGCACCCGCTCTTGCACCACCTGTTGTCGACCATGCACCCTTTGCCACGCATGTCGACCCTCGATACGCCGACACCCACAACGGGTGGATCGACGATGATGATTATCCCCCGTTCGTGCTACCTGTCACTCCTCCTGTAGCACCTGTTTCTGCACCTATTGATGTTCCATTTTTTCACCCACACACCTCTGATACCCATCGCACCGACCTTCCTATCACATTCGTCCAGGATATTCCTCCGCCACGTCCTGGGGAGGGTTCATCGAGGCAGCAACCTGCTTTTGTTCCACCTGTACCGTCATCTGTTCCGTTCATGTCCCAGTTCCCTCACACTACACCATCTTTTGTACCTTCGGGCGAGCCGTTTCTGTGGTCTTCGCCCAATGTTATGCCGTTATCAGACCCGTATCACCCGTTTCATGTGGGGTACACGACAGAGGACATACTCATCTCCCTACAGCTATAGCAGGATGCACTGAGTCGTCGCGTTCAGGAGTTAGATAGGGCTCCACGTCCTCCCCCATGCCACTGTCTGACTCCTTTTGCCGCACCACACGCTCCCCCCCGGCTACCCCTGATTCGGATATTCGTTTCCTCACCTCCGAGCACCAGATTGCCTACTTGTTGCGCGTCATTCATGCACTAGAGGAGGACTGGGTGCGCTTGCGCCGTTTGATTTTCTTCCCTCCTCTTCCTCAGCCATCAGCGTAGCTATATTTTTGGTTTGATGCAGGTAGGTTGTTTTGGTGAGAAAGTCGCAATTGGGCCAGCATGTGAAGACTTTTGAAAGACCACACTTTTGTATATGACTAGTGTAGACTGACTTGTATTTTGGGGGTGATGTTACCCTATGATCTTACTTTGATGCATGATGTACTATAAAACATGTAAAACTATATTGTGGTCATGATTAATGAAAGCCCAATGGCAACGTTCTCACTACATGCTTTGTTGAATTATTTGTTTTATATTATGACATGGGATGTTATGTGTAATGTGGTTGATGAATGTTATTACGTACGCATATTATTTACTTTCTATGACCTGACCAATATGATCATCTTTTAGAAGATGCCTCCACGACGAAACGTACACCTGCCTACTACTGAGGCGGAACTCCAGGGGCTAATTGCCACAGCTATAGCACAGTATGCGGCCTCCCAAGTAGAAACAAGCAGGAATACTTCAAACAACGACAACAACAACAATAACAACCCACCCAATGGTAATGTCCAAGTCGCTTGAGACACATTACGATACATTTGGATATTTCTAGAACAACAATAACAACCCACCCAATGGTAATGTCCAAGTCGCTTGAGACACATTACGATACATTTGGATATTTCTAGCACATCCACTAATACCATCTGTAAATACTATCGTTTGTGCAGGGTGCACGTACAAACAATTTCTTGACTGTAAGCCCGTAAATTTCGACGGCACTGGAGGTGCTGTTGCATTCGTCAGGTGGGCAGAAAAGACAGATTATGTTCTAAGAATGAGCAAGTGTGCTCCCGAGAAGCAAGTTACATACATCTCAGGGCTTTTTCTTGATGGTGCCCTATCATGGTGGAATCTGCAAGTGCAGACATTGGGAGAGGCGGCGGCATATGCATTAACCTGGGCTGAGCTGAAAGAGCTCATGAGGAAGAAATACTGTTTGCGAGCTGAAATGCAGAAGCTAGAAACTGAGTTCTAGCACCTAAAAATGGAGGGTCCTAAAATCGCAGAATATGTTCAGAGGTTTCATGATTTGTCCCATGTGGTGCCGTACATGGTCACGCCCGAATTTAAATGCATTGAGCGTTTCATCCGGGGATTAGCACCCCAGATCATGAGCATGGTAACCACGTCCAAGCCTTCAACGATTACTGAAGCCATTGATCTCAGCGTGGCACTTACAGAAGAAGCCATTCGGTTAAACAAGTTTTCAAATTCTAAACCGAAGAAGAAGGAGACTCATGTGGAGTCGTCTGGTGAAAACAAACGGAAAATTTCCAACTTCAAGCAAGGTACCAGCAGTGTGAGCAAGAAGGGTGAGTCAAGCGCACCGGCTAGGGCCAAAACCGGTGTTGAAAGCAAAGGGAAGGGTTACATGGGCACTCTGCCCAAGCGTGATACATGCCAATACCATCATCCCGGCCCGTGCAGACTCAGGAAATGCGAGTCTTGCGGGAAGACTGGCCATTCAAAGGAAACATGCTGGGTTGGTACCGGAGCTGGTCGTGGGAATCAGCGAGGTCATGGAAATGGGAACGGGAACCGCCAACAGGGAGGAAATGGCGGGAATGGAAATCGTGGAAATGTTGGGAATCAAGCTGGTAACCGGGGAGCAAACGGAAATCAAGGCGGAAATGGTCATGGGAATGGTCGAGGACCAAGATGTTTCAACTGTGGAGACATCAGGCACTTTAACCGGGAATGCCCAAAACTGAATCATGCATAAGGCCGAGTCTTTAACATTGGTGCGAGGGAAGCACGCCAGGATCCGAATGTAGTTACTGGTACGTTCCCTATAAATCAACGCTTTGCATCTGTTCTATTTGACACCGGTGCCGACCATAGCTTTGTATCGTTAGAATTTAAGAATATGCTTGGGTTAACCGCTAGTAAGTTTGACGTTCCGTACTCGATTGAACTGGCTAATGGAAAGCTAGTTGAAACCAATGAAGTCATCAGAGGATGCGTGATAGAACTGGGAGGACACGAATTTACGCTAGATCTACTACCAGTCGAGTTGGGAAGCTTTGACGTGGTAGTAGGGATGGATTGGTTGTCAAGCAACAAAGCCGAGATCGTTTGTCACGAGAAGACCATTCGCATCCCAAGGGCGGATGCAGAAACGATCGTAGTACATGGAGAGAAGCGTGATACGCCTCTGAGGATCCTTAGCTGTCTGAAAGCTAGAAAGTGTTTACAGAAGGGATGTGTTTCCTTCTTGGCACACATCGTGGATAAAGAAGCCGCGGAGCCAAAGACAGAAGACATTCCAGTCGTAAAATAATATCCTGAAGTCTTTCCAGAAGACTTGCCAGGATTACCGCCGCAAAGACAAGTCGAGTTCCACATTGACTTAGTTCCAGGCGCCGCGCCTATGGCTAAGGCACCCTATCGACTTGCGCCTTCGGAGATACAGGAGTTGTCAACGCAACTTCAGGAGTTGTTAGACAAGGGATTCATCAGGCCAAGCTTCTCACCTTGGGGAGCTCCAGTTTTGTTTGTTAAGAAGAAAGATGGTAGTTTTCGCATGTGTATCGACTACCGGGAACTGAACAAGTTGACAATCAAGAATAGATATCCTCTGCCGAGAATTGATGACCTATTTGATAAGTTGCAAGGTTCAAGTTTCTACTCAAAGATTGATTTGCGATCAGGATATCATCAGTTGAGAATTCAAGAGGAAAGTATTCCAAAGACAGCCTTTAGGACTCGTTATGGACATTACGAGTTGCTGGTTATGTCGTTTGGTCTAACGAACGCGCCAACTGTATTTATGGATTTGATGAACAGAGTTTGTAAGCCGTACCTTGATAACTTTGTGATTGTGTTCATCGATGATGTTTGATCTACTCGAAGACGAAGGATGAGCATGAACAGCATTTAAGAGCTATTTTGGAGCTACTTAAAAAGGAGAAGTTGTACGCAAAGTTCTCGAAGTGCGAGTTCTGGTTACGCGAAGTTCAGTTTCTGGGTCATGTGGTTAATGGAGATGGAATCCATGTGGATCCCATAAAGATCGAAGTGATAAAGAACTGTGAGACTCCAAAGACGCCAACCGAGATTCGACAGTTCTTAGGTTTGGCTGGTTATTATCGAAGGTTCATTGAGGGTTTCTCGAAAATCGCTCAACCTTTGACCTCTCTCACGTAGAAAGACAAGAAGTTTAATTGGGGAGATAAACAGGAAGAAGCATTTCAGCTATTGAAAAACAAGCTTTGTGACGCACCAATCTTATCGCTACCCGAAGGCACGGACGACTTCGTGGTATATTGCGATGCTTCACGTCAGAGTTTGGGCTGCGTATTGATGCAGCGACAGAAAGTTATAGCATATGCTTCTCGCGAGTTGAAGGTCGACGAGAAAAATTATACCACGCACGACTTGGAGTTAGGCGCGGTGGTATTTGCATTGAAGATCTTGCGACATTACTTATATGGCACGCGACGCACTATCTACACTGATCACAAGAGCTTACAGCACATATTTGACCAAAAGGAGCTTAACATGAGGCAAAGACGCTGGGTTTTACTATTGAACGACTATGATTGTGAAATCAAGTATCACCCAGGGAAGGCGAATGTGGTCGCCAATGCCCTGAGTCAAAAGGAAAGGATCAAGCCCATAAGGGTTAGGGCTTTGGAAATGATCATACAAACGGACCTCTCATTGTGGATTCGTGCCGCGCAGAGAGAAGCTCTTAAAGAAAGGAATATTGAGGATGAGTATCTCCGTGGGATGGAGAAGCAGTTGGTACCAAACGAGGAAGGAACTTTATGCTTCATGAAACGAATTTGGGTTCCTTTGTTTGGTGGTTTGAGGAAGGTTATTTTTGATGAAGCCCACAAGTCGCGGTACTCGATTCATCCAAGAGCGGATAAAATGTATCAAGATCTCAAGGATTTTTATTGGTGGCCAAGGATGAAAGGCGATGTTGCGATATATGTTAGCAAATGTTTAACTTGCGCCAAGGTAAAGGTCGAATACCAAAAGCCTTCAGGCCTCTTGCAACAACCTGAAATACCCAAATGGAAATGGGAACAGATTTCTATGGACTTCATAACGAAATTACCAAGGACGCCCAAGGGCCATGATACAATTTGGGTAATTATAGAGCGTTTAATGAAATCTGCACACTTTTTACCAATCAAGGAAAAAGCCAGTACAAGTAAACTTGCTGAGATATACATGAGAGAGATTGTTGCACGACATGGAATGCCTCTCTCAATTATCTCTGATAGAGATGGACGCTTCGTGTCATGGATTTGGCAATCCTTTCAAGAAGCATTTGGTTCTCAGTTAAATCTGAGAACAGCGTTTCACCCGCAAACAGACGGACTGAGTGAATAGACGATTCAAACATTAGAAGACATGTTGCGAGCTTGCGTAATGGATTTAGGTGGAAGTTGGGACACTCACCTACCGTTGGTTGAATTTTCATACAATAACAGTTACCATGCAAGTATTCAAGCCGGACCGTTCGAAGCTCTCTATGGACGCAAATGTCGATCACCGATTTGTTGGGCTGATGCGGGTGATAGACAACTAGTTGGTCCGGAATTGGTCCAGGAAACGACAGACAAGATTGCACAGATCCGAGAGCGCATCAAGGCGGCTCGTGATCGACAAAAGTGTTATGCGGACCGAAGAAGGAAACCTCTGGAATTTGAGGTGGGAGATATGGTTTTATTGAAGGTTTCACCCTGGAAGGGTGTGGCACGCTTTGGGAAGAGCGGGAAGTTGAATCCACGTTACATTGGCCCATTCAGAATCCTGCAAAGGATTGGGCTTGTAGCATACAAATTGGACTTACCTACTGAACTTAATGGTGTTCATGATACATTCCATGTATCAAACCTGAAAAACAGTCCAACACAAGAGATAGTGGTCATTCCTGCGGACGAAGTTCATATCGACGACACACTCCACTTTACTGAAGAACTCGTTGAGGTTACCGATTTGAACGTTAACAAGACACGCCGGAGTAGTGTCAAACACGTCAAAGTTCGATGGAATGCATGACACGGGCCAGAATTCACGTGGGAACGTGAGGAACGTATGAAAGAGAAGTACGAACATTTATTCCCCAAGACCCCTGCAGCTAGAAGCAGAACCTAAAATTTAGGGACGAAATTTTTTTAACGGGGGGAGAATGTGACAACCCTCACAATTACAGGTATCCGTACACTTAATTAATGTTTAATTTGTGCTTAATGACTGTGCTTGGTTACAACTGATGGTTAAACTGCTTTCTGATTTCTGTTACATACATACATATGCATCACATTTCATACTGTCACTTCATTTATTTCACACAAACTTTAGTGACAAATTTGATGCACAAAGCACAGTTAGCACAGTGAGTGGATAACCCAGTAAACATGCTGACAATGCCAGCACCTAGACAGACAATGTTTTTGAGGCCAGTATGAGCCAGAGACAGGACACTACATTAGTAGGGAGTGTAGGGAAGTGAGGACCATAAAATTGTGTCACTAGGTGATAGTTAAAGTGCCGGGAAGTGCCTAAAACCCACACTAAATGCAGAATTCTGCATCTATTAACAAAATTCAGCATTTAATATGCTAGTAATGTGCCAAAAATATGGCAGAATGGTCCTGTATGCTTTCCTAAGTGCCGGGAATTAATTGTGACACAAAAAGCTATATAAAAGACATTGTACGATATAATTAAGCACTTTAACGAAACAGTATCAAACCGAACAACCGGACATTACCCGGAACACCAAAATAATGCTAGAAGCATTGTTTTTATTTTTATAAGATAGTTAGGGTCCCCGAACACCCTAACACACTATATATTACACCACACACATAAATCCCCAACTTAACTTTGGATTTCAAACTAGATCACTAACTATTTGGTTGAAACCCAACCAAGCAACCCCCCCCCCTTCTTGTAGGACCTACCGAAAATGTACGTACCGAAATACATTTTTGGAGCTAGCACCTACCGAAAATGTAGCGGAAATACATTTTTGGCATGAATCAAAGCAAAACTGTAGAAGAAATGAGTAGAAACAGAAGTAATACACTTTAACACCGTTTTCTCATTCAACTTTCATGAAATACAAGGTCAGCAGGTCGGCTACACTTGTGACATCAACGTACAAAATGAGAAAACACTTAGGGTATTTATAGGGGAATAGTTTCGCTTATGTGAACAGTCCATAAAAGCGAAACCTTTTAACAAATAGTTTCGCTTATATGGACATGTCCATATAAGCGAAACCTTTACATGAAAACCCAACTTTTACACAATTAACCCCTATACAATACATAATTATCATAACTAGACCCTATAAATTGATTAACTAAGACTAAGACGCAGGCTTTAGACATTATGCACCAACAAACTCCCCCTTGGATACAGCCGCAGTCTTCGTCTTGTCTTTGGGTCTTCAAACAGCTCTGAACGTCTCTTCCCTTGGCTTCGACTTCCTGCTAAGCGCAATCCTTATACTTTCATTCTCTTTCTTCTTCGCTTTCTCTTCTTCAGCTTGCATCTTCAAAAACGTACCTTTCTTTTCTTCAAGCTTTTGACGTTCACGTTTGGCTTTCGTTTTCATCTTCTCATCAAGCGACCACCAAGATGATTTCCATTTACTCTCAAAATTGATACCTTTCTGAAAGCAAAGGGAAACAACACGTTGAAACTGCTGTGCTTATTCTCTATCTGCTGGTTGATTGTGAATCTTGTTGATGAAAAGGCATTCTATATCCTTCGCAGAGCAATTTACAAGCCACATGGGATCATAAACATGTATCTCTCGAATCTCCCCTCCTGCTCTGTAAGTAATTATGGCTTTGGTTGAAATACAACTATACACCCAACCAATGAAGCCTTTATAAAAGTCTTGTTCCATCTGAGGCATTGGTATTGTTTTCATCGTTCTTGGCGGTTTGACATTCAAAATAGTCTCTTCAACTCCCGTTTCAGGATCAACCCTCTGCACCCTCTTAGGATGATGTGGCTTCCATTTACGAAACTCTTTCAACGATTCATATTTAATGTAGCCCCACATAGCAACATCATTCTTTCGAACAGGATAACCCAAACATCTAACCTTCAGCAGTTCATCCACATCCCACCACGGTAATGACATGATGTCATATAAACGTTCAAAGTATTGTACTCCGCACTCTCTTCTAATTGTATACGCATTCACCTGAGGTAAGAAACCCCAACTGATGATGTCACCAAGAGATACGCTTCGATCACGCTGATAATACTTCAAAGGTCTTTTAAACTTTCTCTCGTGACTCTTTCTGAACCACTTCGATCTATCTTCCTTTTCCATTTCCTTTTGAGTGCTCTCGAAGTTCTTATCTTTCACCGCCTCAGCTACTTTTTGTCTTAATTCTTCTCTATTTTCCTCTGCAAAGACTCCATAAGTGTAGGATACTTAGAAGTATCTTCAACCACATCTTCATCATCCGTCCAGTCTTCAATTTCAACTCTGTCGTACTTATCAGCCTCTTCAACATACTTATACGTGTATTCAGGCTGTTGATTGATATCAAAAGTATTCAACTCTTCTTTAAAGTCGAACTTGAACTCAGGATCCACAGTATGCATCATTTCACTGTAAACATCTAATCCCAAGATTAACTTTTCAGTATGTTCAACGATCTGAGTTTTACTAGACTACCCCTTTCCAGTTGCTTCCCCTGATTCTTCATTTACCGAATCATTCATCAAATCATCAACCTTTTTCTCAGTGGAAGCTTCTGTAACTTTCAAACCTGTACCACCTGCAGCGTCGTCATCATCATCATCAGAACCATGACTGCTCGCAGAGACTACTTTTTCATCTTCTTCATATTCCTCTTCATCCTCCTCTTCATCATCTTCATCACTATCTCCAATCAACTCATTCATAGGAGTATCATCTTCAAACAGACTAGAAATAGCAGAAATAGGCTCGGGATTATTAACCACCATAGAAGGTACTATTGATCTTTCAGTCACAGCTGAACTACCTTCAACTCCCTTACCTTTAACTTTCATTTGTCTTTCAATCTCTGCTTGACGTTTAGCTCTAAGCTCTTCAACTTGCAGCTCTTCAAACTTTTGTTCTACCGATGTTCCGAGCATGCTTTCGACAACTTTGTTCAGCATATAGAACTCGTGATCTCTTAATGCCTTAGCTGCTTCAAACTCTTTGCTCTTTAACTTGAAGTATTCATTCTGTTCATCACGCCTTGTCTTCTCTTCTTCAAGTTCAGCAACTTTAAACTTCAAGATATCAATTTCTGATTGATCAGAGTCAATCTTTTTCATCAACTCTTTGTTTTCAATCTCCAATTTCTTCACACGTATTTCTAGAACTTTCTCTCTATCAGACACTTTTTTGTTCTCAGCTGCTAGCCTCTTATTCTCAGCAACAACTTCTTCAACTTTCTTTTCAACATTTCTGACTTGTGAAGTGTTGGCAAAATCAAAATCTCCAACATCTAAAAGATTATCCTGTGGAGTATAAAGACCTTTGCTAGACAAACCAGGTTGCATTTGGGTGAGTGGAGGTGTTTGAAATATTTCTTGTGAGGTAACAAAAGGTTGTTGTGGTGGTGGTGTTTGATGAATAGGTGATGGTTGTCTTGGAGGTGTTGGTTGTTTAGGTGGTGAGGATTGTTATGGTGGAGTAGGTTGTCGGGGTGGTGATTGTATAGGTGATTGTGGTGGTGTTGGTTCATGTGGTGGCGTAGGTGGTTTCTTGGTTTCTTTTGATTTCTTTTTGAGCACAGTCTTCGGTACTTTGATCTTTGAAGTAGCTTTGACAATCTTTGGAGAAACCACTTTCTTTCAACCTCCAGCTTTCTTTCTAACTCTTGGAGAAGATTGTGATCCTGAGACATGCTCTGGAGAAGGCACATAAACATCATCATCATCCTTTTCCTGTCTCTTTCTCTTCCTTAACAGCTTTTCTTTTTCTATCTCTTCTTGAATTCTTTTTCGACTTTCAATCTCGTCAATACCATCATCTAAAGAACTTGATGAACTTGTTGTACTCTTATCTACATCGTCACCCTCAATATCTTCAACAATCTTCTCTTTCTCTTTCTGACTTTCAACATTTACCACTTTATTAACATCAGCAACAATTTCTAGCCCTGTTTCCAAGACATCTGTATCAAACAAAACATCAGTATTAAATGGATCATCTTCAGTAGCTGCCACTTGTTCCTTTTCTGCAGTAACCACCGGATTATCTTCTTCCAGTTCATCAATCAAAGATATTGTTGCTGCTTTCTTTTGCTTCTTTCTAGGTTTTCATGACGATCCTTCACCCTGTTGAACTATAGGAGTCGCCTTTCTGCGTCTTCTCCCAGTTTCTTTCACATACCACTCATTCTTTGTGTTTTTGAACTCTTCAAGAACTTTCAACTCTTCAGCATATACCGCTTCTTTCATCTCAGCTTCATTCCTCCAGTTCTGGTGATCAACTGGATCTGGATCAGCATAGTTAGCATCTTTTATAGCCCCAAAGAATGCAACATCAACTTTCGGTTCAGGGTGGTTCGGGTGATATTTCACAAGCTGTGTAATTGTAATCTTGTTCATATGTGATTGCACCAATAAATCATCTTTTATATTTTTGTCGATCTCAGGATACGCATGGTCTATCAACATCTGTGCGAACCTCGGATACGTCCAAGACCTGATCTTTGATGTAATGTTCTCTGCCATGTAATGAAATACGATATGTGAAAAATTGTATTTCTTGTTTAGTACCAACGCAGTCACCATATTCATTTGGTAGTCACGCTTCGCATCATAACCTCCTTTGGTGTGACTTAACGACATTAAAACACAATGAATCAAGAACTTATACGGCTTTGTAAACTTTGATTTCAAATAATTTCTGGCATTCAAAGCTCCCTGATATCCCATCCTTAACATGCATCCCTTCACCATTCTTTCTGGAAATCTCATTATAGAATCTGCTTCATCAGGAAAGTTAACAACTTCACGAATAAGAGCTTCAGTGACCAGAATCTTCTCCAATTTGCCATGAGATACATCAACGATCCGATGATTGATCGGTACAATGTCTCGTCCATCTTCACACCTTGCTCGTCGGGACAAATTCCATGATTCTGCGCAAGGGGGGTGGATGCAGGACTGCAATCTGTCATGTCGAACTTGTCGAGCACGTCCTTTACATACTTCGTCTGGTGAATGAAGATTCCGTCGGGCATTTGTTCTACCTGCAGCCCGAGGAAGAACTTCATCTCCCCCGTTGAGCTCATCTCAAACTTTTTCTTCATTGCTTTTTCAAATTCTTTGCACAGGTCGTCGTTGGTGGATCCAAAAATTATATCGTCAACATATATCTGCACAATCAACAAGTGTCCTGCTTCTTCCTTGGTGAACAAAGTGCTGTCTACTGTGCCTCTTGTGAACCCGTTGTCCAGCAAGTATGTCGAAAGCGTCTCGTACCAGGCTCTCGGGGCCTGGTGAAGTCCGTATAGCGCTTTGTCCAGTAGATACACTTTGTTTCTGTGATGTGGATCTGTGAACCCCGGCGGTTGCCCCACATACACTTCTTCTCTGATTGTGCCGTACAAGAAGGCAGATTTGACGTCAAGTTGATAGACTTTAAAATCTTTCCATGACGCAAAGGCTAGAAAAATCCGAATTGCCTCAAGTCTGGCAACTGGTCTGTAGACTTCATCATAATCTATTCCTTCCTGTTGACTGAAGCCTTGAACCACAAGTCGTGCCTTGTTTCTCACCACGACACCTCTGTCATCACGCTTACACTTAAAAACCCATTTCGTCTTGATTAACTTCTGATTCTTAGGCAGATCGACAAGTCTCCAGATGCCCAGCTTTTCGAACTGTTGCAGCTCCTCCTGCATTGCATTCACCCAGCTATCTTCGGTCAATGCCTCATTGTAGGTTCTGGGCTCTATCTGCGAAATGAAACATTTAAGTGAGACTTCTTTCTGCATATCAGCAATAGAAGAGTAAAAACAAGTAAGAGCTCGGTCTATTTGATGTCGGGTCTTGACACCACTTTGTAGGTCGCCAATGATCTGTTCTGAAGGATGGTAAGAAAGCGTCCGTGGCATAACCTGTCAGGCACAACTACTTCCGATTCCAAATTCGAAATGTCGAGATCAACGATTTGATCCACAGCATCCTGTGAAGTATCATTTGGCTCATCGTCAAAGGTAGGAGCGGGTTCCTCCTCTGAGTTGTCAGAAACATCAAATGATGGAGCTGGTTCCTCTGGTGGTTCGTGAGTAGTTCCACTTGGTCCTGCTTCATTGTCGTGAGTACCCACGGTGGGTTGAGAAACTTCTAGCGGACTAGACACAGGCTCTTGTGAAGTATATTGCTGATACTGGTACAGAAAAGCTAGTTCCTCATCACTCGGCTCGACAGGCAGTTGAAACGACTCCTAGAGTTTATCGTAATCGAATAGGAATCTTTGTCCGGGAAGTTGTGGCGATGGAGTATGCTTTTGACAATCCACGTGTTGGATTTGAATCACCTTCCCCAGGCATGGTACGAACACCCTCTTCAGCGGGGTTGCGTAACCTACAAAGAAACACTCACTAGCTTTTGCTCCAAATTTACCATTTTCATCTATAAACGTGCAAGGCGATCCAAACGGTTCTAAAAACTCAAGATTTGGCTTGTAACAGTGCAGCAGCTCAAAGCAAGTCTTCTTGTATTTTTTGACAGTGAGAACCCTATTTAAAGTGTAACAGGCTGCTGAAACTGCTTCACTCCAGAAGTAGATTGGTAGCTTGGAATCGGCTAACATCGTACAAGCTGTTTCAATCAGAGTCCGATTCTTTCGTTTAGCTACGCCGTTTTGCTGTGGTGTGTACGGCGCACTGAATTCATGAAGAATTCCCTTTTTGTTACAGAACTCGTACATCTTGTTGTTCTTAAATTTCGTTTCGTTGTCGCTCCGAATCCTCTGGATTGGTAGTTTATACACCGTTTCCATTTTCTTGAAAAGCATCATCAATGACTCGAATGTTTGATCTTTTCGTTCTAAGCACACAACCCATGAGAAACGCGTAAATCATCAGTAACCACCAAGCAGTACAAGTCTCCACTGATGCTTTTGACGTTGATAGGCCCGAAGAGATCCATGTGCAATCTCTCAATAGGTAACCTGATAGAGTTGAGCATCTTCGGTGGATGTGACTTCCGAGTCGGCTTTCCCTTTTTACATGCAATACAATCATCATTTAAGTGAAAGTTTTTCACATTAACACCCTCAACTAAATCGTTATGGGCTCCTTTTCAGTAGCTTTAGACTTAGCGACAAAACACTGTTTTTGATGAGTTGTTGGCGTTGCGACACTCATGTCCAAAATATAAAGATCATTTACCCGCGGAGCGCGCAACAACACCAACTCATCAGGGATTTTAAACCCTGGTTTCAACACTAAACATTCAGATTTAGTAAAATGTACACTAAAATCTTTATCACAAATCTGTGATATACTCAGTAAGTTCTTTTCGAGCTCCACTATATAGTTCACTTTGTCAAATGAGATCACTCCGTTTGTAAGCGTTCCTTGACCAACTATTCTTCCTCCTTGATTCCCTGCAAACCCAACATAGCTTCCATTGATTGACTTAACATCATAAAGAAGAGCTAAAGTCCCAGTCATATGACGTGAAGCTCCACTATCTATAATCCATCTTGATAGAATTGACCTGGGCAGCCCCTGCAACCAACAAAAACAATTTATTCAAACAATGAAGCCCATGATTTCTTTACTTCCGATAGACTCCCGAACACAACATCACACTTTCATTTGTTTTCGGAAAATCAAATGTGACATTTGGAACCTCTTATTTCACAATTGTTTTAACTTTGTTAGTTATTGGAGCAAATTCATCAAGAAACTTATCTACTTCATTTTCAAAATCAACCACATCATCTTTAAAAAGATTTGAATCAATTTTCAAAGCGTTCTCCATCTTCTTGATCTCAACCGACGGTTTCGATTTCACGATCCAAGACTGATTTTCAAAAATTTTCGTCTTGGGGTAAAACTTTGAAGTCTTGCTAGTCTTAGAGGATTCGCCAATCTCGAAAGTCGATTTCGGCTTATCCTCCGACTTCAATGATTCACCTCTTTTCAAAATACGGATCGGAGAAACCATTTCCTTTTTACCTTTTGAAGCAACTGGTGATTAGGTCGAGATTTTTGAACCATTTGTTTTTGAACATTTGGTTTTTTTCAACCTTTGGTTTCTCAACCATTTGTTTTTTAACTGGTTTTTCAACAACATGTTTCTTAAACACTTTTTGACACTGTTTTGCCATGTGTCCAATCTCATTGCAGTGATAGCACACCCTTTTATCATACTCGACAAAAGTAGTATTGACCGTTTCTTCTTTAAGCTTCTGTGCTGCATTGAAATCGTCCACAGCTTTTTGACTAAAAATATAATCCTTTTCAACATCAGTACTAGGACCAGCAACAAAAACATCATTTATCTTTTCTTTTGGCTTAACCACTTGTTTAGCCGTTTTCTTTTCAAACCCAATTCCTTTGTTTTTAAGATGATTTTTCTTGTTTTGACCTTTACCAACCCCATCTTTCTTTTCCGAACTTGTGGGACGTGAAGTAACAAACGACTTTTTCAGTTTCGAAAAGAAATCATTGTTATTAATTTCGTTAATGTTCAATTCAACCAGTTTAAACACTTTCTCGACATTTTCGATCTTGACATTCTGAAGCGGGTACTCGAAGTAGGAATAAAGGTTGTCAGTTCCAACCATAGTGTATACCACCATGATCGGATCATCATTCGTACTCTTTTCCGATTTCGGTACATATCGATCTAAGAAATTTCCTTCGTCTTCAGAATCACTGACAACCTTCTCAGAATGAGCCTTCTCAGATTTCTCACTTTCCTCATCCAACACCTGATCGATAACATTTTTGATAACCCGAGATTCGTTATCAGTGTCAGATGCAGTGAAAGTGATATCAATGGTGTCAGGTAAATCACTCTCAATCGTTTTCAGCTTAAGATTTAAAGCAGCTTCCACCCCATCTGGATATTTCTGAGTGTAGTGACTCCACATTGGGGGTGGAACGCTCTTGAAAACAGGTGTAGCATGTGGCTGTTGAGGGACAATTTGTTCCAAAACATAAGACGAAGCCACATAGCTCATTAACTTTTTATCAATCCTGTCCTTCTCTATCTTGGCCAATTCAAATTCTTTTCTTAGTGACGCAATTGTGTCAAGATGATAATTGACTTCGTTTTGTTTATCAAACAGTGTAGCTTTAGCCAATTTAGTAGCTTTATCATTTTTGAAACTTTCTTTTTGAATCATCTTAATTGATCTTGCTAAGGTATCATAAGCTTCTTTTAATTGTTCAAGGTCAAACTTAATCATATCTGTATGATGTTTCAAATCCCGATACTTAGTGTCCTTTTCAAGACACTCCACGCACGGTTGTAAACAACTTTGGCATGGCGTTTCGGAGATTGGAACAACTTTTTCATCAACCTTTTCATCACAATCAGTTTTACCGACATGCTTTGACTCAGACACAGACTGTTTGACAGATTTGACCTCCTGAACTCCAGATTCCTCTCTGTTAACCGACACCTTATTGACAGACTGTGACTCCTTGGGTTCTGAATCTACCTCTTTGATCTTTCCCATTAGAGATTTGTCAGCAATTTCTTTCAGAACTTCTCCGGTCATCTCTTTAGACACATCAATCACTTCTTCGACGGGTTCTTTCTTCTCCTCAAATCTAGGACAAGATCCGGTTCTTGGTTCCTCGAAATAACCTACAAAAGAATCAAACACATTAGGAGGCATAACTGATTTCATAGTATAAACTAACTCCTCCTGTTGTGATTGATAGTAGTATACTTCAGCTGCTATTTCCTCAACATCTATAACATTTTCCGTAGGAATCTCCTCAACAACTTCAGAAACAACTTCATCAACAATCTCCGGTTCAGTCACTACCTCAGAAATCTCAACAACATCTGCCATCATGGCCTGATCATCTCTCCCAGGGATATATTTATCCCAGCTAAAACCTGCAGCTACCTGTTCATCATCTTGGTTCACAATCAATGCCTTTTCAGGTTTGTTTTCTATCTGTGGCCTTTGAACAGTTTGCTGTTGATTCGGTCGATGGTAGATTGCCTGTCGATAGTAATCATTGGTGAACGGGTTTTGGTGATTGTTGACTTCACGGTTTGGACACTCTCGTTTAAAGTGACCGCGTTCTTTACACTTGAAACACGTTACTTTCGACTTATCAAATCCCAACTTCTGATCCGGACCTGAAAAACTGTTTCTTCCCATGATTTCCATGAACCTTTGAGCATGACGAACTAGGCTTGCCATACCCCATTTAATGTCAATCAGTTCAAGCTCCTCGGGGTCTATTTGGTCATTGTCCTACTTTGTCATGTCCGGATTTCCAATTCTCCCCGCAACTAGACCTTCATATGCCTCGAGAACGGAAGCGAGTAGTGCAATATGTTGCTTCACAGCAGTTTCCGTTATCTCATTTCCATTTTTGATGTTCACTGCGATATTACACTGTACTCCAGAAACATATGCCTGATGATTTGATCCGGTAGAGCTTTGAGGCGAAGACTGTTCCTGAACTTTGACATTCGGTTCAAAATTCGCGAAAGGTGTACAACTGCTTGATTGATGAGAACTTGTGTAGCATTTGAAGTGTTATCAGCACTGAATCCTGTTTGTATCTTTGGGCTTTGAAGATTCGCAACTGAAGGACTGCCTTTGTAGTATAAAGATACATCTTGTTGCATGCTATCAGAATTCATCTTCTTTATCTTCAACAACTCAAGCTCGTGGGCTTCGATCTTTTCAATAAATGAACTCAAATTGAGATTCACAAAATCAGAACTGTTTTTCATCATCATAAGATACGTTCCCCACTCATCATATGGAAGTGCATCACAAAGTTTATCAATCCATTATTCATTTGTTTTTTCAATTTCTAATCTTTTCATTTCAACTACAAGGTGGCAATATCTTTCGATTAACTGTTTTGTTTACTCTCCTTTGATCCCAGTAAAAATATCGAATTCTTTCTTGATAAGCGCCTTTTGCTCTTGATCATAGAAACACTTCCTTTAAACTTCAGTTGTAGCGCTTGCCAGATTGACTGAGAACTTTCGTCATGTTGTAGTAACACAAGAATGTCTTCAATAATTGCTTGTTGCAAGATGCTCACCATTTTCGTTTCAGCTTTAAACTCTGCCTGTTCAGTATCTGTAAGACTTCCAATGCCTTTAACCAACCCGAGCCCGTCAACTGGAGGTACGTATTTCTTTTCAATCTTCATCCAACACTCGAAATGGTTGGCCTGAACCCAATTTTTAAACCTTCCGGACCATCCAGCATATTCATCTAAGCTCATCAATTTGGGTGGCTTTTGCATTGTTTCCAATTCATTTTCCATGTTGACATTTTGTACGATACTAGCTGGACTTTGGATAGCCGCACCACTTCCCGCAAACATGTTATAGAAATCTTGATTATCCATTTTTAGTGACAAATCTCGAACAATGTTGAACTTTTTGATTAACAGGTTGTATCTGACAGAAAACTTTTAACCCAAACTAAGTTTCCAATACTTGATCGCGTACAAAACGGACAAACTGCTAAAAAACACAGATTTTTCACTAACACAGGTCAAATAAGAGAAACCAAACACTAAGTGTACGTATAAGCGAAAACACTCAGTTGTTCAAATAAGCGAAACCCAGTAGTAACCCAATAAGCGAAACCAGGTGATGTACAAATAAGCGAAACTACTCAATGATCTCAAGAACGGAACTACTTCAAGACTAATAAGCGAAACCCTTCAAGCGAAACCTTAGCAAAGACATTTGAAGCGGAACCTATAAGCGAAACCTTCTGAAATGTCACAATAAGCGGAACTCCACAAGCGAAACCTCTGAAAATGTCACAATAAGCGGAACTCCATAAGCGAAACCTCTGAAAATGTCACAATAAGCGGAACTCCACAAGCGAAACCTCTGAAAAAGGCACTATAAGCAAAACCTTTTGAGCGAAACCTTTGATTTCCAGGTCCAAATAAGCGAAACTTCTAGGGTGACACACAAGCGGAACCTATTCTCGAGCCATTTTAGGTCACTTTTAAGCTGATTTAAGGTCTGAGCTTTTCAAGGGTTTGTTATTAGGTACTTTTACACAGTATGTCCAATTCTCGGTCCATTTTGTTCGGCAGAAATGTCAGAAACTCACAAAGTGCTTGAAAAAGGCCTTGATTCGGGTCAACTAGCTCACAACTGGCTCTGATACCAATTGTAGGACCGATTCGACCATCGTTTGAGACAATCGGAGCTAGCACCTACCGAAAATGTAGCGGAAATACATTTTTGGCATGAATCAAAGCAAAACTGTAGAAGAAATGAGTAGAAACAGAAGTAATACACTTTAACACCGTTTTCTCATTCAACTTTCAAGAAATACAAGGTCAGCAGGTCGGCTACACTTGTGACATCAACGTACAAAATGAGAAAACACTTAGGGTATTTATAGGGGAATAGTTTCGCTTATGTGAACAGTCCATAAAAGCGAAACCTTTTAACAAATAGTTTCGCTTATATGGACATGTCCATATAAGCGAAACCTTTACATGAAAACCCAACTTTTACACAATTAACCCCTATACAATACATAATTATCATAACTAGACCCTATAAATTGATTAACTAAGACTAAGACGCAGGCTTTAGACATTATGCACCAACACTTCTTACGGTTTCAAGGGTGGTCCCCACCCTTGATTTTCTTCATTTGTTTATTGGGTATGTATGGTACTTAGGGAGCATTAGACCTAAAGGATATTAGCATGTTGGGAGACTTCTTATTTAACTACTAGATCATCATCATTCTTCATCTACACATCAACAACACACTTCAAAAACTCTCTCCCTCTCCTCTATCTCGGCCGTGAGCCACCCCCATCATCACCATCATCATCCAATCACTTTCAACCATTTCAAAGGTATACAAGGGTGTTAGAGGTTGCATAAGGAAGCTAGGAGCTTTCGGATCACCAAGGACCTTCTCTATTCGCTATTAACCACCTCATTTCTTCACTTGAACTTCCCTAGCCTTGAGCTTGTGGTAAGAGCTTAGATCCTTTCATTTTTCATCTTATTTAAGTGGTTAATGATGTATCATGATCAAAAATATTAAGAACACTAATGAATCATATGAAGAAGACATGAACATAAACTTGCTAGATGAAGATATCATGATGAATATAAGTTGATATGCATGTTGATCATTGTTTGTTAGTGGTAATGATGTGAATCATCATGTAGTCTTGCTAGATCATGATTAAAAACATGATCTACCAAGATGAGAAAGTAGGAATGTTGTAGGATGACGGATCATCCACACATAAACCATGAACTTGAATGAATAAACGGTTTTCTTGAAAAATAAAGATCAAAGTAGATTGATAAACATGTAGATCTAAAGATCCATGGGTGGTTTTTCAAAAGAACCAAGTTAGAAATATAAGTTTCATAAGATCTTGGATATTACATAAACTAATCTCATTTTTGGTGGATAAACAAGAGTAGAAACACTTGTGTAACAAGAAAATTTCATAAAGAAATATTTTTCAAAAATATGATTGGAAGTTGTAAACGCATAAATTCTTTAAAAATAAAGTTTTTAAAGAACTAATCACATTTTAAAAGGTAACAAGACTTACTAAGAACACTAGTAAGTTACTACACATTTTTATAAATTCTCAAGTTCATGAGTTTATAGTTTATGCTTGTTTTTGGCAAGTTTGGTAAGTAGAGGTTGTATATTGTTGATTGAGAATTGTTTGAATGAATTTTTGGAAAGAAAATGATATGCTAATAACAATGGACACCTCCAATTATGTCACACCCCCAAAATCCACCTGCGGAGTATCACCGCTTGGGAGCGTGACTGACCAGGATCAAGCCACCAATCATATAGAACAATATATATAGTAAAAGTAATTGCCAATAAACCCAAACCAAATCCATATGAAAGGTGTTCCAAAACATAAGTAAGTTGTCATTGTTTAGCGGAAGCGCATAAGTAAAACCCAATGTAAATAAGTATGTAATGTCATAGAGTGTCAAATAAACAATCACGATCCAATCCCACAACGACCAGCTCCTCCATGTGCAAGCTCCATGTACCTAACGACCTGCAAGGCATGTAACAGAGGATCAACAACTAGTTGAGCGAGTTCACAGAAAGTAAATGCGTAATAGTAAGTTCGTTTGTAACATGTGGCTCTACTGGGCCGATAGTACGTTCTATTGGTGGGGGCTTCCCATGTTATATAACCACTAGACTATTCGTAACCATAAGTATCCTTCACAACCGAGGATAGTAGTAAGTATAAATACACGTAGGTTTTACGTGAGTATCCTTCACATCCGAGGATAGTAATAAGTATAAGTACACGTAGGTTTTACGTGAGTATCCTTCACAACCGAGGATAGTAGTAAGTATAAGTTCACGTAGGTTTTACGTGAGTATCCTTCACAACCAAGGATAGCGAGTAGCATAAGTATACGTAGGTTTTACGTATGTGTCCTACACAACCGAGGACGATGGTATGGTAGTCTAGTAACAGTGTATGTACGAATCTAGTCAATCACAATCCTTTAATCCCATTCCCAAGCTCTTGGGAATCCCATGCCTTAGTAAGGGTGTGAACTCACCTTGGTTTGCTCGGTATGAAATTGCTTCTAGGGTTAATTAGTGTTTAAGTCCGTTACACACGACCTAGGTTATATTGTACATGATACGATGTAAGTGTTTGCATCAAATTAGGGTTTACGAGTTATTGTGAATCAAGCAACTGTGTTTTGTGTGCTTATTGTGTACAGGATGATATCACATAGACCGATTCATACATGCAAGATCATACAGTTGCATTTACACAGTCAGTTCATGTCGAGCAAGTTTCACATACAATTTAGGTCATAAGGTGCTTGATAGTTAATCTCACATATTCATCGTTCACATAACGCACATTGTCGTACATGTAACGCACACATGAAATCCCATTCATGATGGTTCATCCATTCATCTAGTGTCTTCTAACAATCGTTTATCATGTAGATAGCCCAACTATACAACATACGGACATACATGAATTACTCGCACACACTACAAGTCTAGATATTAAGCATGTGCAGCCCATCTACTAAGCAAGGCCCAAATCATGTAAAGCTTAACTCAACTGGCCCAACTAAACTTTGGACCACACATACAATTAAGAAGCTCGGACCCCTTAAACATCGGTCAAAAGGGGGGGTTTGGGGTCAAACTCGGACAACACATCACAAAACTCGGACCCCCCTTTTACTAGAGTTAAACATCGGACCATGGGATGTATTACAGAAACTCGGACAACATGTTGATAGCTTAAACATCGGACGTCATAATGTGTTCAAACCTCGGTCAAGGGGTATGGGTAAAAACTCGGACATGGGGGTCACAAAGGTCGGACCCTTTGTGTTTATTAAAAGCTCGGACCTTGTTATTCAAAAAGAAACTCGGACACTTAATACTCATAAAAGGTCGGACCCCCTTTATTTGCCATTAAAAGTCGGACATCCACAATGTGCTATGAAACTCGGACTCATATGTTTGTTTAAAACTCGGACAGTGTATACATCATCAAACTCGGACTCTTGCACTCCTTATAAAACTCGGACAGGTGATGTGGTCATAAAACTCGGACCATACCATTCGTTCATAAAGCTCAGACAACAAAAAGTCATACGAATGTTTTGTTCAATTGTGATTGTAACAGTTACGTTCTTGCTATCATACGAACAGGAAACCCTAAATTCATACGTTTGCATTACACTAATCAAAACAATAATCACTATGTCTACATCTCACGCATCAAAATCGTCAAGCAATTGATTATATGACTAATCATCTTCATAACACAACAATCAACATCAATCAAAAACACAGAAGCATCATGTGGAGACTAGGGTTTACAAGAATTACAAGAATTAAGCATTGCTAACAATCAAACGATCAATAAACAAATGATAACACAATTACCTTGGATGATTCTAGAGAAGGAGAGGAATCAAGAGTGATGAATATCTTGGTGATGATGATTGCCAGAGAATCAGAGGATTGCAAGTACGTGTTTTGGTTTGTGTGCAAATGATTAGTGAAAAGGGATTAGGGTTAAGTATGATTTAGGTTTCACTAATAACTCTTTACACCCTGAATTACTATATCTTACAATAGTACACCATCTCAAACAATTTCACAGTTTCACCACCAAGTTTATGCATTTGACAAGTCTATCACAATTAACACATAACATGCACAAACACACAATACGATTCATTGCATCAAAACGTATACAATTCCATAGAAATCAACCTTGCCAATAAACAACTAAACAATACATGAACGTGCAATAAATGCGAAAAAGGAATCTTGGAAATTCGAGTTGTCACATTATCCCCAACTTGAAAGAAATTTCGTCCCGAAATTTGGTACGCACTCACTGAGGAAGCTAGGTAAGCTGTAGTGTTCACTGGTTTTCCTGGGGTGTCACATCATCCCCCCGTTGATTTGGAATTTCGTCCCGAAATTCCGCAGTAGTAGCTTCAGACTCAGTAGTGGTTGTATTGGTTTCAAATAACTGGGGGTACTTTTCTGTCATATGGTCTTCGCGTTCCCAGGTGTACTCTGGGCCACGACGGGAGTTCCAACGAACTCGAACAAGAGGGATTCTCTTGTGTTTGAGGACCTTCACATCCCGGTCCGTGATTTCAACTGGTTCCTCGACGAACTGCAACCGCTCGTCGATAGTGAGTTCCTTAAAAGGAACTATGAGAGTCTCATCTGACAGGCACTTCTTCAGATTCGACACGTGAAATACATTGTGGACTGCACCGAGTTCAGCTGGTAGGTTTAACTTGTAGGCCACTTTGCCTATTTTCTCAATGATCTCGAACGGTCCGACATACCGCGGATTTAGTTTGCCCCTTTTTCCAAAACGAACCACACCCTTCCAGGGTGAGACTTTAAGTAAAACCCGGTCCCTGACCTGAAATTCCAACGGTTTCCTATGCTTATCCGCGTATGCTTTCTGACGGTCGCGTGCTGCCGCCATGCGTTGTCGTATCTGTGCAATCTTTTCCGTGGCGTCCACTACAATCTCTGGACCCGTGATCTGACTATCCCCCACTTCTGCCCAACAGAGAGGTGACCGGCATTTACGTCCGTACAATGCCTCGAATGGAGCGGCTTGTATGCTGGTGTGGTAACTGTTATTGTACGAAAACTCCACTAAAGGGAGGTGTTTTTCCCAGCTGTTGCCGAAATCGATGACACACGCCCGAAGCATGTCTTCTAGAGTTTGAATCGTGCGCTCAGACTGCCCATCCGTCTGAGGATGATAAGCTGTACTCATGTCTAAACGAGAGCCAAACGCTTTGTGCATCGCTTGCCAGAGTTCTGACGTGAATCGTGCATCCCGATCCGAAATGATGGAGGTGGGCACCCCGTGCCTCGAAACAACTTCTTTAAGATAAACGTCTGCGAGAGTGGAGAACTTATCCGTTTCCTTTATAGCCAGGAAGTGTGCAGACTTGGTGAGTCGATCCACGATCACCCATATGGTATCATTCCCACGCTGAGATCTAGGTAGACCTGTAACAAAATCCATGGAAATCTCTTCCCATTTCCACTGTGGTATCCTGGGTTGTTGAAGTAGGCCCGCTGGTTTCTGATACTCCACTTTGACCTTTGCACATGTCAAACACTTGCCGACGTAAGTAGCAATGTGGGCTTTCATGCTAGGCCACCAATATGTTGTTTTGAGATCGTGGTACATCTTATCCGACCCTGGATGTACCGAGTAGCGGGACTTGTGAGCTTCGTCCATTACCAGCTTGCGTAAACCGCCAAAAAGTGGGACCCAAATACGCCCCGTTACATAGTAGGCGCCGTCTTCCTTTTGTTCCATTCGTTGCCTTGAGCCGCGTAAGGCTTCAGCTTTGACGTTTTCAGGCTTTAATGCTTCCATCTGAGCAGTTCGTATCTGTGCAGGAAGACTGGATTGAATAGTGAGCTGTAAAGCTCGTACACGCCTAGGTAGAGTGTCTTTCCGACTGAGAGCGTCAGCCACAACATTGGCTTTGCCTGGATGGTACTTGATGGCGCATTCGTAATCATTAAGTAGCTCGACCCATCGTCGTTGACGCATATTCAATTCCTTCTGCTTGAAGATATGCTCGAGACTCCTGTGATCGGTGTAAATAGTGCACTTGGTACCGTACAGGTAGTGTCGCCATATCTTAAGCGCGAAAACAACAGCTCCCAGCTCTAAATCGTGCGTCGTGTAGTTCCGTTCATGAACCTTGAGTTGACGAGAAGCATAGGCAATAACTTTATCCCGCTGCATCAATACACAACCAAGCCCCTGTATCGATGCGTCACAATAAACCACGAAGTCATCCGTGCCCTCGGGCAGTGAGAGGATAGGTGCGCTGCATAGTCTATCCTTCAGGTACTGGAAGGCCGTTTCTTGTGTGTTACCCCAACGATAGGTAACACCTTTCTGTGTCAACATAGTAAGCGGCTGCACGATCTTGGAGAAGTCTTTGATGAATCGTCTGTAGTAACCCGCCAAACCCAAGAATTGGCGTCTTTCTGTTGGTGTACGCGGTGCAGGCCAGTTCCTGATCGAATCTACCTTGGATGGATCGACATGAATCCCATCCCTGTTCACCACATGGCCTAAGAAGTGGACTTCACGAAGCCAGAAGTCGCATTTAGAAAACTTTGCGTACAATTGCTCCTTTCGAAGAAGTTCCAAGATAAGACGTAAATGCTGCTCGTGCTCCTCCTGACTCTTGGAGTAGATCAGAATGTCGTCGATGAAGACAATGACGAACTTGTCAAGATAAGGTTTGCACACCCTGTTCATAAGATCCATGAAGACTGCAGGCGCGTTCGTAAGCCCGAATGGCATGACTAGAAACTCGTAGTGACCGTAGCGAGTTCTGAATGCTGTTTTGGAGACGTCCTCATCCCGGACTCTCAGCTGATGGTAACCTGACCTTAGATCAATCTTGGAGTAGTAACTCGACCCTTGCAACTGGTCGAATAAGTCGTCAATACGAGGAAGAGGATAACGGTTTTTCACTGTGACTTTGTTCAGTTCGCGGTAATCGATGCACATCCTGAAAGTGCCATCCTTCTTTTTCACGAATAGTACTGGAGCTCCCCAAGGCGAAGAGCTTGGACGAATAAAGCCCTTATCCAAGAGCTCTTGTAGTTGCTTTGACAGTTCTTCCAGTTCAGTTGGAGCTAAACGATACGGCGCGCGTGCTATGGGTGCTGCTCCTGGAGTTAGCTCGACTTGAAATTCGACCTGACGATGAGGCGGTAGACCTGGTAAATCTTCAGGAAACACTTGAGGAAATTCGCGTACAATTGGAATATCCTCTATTCTTTTCTCTTTCGATGCTGCATCAGTAACTAGTGCCAAGATAGCTGTATGACCCTTTCGTAAACATTTCTGAGCCTTCAGGAAAGAGATGATGCCAACCACTGCACCACTCTTATCGCCTTGAACTTCGAGAGGTTCCTTACCCGAACGAGGAATACGAATGATTTTCTCCTTACATAGAATCTCTGCCTGCCGCTTAGACAACCAATCCATGCCGATGACAATGTCGAAACTACCCAGAACTCTAGGAATAAGATCAATCGACAAAAGCCTGGCCCACTAGAATGATGTTACAACCCTTGACTACATGTGTGGCTTCTACACTTTTACCATTTGCTAGTTCTACGACATGTTTGGTGTTTAGGGGTGTTGGTGTACATTTTAACAATTTACTCATTTTCAAGGACATATAACTCGTATCCGCACCCGAATCAAACAAAACAGTAACATAAATATCGTCGAGAAGAAACTTACCCATAACGACGTTGGGATCATTTCTGGCATCACCCTGCCCCAACACAAATGCACGACCCCTCGCCTCATTGCCGTTGTTGTTTCCACCGTTGTTGTTGTTGTTGCCATTGCCCTGATTGTTGTTATGGTTGTTGTTATTCTGGTTCCTGTTCAGCTGAGGACAGTGCCTTTTAAAGTGACCCTCTGCACCGCACTGAAAACACCCTTTGTTGCCCTGCTGTTGATCTGCTGTGCTGGTGGCTGCTGCTGATTCTGATGCGTAGGTCGAGGGCTTCTACAATCTTTGGCCTCATGACCCATCTTGAGGCATCTCTGACAGCGACCCTTGTTACACTGGCCACTGTGGTGTCTGTTGCAGTTGTTACACTTTGGGAGGTTTCCTCGATATCCCCCCTGCCTGTGACTGCCTGTAGAATGCTGACTGGGACTCTGGTAACTGTCAGTCTTTCGCTGCTGTACCTGTGACTGAACTGAAGCCGATCCCTTGCTAGAATCCCCATCCCATTTTCTCTTATTGTCACTGGGAGTAGCAAGTGTAGTAGAAGCAGTAGCGGTAGCAGTAGCGCTGATACGTTTTGGCAGTCTGTTCTGATCCACTGCCTGATCTGTGATGCGATGAGCGAGGCGCTGAATAGCCTGAATGTTGTCAAGATTAGCCGATGTCACATGGCTCTGAATTTCTGGTGCTAATCCCTTGAGGTACAACTCGATGCGCTTGTATGGAGGGTCCACCATAGTTGGACACAGCACGGCCAGCTCGTTTGACCGTTTAGTATAAGCTTCGATTTCTGACCCAACCACTTTCAAATGATACAACTCGTCTTCCAACTTGTGAATATCTTCACATGTGCAGTATTCCCTTTTGATCAGTTCTTTGAAGTCATTCCAAGGGGTGGCGTTAGCAGCTGCCAACCCTAGGATCTGCACTTGCGCATTCCACCAAGTGAGCGCAATCCCTTCAAGTGTGCCAGTGGCGTATTTCACCCTGCGAGCCTCAGGGCATTCACACATCTCGAACACAGATTCGAGCTTTTCAAACCAGTGGAGGAGTCCCACTGCCCCCTCGGTGCCACTGAATGAGTTTGGATGACAGTCCATGAAGTTCTTGAAGGTACACACAGGTTGTTGCTGAGCGGGTTGACCTATTGCGTACGAAGAGGACAAAGTTAAACACATGAGTTAATGTAGGATCTAAAGATCCTAGTGTGAGTCTAAACTGCAGGGTATGCTACCTGCTTGAGCAGCTGCAAGTGCCGCAACAACTTGAGCTTGAACGAGAGCCTCTAGCTGGGCTTGAGTCATGTTAATTCGTCCAGACATGATCTTCATAGCAAATGCAACATGAGTTAGAGAGGTTCGCGAACAGAGCGATGACAGAAGAGTGTAAGCACTTAAGTATACTCAAGTAATAACAAGTAGTGAGCAAAGTAATGTAAGCATACTACGAGCAAAGTTCTATGCAATTCTAGCATGTAGGCAATAAACATAAACCTTATTACCTAGGATGTCGAGTCTTGCACGTGGAGCGAAGCGTCGTTGTGGATCGTTGAGAGCACTGTTCTGGTTATAGTCTGGTTTTAATAAAAACGTTTTTCCCCATATTAAAACCAAGTTCTCTATAACCAATGGCTCTGATACCAATCTGTCACACCCCCAAAATCCACCTGCGGAGTATCACCGCTTGGGAGCGTGACTGACCAGGATCAAGCCACCAATCATATAGAACAATATATATAGTAAAAGTAATTGCCAATAAACCCAAACCAAATCCATATGAAAGGTGTTCCAAAACATAAGTAAGTTGTCATTGTTTAGCGGAAGCGCATAAGTAAAACCCAATGTAAATAAGTATGTAATGTCATAGAGTGTCAAATAAACAATCACGATCCAATCCCACAACGACCAGCTCCTCCATGTGCAAGCTCCATGTACCTAACGACCTGCAAGGCATGTAACAGAGGATCAACAACTAGTTGAGCGAGTTCACAGTAAGTAAATGCGTAATAGTAAGTTCGTTTGTAACATGTGGCTCTACTGGGCCGATAGTACGTTCTATTGGTGGGGGCTTCCCATGTTATATAACCACTAGACTATTCGTAACCATAAGTATCCTTCACAACCGAGGATAGTAGTAAGTATAAATACACGTAGGTTTTACGTGAGTATCCTTCACATCCGAGGATAGTAATAAGTATAAGTACACGTAGGTTTTACGTGAGTATCCTTCACAACCGAGGATAGTGGTAGGTATAAGTTCACGTAGGTTTTACGTGAGTATCCTTCACAACCGAGGATAGCGAGTAGCATAAGTATACGTAGGTTTTACGTATGTGTCCTACACAACCGAGGACGATGGTATGGTAGTCTAGTAACAGTGTATGTACGAATCTAGTCAATCACAATCCTTTAATCCCATTCCCAAGCTCTTGGGAATCCCATGCCTTAGTAAGTGTGTGAACTCACCTTGGTTTGCTCGGTATGAAATTGCTTCTAGGGTTAATTAGTGTTTAAGTCCGTTACACACGACCTAGGTTATATTGTACATGATACGATGTAAGTGTTTGCATCAAATTAGGGTTTACGAGTTATTGTGAATCAAGCAACTGTGTTTTGGGTGCTTATTGTGTACAGGATGATATCACATAGACCGATTCGTACATGCAAGATCATACAGTTGCATTTACACAGTCAGTTCATGTCGAGCAAGTTTCACATACAATTTAGGTCATAAGGTGCTTGATAGTTAATCTCACATATTCATTGTTCACATAACGCACATTGTCGTACATGTAACGCACACATGAAATCCCATTCATGATGGTTCATCCATTCATCTAGTGTCTTCTAACAATCGTTTATCATGTAGATAGCCCAACTATACAACATACGGACATACATGAATTACTCGCACACACTACAAGTCTAGATATTAAGCATGTGCAGCCCATCTACTAAGCAAGGCCCAAATCATGTAAAGCTTAACTCAACTGGCCCAACTAAACTTTGGACCACACATACAATTAAGAAGCTCGGACCCCTTAAACATCGGTCAAAAGGGGGGGTTTGGGGTCAAACTCGGACAACACATCACAAAAATCGGACCCCCCTTTTACTAGAGTTAAACATCGGACCATGGGATGTATTACAGAAACTCGGACAACATGTTGATAGCTTAAACATCGGACGTCATAATGTGTTCAAACCTCGGTCAAGGGGTATGGGTAAAAACTCGGACATGGGGGTCACAAAGGTCGGACCCTTTGTGTTTATTAAAAGCTCGGACCTTGTTATTCAAAAAGAAACTCGGACACTTAATACTCATAAAAGGTCGGACCCCCTTTATTTGCCATTAAAAGTCGGACATCCACAATGTGCTATGAAACTCGGACTCATATGTTTGTTTAAAACTCGGACAGTGTATACATCATCAAACTCGGACTCTTGCACTCCTTATAAAACTCGGACAGGTGATGTGGTCATAAAACTCGGACCATACCATTCGTTCACAAAGCTCAGACAACAAAAAGTCATACGAATGTTTTGTTCAATTGTGATTGTAACAGTTACGTTCTTGCTATCATACGAACAGGAAACCCTAAATTCATACGTTTGCATTACACTGATCAAAACAATAATCACTATATCTACATCTCACGCATCAAAATCGTCAAGCAATTGATTATATGACTAATCATCTTCATAACACAACAATCAACATCAATCAAAAACACAGAAGCATCATGTGGAGACTAGGGTTTACAAGAATTACAAGAATTAAGCATTGCTAACAATCAAACGATCAATAAACAAATGATAACACAATTACCTTGGATGATTCTAGAGAAGGAGAGGAATCAAGAGTGATGAATATCTTGGTGATGATGATTGCCAGAGAATCAGAGGATTGCAAGTACGTGTTTTGGTTTGTGTGCAAATGATTAGTGAAAAGGGATTAGGGTTAAGTATGATTTAGGTTTCACTAATAACTCTTTACACCCTGAATTACTATATCTTACAATAGTACACCATCTCAAACAATTTCACAGTTTCACCACCAAGTTTATGCATTTGACAAGTCTATCACAATTAACACATAACATGCACAAACACACAATACGATTCATTGCATCAAAACGTATACAATTCCATAGAAATCAACCTTGCAAATAAACAACTAAACAATACATGAACGTGCAATAAATGCGAAAAAGGAATCTTGGAAATTCGAGTTGTCACAAATTACAAAGGAAACTCTGGCGAAATTTTTCTAAAATTCCAACACTTAGAAAATATTTTTCTAGGAAGTGATTACAAATATATTTTTAACTTTGTTTTCAAAATAAACTTCGCCATAGTTTTATTACAAAAATACCAAGTATCGGAGGTTGATATTACAAATAAAAATGGATAAGTATGTATTTAAAGTATATATTTTATACAAGACACTTGTGTGAATATATATATATATTGTGAGCTAGTTATATTATTTTTAGGGTAAAATAATATAACTTATGAATACCATGGAAATTACAACTCTAGAATAATACCAAAAATATCAAGGAACAAAATATTTAAGTTAGACTCTCGGTATTGAAAAATCGAACGTTAAAACGTAACTTATGTAATATTTCAGAAAATACTCTTACACGTATATTTTTGGTAAAATATTATTTTGGAAAATTAATGAAGTATACTACGAGCAAAGTTCTATGCAATTCTAGCATGTAGGCAATAAACATAGACCTTATTACCTAGGATGTCGAGTCTTGCACGTGGAGCGAAGTGTCGTTGTGGATCGTTGAGAGCACTGTTCTGGTTATAGTCTGGTTTTTAATAAAAACGTTTTTCCATATTAAAACCAAGTTCTCTATAACCAATGGCTCTGATACCAATCTGTCACACCCCCAAAATCCACACGCGGAGTATCACCGCTTGGGAGCGTGACTGACCAGGATCAAGCCACCAATCATATTGAACATGCAATTAATATTAAGTAAAAATAAACGTAAACCATCCATTCAATACGATAGGTGTTCAAAACATAACCATAGTTTCAAAGTGTAGCGGAAGCATAGTAAATAAATCATCAATAGTTAATAGTTTTAAATGTCATAATAGTTTCAACGTAGAAACCACAATCCTTGCCCACAACGACCCGCTTCTCCAGTGCAAGCTCCAAGTACCTAACGATCTGCAAGGCATGTAACAGAATGATCAACAAACTAGTTGAGCGAGTTCACAGAAAGTAAATGCGTAATAGTAAGTTCGTTTGTAACAGGTGGCTCTACTGGGCCGTTTATATGTTCTATTGGTGGTGGTGTTCCACGTTATTGGTGGTGGTGTTCCACGTTATTGGTGGTGGTGTTCCACGTTATTGGTGGTGGTGTTCCACGTTATTGGTGGTGGTGTTCCACGTTGTATAACCACTAGACTACTCGTAACTATAGGTATCCTTCACAACCGAGGATAGTGATCAGTATAAGTATCCTTCACATCCGAGGATAGTGATCAGTATAAGTATCCTTCACATCCGAGGATAGTAATGTGGTAGTCTAGTCATAGTGTCAATAGTGTATCTAATCAACCTTTCAATCCCATTCCCAACACCCCGGGAATCCCATGCCTTGGTAAGAGTGTGAACTCACCTTGGTTTGCTCGGTATGCTAGGTTACGCACTCACAAGTAATCAGTCAAGTCCTATTGTTATGCACGTATTCACAATTAGTTTATATTCACATAGTTCACGTATCATTCATGATTATACAGTATTGATTAAGTACAAACGACTCACAGCATTTAAACAGTTGATCGCATATTCACATGGGTTACATTTAACCACATATAACTAACCCAATTAACATTCTTTTACATCAACCTCCTAATCCCCATTTTTAACTATCCCATATTAGTGAATCAATTATAACAAAGTAGGTGCGTAATAAGTGGCCGACCTAAGTGACCACCGCCAAATGCTATAGGGCCGAAAAATATATAAGTCAAATGACTTATTGTTGCTCACGTGAAAGGTTAGCTATTTATCATTTTGTTCTTTAATATTAGTGGGCCAAGAGAGTAACCAATACCCCCTTTTTAGCCACCCTAACCCACCAATCGGAGCCCTTGGGCCGCCCACTAGACCAATAAAAATATGTGGCCGGCAAGAATGATATTAGTCAACACAGTGGAATGGTATTATGTAAATAAAAATATATATATATAGCCGCCACCCTCCTTGATCGGTTCTATAATATTACTGGGCCAAGCCCACAACCAATAACCTTCAATTAGCCGCCCAAATCCCACATGACCCCCTTCACCTTTGATTTAGTACCCTGTGCACATTAATAGCCGCCCATACTACCCAATTGTGATGATATGCTACTGATTTCCCAAAAAAATGAATTACAAAATCATCAAAACATCATGTCAACCGACACATCTGCCATCGGATTAACCTATATCTTAAAATACTATTCCATGTTCAGCAAGTTATGATTTTTGTATGCGTGGAAAGTTTGACCTCATTGACTAATGATAGCCCTTATCATATTACATCCAATCTAAAGGCACAATTCTCAACCACATAACCACTGACAATCAGATGCGACATTAATACAATCATTAATACAATGGCCGACATGGAGGTGATGGCTATTTAAATCTCACATACAACCAACCACAAGCAAAATTTAATCACAACAGTCGATGTTCAATACTTTATTCATGTTATTTGCACTGAACCATTCCTAGATCACATCATAATCAATTCGGTCAACAAGTTAAATAACACAATAAACACTAACCGAGATTAGGAAGAGTATGATATTTCTCCAACTGCCGCACGATCTCAAGGGGGGTATGAGCTTTAGGGTTTCGTGATTAAGTCCAATACTAACTTAATGAGAGGATTATATTCAGTGAATGCGAGCCGAGCCCAAAAACTCAGGTTTCATTTGGGCCGAAGGCTAGCCCAAGATAATTTAAAGAGTGTTGTGCGACTCGTGGTGTATTGTGCAAATCGGGTATACATTGTACGACCCACATATATTACGAGTATATACTTAACACACTAAAATTCCGTAACACTTATCACATAATTAAATTATAACATTTTATTGCGACACTCATCATAGTTAATCACATAGCACTCACACCGGTTATTTCAAAATGTATAAAAGGTTCGGAAATACGAGTTGTCACATTATCCCCAACTTGAAAGAAATTTCGTCCCGAAATTTGGTACGCACTCACTGAAGAAGCTAGGTAAGCTGTATTGTTCACTGGTTTTCCTGGGGTGTCACATCATCCCCCCGTTGATTTGGAATTTCGTCCCGAAATTCCGCAGTAGTAGCTTCAGTCTCAGCAGTGGTTACGCGGTTTTCGAATAACTGGGGTACTTTTCTTTCATTTGGTCTTCGCGTTCCCAGGTGTACTCTGGGCCACGTCGGGAGTTCCAACGAACTCGTACAAGAGGGATTCTCTTGTGTTTGAGGACCTTAACATCCCGGTCCGTGATTTCAGCTGGTTCCTCGACGAACTGCAACCGCTCGTCGATAGTGAGTTCCTTAAAAGGAACTATGAGGGTCTCATCTGATAGGCATTTCTTCAGATTCGACACGTGAAATACATTGTGAACTGCACCGAGTTCAGCTGGTAGGTTCAGTCTGTAGGCTACTGGGCCTATTCTTTCAGTGATTTCGAACGGTCCAACATACCGTGGATTGAGTTTGCCTCGTTTACCAAATCGAACCACACCCTTCCAGGGTGAGACTTTAAGTAAAACCCGTCCCCGACCTGAAATTCCAATGGCCTCTTACGCTTATCCGCATAGGCTTTCTGACGGTCGCGTGCTGCCGCCATGCGTTGTCGTATCTGTGCGATCTTTTCTGTGGCGTCCACTACAATCTCTGGACCCGTAATCTGGCTATCCCCCACCTCTGCCCAACAGAGAGGTGACCGGCATTTACGTCCGTACAATGCCTCGAATGGAGCGGCTTGAATGCTGGTGTGGTAACTGTTATTGTATGAAAACTCCACTAACGGGAGGTGTTTTTCCCAGCCGTTGCCGAAATCGATAACACACGCTCGAAGCATGTCTTCTAGAGTTTGGATAGTTCGCTCAGACTGCCCATCCGTCTGAGGATGATATGCTGTGCTCATGTCTAATCGTGAGCCGAAGGATTTGTGCATCGCTTGCCAAAGCTCTGACGTGAATCGTGCATCGCGATCCGAAATAATAGAGGTGGGCACTCCGTGCCTCGAAACAACTTCTTTAAGATAGACGTCTGCGAGAGTGGAGAACTTGTCCGTTTCCTTGATCGGCAGGAAGTGTGCAGACTTGGTGAGTCGATCAACTATGACCCATATTGTATCGTTCCCACGCTGAGATCTAGGTAGGCCTGTAACAAAATCCATGGAAATTTCTTCCCATTTCCATTGCGGTATCTTAGGCTGCTGAAGTAGACCAGATGGTTTCTGATATTCAACCTTGACTCTCGCACAGGTTAAGCATTTTCCAACGTACGTAGCGATGTGAGCCTTCATACTAGGCCACCAGTAAGTAGTGCTGATGTCGTGGTACATTTTATCCGACCCTGGATGTACCGAATAGCGAGACTTGTGAGCTTCGTCCATTACAAGTTCGCGTAAACCGCCATAAAGTGGGACCCAAATACGCCCCGTTACATAGTAGGCGCCGTCTTCCTTTTGTTCCATACGTTGCCTTGAGCCGCGTAATGCTTCAGCCATGACATTCTCAGGTTTTAAAGCTTCTATCTGAGCAGCTCGTATCTGTGCAGGAAGACTGGACTGAATAGTAAGCTGTAGCGCTCGCACGCGCTTAGGTAGGGTGTCTTTCCGACTAAGGGCGTCGGCCACAACGTTGGCCTTGCCTGGATGATACTTGATAGCGCATTCGTAATCATTAAGTAGTTCGACCCATCGTCGCTGACGCATATTCAATTCCTTCTGCTTGAAGATATGCTCGAGACTCCTGTGATCGGTGTAAATTGTGCACTTGGTACCGTACAGGTAGTGTCGCCATATCTTAAGCGCAAAAACAACAGCTCCCAGCTCTAAATCGTGCGTCGTGTAGTTACGTTCATGAACCTTGAGTTGACGAGAGGCGTAGGCAATAACTTTATCCCGCTGCATCAATACACAACCAAGCCCCTGTATCGATGCGTCACAATAGACCACAAAATTGTCTGTGCCCTCTGGCAGTGAGAGAATAGGTGCGCTGCATAGCCTATCCTTTAAATACTGAAAAGCGGTTTCCTGGAAATCTCCCCAACAGTAGGTAACACCTTTCTGTGTTAGCATTGTAAGCAGCTGTGCGATTCTTTGAGAGGTCTTTGATGAATCGTCTGTAATACCCCGCCAAACCCAAGAATTGGCGTATTTCCGTTGGTGTACGCGGTGCAGGCCAGTTCCTGATCGAATCTACCTTGGATTGATCGACATGAATCCCATCCCTGTTCACCACATGGCCTAAGAAGTGGACTTCACGAAGCCAGAAGTCGCATTTTGAAAACTTTGCGTACAGTTGTTCCTTTCGAAGAAGTTCCAAAATAAGACGTAAGTGCTGCTCGTGTCCCTCCTGACTCTTGGAGTAAATCAAAATGTCGTCGATGAAGACAATGACGAACTTGTCTAAGTACGGCTTGCACACCCTGTTCATAAGGTCCATAAATACAGCAGGCGCGTTCGTTAACCCGAATGGCATGACAAGAAACTCGTAGTGACCGTAACGAGTTCGGAAAGCGGTTTTAGAGACGTCCTCATCCCGGACTCTCAGCTGATGATACCCCGACCTCAAGTCTATTTTGGAGTAGTGACTCGACCCTTGCAACTGGTCGAATAAGTCGTCGATACGCGGAAGAGGATAACGGTTCTTCACCGTTACCTTGTTCAGTTCACGGTAATCGATGCACATCCTGAAAGTGCCATCCTTCTTTTTCACGAAAAGTACTGGAGCTCCCCAAGGCGAAGAGCTTGGACGAATAAAGCCCTTTTCCAAGAGCTCTTGTAGCCGCTTCGACAGTTCTTCCAGTTCGGTTGGAGCTAAACGATACGGTGCGCGGGCTATTGGTGCTGCTCCAGGAGCTAACTCAATCTGAAACTCGACTTGGCGATGAGGCGGTAAACCAGGTAAATCTTCAGGAAACACCTGTGGGAAGTCACGTACAACTGGAATATCCTCCAGCTTCTTTTCCTTTGCTGATGTGTCAGTGACAAGTGCCAGAATGGCCGTGTGCCCCTTTCGTAAACATTTCTGTGCCTTTAAGAAAGAAGTGATGCCAAACACAGCACCACTCTTGTCGTCTTGAACTTCGAGAGGTTCTTGACCTGAACGAGGAATGCGAACAATCTCTTCTTTGCATAGGATTGCTGCTTGCTGTCGCTGCTGGCGATTCCCTCGTTGCACTAACCACCGTGGTGCCTGTTGCATTAGATACACATTGGGTGAATTCCCCGATATCCACCCTGCCCTTGACCACCAGAAGTTGGCTGACTCGGCTCTGGTGATCACTATTCTTGCACTGCTGCTGTGCTTGAGACTGGACGGTAGCTGAACCCTTGCTGGAATACCCATCCCATTTCCGCTTGTTGTCACTAGGAGTAGCGGGAGTAGCAAAAGTGATAGCGGTAGTGATAGTGCTGATACAACTAGGCAGCCTGTTCTGTTCCACTGCCTGATCCGTGAAGCGATGAGCAAGACACTGAATGTCTTGGATATTGTCGGGATCAGCCGATGTAGCATGGCTCTGAGTCTCTGAGGCTAGACCCTTGAGGTACAATTCGATACGCTTGCTTGGAGGGTCCACCATTGTTGGACACAAGATGGTCAGTTCGTTCGACCGTTTCGTATAAGCATCAATCCCTGACCCCGTCATTTTCAAATGGTAAGGCTCCACTTCCGACTTGTGGATGTCATCACACGTGCGGTATTCCCTTTTAATGCGTTCTTTTGAATTCGTACCAGGGGTGGCGTTAGCAGTTGCCAGCCCTAGGATTTGTACTTGCGCGTTCCACCAAGTTAACGCGATTTCTTCCAACGTGCCAGTGGCGTACTTAACCCTGCGAGCCTCAGGGCATTCACACATCTCGAACACTGACTCGAGCTTCTCAAACCAATGGAGTAGTCCCACTGCTCCTTCCGTGCCACTGGATGTGCTTGGACGACAGTCCATGAACTTCTTGAATGTGCAGACAGGTTGTTGTGCGTTCTGACCCGTTGCGCGAGAAAGATAGGTCAAGGTTAAGCGCGAGAGTTGGGTCACGAGAGTAGGATCTAACATCCTAGGATAGGTCTGGAATAGCAGGTTATACCTCCTGCTTGTGCGGCTGTAAGTGCCGCAGCAACTTGTTCGTTAATGAGAGCCGTCAACCGGGCTTGAGTCATGTCAACACGTCCAGACATGATCGAACAGTAAAGGTAGCATAAGGATGAATGGTTCGCGAGTAGTGCGATGACAGAAAAGTGTAGGCACATAGGTGTTCTCAAGCAGTAACAAGTAGTGAGCAAAGTAATGTAAGCATACTACGAGCAAAGTTCTATGCAATTCTAGCATGTAGGCAATAAACATAGACCTTATTACCTAGGATGTCGAGTCTTGCACGTGGAGCGAAGTGTCGTTGTGGATCGTTGAGAGCACTGTTCTGGTTATAGTCTGGTTTTTAATAAAAACGTTTTTCCATATTAAAACCAAGTTCTCTATAACCAATGGCTCTGATACCAATCTGTCACACCCCCAAAATCCACACGCGGAGTATCACCGCTTGGGAGCGTGACTGACCAGGATCAAGCCACCAATCATATTGAACATGCAATTAATATTAAGTAAAAATAAACGTAAACCATCCATTCAATACGATAGGTGTTCAAAACATAACCATAGTTTCAAAGTGTAGCGGAAGCATAGTAAATAAATCATCAATAGTTAATAGTTTTAAATGTCATAATAGTTTCAACGTAGAAACCACAATCCTTGCCCACAACGACCCGCTTCTCCAGTGCAAGCTCCAAGTACCTAACGATCTGCAAGGCATGTAACAGAATGATCAACAAACTAGTTGAGCGAGTTCACAGAAAGTAAATGCGTAATAGTAAGTTCGTTTGTAACAGGTGGCTCTACTGGGCCGTTTATATGTTCTATTGGTGGTGGTGTTCCACGTTATTGGTGGTGGTGTTCCACGTTATTGGTGGTGGTGTTCCACGTTATTGGTGGTGGTGTTCCACGTTATTGGTGGTGGTGTTCCACGTTGTATAACCACTAGACTACTCGTAACTATAGGTATCCTTCACAACCGAGGATAGTGATCAGTATAAGTATCCTTCACATCCGAGGATAGTGATCAGTATAAGTATCCTTCACATCCGAGGATAGTAATGTGGTAGTCTAGTCATAGTGTCAATAGTGTATCTAATCAACCTTTCAATCCCATTCCCAACACCCCGGGAATCCCATGCCTTGGTAAGAGTGTGAACTCACCTTGGTTTGCTCGGTATGCTAGGTTACGCACTCACAAGTAATCAGTCAAGTCCTATTGTTATGCACGTATTCACAATTAGTTTATATTCACATAGTTCACGTATCATTCATGATTATACAGTATTGATTAAGTACAAACGACTCACAGCATTTAAACAGTTGATCGCATATTCACATGGGTTACATTTAACCACATATAACTAACCCAATTAACATTCTTTTACATCAACCTCCTAATCCCCATTTTTAACTATCCCATATTAGTGAATCAATTATAACAAAGTAGGTGCGTAATAAGTGGCCGACCTAAGTGACCACCGCCAAATGCTATAGGGCCGAAAAATATATAAGTCAAATGACTTATTGTTGCTCACGTGAAAGGTTAGCTATTTATCATTTTGTTCTTTAATATTAGTGGGCCAAGAGAGTAACCAATACCCCCTTTTTAGCCACCCTAACCCACCAATCGGAGCCCTTGGGCCGCCCACTAGACCAATAAAAATATGTGGCCGGCAAGAATGATATTAGTCAACACAGTGGAATGGTATTATGTAAATAAAAATATATATATATAGCCGCCACCCTCCTTGATCGGTTCTATAATATTACTGGGCCAAGCCCACAACCAATAACCTTCAATTAGCCGCCCAAATCCCACATGACCCCCTTCACCTTTGATTTAGTACCCTGTGCACATTAATAGCCGCCCATACTACCCAATTGTGATGATATGCTACTGATTTCCCAAAAAAATGAATTACAAAATCATCAAAACATCATGTCAACCGACACATCTGCCATCGGATTAACCTATATCTTAAAATACTATTCCATGTTCAGCAAGTTATGATTTTTGTATGCGTGGAAAGTTTGACCTCATTGACTAATGATAGCCCTTATCATATTACATCCAATCTAAAGGCACAATTCTCAACCACATAACCACTGACAATCAGATGCGACATTAATACAATCATTAATACAATGGCCGACATGGAGGTGATGGCTATTTAAATCTCACATACAACCAACCACAAGCAAAATTTAATCACAACAGTCGATGTTCAATACTTTATTCATGTTATTTGCACTGAACCATTCCTAGATCACATCATAATCAATTCGGTCAACAAGTTAAATAACACAATAAACACTAACCGAGATTAGGAAGAGTATGATATTTCTCCAACTGCCGCACGATCTCAAGGGGGGTATGAGCTTTAGGGTTTCGTGATTAAGTCCAATACTAACTTAATGAGAGGATTATATTCAGTGAATGCGAGCCGAGCCCAAAAACTCAGGTTTCATTTGGGCCGAAGGCTAGCCCAAGATAATTTAAAGAGTGTTGTGCGACTCGTGGTGTATTGTGCAAATCGGGTATACATTGTACGACCCACATATATTACGAGTATATACTTAACACACTAAAATTCCGTAACACTTATCACATAATTAAATTATAACATTTTATTGCGACACTCATCATAGTTAATCACATAGCACTCACACCGGTTATTTCAAAATGTATAAAAGGTTCGGAAATACGAGTTGTCACAGTTGCGAGTCCCGTTGCGACTCGAGACCTCACACCGACACACAGCAGCACGAGCCGAGACCATGGTTGCGAGTCCCGTTGCGACTCGAGACCTCACATCGACACACAGCAGCACGAGCCGAGACCATGGTTGCGAGTCCTGTTGCGACTCGAGACCGGACAATGACAACTCGAGATCATTCTTGTTGCGACTCGAGACTGTGAGCATGGGCACCTTATTATTGGGCTGTTTAATCTATTGGGCCGAGATTTGTATTATTGATTTGTTATAATATTTGGGCCGGAGGTTATTGTACCGACTCCTAGTTTTACAAGTTGGATATGTTATGACAGTTAACTTATGTTACGTGTTTGCCATGATTATTACGTGCACGTTATCTGCTAGCTTACGTGATACATACGTGCAATACTTGAGTCAAAACCTGACTTGTGTGGTAACCCTGTTAGGACGAGATTGACCTCTTTAGTTCAAGAAACCTCTTTGTGTATCTGCCGAGCAAACCAAGGTGAGTTCACACAGCCAAGGCATGGGATTCCCGGATTGGGAATTGGGTTGGAATGGTTGATATGGAATGATTACTCGTACTTACGCAATCACTAGACTATAGACCATCGTCCTCAGGATAGTCAGGACACTTACGTAAAACCTACGTAAACTAGTATCTACCATTGTCTCCCGGGTCGGGAGGACACTTACGTAAATCCTACGTAACCTAATACCCACTACTGTCTTCCGGGTCGGAAGGACACTTACGTAAATCCTACGTAAACCCCACGCATACCACTGTCCTCGGGGAAGGGCACTCACGTAAATCCTGCGTGACCTTGTACGTATTCCTGTTCTCGGATTAAGAAGAACACACGGTTGCAAATAGTCTAGTAAGTACCATAATGGGAAACCCCCATTAGTAAAGATAAACGTGGGAATCCCCCACTAGTAATATATATAAGCATGGGAAACCCCCACCATTAGTACATACATGCATGGGAAGCCCCCAACTAGATGAACATACTCATTACTATTACGAACTTATCTTCTGTGAACTCGCTCAACTAGTTGTTGATTATCTGTTGCATGCCTTGCAGGACCTTAGGTACATTATGGAGCTTGCACAGGGAGGAGCAGGTCCTTGTGGGATTTGGATCGTGAACAAACACTTATTACTTTTCATACATTAATACTTATGCTTGGGTTTTACTTTAATGCTTCCGCTATACTTAACTATGTTGGTTTGATAAACACCTTTCGTATTGATGGATAACTATTACTATTTATTTACATGTTCAATATGATTGGTGGCTCGATCCTGGTCATGTCACGCCTCCAAGCGGTGGTACTCCGCGGGTGGATTTTGGGGGTGTGACAGATTGGTATCAGAGCCATTGGTTATAGAGAACTTGGTTTTAATATGGGAAAACGTTTTTATTAAAACCAGACTATAACCAGAACAGTGCTCTCAACGATCCACAACGACGCTTCGCTCCACGTGCAAGACTCGACATCTTAGGTAATAAGGTTTATGTTTATTACCTGCTTGCTAGAACTACATAGAACTTTGCTCGTATTACGCTTAGATACACATGACTTTATTACATGAGAATACCTACGTGTTTACGCTTTTCTGTCATCGCCCTACTCGCGAACCACTCTCACTTACGTTACTTTTACTATGAAGATCATGTCTGGACGAATTAACATGACTCAAGCCCAGCTAGAGGCTCTCGTTCAAGCTCAAGTTGCTGCGGCACTTGCAGCTGCTCAAGCAGGTAGTATATCCTGTAGTCATAACTCACACTAGGATCTTTAGATCCTACACTCCTAAACTAGCCCTTGTATTTAAACTTTGCCCTATTCGTACACAATAGGTCAACCAGCGCAGCAGCAAGTTTGCACCTTTAAGAACTTCATGGACTGTCGTCCAAGTACTTTCAGCGGCATAGAGGGGGCAGTGGGACTCCTCCACTGGTTTGAGAAGATGGAGTCAGTGTTCGAGATGTGCGAATGCCCTTAGGCTCGCAGGGTGAAATACGCCACTGGCACGCTAGAGGAATAGCACTAACTTGGTGGAACGCCCAAGTTCAGATCTTAGGGTTGGCAGCTGCTAACGCCACACCCTGGAACGATTTCAAGGAACTTATCAAACGTGAGTACTGCACAAGGGATGATATCCACAAGTTGGAGAATGAGTTTTATCACTTGAAGATGACGGGGTCAGAGATAGAAGCTTATACGAAACGGTCAAACGAACTGGCCATCTTGTGCCCAACCATGGTAGACCCTCCGATCAAGCGCATCGAGTTGTACCTCAAGGGTCTAGCCTCCAAAATTCAGAGCCATGTTACATCGGCTAACCTCGACAACATTCAAGATATTCAGCGTCTTGCTCATCGCCTCACGGATCAGGCGGTGGAACAGAACAAGTTGCCCAAACGCATCAGTGCTACCACTTCAGCCGCTACTCCCACTACACCCAGTGACAACAAAAGAAAGTGGGATGGGGATTCTAGCAAAGGTTCAGCAACAGTTCAGTCTCAAGCTCAGCAGCAGAAGACTGACCACTACCAGAGTCCTAGTCAGCAATCCTCTGGTGGTCATAGACAGAGAAGGTATCAAGGGTTTCACCCCAAGTGTCAGAACTGCAACAAACATCAGAGCGGCCAGTGCAACAAGGGTCGTTGTCAAAGATGTCTCAAGATGGGTCACGAGGCCAAAGACTGTAGGAGCCCACGGCCTGCAAATCAGAACCAGCAACCACAACAACCAGCTCCACAGAACCCACAGCAGCAACAGCCACAGCGTGGAAACCGGGGATGTTTCCAGTGTGGGGCAGAAGGTCACTACAAACGCGATTGTCCTCAGTTGAACCAGAACCAGAATCGCAACAACAATAACCAGGGCAACGAGAACAACAACGGGGGAACAACAACAACAATGGCAACGAGGCAAGGGGTCGAGCTTTCGTGCTGGGGCGAGGAGACGCAATGAACGATCCCAATGTGGTTATGGGTAAGTTTCTCCTTGACGATATTTATGTTACTGTCTTATTTGATTCGGGTGCGGATACAAGTTATATTTCTGTGAAAGCCAGTAAATTGTTAAAACGTACATCAACACCCCTAAACACCAAACACGTCGTAGAACTAGCCAATGGTAAGAGTTTAGAAGCCACGCAGATAGTCAGGGGTTGTAGTATCGTCTTAGCCGGTCAAACATTCTCGATCGACCTTATTCCCATAGTCTTGGGAAGCTTCGACATCGTCATAGGGATGGATTGGTTGTCCCAACATCAGGCAGAGATCTTATGCAGTGAGAAGATCATTCGCATTCCACGTTCTGGTCAGGAACCTCTCGAAGCTCAAGGTGACAAGAGTGGTGCAGTGGTAGGCATCATCTCTTTCTTGAAGGCTCAGAAGTGTTTGCGGAAGGGTCACACCGCAATCTTGGCACTCGTTTCAGATGCATCAGTGAAGGAAAAGAAATTGGAGGATATTCCAATTGTTCGCGACTACCCTCAGGTGTTTCCTGAAGATTTACCTGGATTGCCGCCTCATCGTCAGGTTGAATTTCAAATCGAGCTCGCTCCAGGAGCAGCACCCATAGCTCGCGCACCATATCGTCTAGCTCCATCAGAATTGGAAGAATTGTCAAATCAGCTACAAGAGCTCTTGGAAAAGGGCTTCATTCGTCCAAGCTCTTCGCCATGGGGAGCTCCAGTACTATTTGTGAAAAAGAAGGACGGTACCTTCAGGATGTGTATAGACTACAGGGAACTGAACAATGTGACGGTGAAGAACCGTTATCCTCTTCCACGCATAGATGACTTATTCGACCAGTTGCAAGGGTCGTGTTATTACTCCAAGATAGACTTGAGGTCTGGTTATCATCAGCTGAGAGTCCGGGATGAGGACGTCTCCAAGACCGCATTCAGAACTCGTTATGGCCACTACGAGTTTCTTGTCATGCCGTTCGGGTTAACGAACGCGCCTGCCATATTTATGGACCTTATGAACAGGGTGTGCAAACCCTATCTTGACAAGTTCGTCATTGTCTTCATCGACGACATTCTGATCTACTCCAAGAGTCAGGAGGAACACGAGCAGCACCTACGCCTTATTTTGGAACTCCTACGGAAGGAACAGCTGTACGCTAAGTTTTCGAAATGCGACTTCTGGCTTCGTGAAGTCCACTTTCTAGGCCACGTAGTGAACAAGGATGGGATCCATGTCGATCCAACCAAGGTAGACTCGATCAGAAACTGGCCTGCACCCCGTACACCAACGGAAATACGCCAATTCTTGCGTTTGGTGGGTTACTACAGACGGTTTATTAAAGACTTTTCAAAGATTGCTTAGCCGCTTACGCTACTGACACAGAAGGGTGTCACCTATCGCTGGGGAGAGCCCTAGGAGACTGTTTTTCAGCACCTAAAGGATAGGCTTTGCAGCGCACCTATCCTCTCATTGCCAGAGGGCACGGACGATTTCGTAGTATATTGTGACGCATCCATCCAGGGTCTTGGATGTGTGTTGATGCAGCGCGACAAGGTTATTGCTTACGCTTCGCGCCAACTCAAGGTTCACGAACGGAACTACACGACGCACGATTTAGAGCTGGGAGCTGTTGTTTTCGCGCTTAAGATATGGCGACACTACCTGTACGGTACCAGGTGCACGATTTACACCGATCACAGGAGTCTCGAGCATATCCTTAAGCAGAAGGATTTGAACATGCGTCAACGACAATGGGTTGAACTACTGAACGATTACGAATGCACCATCAAGTACCATCCAGGCAAAGCCAACGTTGTGGCTGATGCCCTCAGTCGGAAAGACACTTTACCTCGGCGCGTGCGAGCGCTACAGCTTACAATTCAGTCTAGCCTTCCTACACAGATACGAGATGCTCAGGTAGAAGCATTGAAACCCGAAAACGTCAGGGCTGAAGCCCTACGCGGCTCAAGGCAACGATTAGAACAGAAGGCAGACGGCGCCTACTATGTAACGGGGCGTATTTGGGTCCCACTTTATGGCGGTCTACGCGAGCTGGTAATGGACGAAGCTCACAAGTCTCGCTATTCGGTACATCTAGGATCGGACAAAATGTACCAAGACATCAGAACTACTTATTGGTGGCCTAGCATGAAGGCCCACATCGCTACCTATGTCAGCAAATGCTTGACCTGTGCGAGAGTCAAGGTTGAATATCAGAAACCAGCGGGTCTACTTCAGCAACCCAAGATACCGCAATGGAAATGGGAAGAAATTTCCATGGATTTCGTTACGGGCTTACCTAGATCCCAGCGGGGAAATGATACCATATGGGTGATCGTGGATCGACTCACCAAGTCTGCACACTTCCTAGCTATAAAGGAAACGGATAAGTTCTCCACTCTCGCAGACATCTACCTTAAAGAAGTTGTTTCGAGGCACGTGGTGCCCACTTCCATCATTTCGGATCGGGATGCACGATTCACATCAGAACTATGGCAAGCAATGCACAAATCTTTCAGCTCACGATTAGACATGAGCACAGCATATCATCCTCAGACGGATGGGCAGTCTGAGCGAACGATTCAAACTCTTGAAGACATGCTTCGGGCATGCGTTATTGATTTCGGCAACGGCTGGGAAAAGCACCTCCCTTTGGTGGAGTTCTCATATAATAACAGTTATCACACCAGCATTCAAGCCACTCCATTCGAGGCATTGTACGGACGTAAATGCCGGTCACCTCTCTGTTGGGCAGAGGTGGGGGATAGTCAGATCACAGGTCCAGAAATTGTAGTGGACGCCACAGAAAAGATAGCACAGATACGACAACGCATGGCGGCAGCACGCGACCGTCAGAAAGCCTACGCGGATAAGCGTAGAAAGCCATTGGAATTTCAGGTCGGGGACCGGGTTTTACTAAAAGTCTCACCCTGGAAGGGTGTGGTTCGTTTTGGCAAACGGGGCAAACTAAATCCGTTGTATGTCGGACCGTTCGAGATTATTGAGAAAATAGGCAAAGTGGCCTACAAGCTAAACCTACCAGCTGAACTCGGTGCAGTTCAGAATGTTTTTCACGTGTCGAATCTGAAGAAGTGCCTGTCAGATGAGACCCTCATAATTCCTTTTAAGGAACTCACTATCGATGAGCGGTTGCAGTTCGTCGAGGAACCAGTTGAAATCACGGACCGGGATGTGAAGGTCCTCAAAAACAAGAGAATCCCTCTTGTTCGAGTACGTTGGAACTCCAAACGTGGCCCAGAGTACACCTGGGAACGCGAAGACAGGATGACAGAAAAGTACCCCCAGTTATTCGGATCCAATGCAACCACTACTGAGGCTGAAGCTACTACTTTGGAATTTCGGGACGAAATTCCAGATCAACGGGGGGAGGATGTGACACCCCAGGAAAATCAGTGAACGAACGATACAACTTACCTAGCTCCCTCAGTGAGTGCGTACCAAATTTCGGGACGAAATTTCTTTTTAGTTGGGGATAATGTGACAACTCGTACTTTAGACTTATCTTGTGTAACGTTATATGCTTACGTGAACTATATTATTTGAATGAATACATGATATGTTATATGAATGCTATGTGTGCATGATACGTGAACCAAACGCACAACGCACAACCCGATCGCACAAGGCCATTGGGCCGTATGGTTTGCACGGACCAAGGGCAGCCCGTGAAGGGCCGGCCCACTCTCTTTGCACGAATAACATTAGGGAAGGGGGTAGACTCCTCAATTGTTTTGGCAAAACACTTCACACACAAAAACCCTGGTCGCTACTTCTCTCCCTCTCTCGTGTGCTTTGGAACTCGACGGCAACAACCCTTAGGATCGAAGATTATTCCTTGTTCGGATCACCCTTGTTCACTCGAGACCTCACTTGTTTCGATCCTCTAACCCGGTTAGTATATGTTTACCGATTTCATGCTTGGTGATGTTGATGATTTAATCGGTTAATTTTTATTAGATGATGTTGAGATTGTTTTGATTGTATATGATTATATTAGTGTTATGCATGCTAGTAACTTGGTTCATAGGTTGTACGATTTTATGAATGCATGATAACCGGATTGAAGGCTACTGCTATGGTCATTGCTCTTATTCGAATGCATGTTGTTAACCGGTTGTGATATTATGATAAGGGGTTATGACTTAGGTTGCATGATCGTTCATAATTCGATTAATCACATGAATCCGATTATATGTTCTGCATGTTGGCAAATAGATGTTCTTGAGATGATATGAATGTAGATGAACATGTTTGATTTCCTGAATAAGTTGTTGATTGATCTGAATTGTGAAACTGCTAAATCTGTTTGCTGAAATTACGGAATGATTGTTGTTAATGATTATGGAAATCTGTTACAAATTGATAGACTTAACACGGTTGCGAGTCAAGACCGTGTGATCTCGACCTGAGCATGATAACCCGAGACCATGGTTGCGAGTCCCGTTGCGACTCGAGACCTCACACCGACACACAGCAGCACGAGCCGAGACCATGGTTGCGAGTCCCGTTGCGACTCGAGACCTCACACCGACACACAGCAGCACGAGCCGAGACCATGGTTGCGAGTCCTGTTGCGACTCGAGACCGGACCATGACAACTCGAGATCATTCTTGTTGCGACTCGAGACTGTGAGCATGGGCACCTTATTATTGGGCTGTTTAATCTTATTGGGCCGAGATTTGTATTATTGATTTGTTATAATATTTGGGTCGGAGGTTATTGGACCGACTCCTAGTTTTACAAGTTGGATATGTTATGATAGTTAACTTATGTTACGTGTTTGCCATGATTATTACGTGCACGTTATCTGCTAGCTTACGTGATACATACGTGCAATACTTGAGTCAAAACCTGGCTTGTGTGGTAACCCTGTTAGGACGAGATTGACCTCTTTAGTTCAAGAAACCTCTTTGTGTATCTGCCGAGCAAACCAAGGTGAGTTCACACAAGCAAGGCATGGGATTCCCGGATTGGGAATTGGGTTGGAATGGTTGATATGGAATGATTACTCGTACTTACGCAATCACTAGACTATAGACCATCGTCCTCAGGATAGTCAGGACACTTACGTAAAACCTACGTAAACTAGTATCTACCATTGTCTCCCGGGTCGGGAGGACACTTACGTAAATCCTACGTAACCTAATACCCACTACTGTCTTCCGGGTCGGAAGGACACTTACGTAAATCCTACGTAAACCCCACGCGTACCACTGTCCTCGGGGAAGGGCACTCACGTAAATCCTGCGTGACCTTGTACGTATTCCTGTTCTCGGATTAAGAAGAACACATGGTTGCAAATAGTCTAGTAAGTACCATAATGGGAAACCCCCATTAGTAAAGATAAACGTGGGAATCCCCCACTAGTAATATATATAAGCATGGGAAACCCCCACCATTAGTACATACATGCATGGGAAGCCCCCAACTAGATGAACATACTCATTACTATTTCGAACTTATCTTCTGTGAACTCGCTCAACTAGTTGTTGATTATCTGCTGCATGCCTTGCAGGACCTTAGGTACATTATGGAGCTTGCACAGGGAGGAGCAGGTCGTTGTGGGATTTGGATCGTGAACAAACACTTATTACTTTTCATACATTAATACTTATGCTTGGGTTTTACTTTAATGCTTCCGCTATACTTAACTATGTTGGTTTGATAAACACCTTTCGTATTGATGGATAACTATTACTATTTATTTACATGTTCAATATGATTGGTGGCTCGATCCTGGTCATGTCACGCCTCCAAGCGGTGGTACTTCGCGGGTGGATTTTGGGGGTGTGACATTTACTACGCGATCATCTGAGTGGTGGGCATGACACTTAAGGCCATTAATCCTCATTGTAGGACAAAGGGACATGAGTGATAGATCTATTTGGGTGTAGCGAGCCCACACCTGTGAGGCCGGGGCGGCCCATAGTGGTGAGTCTGTCTTCATACCGGAGACAAATTTGATAGGTTTGAGTCTTCCTGCACCAATTTCACACATACCATTGGCTTTGCAACCCATTGGTGATCAGTTTTTCCTTATTGCTACATACCAGGGACTTTCATACATACATTGTTTACAAAGGTTTTTACATACTCACTTACACATGAACTCGCTCAACTTTTGTTGATTTTTCAAACTACATGTATTTCAGGAAATTAGTGGATCTGGCAGAGTATGCATTGTGTCAAGGCTGCGTAGTGAATAAAGATGTCATCCGAGTGGTTGAGTTTAGGAGGTGGATCCCTTTCCTGGACGGGATACACAATTCTAAACTTTGGTTTTTGTTTACGTACTTTTGATGAGTCTTTGTGAACTCTGTTAATTATGTCATGGTTGTAACTTACTTTAGGTGTCGACAATTTCAAACAATGACGTTGTGTTATTTTTAAACTTAATGAATGGATGAACATCTTGTGTTTTGACATATAGCATTGTTATGATTGTTGCTATGGTATTAAGAAGTCACACCAACATAATCCACGCTTTCGCAAAAGCCAGGGTGTGACACCTTGGGAAGCCATAAATGGCTGACCATTAAATGCTTTTCCCACCATTAATTTCAAAATCTTCATTTAAATTTAGTCTTGTATTTATTTATAACTTTTATAAATATAACACAATATGTTACAAGACTTATGCAACACATCACAACATTTTAAAATGTTATTTAACCTATTAAATAACACAATAAAATATTCTCTCAAAATAAATTATCCATATAATTTATTAGTTTCTTAAGCGCAATTATTTAGAAAACCAATTTCCAAATATTATAACTGTTAATATTTATTTGTTTGATTATATCATAAATAAATATTATAAGTGTTTGTCTAGCTTGTTATTGGGTATGACTCGACTTGGATCATAACATACTAGCCACATCAATTTAATACGTGTCTTGGGCATATAGAATCCAACAGAAAGCTCATATGGCGGCGTATGTGAGTAAATGTTTGACTTGTGCGAAAGTCAAGGTAGAGTATCAGAAACCCTCAGGCCTGCTCCAACAACCAGAAATACCCTTGTGGAAATGGGAGCAAATTGCTATGGATTTCATCACAGGTTTGCCAAGAACTTTAAAAGGAAACGATACCATCTGGGTGATCGTTTACCATCTCACAAAGTCAGCGCACTTTCTAGCAATCAAAGAAACTGATAAGTTCTTGCAACTTGCTGCTGTTTATCTAAAGGAGGTGGTTCTAGGCACGGGGTGCCAACCTCTATTATCTCTGATTGTGACCCGCGTTTCATATCGGATTTGTGGCAATCAATGCATAAATCATTCGGCTCACGTCTCGACATGAGCACTGCTTATCCCCCACAGACGGATGGTCAAAGCGAACGAACCATCCAGACGCTTGAAGACATGCTACGAGCATGTGTGATCGATTTTGGTAAGGCTGGGAGAAACACTTGCTGTTAATAGAGTTCTCTTACAACAACAGCTACCATACCAGCATCCCGGCAGCTCCGTTCGAAGCATTGTACGAACGGAAATGCCGTTCTCCTCTCTGTTGGGCTGAGGTGGGTGACAGCCAGATCACGGGTCCGGAACTTGTACTTGAAACTTCAGAGAAGATTGTCCAGATCAGAAATCGTATGGCGGCAGCGCGCGACCGTCAGAAAAGCTACGCTGACAAGCGTAGGAAACCTTTAGAGTTCGCTATAGCTGATCAGCAGCATGCTATACATGTACAAAAGCTGACAAATATGGTGGAATCAAGATTTAAAGATACTCAGGCAGACATTAAAGCTATCAAAGCTCATATCCAAAGTGCCTCTGGAAAAATTCCTCCCACTATTCTTTTCATGAATGAACCTTTCCCAGATAATGCCAAAAAGGGGGAGAAGATCAAGTGGAAGAAGAAGGGAATTGAAGATGGTATCTATATTGAGCCAGAAAATAGCCAAACCAAAGCCACAGTATCAACACACACCACATCACCACACACCACCACAACCACTGCTCCACCATCATCATCATCTATGATCACATCACCAAAACCAAATTCACCTCTAAAAACAGCCACCCCATCATCACCTCCTGCCAGAAAGCAGAAGACAGCAGACGTTACAACATCTGCTGTAATGACAACAGTGGTTGAAACACCTGTTGTTTCAACAACTGTTAGTCAACCACAAACCACCTCTCAAGTCACTACCACTACAACCCCTGCTCAAAAGTAGAAGACATCTACTGACACATCAGTAGTTGTAATGACAACAGAGGTTGAAACACCTATTGTTTCAACAGTTGTTAGTCAGCCATCAACCACTGCTCTCACTATTCCTACATCACAACCAAAATCCCTTTCATCCACAAAGCTTTACACCAGAAAGAGAAAAATTACACAGGCAAAGGAGGACAAATATGATCCAAATGCTGCGAAATATCCGATGGAACTGGAAGCTGTGAAAAATGAGATGAGACAATTTTACACTGAAGATGATCCTTCAAACAGAAGATTCCCTTCACTCATAGGCTTCATAGTCCCAGAAGATATAGATGAATATCTTGAGCTCAAAGCAAGGCAGGCTAAGATAAGAGCCAAGATTGAATGTGAAGGTCAAAGGGATGAAGCCATCTCTGAAAAACTGGAATTCTTGCTCACAAAAGTTAAGCAGGTGGAAGATTTTGCACAAGAGTTAAGCAAAGAAAAAGCTGATCAACGAAATAAATTAAGAAAAGAATATCTTGCTTATATTATGAAAGAAAAATTCAACCATGCCGAAGAAAAACAGTTTGAAGAATGGCCAATAGTTGCTTTAAAGCATGAGGCAGATAGGATTGATAGAATCAAAAACGATCCTAGAAAAAAGAAGATTGCTCCAAATTGGAGCAAATACAAAAAGCTCATAGCTGACCTAACATCTGAGTACAAGAGAAAGAAACAGGAGCTAGTGGATGCAAAGGTGGACATTGCCACTGCCATAGCAAAATGGTCAAAGCAGCATACTGATGCAGCTTATGAAAGACTTAAGAAAAGAAGGATAACTGTCTCTGTCACTTCAAAGAAGCCTGACTACAAAAAGCTTGAACAACAGATTGAAAATCTCAAAACACTGCTCACATCAACTGATAATCCTATTCTTGTGTCAAACCAAGAAGAAGGAAAACAGTTGTCTAGTGAAGAAGTAAAGAAAAAGGAAGTTGAGTACTTCACAGAAACCATCAAGAAAATGGGTCTAAAAGAAGAGAGCTTAGTAAAACTTCAAAACCTTTTCAAAAAGGTACTAACCAATCCTGCATCACCAAGCACTTCAGAAGTATCAGACATTGAGCCATATCAACTAAAGAGACAAGAGCAAAATGAAAAGGAAACTGCAGAAGACGTAGCTGTAGCAAATGATGTCATTGAGAAGGCCCTCAAACAAATGTCTGATAGCTTACAACTTTTCACAAGGCCAACATCTCCAAACTCATCTGCAAATAAATCTCTCCCAAGAAACCCATTAGGATTAAAAGTAATAAAGTGGATGTCTAATCAAAAAACCCGCGTATTGACCTTGGTCAGATCCGATGGCGAAGTGAAGTACATATCAAGGAAAGAAGCACTAGGCCTTAGTGTTGAAGATTTATAGGATCTCCTTGAACTTACACTGTGTACGGATGAGGATGACTCAAGTTCCAAGAATTTTGAAGAAGAATTTAAAAGAAAAGATAAGGAACTTCTGATGAGAAATAAAAATCCAGAATAATGAAGGGTTTTGGCATTATCTGTTCCAGAGGGAGATTGTTGGGATTGAACCCTACCAGAGGAACAGATAATGAAAGCCAAAACCGGATCATGATAGTGGATTCTAAATAAGCAGCTATTTACTTTAAAGCTTTCCCCTTGACAGTGGTTATCTAATAGCTGATAGATCTCAAGTACTGCTCAATTGAACAACTGATGAACCAAACACTGATGAAACTCTAAAGACTGCAGAAGACAAACACTGATGCTCTATCTACTGTTGTTTCCTAAGTACTGATGAAGACACAAGCACTGCCCATTCAAAGACTGATCACCTTTGAAGAAAGCACTGATGCTCAACATCAGTGCTCAGGCTACATCAGTGGAACGTGAAGCAGTAGTTTTCCTATGTTTTGTATTTTACTTATAATCAGTTGTTAGACATCAATAGTTTGTATAAGAACAGTGTTTATAGGTTGTTAGGTTGTTAGATGTCACTATCATGGTGACGTCAGCTGAGATGCCTCAGTGGTTTGGACTGCCTATAAATGTAACAATACTCTGTACTGTTACATTTGATTGACTGAGTGAGTTCTTATCCTCATGTCTAATCCTTTCATCTTGTGCAACCAACCCTGGAGTATCAGGCTGAAGGGGAGCTTAGTTTTTTTAAGCATGCTTGTAATCATTTGCTTTATAATTCAATCATTAAACTTAATGTGAAGCATGTGTTTACCAAATTATTTTCTTCCTTGATTGTGTTTACAAAGTTTGTTTCATTTCCGCTGCATTTAACCTTTGTTTATATCCATTGATTTGTCAAAATTATACAAACAAACACAATCATGACAACCTCCGATCCTAACAAGTGCGTTTTGGGAAACACGGCAAGCTTAATCCGCGTTATGTGGGGCCATTCAAAATTCTGGAATGAATTGGTAAAGTGGCTTACAAGCTTGAGTTACCTGCTGAGTTGGGTAAAATTCATGATGTCTTCCATGTTTCGCAACTGAAGAAGTGTTTGTCTGATAAAACACTTGTGGTACCACTTCAAGAATTGAAAATCGACGACACATTGCAGTTTGTTGAAGAACCCATCGAAATTATGGATCAGGAAGTCAAGGTCCGAAAACATAGTCGAATTCCAATCGTAAGAGTTCGTTGGAACTCAAGACGTGGACCGGAGTTCACGTGGGAATGCAAGGATCAGATGAAGCTTAAGTATCCACAACTATTCCCAACTGACCAATCTAGTTCTGATGCAACTGGTAAATTTCGAGGCGAAATTCCCTTTCAAGTTGGGGATGATGTGGCACCTGCGGAAAATCCACAGTCATCCTGATTTAACATCTTGCCGCTTTGGATTACTTGTCAAATTTTGGGATGAAATTTCTTTCAAGTTGGGGATGATGTGACTACCCGAGATTTCAAGGTCTTTCCTATACGCATCACTTGTTTCACAATCCTGTTTTTTCAATTTGTTTTACGTGGTGTCGTGTGTAGTTTATTTGAATTAGGGCTGCAAATGAACCAAACGTTCGGTGAACAGTTCGTGAACCGTTCGGCAGGAAGTTCGTTTGTGTTCGTTCGTTTATTAAACAAACGAACATGAACAGGAAATTTCATTCGTTTAGTTAAATTAACAAACATGAAAAGAGGCCGTGTTCGTTCATTTATGTTCGTGAACGTTCCGTAACGTATTTGTTTGTGTTCAATAGTTCAATTTTTTTTGGGTAAAGGGTTACCCCGGTGATTCTATTAAAAACAACCGCAAATAAGTACAAGTAGTGAGGATGAGTTCCACACTAGTTCATATACAGGACATGCCCCATATATGCAAACCAAGAAAGAAACAATGTATCAAATACACCACAAAACCTAGCCTACTTTACATCAAGAAAAATAAAGTAGACAAGAAAATTGTCACCAAAACAAAACCCTCAACCTCCATCATCAAAGACGAAATAATCACAAGCTATCCTCCCCTTGACACGAACCAAAAGCCGTCTATCCATTATAGAACTTTGTGGAAGATGTGCTCGCCCCCGCTCTAGAAGATGAAGAACGTGTACCCGAAGTCATAAAATCGTTAGTTTCATTATAGACTTCAACAACCTCCTCCTCATCCGAATCCTGCTCGCCATTGGCTTGCGTAGCCTTCTTCACCACTCGACCCACAGTGGTACCTCCCTGATCACCATCATCATCCTTAAGAACATCAAATGGGTTAGACGTTGAAACCTGGTTCGAACTCCTTAAGGACTATTTTGGTTTAGGTTTGATAATTGGTCTGTAAGCTAACTTAGGTTTCTGATTTTTCATGTGGAGGCCTTGATTGTTGGCTTTCTTCTTTTTGTCACCTACAACCTGAAAATCATCACTCTTCTTACCAGATTCCTCATTCGAAACAACCTGAGGGTTCTTTGGGCACGAGCTATCTTCATGACCAAACACAGAGCAAGAAGAACACCTTAAAGGCTCCTAATCATATTCAATTTTTACCTTCACCTCTGAATAACCATTACCATCTAAGGATGGAATTGCAACACTGACATTCCTCTTTAAATCATCCCCCACCTGAACCTCAATAAGCGCTCTAGCATAACTGCTTCTACCCCAAGACTCAGCACACATCGTGGTAGTATACGAATCCATCATCTTAGGTACCCCTATCTTAGAAGCAACCAAACTAAGACTGTCCTCAGTATATGCCGTTAACGGCACATCGTGCATCTTTACCCACACTAGAATAGCTTTAATATCCTCTTTCTCCAGTTTGATAGAGGCCGACCACTCCTTTAAGATAATCGGAACATTTCTTATCAACCATGGCCCATCCTCTAACATTTTATCCATCCCTTCCTTAGTTTTGAACTTAAAGAAAAAGAATCTGTTCGCATTCATCATCAATCTAGCCAGCCCATACTTAACCCAGTTGTTCTTCGCAAAATAATCCACCACAGGAAATGCTAGCTGTTTACCAAAGAAATATCCATAGAGAGTGTTTGCATACCTGTCCGTGACTTGTTTAACCGAAGACAACGGAATAACAACATCAGCTCCATCCACAACCTCGGAAGACTCCATCTCCCTAAAGTTCACCTTCACCTTCTCCTTAGAGTTATTTACTACATTAGCAAATGATACCGGTTCTGTCGACCCTGAAGTTTTCCCTTAACCAGCCGATGCAGCAACTTCAAGTACTGAACTTGGCGCATATCTCATGCTAGCTTAATTAATCCCTTCCCTTGTAGCTGGCCGCAGGTTTTCAGCTTCGATTGGAACTGAAATCTTTGACAATTCATCGATGATGTTAAACTTACGGGGTTCAGTTTGAGCCGACTGAACGCTGCCCCGTCTAGGTAACCACGTATTACCATCTACATCAATAACACGGCTGGCCAAACTTTCAAACGAGTATGTTGGTCTACCGCCATCAACATGTGTCTTCTGCTCAAAAGAGATTGCAGGTTTTCCACAATCATCCGGAGAAAACACCCCATCTGATTTAAGATCACTCATTCGTAACCCTAAACTGAAATCGCACAAGAACAGGATAATGAAGCACTTACACCTTAATCAGTGACCAAGGATGCGACCTGCCGAAAACCCTAATTAGTTGCAGAAAACAGCCGATCAGCCGATCACCCTGTTGATTTCTGAAACCCTAACTGATTGCAGAAACCCTAATTGATTACCGAAACCCATCGTCAATCAGAAAGCAAACGAAAAAAGCACAACTGAAACCCTAATAATCGACAAACCTAATCTGATTCAACTGTTTAGCGTCTAAAGGATGAATGACACCCTTAGATACTAACCAAGTTCGATCAAGACTAGGATAAGCTTGAATCTTCTAGAGTTTCACGATATCTCCAAAATCGCCTAGAGCCCCATGTTTTTTTATGAAAGTTGTTCAATAGTTCATTTGTGTTTTTAGTTTTTATATATATTTAAATACTTCAAAATTCTGATAAATTATATATCTAATAAGTGTTACTGTATTATATATTCTGTTCATGAACGATTGTTTGTGTTCGTTTATTTCCATTTATGTTCATGAACATTAGTTTGTGCTCATTTGTGTTCATCAACGTTCGTTGCCTAAAATTAACAAACAAACATAAACGAACACGAACAAGTTCATTTCCTTAACAAACGAACACAAACATAAAATCTCGTTCGATAAGTGTTCGTGAACAGTTCGCGAACATATATATTTGTTAACAAATGAACACGAACAAGGTCTTGTTTGTGTTCGTTCGGTTTGTTTGCAGCCCTAATTTGAATGATTAAAGTAGTCTGATGCTTGGTTGTTAAATGTGTGATGATTAGTGTTGAATGTGTAACGGAAACTCATGTCGACAAAGATTAAGGTTCTTCGCCCAAACCCAAGTCGACGAAGATTAGGTCTTCATCACAACAAACCTTCGATGAAGGTTGATTCTTCGTCACACTCACAATGTGGTGAAGAATCATTCTTCTCCAGGTGATACTTCGCCGAACAGGGACTTCGGCCCAGGTTAGTTCGTGGCCCAGAATGGGCCGGACTACTATTTTAATTGTATAATCCCTCATAACGTATCTGTAAACACAAGAATTGGTAAAAACCTAGCTCTCCTTCTCTCTTAAACAAACCGATGGCAGCTTTGGTTCTTCTTGAAGGATCGTCTTGATTCCTATATTGTTTTCTCGGTTAGTATGTCCCTATTGTTATTCGATTGTGATTCTCTTGTTGCACATGGTTGTGTGGTTACGTACTAATGTGTTAGGGTAATAGAATTTATTGTTGAACGATTTATAATAGTATGAGATGTCATAATACTAGGGTAATGGCTGGGGTTCGATGGGTCGTGGACTCATGGATCAGTATGACTAGTTGATGTTGTTAAAGATGTGCATAATATGTATTTGTGAATGTCTGTGGATATTTGTGAATGTGTTGATGATGAGTAACCTGATGATATGAGCATGATAATTGGTCCATCTGATTCATGATCATACGTGAATGATTCGGTGATGATTAGGGTTTATTAGTGTGTCACAAAACTATGAGTCAAATGAAACTGCCACGGTTAGGGTTTGTGAGAAATCATCACTAACTGTGGATGTGCAGCAGCGAAGGAATCCCCACGAAGAGTCCAGGACGACGAAGAATGATCCTTTGTCGGCTGGCCTTCGACGAACCCCAATGAACCTTCGTCGCCTTCACTCTGACGAAGAATGGGTCTTCGCCAGAGGATTCTTCGCCGTGCTCAACCCCGACGAAGGATAATCCTTCGTCAGGGGATTTTTTGCCAAAGGAGCATTCCACGAAGATTAGATCCTTCGTGGAGATGTTGTAATTGTGTAAACCAACATAACAGTTTATGATTCATTTGATTATGGATGTTTGGTTCTTATGAAAGCTATGGTTGTATGTTAATAAGAATGAGAAATCTAGTGGGACTTGTGTGAATGGCAAACCCACCTGTTATGTGTGTTATGTGACATGCACATGGGATGTGGACTTGTGTGAGAATTGGATATGTGCTACATGTTGCGTAGTGATCTTTGTGATGAATGCAATCTGTGATGAATAAGTGACTTGATTGATTAGGAAACTGACTTGATTGGTAACCACGGTAGGGTTTGGTTGATTATCTAGAACGGGTAACTTGATAAACCGAGCAAATCTAAGGTGAGTTCACTTCTCTTGAGCATGCGTCCCGGTGGGTGGGACAATCAATGGGTATTCCTGAGAGTAATAAGTCTTTTGGGTAAAAACTAGAATGTTAGATAATACACTCATTTCCTATCACCTTAAGTCCCATCTTCTACCGAATAGTTACCTGAGAGGTAACATGGTATTAGTTGATAGCGTTATTAGGCTTGGCAACCTCACACCGTACCTGAGAGGACGGGCGTGAACTAATGACCTTAATCAGGACCAATGCTTAGATAGGGGGCATTGGGGACGGGCAAAATAATCTGGAAGCCATCTTGTACGGTACTCGAGTTATTATCAACATTATTATCAATGAATTGAACTAAACACATGGAAACTAACATTTTCGTAAAACTATGAACTCACCAGCGTTGTCTGTTACACTTGTTGTATGCTCGCAGGTCGTTAGGTATTTTGGACAAGGAACTTGCTATCTGGGATTGCTGGAGTGGTCATGGGTCGTACTGCTTGGATACGCATGATGGGCTTACTCTTTTTACATATAATTGGTTTTGAAACATTTAAACAATGATTTATTATTTACTTCCATTGAACTAATTAAACATGTGATATGAATTGGGAATATTTGATTTAATAAATGGGAGTTTATATTAAATAGTTCAATGTGATTGGTGGCTAGATCCTGGTAAGTCACACGCCTAGCGGGGTTTCCGCATGTGGTATTTTTTGGGGTGTGACATGTTTCTTGAAAGTTTGATTTCTAGTTTCGTACAATATTTTCCAATTTGTGGAAATCACTTGCCTTATTAAGTATTTGGGTATCTCTATATGGGATCAACAATATCTTCAATCTTCTAATAACCTGTTACTAACCTATCATGGGTCTAACCCTCAAAAACATGACTAATACCACGACTAGACTGATGGTGGGGGTGGGGGTGAAGGTGTGTGTATCACTCCACGGATATACACAATCTCCTCCAAAGCACAGATGCGCTCCTCATGGGAGGAATGAGTAACATGAGGTGGTGGAGGTGTAGGTAATGATGAAGATGATGGTGGAGGAGATGATGGTAATGGTGGTAGTGATGGAGGCGACGAGGGGGGTAGTGGTGGCTAAGATGATGATGGGGGAACACTCTGAGATGCTCGAAGAATAGCAACCTGAGCACTAAGCTCATGAAAACGATCAAACAAAATACCGAGTTGTATCTCGGTGGAAGTGAGCCTATACTCTGTAGTAGTGAGCGGCATGTGGCTCGGGTGGTAAGGGTCTGACGGGCTCATGATCGGAGGTGGTTGAAGGTGAGAACCTGTGAAGTATGGAGAAGGATAGGTAATTGTGCTGTGTAGGGATGGGGTGGAGTGAAACAAATCTCCAACAGTAGAAAATGGGACGTGTGGAGGATACCCAATCATAGGGTGACTAGTAGTATGTGAGGGTCCAGCAGCGTACGGGTCCTGAAATGGACCGAAAGTCGGTACCACCGAAGTCGAAAAAAACCCATAAAAGGATAAGAAGATGGCTGACCAATGTACTGGGGTGCACTACTCAAGGTGTAATGTGTAGGCCCAGTAGTGAAATGGGGTGAATCGGGTAGAACCGGGTCAACAAATGCACGGTGGGGTAACTATAGGTGGGGTAATCGTAGGTGGGGGTAGCACGGTGTCGGGGCAATGTATAGGTGACGATGTCTGCGGTGAAGTAGGAGCAGAGGATGAAACGTCAACAACCATGGCATCGGGCTGTGCTACCTCCAAAAAAGCGATATCAAAATCATCGCCGATGTCGAGATCATCATCAACGTGATCGACCTGGAGACGAGAATGACAAAGTCTTCGTCATCATCATCAGCAACGGGATCAACAAAAAGAGGAATGTCAAAAACAGGAGGAACATCAAAAACGAGGGGAGCGACATGATCGTGAGCATCAATGTCATCATCAACAAGATCTACCACATTAAGTGGCACAGTAACGTGGATAACAACATGTTCACCCTTGGGGTGACCCAAAATAATCATCTCGTGGAAATGAGGCACAACTAGAACATCATCCTCAGGTGGGATGTCAGCAGGGTCCTCAAGTGGAATGTCAGCATAATCAGGTTCGGGAAGAGCGAATGGCTAAAAATCGATGTCCAACCACTCATCGTCAGATGACTCATCATCAGAAATAACATAAACAGGTGGAATAGGGTCATCTAATGGTATGTAGTCTGTATCTGGAATAGAACCCACAGAGTCGGCATCCGAACTGGAAGACATGTCATGGAAAAAAATCCGTACAACTTATGTTTAAACAAATATTACTTATAATAAATTTTTGAGCAATTGTACTTTTGGTTTCATTGTAAGTTATCTCAACTTATTGTTTGTGGTCAACTTATTGTTATCATGTCTAATCCTTGACTAATCCGTATAATGTCCTCGCATTATTTGTTTTGAATTTATCGTTTGGTATTAGTGGACTCTTTGTAAATGAAAAACACTTATTATAAAAGGCATCGTTTTAAAATTGTATACTAGACTCAAAAGAATCTTAGTTCACTACAATTGAAGCTCTGATACCAGGTCTGTCACACCCCGATTTTTCGTTTCTACGGAAGCGTCGCGAGGTGTGGCCAAAGCGGTAATCGTTACATTCAATCAAGTAAACAACATATATAAACCATAATTTACAATACAACAACTTGTTCGAAGTAAAACAAACTACAACTTAAACAACATTGTTTGAAGTTTAACACAAGTTTACAAAAACATGACAATCGAAAATAGGATGACATCTAAAAGCTGGAGATCTTGACAACAACACGGACATGTTTTCCAAAGCTGTCCACTAATTACCTGTAATACATGTTAGTTTTGAAAAACATCAAACAAAGTTGGAGAATTCATGTATTAAGTTTCTGTCAAATAACTCTTCAAAATATTTGATAGTTTTAAATTGGCATAATGAAACTTGTAAGATCATTAATGTTTTGCAAGGACGCTAATCTGTATGCCAAATAGGAGGCAACCAAACCTTGACGATAAATTATGTTCAAGACATTTGTTTTAGACACAAAAGCACTCATAACGTTAGGTTATTGTCGCCGTTAAGAGTGGGGCTCGCTAAAACCCAATAGATCTATCACTTTCGTTCCTCGGTACTTGTTTATACATTAATGGCCCCTTAGTTTAATCCTCGTCCGCATGTGATCTAAATATTCTCATTTTTATAATCATACCAATTGTAACATGTATACATCCCCGAAAGTTTAAAACTATAAAAATTTAAAATAAAAGGGGAAACATAAACTCACAAATTTGCGTTCCATGCAAATCTCTATAAGATTTCAGATTCTTCATTTGTTTCTCAACCTACAAGTGTTTTAATCTCATTAGACACTTAGGTTTATATTTGTTCATCGTACAAGTATCTCATCTTGAATCCGTTATTATACTTGTATTCATTTGCTTTCTTTGTTTATGTTTACATATATATATCTTCCAAATATATATTCTATTTAGTTTATGTTTGAATGGGCCTAACCCATGTGCTAGGTTTTAAGTCCAAATTGCATGTTTAGTGTATATGGGCTTAGCCCAATTGACTTTGTATAAGTGGGCCTAGCTCAATTGTTTTAGTTAAGTGGACCTAGCCCAAATGATTTTGTTTAAAGTGGATCAAGCCTAAATTGATGTGTAAGAGTGGGCTTGTTCATATTGAATTACAAAAGTGGGTTTTAGCCCAATTTAACTAAAAAGTGGGTTTTAGTCTAAATATTTTTGTAAAAGTGGTCCTAGCCCAATTTCATTTAACAAAAATGGACTTAGCTCATATTTAATTTATGGATACTTTTTAGTCTACAATATATGGGCTTGGTCCATAAATAATAATACTTGTATTTTTATAAAAATCCAGTTTTTATAAAATTTGTTACTTATGTCATAAAATTAATTTTTCTAGTGCACAAGACTTTTAAAGTGTGTGTGTGACGACTCGTATTCTTGTTATGACTATTCCTATGTGTCGCTTTGGTTTATTTGTGTCGTCCGATCCGTTCGTGTCGTCCGTCTCGTTTATGTCGTTTATTTCGTCCGTGACATATATTATATTTTGTCCTAATTGTCAAAAGTGTCCGAATTGTCCAAAGTGTCCAAATTGTCCGATCTGTTTGTTTATGTCCAAGGATGGACACTTCTATTTTTATAGTTTTTCGTTCTTCAAGTATTAACATATATTTTTGTACTTTTTGTGTAAGTGTATATTTTTGTATTTATTCCTACATGAACTAAATACATAATATACATACAAAATATAAGCTTGACACTTGATGAACTTTTAAAGTATATATTTTTATCTAAAATATATACTTTCCATTAGGAAATCTTTATAAAATGTGAACTTATAACTTCTTGTCTGAAAATCCGTTTATTCATGTTTAAAGATCCCAAGTTGTTTTTTAGTCACCAAATCCTTCGTTTAACACCTTTTTATCGTAACCGATTTTATAAAAATTTTGCCATAGTTTCCCCTAAACTATGGACTTTTCCCAAGTTTAAACAAACTTGTTTTTAAATAATTTTCAACTCAAAATATCATCAAGTATCAAGAATCATCATATCTTGACAACAAAAGTGTTATGAACATGTTGTAGCATCTTTCCCAAAAGGGAAACTTTATTTATGATTTTTGCCAAAAATTTGTAGATCATAATTATATTTAAAAACCCATATTTTAGGTGACATATGAAGTAATTTCAAGTATAAACATGTGTTCAAAACTCTTCTATTAACAAGTTTCATGTCCATGATTTCTTCAAAAATAGAAACTTTATTCATTCATTTCAACAAAAATTCAAGTTCTTGGGTTTTAAATATTTATTCATGTCTCCTAACATGCATGTAACTTGTTAAGAATAAAAATCCATGTTCATCATATTTTATTGGTGAATCTTGTTAGATCTAAACATGCATGTGTTTAGATCATATTTTTTAGACCTGGCAAACGGGTCGGGTTGGGTCGGCTCGGGTCATGGGTCAAAACGGGTTCGGGTTAAAATGGGTTCGTATCAAAACAGGTCAACTAAAAAAAGGGTTGTTTTGGTTCGGGTCAAAACAGGTTCGTGTCAGAACAAGTTCGGGTCGGAATGGGTTCGGGTCGGAACGGGTTTCGGGTCAAAACGGGTTTCGGGTCGGGTCAGGTCAGGTTAGTTAAAAAATGATTGGCTAGCAAACGAATTGTAGAAGAACGATGTAGAAGAGGATTCTGGCTAGTGAAGATGAAAATGAATTCATAATATAAAAAAACATCCATTCTTACTTCCACTAGATCCAAATTAACATACTGAAACATATCAACAATTTATATTAATTAATATAAAAAAACAAACGCTTTCAGAACTAGTATTAAGAACACGTTGACCTCTAACAAGTCCTTCAGTACCATCCATAGCGATAGTCCTCACCATATCCTCCCCCAAATGTTGCGCCACTTCTAAAACCAACCAAATCGAGTTATCCAAAACCTCAAGAGCCGTGAGGATCAACGGTAATCCTTAGCTAAACCCAACATTAACAACAACACCGATCACCTCACATACTTGTCCGATAGCACCAGCACCGGTGAAGTCGTCTGTGATCTTGCCGTTGTGAGATCCGGCGACGGCAGTTGGTGGTGGCGGAGATGGAGCGGTAATCCTTAGCTAAACCCAACATCAACAACAACAACACTGATCACCTCACACACTTGTCCGATAGCGCCGGCACCGGTGAACTCATCGGTGATCTTGTCGTTGTGAGATCCGGCGACGGCAGTTGGTGGTGGCGGAGATGGAGCGGCAGTTGGGGTGGAGTAGGTGGTGTAACGGGTGAAATGAGGGGGAGGGGTGAGGGAGAGTGGGAGAGGGCGCATGCGGCGGAGGATCTGGTGGAGTGAGTGACAGGGGAGCGATGGAGGGAGCGGCAGAGGAGTGTGACGAGGAGCCGCCGTGAAGACATGGTTAGGGTTTGTAGGGTTTGCAATGTGTAGATTGGAAATGACCAACACAATCCTTCTACTTTTTTCTTCTACCCATTTTTACCCATTTCTTTTTTACCTTGACCCGTATTAACTCGTTCCATCCTTTCCCTCTTTTTTATTTTGACCCAGTTTGACCCTTCAAAAATAATATTAAACCCAAAAAGACCTGGGAGTTTATTTTTATGACCCAAAATAAGTTATATAGGTTACTTTTGCAAGCCCTAATATTTTTGTACATGAACATACAAGATTCATAATCTCCACCATAAACTACTTCAAGTTCATCCAAAATCACCAAGAAATTATAAGATCATAATAATGGTTTTAGTTTTTATTATTGTTTTTCAAGTGGGTTTGTTATGTATGATTCAAGATGAACTTGTATATTAAGAAAAGTCAAGAATTATGAGAATGTAGGAGTTAGTTATGATTCTTACAAGTTTGCTAGTAAAAACAAGATGAAGATATGAAGATGGTGATGATCCAAGAACTCCAAGACTTGCTAAAATGCTTCAAATGTGTTCCCAAGCTTCACCAAGGTCTTGAATCATCCAAGCTAGCTTGATTTTCTAGTTTTTTAGTTTTAAAAAGATGAAGACGGTGGTGTGATGTTGTTGGCCAAAAATATGAGAGAGAAGAAGAGGAGATGAAGGGTTTTGTCACACCCCCAAAATCCACACGTAGAGTATCAGCGCATGGGGGCGTGACATGACCAGGATCAAGCCACCAATCATATTGAACATGTAAGTAAATAGTAAAAGTCATTCATCAATACGAAAGGTGTTTTCAAAACCAACAAAACAAGTGTGTAGCGGAAGCAATAATGTAAACCCAGCGTAAGTATTAAGTTGAAATGTCATAAAAGTGTTTAACATAACATCCATGATCCTTGCCCACAACGACCGCGCCTCCCAGTGCAAGCTTCATTAGTACCTATGGTCCTGCAAGGCATGTAACAGAGAGTCAACAACTAGTTAAGCGAGTTCACAGTAAGTAAGTTCTTTGCATAACTATGCATTATTAACTAAGCCATTTGTATGTTCAATTAGTGGGGGCTTCCTATGTTGTATATTCAGTTAGTGGGGGCTTCCCATGTTGTATGTACTAGACTAACCATGAGTGTTCTTCTTAACCCGAGAACAGGAGTACATACGAGGTTTACGTAGGTTTTACGTAAGTGCCCTTCTTAACCCGAGGACAGTGGTACGCGGGGGTTTACGTAGGTTTTACGTAAGTGTCCTTCTTAACCCGAAAACAGTAGTATGTGTGAGTTTACATAGGTTTTACGTAAATGCCCTTCGTAACTTGAGGACAGTGGTAAGTACTTGTTTACGTAGGTTTTACCTAAGTGCCCTGCTTTACCCGAGGATGATGGTAGAAAGTCTAGTAGTCGTGTAAGTACAAGTAATTGTTCAATCCCATTATTCAAACCCATTCCCAACCCCGGGAATCCCATGCCTTGGTAAGAGTGTGAACTCACCTTGGTTTGCTTGGCAGATATATGAAAAGGTTACTTGAGCTAAGAGTGGTCAACCTCGTCCTAACAGGGTTACCATACGGGTCAGGTCTTGGTTCAAGTAACGCATGTATGCTCACACATAAGTTAACAGGTTACGAACATGTAAAGATCATGGCAAGACGTATAATCACATTGACAGCCGAGTATACAAAATGTCAAGACTTATGGGACTCGGATGATAAGGCCCAATAAACTGGTGGCCCAACCTATTGTGCGATCAGCATGACTTGTGCGATCCACAATGGGTTGTGCGACTGAAAACCAACCCGGCCCGTTAATCATGTAATACAAAACTTATACGGCCCAAACATACAAACAAACAGTCAACTTGTGTGATTCATGCAATTCATATAACCTTGTGCGATCAATGTCCTTTGTGCGATTGGTCTTTGGGCTGTGCAATAGGTATGTGCGGCCCAATTATAACACTCGGCCCAGACAGATTTGGCCCAAAAGCGCGATCCGCCAATAGTGAGCCTTGTGCGACCGGGCTGCACTTGTGCGACTGAAACTTTGTGCGATTCTAGGTGTGTGATTTGGACTTGTGCGATTGATTATTGATTTCCTTAAATCATGCAACCCGTTACACCATACCATTTTCAATCAAACTAATTAATCATCCTCATTGATTTGTATGAACAGTTAACATTCAATTTCCCTTCTATCTTACTTCACAAGTAATAATCATACCACACACAATCACACAAACCACATCGCAAAACTGATTCGTTTAAGACTCGATCCAAACCCTAGTGTGTAACGGCCTTAGATCATTATTCGGTTATCATGCCTATTAACAATTCATTTTTGCTCAAATCAGTTTTATGTTCATGACCACGTCAAAGATTCTAATCGTTAATCAGTCCTAGATCAACATCGACCACATCATGCATTAATCTTAAGCAATTCTAACAGTTGGATGTCACAAGTTGTTCATCAAGAATCTTTACTAACATAAACCCTAGGCATCAACATCAAGTAAGCATGTTGCCAATCATTCAACAACTATCGATCATTTAGAAAAATCAAACAATGATATAATACTAACCGGATCGAGTGATGGAAACAAGAAAAGCTTCGAGATAGGAAGTTATTGTCGTCGAGGTGGGAGAGAGAGAACTAGGAGAATTAGGGTTTGGTGTTTATTTTGCGATTAGGGAAGAATGAGAGTTGTTTCCCACCCACATGGTGTTATACGAGAATGAGAGGGTCGGGCCCAGCCTTGGGCTGTCTTCGGATGGGTTTGGGCCGAGTACAAGTAAACAAGACGTTAACAACTTGTGCGACAAGATCTTAAATTACACTTGCAAACGCACAACATTAACATAGCACATTTCCAAGCTCATAATCATTCAGTAAACTACCTATCAAATAATTACACAAAGTTCACATACATTACATTAAATCACAAAGATAGGTTCGAAATACGAGTTGTCACAATATCCCCAAGTTGAAAGAAATTTCGTCCCGAAATTTGGTACGTACTCACTAAGGAAGCTAGTTAAGTTGCATGGTTTTCCTAGGGTGTCACATCCTCCCCCCGTTGATCTGCAATTTCGTCCCGAAATTTCGTGGTAGCTTCAGCCTCAGTAGTGGTTGTCCTGTTTGCGAACAATTGGGGATACTTTTGCTTCATTTGGTCTTCGCATTCCCAGGTGAACTTTGGGCCACGACGGGAGTTCCAACGAACTCGAACAAGAGGTATTCTGGTGTGCTTGAGGACCTTAACATCCTGGTCCGTGATTTCAACTGGTTCCTTGATGAATCGCAACTGTTCGTCGATAGTGAGCTCCTTCAAAGGAACTATGAGGGTCTCATCTGACAGACACTTCTTCAGATTCGACACGTGGAAAACGTTGTGAACTACACCGAATTCTGCTGGTAGGTTCAGTTTGTAAGCCACTTTGCCTATTCTTTCTATGATTTCGAACGGTCCGACATACCGCGGATTAAGTTTACCCCGTTTGCCAAAGCGAACCACACCCTTCCAGGGTGAGACTTTGAGTAGCACTCGATCCCCAACTTGGAATTCGAGTGGTTTCCTACGCTTATCAGCGTAACTTTTCTGACGGTCACGAACCGCCGCCATGCGTTGCCGTATCTGTGCAATTCTTTACGTTGCGTCTACTACCATTTATGGACCCGTGATCTGACTATCACCCACCTCTGCCCAACAAAGAGGTGATCGGCATTTACGTCCGTACAATGCCTCAAATGGAGCGGCTTGAATGCTGGTGTGCTAACTATTATTGTACGAAAACTCCACTAACGGGAGATGCTTTTCCCATCTATTGCCGAAATCAATAACACACGCCCGAAGCATGTCTTCTAGAGTCTGGATAGTGCGCTCAGACTGCCTATCCGTCTGAGGGTGGTAAGCTGTGCTCATGTCTAATCGAGAGCCAAAAGATTTGTGCATTGCTTGCCACAGTTCTGAAGTAAATCGTGCATCTCGATTAGAGATAATAGAGGTCGGCACTCCGTGCCTTGAGACAGCTTCCTTAAGATATACGTCTACTAGAGTGGAGAACTTATCCGTTTCCTTAATAGCCAGGAAATGTGCAGACTTTGTGAGTCGATCCACGATCACCCAAATGGTATCGTTCCCACGTTGAGATCTAGGTAAGCCAGTAACAAAATCCATCGAAATTTCCTCCCATTTCCATTGTGGTATCTTGGGTTGCTGAAGTAGGCCTGATGGTTTCTGGTATTCCGACTTGACTCTCGCACAAGTCAAGCACTTGCTATCGTATGTTGCTATGTGAGCTTTCATGCTAGGCCACCAATACGTAGTTCTGAGATCGTGGTACATTTTATCCGAACCTGGATGTACCGAGTAGCGAGACTTATGTGCTTCATCCATTACTAGCTCACGTAAGTTGCCATATAGTGGGACCCAAATGCGTCCTGTTACGTAATAGGCGCCGTCTTCCTTCCGTTCAAATCGTTGCCTTGAGCCACGTAAGGCTTCAGCCCTGACGTTTTCTGGTTTCAATGCTTCTACCTGAGCATCTCGTATCTGAGCAGGAAGACCAGACTGAATAGTAAGTTGTAGTGCTCGTACGCGCCTAGGCGTAGTATCCTTTCGACTGAGGGCGTCAGCCACAACATTGGCTTTTCCTGGATGGTACTTGATGGCACATTCGTAATCATTAAGTAGCTCAACCCATCGACGTTGACGCATGTTCAATTCCTTCTGCTTGAAGATATGCTCGAGACTCCTGTGATCGGTGTAGATAGTGCACTTGGTACCGTACAGGTAGTGTCGCCATATCTTAAGCGCGAAAACAACAGCTCCCAGCTCTAAATCATGCGTAGTATAGTTTCATTCATGAACCTTAAGTTGGCGGGAAGCGTAAGCAATGACCTTGTCACGCTACACTAACACACATCCAAGACCCTGAATGGATGCGTCGCAATAAACCACGAAATCGTCCGTGCCCTCTGGCAATGAAAGAATAGGTGCACTGCAGAGCCTGTCTTTTAAGTGCTGAAAAGCAGTTTCCTGTGTACTACCCCAACGGTAGGTGACACCCTTCTGTGTCAATAGTGTAAGCGGATGTGCAGTCTTTGAGAAGTCTTTGATGAACCGTCTGTAGTAACCCGCCAAACCCAAGAATTGGCGTATTTCTGTTGGTGTACGTGGTGCAGGCCAGTTCCTGATCGAGTCTACCTTGGATGGATCAACATGAATCCCATCCTTGTTTACCACGTGGCCTAGAGAATGGACTTCACGAAGCCAGAAGTCGCATTTTGAAAACTTGGCGTACAACTGTTCTGTTCGAAGGAGCTTCAAAATAAGTCGCAAATGCTGCTCATGTTCCTCCTGACTCTTGGAGTAGATTAGGATGTCGTCGATGAAGACAATCACAAACTTGTCTAAATAAGGCTTGCACACTATGTTCATGAGATCCATGAAGACTGCCGGTGCGTTCGTTAGTCCGAATGGCATGACAAGAAACTCGTAGTGGCCGTAACGACTTCTGAATGCTGTTTTGGAGACGTCCTCATCCCGGACTCTCAGCTGATGGTAGCCTGACCTCAGGTCTATCTTTGAGTAGTAGCTCGATCCTTGTGTGACAACTCGAACTTTAGACCTACTTTGATGTAACGTTAAGTGCCTATGTGATACTTTGATCTAATGAATGTGATGTTACATGTGCATTATGTGTGTATGTTATGTTATGAGAATGTTGCACGAACCGAACCAACATGTATCAATCGCACAAGGTCATTGGACCGGATTGATTGTGACCGAACTCTTAAGGGCGGCCCATACATGGGTTCGGCCCACCCACCTTATACACAACATCTAGGGTATTGTAACCATTCCACACTTTTCATTCTCACATACTCAAACCCTAGTGCTCTCCTTCTCTCCTCTCACTTGACGGCAAGCATACCCTCCTCACCAAAGACTCTTGTAATCGGATCACCCTCTACCTTCTGTTAGTGCTTTGGTTTATGATTTCATGTTGATTGATGTTATGATTCCATGCTTAGATTATACCGATTAAGATTGTATATGCGATGATAAGCTAGAACCGATACATTGATGCTTGGCAAAGTATTGTTAATGTTCATAAAAATCAGATTGCTCAGGTTGTGTGATGACCGAAGGGATGCATGTAATTGACTTGTATATGTGTTTTGAAATATGCTCATATCAATCGGATGTTATACTATAGATTCGAGTGTTAGTATTGATCGATTATGGGGTTGTTATGTTTAATCCGATCGAATGTATTAGGATGTGTTCTTGAACTATGATGAGTTGTATGTCTCAAAGCTTGTTTAAATCGGTTTAGGGTTCTTGTGAGTTAATCTATAATTGCATTATTTGATCAATAATGGATTGGCCTTGAAACTGTTAAGTTGTTAATTGATTTGTTGTAAAATTGGAAATTATTAAAAGTGTAACCGACTGGCAAGAAATCCGGAATTTTGTTAAACCGATCGCACAAGGCCCCTAGTCGCACAAGGGGGTCCATTCGCACAAGTCTACCCAGTCGCACAAGGTCCCTTGGATCGCACAAGTTATTTAATAAGTGGGCTGGGTATACATACTGGACTGGGCTGGTACCGATCACACAAGCCCAATCCCAATCGCATAAAATGTCCAGATCGCACAACCCAACACGGTCGCACAAGCTAGCTGGACCGCACAAGATTGTTAATTGCTTAATTATTTGGGCCGTATGTTAGTGATTGGGCTGGACTAGTTCCAATCGCACAACCCGATCGTACAAGACCAGTCGGATCGCACAAGGCCTTTATATGGGCCGAGTATGTTTATGTTTGGACTTCTCTTCTGTTGGTTTGTTTGTTGGGCCGGGAATTGTTGGGCTTAGACACTAAATCGCACAAGATGGTTAGGCTCGCACAAGCTCAATGGCCCAACCATCCGAGACGCACAAGTGGTGAATATTATGCTTTGACTGTTTACGTGCTATACGTGCTTGCTATGATTCATACGTGCATTACTTGAACCGAACCTGACTTGTATGGTAACCCTGTTAGGACGTGGTTGACCCCCTTTTGTTCAAGAAACCCTTTTTGTGTGTATCTGCCGAGCAACCCAAGGTGAGTTCACACTCTTACCAAGGCATGGGATTCCCGGGGTGTTGGGAATGGGATTGAAAGGATAAGGTTGAATAGATTCGTACTGACACTATCCTCGGTTGTGAAGGATACTTATACTGATCACTATCCTCGGTTGTGAAGGATACTTATACTGATCACTATCCTCGGTTGTGAAGGATACTTATACTCATTACTATCCTCGGATGTGAAGGATACTCACGTAAGACCTGCGTGAACTTATACCTACTACTGTTCTCGGATTGTGAAGAACACTTATGGTTATGAATAGTCTAGTCAATAGAACGTACTAACGGCCCAGTAGAGCCACTTGATACTCATGAACTTACTGTTACGCATTTACTTTCTGTGAACTCGCTCAACTAGTTGTTGACTCTCTGCTGCATGCCTTGCAGGACCTTAGGTACTAATGGAGCTTGCACAAGGAGGAGCAGGTCGTTGTGGGCAGATGGATCGTGATTACTTATTAAACACTTATGACGTTTCAAACATTAATACTTATGTTGGGTTTTACATAAATGCTTCCACTACATTTACTTATGTTGGTTTTGATAAACACCTTTCGTATTGATGGATAACTTTTACTATTTAATTACATGTTCAATATGATTGGTGGCTTGATCCTGGTCAGTCACGCCCACAAGCGGTGATACTCCGCACGTGGATTTTGGGGGTGTGACACCTTGCAACTGATCGAACAAGTCATCAATACGTGGAAGAGGATAGCGGTTCTTCACTGTCACCTTGTTCAGTTCACGGTAATCTATGCACATATGGAAGGTACCGTCCTTCTTCTTTACAAATAGTACTGGAGCTCCCCAAGGCGAAGAGCTAGGACGAATAAAACCCTTATCCAAGAGCTCTTGTAGTTGTTTAGACAGTTCTTCCAGTTCGGTTGGAGCTAAGCGATACGGTGCACGAGCTATTGGTGCTGATCCTGGAGCTAGTTCAATCTGGAATTCGACCTGGCGATGTGGCGGTAGCCCAGGTAAATCTTCAGGAAACACCTGAGGAAAGTCGCGTACAACTGGGATATCCTCTAATCTCTTCTCTTTCGTTGATGCGTCAGTAACAAGTGCTAAGATGGCAGAGTGACCCTTTCGTAAACACTTTTGAGCCTTCAGGAAGGAGATGATGCCAACCACTGCACCACTCTTGTCGCCTTGAACTTCGATAGGTTCTTTACCAGAACGGGGAATACGAACTATTTTCTCCTTGCATAAGATCTCTGCTTGCTGCTGGGATAACCAATCCATACCAATGATGATGTCGAAACTACCCAAAGCAATGGGAATTAGATCGATAGAGAAAGTCTGACCAGTGAGGATAAGATTACAACCCTGAACTATGTGTGTGGCCTCTAGACTTTTACCATTCGCTAACTCTACTACATGCTTAGTGTTCAAAAGTGTGGGTGTACGTTTGAGCATTTGACTAACTTTCAGAGACATATAACTGGTATCCGCACCCGAATCAAACAAAACAGTAACATAAAAGTCGTCGAGAAGAAACTTACCTATAAGCACGTTAGGATCGTTCCTTGCGTCACCCTGCCCCAGCACAAATGCACGACCCCTAGCGCCGTTGTTCCCATCGTTGTTATTCCCATTGCCTTGGTTATTGTTGTTGTTGTTGTGGTTCTGGTTTCGGTTTAACTGGGGGCAGTGTCTTTTGAAGTGACCTTCAGGGCCACAATGAAAACATCCCTTGTTGCCCTGTTGTTGATTCTTCAGCGTTTGCTGCTGCTGCTGGTTCTGAGTTACAGGCCGTGGGCTCCTACAATCCTTGGCCTCATGACCCATCTTGAGGCACCTCTGACAACGACCCTTGTTGCACTGGCCACTGTGGTGTCTGTTACAATTGTTGCACCTTGGGTGATTTCCTCGATACGCACCCTTTCCCTGATTGCCCAAAGATTGCTGACCAGGGCTCTGATAGTTGTCAGTCTTTCGCTGCTGCACCTGAGACTGAACTGTAGCTGAACCCTTGCTGGAATCCCCCTCCCATTTCCGCTTGTTGTCACTGGGAGTAGCAGGAGTAGCAGAAGTGGTAGCGGTAGTAGTTGCACTGATACGCTTTGGTAGCCTGTTCTGATCCACTGCCTGATCTGTGAGGCGATGAGCAAGACGTTGAATGTCCTGGATATTATCGAGGTTAGCCGATGTCACATGGCTCTGGATCTCTGGCGCTAGACCCTTGAGATACAACTCAATGCGCTTGATTGGAGGGTCCACCATAGTTGGACACAAGATGGCCAGCTCGTTTGACCGTTTCGTATAAGCTTCAATTTCCGACCCTGTCATTTTCAGATGAAAAAGCTCCACTTCCAGCTTGTGGATGTCATCACGTGTGCAGTATTCTCGTTTGATGAGTTCCTTCAAATCATTCCAAGGGGTGGCATTAGCAGTTGCCAGCCCTAATATCTGAACTTGCGCATTCCACCAAGTCAGCGCAATTCCTTCTAGAGTACCAGTGGCGTACTTCACCCTGCGAGCCTCAGGGCATTCACACATCTCAAACACGGACTCGAGCTTTTCAAACCAATGGAGGAGTCCAACTGCTCCGTCAGTGCCACTGAACGTGCTAGGACGACAGTCCATGAAATTCTTGAAAGTGCAAACAGGTTGCTGAACGTGTTGACCTCCTGCTTGTGCGGCTGCAAGTGCCGCAGCAACTTGTTCGTTAATGAGAGCCGTCAACTGGGCTTGAGTCATGTTAACGCGTCCACTCATGATCTTCATATCAAGGGAGCATAAGTGAGAGAGGTTCGCGAAAAGTGTGATGACAGAAGAGAGTAAGCACACAAGTGTTCTCAGGCAATAGTGGTTATGTGTATCTAAGCATACCATGAGCAAGGTTCTTTGTAATCTAGCAAGTAGGCAATAAAACATATACCATATTACCTAGAATGTTGAGTCTTGCACGTGGAGCGAGGCGTCGTTGTGGATCGTTGAGCACTGTACAGGTTATAGTCTGGTTTTAATAAAAAAATGTTTTCCCCGTATTAAAACCGAGTTCGCTATAACCAATGGCTCTGATACCAATCTGTCACACCCCCAAAATCCACATGCGGAGTATCACCGCATGGGGGCGTGACATGACCAGGATCAAGCCACCAATCATATTGAACATGTAAGTAAATAGTAAATGTCATTCATCAATACGAAAGGTGTTTTCAAAACCAACATAACAAGTGTGTAGCGGAAGCAATAATGTAAACCCAGCGTAAGTATTAAGTTGAAATGTCATAAAAGTGTTTAACATAACATCCATGATCCTTGCCCACAACGACCACGCCTCCCAGTGCAAGCTCCATTAGTACCTATGGTCCTGCAAGGCATGTAAGAGAGAGTCAACAACTAGTGGAGTGAGTTCACAGTAAGTAAGTTCTTTGCATAACTATGCGTTATTAACTAAGCCATTTGTATGTTCAATTAGTGGGGGCTTCCCATGCTGTATATTCAGTTAGTGGGGGCTTCCCATGTTGTATGTACTAGACTAACCATGAGTGTTCTTCTTAACCCGAGAACAGGAGTACGTACGAGGTTTACGTAGGTTTTACGTAAGTGCCCTTCTTAACCCGAGGACAATGGTACGTGGGGGGTTTACGTAGGTTTTACGTAAGTGTCCTTCTTAACCCGAAGACAGTAGTATGTGTGAGTTTACGTAGGTTTTACGTAAGTGCCCTTCGTAACTTGAGGACAGTGGTAAGTACTTGTTTACGTAGGTTTTACGTAAGTGCCCTGCTTAACCCGAGGACAATGGTAGATAGTCTAGTAGCCGTGTAAGTACAAGTAATTGTTCAATCCCATTATTCAAACGCATTCCCAACCCTGGGAATCCCATGCCTTGGTAAGAGTGTGAACTCACCTTGGTTTGCTCGGCAGATATACGAAAAGGTTACTTGAGCTAAGAGTGGTCAACCTCGTCCTAACAGGGTTACCATACGGGTCAGGTCTAGGTTCAATTAACGCATGTATGCTCACACATAAGTTAACAGGTTACGAACATGTAAAGATCATGGCAACACGTATAATCACATTGACAGTCGAGTATACAAAATGTCAAGACTTATGCGACTCGGATGATAAGGCCTAATAAACTGGTGGCCCAACCTATTGTGCGATCAGCATGACTTGTGCGATCCACAATGGGTTGTGCGACTGAAAACCAACCCGGCCCGTTAATCATGTAATACAAAACTTATACGGCCCAAACATACAAACAAACAGTCAACTTGTGCGATTCATGCAATTCATATAACCTTGTGGGATCAATGTCCTTTATGCGATTGGTCTATGGGCTGTGCAATAGGTATGTGCGGCCCAATTATAACACTCGGCCCAGACAGATTTGGCCCAAAAGCGCGATCCACCAATAGTGAGCCTTGTGCGACCGGGCTGCACTTGTGCGACTGAAACTGTTGTGCGATTCTAGGTGTGTGATTTGGACTTGTGCGATTGATTATTGATTTCCTTAAATCATGCAACCCGTTACACCAAACCATTTTCAATCAAACTAATTAATCATCCTCATTGATTTGTATGAACAGTTAATATTCAATTTCCCTTCTATCTTACTTCACAATTAATGATCATACCACACACAATCACACAAACCACATCGCAAAACGGATTCGTTGAAGACTCGATCCAAACCCTAGTGTGTAATGGCCTTAGATCATTATTCGGTTATCATGCCTATTAACAATTCATTTTTGCTCAAATCAGTTTTATGTTCATGACCACGTCAAAGATTCTAATCGTTAATCAGTCCTAGATCAACATCGACCACATCATGCATTAATCTTAAGCAATTCTAACAGTTGGATGTCACAAGTTGTTCATCAAGAATCTTTACTAACATAAACCCTAGGCATCAACATCAAGTAAGCATGTTGCCAATCATTCAACATCTATCGATCATTTAAAAAAATCAAAAAATGATATAATACTAACCGGATCGAGTGATGGAAACAAGAAAAGCTTCGAGATAGGAAGTTATTGTCATCGAGTTGGGAGAGAGAGAGAACTAGGAGAATTAGGGTTTGGTGTTTATTTTGCGATTAGGGAAGAATGAGAGTTGTTTCCCACCCACATGGTGTTATACGAGAATGAGAGGGTCGGGCCCAGCCTTGGGCTGTCTTCGGATGGGTTTGGGCCAAGTACAAGTAAACAAGACGTTAACAACTTGTGCGACAAGATCTTAAATTACACTTGCAAACGCACAACATTAACATAGCACATTTCCAAGCTCATAATCATTCAGTAAACTAACCTATCAAATAATTACACAAAGTTCACATACGTTACATTAAATCACAAAGATAGGTTCGAAATACGAGTTGTCACAGGTTTTGAGTTTTGTTGGAAATGAGAAAGGAGGTGAAGTGTTTAGGGACTTGTTTTGAAAAGGATCTTCCACCTCACACACCACTAATCACATTCAAGTTCTTCCAACATCTTCCACCTCACACACCACTAATCACATTCAAGTTCTTCCAACACAACAAATGAATGATGAGTGGCATGGGGACCCACCCATTGCCGTGAGTAAGAAGGGGGGGGGGTATTTTGTTTATTTTTTAAATTTTGTTATAATATATAAACTTCAATAACTTTGGTATTTTATATATAAATTTCTATAAAGTTTCAAGGTTCAACATTTTAAGTTTTAATATTTCTGACACAGTTCCTGTACCGACTTTGTTGTTAGGCAGTTTACTGAACTAACTGTGCAGCTTAATACAATAAGATGTAAGTGCGGATTTTATGTCGTTTTTAATACACGTTATATTATTTATGATAAATAATATTTATTTTTTGGTTTTCGGACAGTTACTGTTTCGTTCTGCGGAATGTTGTACACTTCAGCAGGATTACTGTACTTTTCTGCGGACTTGGACAGTTTGGTTTTTAAATGGAATTTTCTTAATAATATAAGGCACATGTTATTTTTAAATGAAGTTTTTATGGAATATTTGTGGAGACATATCTTTATGTCTCGTTCTTGTCATGTCAGACTGTACCATGACTAGTTTGACAGGTATTGCCTGTTCGCATCTCTACCGTCAATCTAGGATATAGTTTCTAACCGTAACGGATTTGTTATCATAATTGTAACATTTGTGCTCGAAATCATTATGAACAGTTCAATTATCAATAAAACAATGTTATTTGATCCCAATGCAAAGAAACAAAGTCATAGCATACGCATCAAGGCAATTGAAGATACATGAGAAGAACTACACCACTCATGATCTTGAGTTGGGTGCAGTTGTCTTCGCTCTTAAGATTTGGAGACACTATTTGTACGGTACAAAATGTGTGGTTTTCACAAACCATAAAAGTCTTCAGCATATCTTCAATCAGAAAGAGCTCAACATGAGGCAACGACGTTGGGTGGAGCTTCTAAACGACTATGACTGCGAAATTCGCTACCATCCTGGTAAGGCGAATGTCATAGCCGATGCATTGAGTCGTAAGGAACGTACTAAGCTTCATTGTGTTCGTTTCCAATATGTTATTCAAGCTCAATCCGATATCCAAGCCCGTATTTCTCAGGCTCAACAGTCTTGTGTTTCGCAAGGTTTGATGGATAAGGAGTTTCCTTATCACATAACTCCTGCTCTAGAACTGAAGGACAATGGATCGTATTACTTCATGGACCGTTTGTGGGTCCCGAGCCAAGATAATCTTCGTACCTTGCTTATGGATGAAGCCTATAAGTCTCGTTATTCTATTCATCCTGGCTCAGATAAGATGTATAAGGATCTTCGTATTCAGTATTGGTGGCCTGGTATGAAGAAAGACATCGCCTTATATGTATCAAAATGCCTTACTTGTCTTAAGGTTAAGGCTGAACATCAGTGTCCCTCCGGTTTATTGGAGCAACCAGAGATCCCAGTTTGGAAATGGGAAAACATTACCATGGATCTCATTACCAAACTCCCGCGCACAAAGAAAGGTCATGATGCCATCTGGGTAGTCGTTGATCGTCTTACCAAGTCAGCACATTTCTTGCCAATCCGTGAGGATTTTTCGGCTGACAAACTTGCTCAAATCTACGTGGATGAAATTGTAGCTTGACATGGTGTTCCCTTGAACATCATTTCTGACAGAGATGCTCGTTTCACTTCTCATTTTTGGAGATCCATGCAATCTGCTATGGGGTCCCAACTTAATCTGAGCACAGCTTATCATCCACAAACAAATGGTCAATCTGAAAGAACAATCCAGACACTGGAGGATATGCTTAGAGCTTGTGTGATCGATTTTGGTGGTAGTTGGGATTCACATCTTCCGTTGATTGAATTCTCCTACAACAACAGTTATCACTCCAGCATCAACATGGCTCCTTTCGAGGCTCTCTATGGTAGAAAATGTCGTTCACCAGTCTGCTGGAATGAGATCGGTGAGGCTCAGCTTACTGGACCTGCCCTCATTTTAGAGACAACAGATAAGGTTAAGAAAGTTCGTGATAACCTTCAGACAGCTAGAAGCCGTCAAAAGAGTTACGCGAACCTAAAACGCAAGCCCTTGGATTTTCAAGTCGGTGATCGTGTATTACTTAAGGTCTCACCTTGGAAAGGTTTGATCAGATTTGGAAAGAAAGGAAAACTTGCACCTAGATACGTTAGACCATTCAAGATCGTCGAAAGAATCGGTAAGGTAGCCTACAGACTTGAGTTACCTCCTGAACTTGGAAATGTTCATCCAACCTTTCACGTGTCCAATCTCAAGAGGTGTTTAGCTGATGAGAACCTCCACATACCGCTTGACGAAATTCGTGTTGATAAAACACTGAAATTTGTTGAGAAACCGGTAGAAATCATGGAACGTGAAGTCAAGTGGCTTAAACGCAAGCGCATTCCTTTGGTCAAGGTTCGCTGGGAATCTAAACGTGGACCCAAGTTTACTTGGGAACGCGAAGATCAAATGAAGGCAAAATATCCGCATCTTTTTCCACGAGTTTCCTCTAAATAAATTTCGGGACGAAATTTCCACAAGTAGGGGAGACTGTAACATTTGTGCTCGAAATCATTATGAACAGTTCAATTATCAATAAAACAATGTTATTTGATCCCAATGTTTGTTTAGTTGTGTTTTACATTTTTCATGTTTTGACTTTTGTTCAATTTTAAACTCTACATCGCTTTCTGGAGAATTATACGCAAACTGGTGCGTAAATGTACTCAGTTTAATGCGACAAATACTCCGGAACATCAACATATACTCAACATACCTTAAATAATCTTTACATAACTTAGAAATAAGTTTTGAAGGCTTTGGTATGACAAAAACAAGTTAATTCGCTTACAGGGACTAAACTTGACAAACTGCGAAAGTATGCCAATTTGAACTGTAACAAACATTCCGGAACATGTCCATAAGTTAAACATACCATAAATATCCTTTACATAGCTTAGAAATAGGCTTTGAGGGGTTTGGTATGTTAAAACAAACTTTTGGATCATTCAGGGGCTAAAAGTGTCAAAAAGTGCATAAGTTTGCACTTTCGCGCATAACTTACGTTCTGAATACATCCGGACATCCAAAAATTTATTCAAGCATCCTTATATTATGCCTTAGTGTTTGGCATGAGAAAAATCCATTCGTCACGCAATTTGGATCATTTTTCGCGCTTATGCGCATTCCGTCGTAATTAACCGAACATCGCGATCGTACGGCCAAACGAACCAACATCCGGCATGTTTTTGAGCATGTTTCATGTCCACAATGTTTAGGCATCATTTTAGGGCCTTAAAGTTGGCCTTACGGGCCTTAGAAGTGTTGGAAATGGCTTAAATATGCAACAGGGACTAAAACTGTCATTTCTGAAAGTTTGTGCAGATCAGACAAGGCCAGGCGGCCCGCCTGAGTTTTGTCTGTATGCTGACGCGGGCCGCGTGAGCCCTGCAGATGCAGAAACTCGTTTTTTGGCTGAATTTGGCCTTTCAATCACTCCAAAGGGCAATGCCCTTTCACAATCTCTGGAGTTAGGGTCACTATATGATACCACAACATCTTGACAAGTGTACGCATGAGATCGTGGCACGATATTCAAGAAACGATCCTAACGGTTTTGCTTTTCCTATAAATACCCCCCCCCCCAATTTGTGTTAAAACCCACAAAACTGATCAAAGAGCTCTAAGTTGATGCTATTGCTTCATACCTGAGCTCCTGGATCAAGTTTAGCTTTCGGGGACCCTTCGTAAGTGTTCTTTCGTTCTTTTAATCGTTTTCTAGTGCTAAAGTCAAACTTTGTTTGACTTTCTGCGTTGACCAGCTTGTGGTCAACACGAAGTTCGTTGGAACTTCATAACATGAGCGTGATCACGATGGTTATAGTCCGTAGTGACTATACCTATTGATTACCACGTTATCTAGGCTCAGTGACGAGTCGTAGTTTCGGCCAAAATGCGCATTCTTGCCTATTTTGTAACCAAACTACTCGTGAGTATCAAAACCGTTTGTTTTGATACCAAACCTGTTTTCTAAACTCAGTTAAGCATGTTTTAACATGCTTAGCTCGTCACTTTCAGTATAGTGCTTGTATAGGGTCGTAAGGTAAGCGATCTAAACAATCGCTTACACTTTCGAACCCGACCCATTTGGTCGATCATTAGGATCCGACCAAACACATTAGGTGACCATAGCTATAACCTTCCGAGGTTATACCTTATGGTCACGATGTTAGTCGTTCCAAACGCGTTCTACGCGAACGACGCGTTAAGGTAGCATAAGCTACCTAAACGGGTCGTAATGGGTCGTAAGCACTTAGGTTAGGTTTCATTTTAGTATGTAGGCTTTGTTAAACCATATTACACGAGTCTCCATACTCGTTTGGTTTACGAACCCGCATACTATCCGATCCTTCCGATTTTGGTCCGGTATATTAATATAGCTACCTATTAGGTGCCGTTTGATATCCGTGATCTCTAGCATTATTTGGTTGTTATACAAGAACTACAAAGCAATCTCATGTGAGTACATAGAACCCCATCTTTTACATGTTTTCGAGGTGCTTATGTGAGTACATAGACCCCTCTTTTACTGTATTCCAAACTGTTTTGGGGTGAAACACATGTACCTACTTGTTACTTTCATGCTTTCCATGTTTTCACATCATATACCTACTATGTTCGTTAGTACATTATAGTACATGATTTCATTACATTTTATGCTATGTATGCTCATTGTGTGCGTACTTAGTACATTGTTTCACATTACATTTCATGCTATTTATGCCCATTGTGTGCATATTTACTACAATTGCTTACATCACATGTCTTCATTTTGGTATGACATTTGGTTTGTTTAACATGGAACAATACATCCATTAACATTAGCTACGCTGTTCGTTAGTAGGTAGTGGTACCATATGAATTGACAACTCCCGTTCCGGACATCCTAGGTTGGTTTGGATGAAAGGAATGACCGAATTCGATACACATAACTTAGATAAACCTTTAATTTGTTTAAGGGTCTATCGCCACAGTCTCAAGGCTTGGATGTATGCATTTTCACAATACCGCATAAATGTTTGTATCAGTATAGCATGCATTTGTTCCACAAAACATAACTTTGATTTAAACCATGTTTTACTTCAATACCTTGTTTTTGTGCATTTTACATATGGTTTAGTTGATATATTTCACTTACCATACATGATATATTTTGGGTACACATTACATGATCTACATTAAACATAAACATTTTGACATTGATATACACATTTGGTGGTTTACATTGAACATAGACATTTCGATATGGTTTACACAATAACACTTGACAATTGATTTATACATGAACAATTTACATGGTGGTTGGTTTGGGTAAATGGTTTGAGTAATGTGGCGTATGTAATATGATATAAACATGGTGGATACGCCGCTGGTACTTCCTATATATAAAGGTTTGTATAATATTACCTATCGTAGCATTATTTAAATCATTTCAGTATAGACATGTTACCTTTTTCACAAATAACATATTCTTCACAAGACATTGTTTTACAAACAAACTTATCTTATACATACTCATTTTTACTCTCCTTTAACCTTACATTTTATTTATACATATCATCTGATCTTATCGTTTCACATATGATTTATAAGACTAAACAATTTACAAGGTTCATGACTGACAGTTATTAAACGTTTTCTTTAAACTCAAGTCATGAATCCCATTTTCACAAAACCTATGTATCTCACAGGCATTTTTATGCTGACGTACCTACTTTCACATGTATTTCAGGAGCTGTTGCCTAAAACGATGATCGTGATACTAGGGCGGACCTGTGCCTTAGAGACATAAAACGAAGATAGACTAGTTTAACTTTGTTATAAACTCTTTATTTCCTGTTTAAAGACAATGTAATACGCTTGTTTGATAAATAAAATGTAACTTTAATTTCCATGGTTATGAAACAATTAATTCTGTCCCAACACTCCCCGACGTTTCCGACGCGGTTGCATGTTATACGCGGCCGGGGTGTGACAATAATAAGCTATTATTTTTATAATTCCTAGACTTTTAGGACTTAATCAAATAAAATCAAGTCAAATATGCGAAAATAAATAATGTAATAGTTGTTCAGGTTGTACGAAATTACCGGGATTTTGCCGAGTGTCACACCTGCCGTGTGTCCTAGGTAGGTTTGACACGTGTCAGGTCACGATGACACGTGTCCTCGACCGCCTTTTTTGTTCAGTTGTGTGTTTTCTCGATTTATGTGCCGATACTTATCGCGTATGCTCGGGTCTTGATCCTAAATGGTTCGGTTTTTAATTGTGAGTTTAGAAAGGGTATTTTTGTGCGGGTTGGTTCATCAACCGCCAAGTTTTCTGTTTTAATATTACAAGTTTCGTCGCACGCACTTGGGATTTTGATTACGGGTTTATTCAGGATATATTTTTGGAGGGATTTTACAATATCGATGTTGCTTTGATTTGTTATATTATGGTTATGGTATCGGCACTTTGTCATAACTTGACACGTCTGGAAATACTCTCTGGCTATAGTTTATATCTATACTACTTTATAAAGCATATAGGAAGTACTTCTTAAAGTCCATAAAAATTTCCTTAAAACACCCTTAATGCATAATGTACAAGTCTTTTAAACACAACAAACACATTTATAACCTCACTTTCCACATATACCCTTACTAACTCAAACAAAAACACAGGTATCATGATCTACCGTCCATTACTTCACATGGATCATGATCCTACCGTCCATCAACTTCACACGGATCATGATCCGCACATTTACTTTTGAAAGCTGTAGTGTTCTTCTCTACACCATATTCCTCTGTCCTTTTTTTTCCTCCCAGATCTAGATCTGCACCAAATTCCTCTCTCTGGATTTTCAAAATTTGAATTCCCAAGTGGAAAGAGAGGAGAGGGAGACAGAGAGAGAAGGAGAAATAGAGAGAGAGATGCGATGGAGAAGGAGAGATGACGGCATGAGAAACCCTAAATACAAAATTGTTCAGATCTTGAAGGATTTCCGATACGAAACCTTTGTTAGACGAATAACATGAAGCCGGTTTCTTCATCCGTATGCGGACAACCAGGTAATCGAGTCATCTTTACCTTGTATATTTCTCTAAATCGTTTGATTCATTTGTATTTTTTATTATTTAATAATATTTTTTGTGTTGATTTTTGGTTTTAGGTCAGTGAAATTTGAATCGCCTTTTTGAAGGTTTTCTTGAGTTGCAGCAGGTATCTTTTTTTCATTTTATGCTTAAAGATTTGATCTTGGGTTCTGTTTTGTTTGATTTCCATTTGGGTTTTGTTGTTTTGATCATATGTAGTGATTTCTTAGATATTTCTTGATGATCTTTATGCTATCATGTATATGGGTATGCATCAGAATTGATCTATTGTTTTTTGTTCAAGATTTATAAAAAAGATTCATGCTTTTTCTCAATAATCAAATATTGACCTTTGATCTATGTTTTGAGTCTTTTGACATGAATATCTGGGTGTATTTTAGGGTTAGGGTTATGATCTGAACTGGGATTGAAAGATGGAAAAAAAATTGTTTACTAATAATTTGCAGAATTTTCTTTGTAAAAAATCTTGTTTGATCTCTCAATTTCAAAAGGGTATTTATGTAAAATCTTTTATGATCTTGTACAATCACTGGTTTTGTCCCTTTTAGTACCAAAATCTTGAAGTTACCATCATATTTATTGTTGAATATTATTCTAAATTTATAGGAAACAGAGGCTGCAAGAAACCAATTGGAGGCAATGAAGCAAAAGAAACAAACTTTAGAAGCTGAAGTTAGGTATATTATCATCTTGATAATTAATTACAACATATTCAATCGTTATTCCGAATTCGAGAAATTTAAATGTTCATCAAGATTACGGTTCTTGTTCTTTGTTTTTCCAGGTTCTTGAGGCGTCGACGCAAATTTTTATTGAAAACGAGAACATCAACTTCACAAGAAGTGATTTTACCGAATATAGAAACAACCCAATACTGGAAAAGCAAGAAGGAGAAGGTTAATAACCCGAAGAAGGCTGCGACTTTGACGAATTTGCCCCCGACTCCAAACGTAATCTAGATGGGGAAAAACAAATAGCAAGAGAAGCCGATAAGTTTGGAAGTTCAATGGAGTTGGCCCGTCAAGAAATAGAATTGAATCCATCTCGAAGATGACCCGTTTTAATCTGGTTCATTGCAATTCTTTTGTTTTTATTTTATTTTATATTTTGTCTTGATATTCTTTAGGTTGGCAGGGAAACAAATTGTTCTCTTGCTTGCCAGAGGCGTTAGCTGTGTACTGTTTCTAGAAAAGACAGCAAACCCACAACCATCACTGCCCTTTCATACTCGGGTATATTTTATCTATACCTGTTTGTATATATAACACGTAGAGGTAAAAATGGGTAGGCCGGGCTGCAAACAGGTTGGGTAATGACTCATTACTAATGAGTCACAGCTCTGCTTTTGCCTGTATGCATGATTTTTTCTAGAGAAGAAATTTGGTTTAGAGATAAATTTAGCAAAAGCTAAAGATCCTTATATTGTTTGGCTTCCTGAAGAGTCGAATCGTATTTAGATAATGACACCTATGATGTTGACAGGTAGACATGGATATGGAAGATGAGGACGCTTCACAGGAATCTCATGTTAAAAACCCACATGATGAAACGAAAGATCAGGTGGATGATTTTAGACCTCATGGTATGTGTCCAAGGCAAACACTATTGAACCATTAGATTTGTTTTAAAAAACAAGCATTAAAGCCTTTTTTTCGTTTTAATTTTCGCTTTTAGATCTTCGTGGACACACGGGATACCCTAGCTCCATTTTTTTATACATGCTGATCTGATAGCATTTTAAGTACATGTCTCGACAAGCTATTTAAGTGTTTGCCCTATATTTTTTTTCTTTTTAAGTAAGAGGTCTTTCACATATATCTATATCTATACTATATATAATATACATATTGATTGGACCAAATTGATGCTTGGCGCCTCATACAAATTTTATAATCAATATGCATCTTCCCTTGCAATCGAGGTGTAATTTACAAAAACTGTACATGCGCAGACCTGAGTGAGCGTTTTTTGAACTACTTAGTTTGAAAATCATACCCCTAATGATACAGAAACAGAACTAACATTAAAAGATGGTAGCCAGGAGTTACCAGATCGGGCAATCAGTATAACGAGCATTTTATGGGTTCCAGTTCGTGCTACTAATGATGTATTAGAAAGAGGAACATCTGTAGGTTCCAGTTCGTGCTACTATGATTACTGAAGGTAATTTTTTATTTTTTTTTCCTACCTTTAATACTACTCATCTACAAAGAAATTGATTTTTTTTCTTGACTTTACAGAGGAAGCTAAAGCTATGAATCCCAATTCTATATTAAACATAAGATACACAAGGTTTCCACGTGTTCAAGGCATGAATGATGAAAAATCCCCTGAAACGATCCTAGCACACGAGTAAGATTCATTGCATGAACTCGTATAGACATTTTGATTCACTTTTAAAAGTTTGAATGATGTTAGATATCATGTTTGATTCCTAATTGTGTTCTTTTGCATATTGGTCCAGTCGAGTTATCTGTCTAGGGGATCTAAATCACCGAATTGCCCTCTCGTATCGATCTGCAAAGGCGCTTGTTGAAATGCAGAACTGGAGAGCATTGTTGGTGAAAGATCAGGTACAAAATTTCAACCCGATATGAGTTTTCGCACGGGACGAGTTTCGAGTCGGGACGGATTTTAGCACGAGACGGGTTTCAGTTCGTTTTTTTGTTTTGTTTGGGTCGGTTATTTTCGGTTTCGGTTGAGAATTTTTGTTTCGTTTTGGTGAGTTGGGTGGGATGGGAAACAGGTCAAAAGCGGTAAATCTTTTATTAATTAATGAAAACGAAATGCTAACAAACTGTCCATGCACTCAACTGCTAACCGCACTTTAGACCAGCAAGCAATGTATGGTGACACGTCCCAGGCTTGCTTCTATTGCATCAGCCCTTGCAGTCGAATTGTTTGTTTGGATTTGCATAATACTAAAGATTTAAAAATTTTAGTAGTAGGTGCCTGTGCCTCTGTTGTTAATTGAGTCACATGGGTTTGTAACAACCTTGTTATTGTTTGGTATAGTTATTATTAGTAGCCGTTTGATATATTGTTTTCAATGTGACCCGTTTCAGCCAGAACCCATTTTTATAAGGACACAAACTAATTTGATACTTTTTGAAAATGAGTCGTCTCAACCTGCACCTGCAATTTGACCCGAACACTTCGCTTCCATCTTTGTAATATACAACCTTGTTAATGTATAATTATAGTCTTGGTTGTGTTTAATGACCTGTAAATTGGGTAAGTCATAATTTTCTAAATAACCTTTCGGTAAGTCTGATTATAGTTTTTGCTTCTTTTGTAGGTTACACCACCTTATGGAAACTTTCTTCACTAAAAAGAGAATTTAGTGCAGGGCCATCTTGCATTTGCATCAAGCAAGCAAGTCTGGGCAATATATAACATGTTCCTGGCCGGACCCTTCTAATGAAGGTGGTTCCTTAAATGCAAATATCGACCGGAAAGTTGATGTAGTCTTTTGTAATTCAAGTGTAGACATTACAAAATTTTATTTTATAGTACAGCAAGCACCATCAACTTAGATGAACAAAAGGCCTCCTTTTGAATTGAAAATTGGTAAGATCTCTTTGAATAATGATCTTAAACATGTATACACATTTGAATCTATCCGTAAATCATATGGATTTATGTTATTATATAATTTTACTAAATTATATATTTTTTGTAGCTTAAGTTGGAATTTATATTTGTATTACTGAGACTTTGTATTAGTATAAGCTATAAATGAAATAAATGTCACTTTAACTTTATTATAATATAAATTCATATTCACAATTTATATACAAGTTTAAAAATTTAATAAAATAGATAAATAACAACATAAATTAATAATAAAATAAATAAACAAGAACAAACTTATAAATTAGTATAATTATAAATCTAAATAAATGCACATTTTGCACAATAAAACAAAAAAAAAATTACTTCTGACAATGGTTACTAAGATATATATAATAATAGATTTGATATGGAATTCCGTTTAATATTTTCATTTAACCCTATCTCATATATTTTTTTTGAATAGCGGAATAATTGGTTAGACACCTTTGTTAGTAAACTCCCAAACCTAAGTTCGAACCAAGAATCGAACTGGGCACCTCCCAGGAAGGACCCACCATGTGGATTACCCTCCTACCTCAAGTTAGACGATTGCCTATGAACCAAACATGCATGAGGCAAGTGGTAAGAGCATTCACATCCAAAAATCATATTATGTGTGTAGTGTTTTTAAATTATGAAGATTATAAAAATGGTTGTGAGTGGAGGAGAGAGAAAATGTTACTGTTCATCTGTATATTTGGGGGGACACTGTTCCTCCCCTATAATTTTTTAATATATTTTGAAATTGGTTGTGAGTGGATGAGAGAGAAAAGGTAATGATAAAGGTATAAAAAATATTATTTAATTGAAAAGGAGAGAGAAAATGTAGTATTTTTTTAGTGTAATTTAGGGTGAAAATATAGTGGGATGGATGTGAATGCTCTAATAAATCAAAATCACATTTGTTGAATTTGCTTAAATATGAATGAATATCTTACAATATATCAAGAGAGGATTAATAAACAAATGGAAATGAGTATCGTGTTTCAATTTGTCTCCGACACAGCATCGCGCAGGTTTCCTCCTAGATCGATCACACCAATGCTACGAATAACAAAACGAATGTAAGTACAATACAATATATCATGAGAGAATTAATAAACTAACTGAAAACGAGTACTATGTTGTAATTTGTAGGTTCCTATTGTAAATCGCCATTGTCGATCACGAAGATAGTTATTTTATTTATTTATTTTTTTGTTATTTTAATAGCAAATTAAAGCATTCGATGCTACATGTTAGGTTATTTTGACACTCCGTTTAACCTCTTTGTTACGTTTGACCCAACTTTTTTTTCTTTTAACAATTTTACAATTTAAATTGCCCTTTTTAACAAATGGGTCAAGTTGAATATCACAAACAAAAAGGTTGTATGTGGAGTTTACATCACAAATGTTGTCTACCGAGAGGATTGATAAACTATCAGGAAAAGAGTACTCTTAAAAAAGTTCGGTCATCATGGACTTGCAAGATTCGGTCGTTAAAAAGACAATGGGATATGGACTAATAAGAGTCCTAATCTTACTATTTTAGTCCCATACATTATTGCATAACGACGTTCTTTAACCGGTTAAATACCCAACCTAAGTGATATGTTTCCCGCCGCATCGCGCGGGTAAACGACTAGTACACATATATGTATATGTGAGCATATATAGACGCATGCATATATCATGTATGATGTATGTTTGTGAGTTTTGACAGGACGGGAACGCAATCGGAGTAACATTATTATGCAGCTATATATTTTACATTTAGTAAGCTGTTTTCATGTTAAACTAAAATAAAATCTTCTCGTTTTTAAAAAAATGTGGGTGTCAAAATACTTATTTTTTAAGTTTTAGAAAAGGAGCAAATTAGAATTCAATCACGTCTCAGTTTCCGCAAACTTATGGCTTTCTGTCTTTTTAAATATAGTGAAATTATTTTGCAATAATCAAAATTGTTTTTATAAAGTGAAAATAACAAAAATAAACACTTTACCTGTCTTTAATTAATTTCAATTCAAGGTAAAATATCTTCGTGTAAAATGAGAGATGGTAGTAGTTTTGTTTGTGCAAAGAAGCACACGTGAAGTGTAAACATCATTCAACTTGTAAAATCATATACATCCAAAAGTAGTTCAGTGGTAAACATTGAAAACACACAAATATTACTATTGCAACGACATTTATGAATTAACTAGTGGGATTCTCCCGCGCTACGTGGCAGGAACACGGTTAGTATCGATTCGATTCATTACGATATCGTCACTCGTTATAGAGACTGAAGAGAAAACAAAAAAAATAAAATGGTGATATGCACTAATGAAATATCGATATGTTTTTGCATACCGGTACTCAATATAGTATACGATACTAAAAACATTTCGTTTTGAATACAACACCGTTTTCAAAATACATTCTATACTTTGTTTTGAATATAACACCATTTTCAAGTTAAATAAACACTTTCAAGATTTTGACATAAAAAGTTAAACATAACTGCGAAAATAGTGACTAAAGAAATTAAACATAACTACGTATTTAGTTTTTCCAAAGACCTACAAATTATACTGCAAATGCCAATTATTGTTACTGTTAATTCATGTTGTTATAGAATATATAACTAGATGGAACCCCCGCCGCGTTGCAGCCAGGGCTTACTATTCAAGGCGCAACGTATACAAACGTTATACGGAAGACCCACGTGTTACAGCGGTGAAGGTTAAATAACATCAAACACTAAGCATGTAAAACCTATGACAACAAAGAACTTAAGAAACATCGTAAGCTTGAATTATATAAACATGTTTTCGTAAGGAAAACAACATTACAGTGTAAATATGTTACTAATAATAACTTGAGACTACACACATCTTGTCATGAGCTCTGAATGGAAAACAATCAATCCATCTGAATAGAAAACAATCAATCCACACATAAACACACTAACATCATCACATGGTTTAACCAAAACAAAAAGATTTGGAATAAGTTTCTGTCATCGTCATCATCATCCCTTATTCAATGAATTTGAACATATATCAAATGATATCTATATTAACTAATGTATATCAAAATAGTTAATTTACTTGACTTCTCAAGTTTATCTCTCGAGCTTCCAATTCTGCTATCGACTATCGCTAACCTGTTGACCCGATGCTTAATCTCGAGCATCCAGTTTTGCTATTAATATACTATAGGCACAAAGTAATGTTTCCTTGAGATAATCCCATGGAAAATCATGAATGATTTTCATTCAGACTATAAAAACAAAAACGTTTCATGTTAGTTATCAAACCCCAAATAATAATTCAAAGTAAAATCTGATTCTTAGAAAATGAAGCTTAGATCTGGCATACAAATTTTTAAAAAGCTAAATTATATTCATTTTAGACGACAAAAATGGAATTATAACCAGTTTATAAACAGGAAATGATCAGCCCAGTTTGAAACCGGTTCGTGTCGGTTTTAACGGGTACTGAGGAATCCTCAAACCAATTACAATGGGAGGTTAAGTTAGGTTTGGTTTCAAACCTTTTTAGGACCGATTTCACTCTTTTTTTGCCCAACTCTAATCTCAGGCTCCAACAACCTTTTCTTAAGATAAAAAACATCAATGACGAACATTGTGTACAGGTGCGAGTGTGAGTGTGAGTGTATGAAATCAAAAAATGAACCTTTTCTAATTTCTCAAACCATTTTGCTGTGTTCCGGCAACAAAGAATCTTCAACACGTCTAAAGTCAACCTGAAAATTTCTTTCAATATTGAACAAATTAATATTGACCAACACAAATATAGAAATTTGGATAAGTATAGAATCATGTAACTGATATATATATACCTTCAACTAAATTCGTAGGTAATTCAAACAGCAGATGCCTTCACTTCAGATCCCAAATTTGAGGTACTTAAGAAAATATATTTTTTAGAACAAACCCTAACACACTAAGCCAAGCCGGTCATCCTACCACCACCTGCTCTGCGTCACATTCTTTGAGATTGTTGACATGCAGAACCAGATTGGTCACCAGAGAGCTCGCCGGTGGTTCACCGTATTTCTGTAACAATGAAAATAGGATAAATGGAAACAACTTAAACCGATCTAACTGAAAAAGAAACATGCAACTGAATCGAGACTTACCATAATTCATGAGGGAGTTAAACTGAGTCCCGCCACAACCCTAGATCTCGCCGCCTCAATTCACCGAATTCACCGTCTTCCGTTCTACATGTAGGGGTTGAGCACGCGTCGGATAAGAGGATCCGCCATCGCATATGGTGGCTGGCAGCTCTGCATCTCCGTTCTCTCTCTAGAACTCTCTATTTACACGTACCTGTGTGTGTTTTGTTGGGATAAAGTGAGTGTTTAAATGGTTTAGAAGTTACAAGCCGTTTAAGCATGATAAATCACACAACTGCACAAAACACAGTTTAAGCATAAAGTATAACTACACATTTCCTATACATGTTGCAAAATTATAGTATATAATAGAATAGAATGGGTTAAAATAATATTTTTGAATATTATATGTAATTTATAAGTAAAAGTTAACTATAATAATTATTTAATTAGCAACATACATGGTTGCAAAAGTCGCTAGGTGCTCCCTAGTCGGATTCGGGAGTACTCGGTTTAGGCGGAGATTACTCGGGGAGTAATTGGCCTGGGAGACCGGTACTTGTGCATTGGCAGCCTACCTTGTAGCGAGTACTCGGGGAGTACTCGGAGCCTAGACGGGACTTTTACAACCATGGCAACATATCATGAGCCAATTTGCTAAAAGGAATCAAAGAATTATGGAATGAAGGGCAGTGTAAGAAACCAAAGCAAGCACATCCCATGTCAACACTCATGTTAAGAGGAAATGAACAATAATACAATATAGATGGCAATTTTGTAAATAGCATTCTAGATATGTCCCTTTATCATACTATTCACAGGAAGCTACATGAATTGTAAATATAGATAAACCCTCACATTCTCTCATAATAGGGCCGGCTCATGGGCCAGTATAGTCAAGTTAGGGCTTTGGGCCTCCAAACTTGATGGGGCCACCAACAAAAAAACGTTTATATATTGTTGTTTGCGATTTTGGGCTTAAAATAAGGAAGTGGGCTGCCTTTAAGAAATAATCGGGCCTCCCCTATGGCTGTAACTTACAAGAACGCTGTTTTAAATTCCATTAAAAAAGTAAATTAGGTGGTGCAACTAAAACGAAGATTATGTATTTTTCAACGAATTTTTGTTCCCATTATTTTGAATGGAACCCAGAAAAGTTCAATGGAAAATGATTAGATCTCTGTAGGTAACCAATTCATTGATTTTTTATTATTGCTCTTTAATATCTTACTGGTCCCAAAAGACTTCATTCTATTCGATTTTTACTAGGTCATGGCGAGATGCTAAGAACATTAGTTTGTTGATATGCTTATGAAGAATGATGCACAGGATTAATTTGAATCTACAATTATGCATACTTGTATTTAACATTTATAGAGTTACCTCTTCAATTGCTAATTCTGTTTTTATTTCTAAGTAAATGATTCTTATTAGTAAAGGCATTTAGAGAGAACATATATTGAAGTAAAAATGGAATTAACTCTAGCAAAAGGTCAAGGTTTTCTTAAGGATTGATTAAACAACCTCTAGCAAATACAATTTCTTGCAGAGGATCTTGGATGCCAAAAAATTAGTTGATGATTAGTATGTTCTACTTGTTTTTAGAATATTATTATAGGTTTAAGAGTAAAATGCCTTATTAGAGTTTTTTGGGTGTTTTTGAAAAAACACGAAGAACGAGGCATTATCATATGTTTTATCATTGGAGGCCCTAATTTTAGTTTGCTTTAGGCCTCCGAAAAGTTTGAGCCGGCCCTTCCTCACAATATTCCATTCTTCACGTGTGATATTCTCCACGCGTTATGAAATACACGAGTGATATGAAACAGTGGGGGGTGGTGTGTTCCATTCTTCCACGCGTGATAAACATATTGTTGGATATTATGTCTGGTTCGATAAGTCAACGCTGCCGACCGGGTCTTGACCCGTAAGAGTTACACCTTGGGCAACGAACTAAAAATCCACTTAACCCGTTTAACTGGCAATTACGAACAACATACGAGACTGATCATAATTATTTTTATGATCATAAGTGGGTATTGAACTGAGATACGGGGACATGGACCGAGTGGGACAAGAACACTCTTGCATCGCCACTTGTCGCGCACCTACATCGCAGCCAATGGCATCACATGCAAGGGATCTTCTCGCCAGTTGTCATGCACCTATATTATGGCCAATTAAAGCACATGCAATTTTGCATGTTTGACACTTGGCGAAAATGCATGGGCCTTCATGATCTATATAATGGGTATTTGGGTCTTGCATTTTGTGTGTGTGTGTGTGTAGGATGAACAAATCTAGAGAACACAAAATGCTCTCAACAACACCCAAACAACCGGCCACCATGGCTGCCGCGGGCCGCCGCCGTAGCCGCCGTAGCCTCCCCGCCTCCGCCGTTCCGCTGCTGCCGCCGCTATTTGTTGCGGTCCGCCGCCGCTTGGCGCCGCCTCGTTCGACGCGTTTCGTTGGTTCGTTTACTAGCACTTGTTCGTTGAACCTCGGTGTCTCGACCGGTTAGTCATTAACTGAAGTATATTTTTCTCATCGGTAGTTAAATATATTTTTTTACTGTGCTCGTATTTGTATGTAACCGGATCCTGTCGGGTTTCGTTTTGTTGATCACTTGTTTTTATTTCCGCTGCGTTTTTATTAATTAACTTGCTTAATTAACTTGCTTAATTAATTATCTATTATTTATTCAACCGGGTTTTGATAAATAAAATTTTAACCGATCACCACCGAAACCCAACAGTGGTAGTTGCGAAGTGTTTCACTCAAACTCAAGGTATTGACTATATTGAGACCTTCCCGCCCGTTATTATGATTAAATCAATCAGGATATTGCTTGCTATAATTGCGTACTGTGATTACAAAAATATGGCAAATGGATGTCAAAACCTCCCTTCTAAATAGACATCTCTCTGAAAATGTCTATATGGTTCGGCCTAAAGGTTTCGTCGATCCTAAATATCCAACTAAGGTGTGCAAACCCAATAAGTCCATTTATGGACTCAAGCAAGCATCTCGTAGCTGGAATCTTCATTTTGACTAGAAGATCAAAGAGTTTGGTTTTGTCAAGAATGAAGATGAGGCTTGATGTGCGTGAAGTGTGTTATTATTTTGATGAGTATTTAAGCCCTTTTTACACTTTTAGCCAAGTTTTAAATTTATAAAACACGATATTCACTAACACTAAACACACATATGGGCAAGTGCACCCATCGTGGACGTAGTATAGTGTTGGTAAGATACCGAGGTCGTCCAAGGACACAAGAGCTTTTAATACCGGTTTATCCTCAACGTCTAATCAAATCAAAAGGTTAGAAAAATGTTTTAAACTAAGAAAAATAAAAACTAACTAAATGCTGAAAATAAAAATAAAATAAAAAACAGATAGACAAGATGAATCACTTGGATCCGACACGTGTATTAGTATAACCTTTGATTATTTTCGCACTTTTGCACTTGTTTAAGAGATTATCTTGGTTATTGTAGTAGGCCCCTCTTTTGAAGGCGACGTTACCCTCAACCCAGTAGTTTGAGTCAGCAAGGATACAATCCTAAAGTGTCGGATTATTGAAAGATAATGAATTAAGTTATTAATGCAAATTATGGTAGGCCCCGCTTTTGGCGGTGACGTTACCCTTGGCTAAGTAGTCTGAGTCAGCAGGGATACAGTCCTAAATAGCCGGGTTATAGTATTAATAGTAGTTAACTTATGAGGGGGTCAAAGAGTTTGGATCCCCGCCATCCAATACCTATGGGCATTGAAGGAGATCCTACTAAATTTGACCCAGGTCCCAAGCAGGACCTCTAAACGCTGAACAAGGGCAAGACCCTTACCAAACCGTTCCCTTAACCCCCGACCAGGTAGCCAACATACCTCCATATAGACCGTGGAGATATGAATGGTGAAAATCTTTTATTTTATATAGAAAGTAAAATAATGCCAAGACACCACGGACAAACGATAAGGAAAGATCACCTTCAACATAAGTAACTAGTTATTAAAGTCATTAATACAAAACCAAATAAAAAGTGCAAAAGATTAAAAATAAAAAGTATTATACTAAACACTTGTCTTCACCAAGTGATGTAAGAGACTTAGGCAAACATGGCCTTGATTGTCAAGAACTCTTACGATCAATCTTGGATCCCGAGACGACTCACACACTCTACGATGGACAATGGATGATGGTGGTGGATGATGGTGTTATGGTGGTGGTGGGTGGTGGATGAGGTGTGAGAGAGGTGGTGTGCCAAGGGATGAGAGAGAATGAAGCCAAGCTCCTCTATTTATAGGCTGAACAGAAGGCTGGACACGGCCCCGTGTCCGCTGGACACGGCCCCGTGCCCGCCTGACACTCTCTCTCCTCATTAATTGTAATTGCGAATTACAATTAATGCGCCTGCTGTACTTTCACCACGCCCCCGTGCTCGCTGGACACGGCCCCGTGGTGGGCAATGGAAGCTTCTACTGGTTTGTCTTTTCTGCTGCATCCTGGGCACGCCCCCGTGTTCGCTGGACATGGGGCGTGTTCAGACTCTGTTTCTTCCCCTTTGCCTTGGGAGGTGCCGTTGAGGGTCCGGGCAGTCCACTTTTGTTCCTTTTCTTGTATTTTATGGTAGAATTAGTTGTCTTTTTGCTTCTTTTGTGATTTTGAGCTCATTTCATCCTGAAAATACAAAAGGAAGACAAAAACACTCTTTTTCCAACATTAGTACTCAAAAAGGGTTAGTTTTATGCCTTAATTGATGTGATTTATATGTTGCATTTTACACACATCAAATACCCCCACACTTGAACTTTTGCTTGTCCTCAAGCAAAACTCTTTAAATGTGGCTTACACTCCCAAATGGAATAGGTAGAAGAGAAGTTTTTTTTTAGCTTGTCCTAGAGTGTCGGGAATCCAAGGTTTTTATAAGTTTTATTTTTATTTATTTACAATCCTATTCGTTATGATTTATTTTGAACTTTTCATAAGATGAATTACTTATTTGGGCATAGCATGCCTTATTAAAATTCCATTTATATACAACTTCACATACCTCACGGGAGATCACTCAACACTCGGCCGAAGGTGTATATTTTAGTGAATCACTCGAGAGCGGCACGGAACTTACGTCTTCCATAGGCTTGCCAAGCAATCAATCCTCCTCCTTTTTAACTTTTTACCTTTGTAAATATCAAGAGGACTTTTTGGGTGAAGGCTTGGGTTTAAAGGTGGGTGGTTGGTTAGTAGTTAGTAAAAAGGGCGAAAATCGTAACAAGCGTCGGTTTTCGTGAAGTACCTTATTTTTAGTGACTTTTTATTTTGAAGTATTTCTCCAAACAAGCTTTTATAGCTTTTGTTTGTTTTTGACTTCATCAAAAAAAAAAATTTTTTTTTTCAACCGTCACATAAAAAGGTGAGTTTACGAAAAAGCGAACTTGTTACTAAAATAAAAAAAAAAGAAAAAGGTTTTTGGTGGGTAAAAAGGGTTTTGGGGTAATGAAATGAAAGGTATAGGCTCAAAGGGGCTATCTAGGGGGATTTTGGGTAGGTAAAAAAAATGAAAAATAATGGTTTTGAAAGAAAAAATGGTTAGTCCTAATGCCTCCGTCATTTACTTACTTGGGTTTAAGTTGGTAAGGACCGGGAATGTATCGTCGTGGCAAGTTCTAGATTTGTAAGGGCCGAGCGGCTATTCACACAAGAAACGAAAAATGAGCATTTAATCTAAATATGTGTATTTTTATGCTCAATAAAGGCTCAAAACTCACTTTTGTGGGAATGGGTTTTTAATGTGACCAAGCATATATAATCGAATTTTAAACTAGACTTGTTATGCCGTTTCATAATTTTCTTATGTTGGTTCCTTTTTTTTATCACGACGCTATCGGTTGTAAATTTGTAAAAATATAACCTTTTTAGAACTTGTTATTCCCAACTTAAACTAAGACAAGTAAATAAAAAAAATGAAAGAGTTATTTGAAAAAATTTGGGGTGTTTAGCGGTTCCAATAGAGTTTTGTGTAAGGCTTGTGTTTAGGATTTTGCAAAATTTCAAGTGTTTTAGCATCCCCCCCACACTTAAATTACACATTGTCCTCAATGTGTCCAAAAATAATGTTTTTGGTTGATTAGAATGTATAAAAGTGTGTTTAAAAACAAAGGTTTGTGTTACTGGTAGTCTGGACACGGCCCCGTGTTGAGCGGACACGGCCCCGTGGTGAACTGCCAGTAACGAAAACTTACAGAAGGTGAACACGGGGGGCGTGTCGGGTGAACACGGCCACGTGTCGGGCAAAAAATTGCAGGTCAGTAGCCAAACAGCAGATCTGGGAGATGGACACGGGGGCGTGTCGGCTGGACACGTCCCCGTGTGGACAGTCTGTTAGCCCGAAAAATAGGTTTTTCTCCCGGTTTCTCCATCCTGGGGCTGTAAGTGCTAATGTTTAGCACTCTAACCCTCGCATTGCACCTGTTTAAACACTTAATACCAACCAACCAAGCACAAACCATCCTAAATTACCATTGTTAAACATTATCCAAACATAAAGTAAAAACAAAATAAAGATAAAAAATAGTTAGGGAAAGTAAATTGTTCGACAAATGGCACGCAGGCCATGAATTGTTTGATAGATAAGAAGGGCATTCAAACCTGTGGGCTCATCACCAGCCAGCCCCTTGTTCCTCCAAACCTCCTACTCCATGTCTTCATCACTACCATCACCTCCACCCCCTTGCCTCGCCATGTACTCCCGGATGCTACCGATATCATCTTGTATATCGTTAATGTTGCGTTCGATAGCTCCAACCCGGTGGTGTGTGTTGTTGGCGAGGTTGTAGGTGTTCCTTGAGCACATGAGGTTTTCCTGCAAAAGATCATGCAAACTTTGAAAGTTAGGAAAACCGCCTCCTTGAGAGGAGGATTGACCCGGATCGCCTTGGGGTGGATACTGAAAATGGGGAGGTGGTGCATGAAGAACTAGAGCCTCCTGCGGATTCCATGCGTAGCCTTGCGCCCTCTGAAAGCTCACCGTCCCGTCCTCCGCTTCATAAAGCAGGTTCATGGCTCGGCAGATGTGATAATCGACCCGTCCCGACCATGGACTCCTTTCGAAGGACCTTGGGATATTCGTGAAGTGCTTGAAAAGACGGTACACCCATCCCCCGAAGAAGATTGGTGTAGGAGCAGAAGCAAGGCGGTTCAAGTGCATGTTTCGCAGTAGGAGGTAAGGAACATCGAGAGGCTTCTGGTTGTGGATGCAGTGAAGGACAACCAAATCTTTTAACCCAACAACGCCACTGCTGTCATGGCGTTGGTTCAGCGAGTACGTGAGGAGCCTGTGGATGTATCGGTATAGTGGGTCCCTCAGTTTGGTACTCTTGGTGCTGCTCGGGTTGTAGATTCCTTCACCTATTTGAGCCCATGCGGCTTGGCGTTCAGTTGCATCCAAGTCTCGTAACCCCCCTGTATTCTCTTCATTCCCCGCTTCCTCTTCACTATACAGCCCAATGATGGCTCCAAACTGTGCCATGGAGGTTCTAAACGTGGTCCCTCCACATCGAAATTCGACCGCGTCATGATTAAACGGTTCGCGCCTCGAGTTGAAAATGAAGGTGCTATAGAACTCCATTGTGCATTGATGTACCGACCGTAGTCGGGTGGTCAACGCGACATGCAGTGGACCCCTCACAATGTTCTTGAAGCGGTCAAGTTGGTTCACCATGGTTAGCAAATCTGTACACGCCCGCCTTGGGTACTCTTCCTGTCGTGTTTGTAGAACCTCGTACCGTGCCCTAGCATCCAGTTCATTTGCGCTAAACCTTGTGAATTTCGACATCTGAAAAGAATACATAAAAAGTTAGTACGAAACAAGGAAAATCAGAGTGAAACTGCAAACAGTGGGCTGGACACGGCCCCGTGTTCAGCGGACACGGCCCCGTGTCCAGGCGTCTGTAACCCAAAAATTCCATTTTTCGTCCCGGTTTCGAAAACCTGAAAATTTTTAGCCCAATAGTAGCGGTTTCCCCCGAAAATGAAACCCTAAGTGTCATTTTTCCCAAAACAAACCGTTTACCCTTTCAATTTCGTGTTTTTCGGTTTAAGAACAAGGGTTTGGGGTTTTATTTGGAAATCGGACAAATCTATCAACAATACTTGCCTAGTTACTTTCTACTACACTAATCTAAACTACTACTAACAAATTTCATCAAAAATTTTGAGTTCGATCCGGATGAACATGAAGAACCCTAGATTTTTCCCAAATTTTTGATGTTTTAACTACATGCAAGTAACTAATCTAACTACTAATGAAGATAGAATCATACCTTGACGTTGTTAGATTCGGTGGTGACGTAGAAAAACTGCAGAAAATCACCTCGAACCAGAGAGTTTTCTGCTAAACGGGGCGTGTGGAATGGTGTAACTGATAGGAAAAGAGGGTTTTATCCCGACAGTCGCCTCGACACGGCCCCGTGTCCAGCGGACACGGCCCCGTGCCGGGCAAAGTTTTTGAAATTTTTTTTTATGTGCTCGTGTGCATGCCCCTTATTTCCGAAAAATGGTTAGACGATTTACCGGTTTTTAAACGTACACTTACCTGTAACATGTCGGGTACGAGTTTATTCGTTAACCGTCTGAAGTGAGATCTCCTCTTCCTCATCCTCAATGGATCCTCGGTAGAGTTTCAGCCGTTGGCCATTGACTTTAAATGGTGTCCCATTTCGAGTTTTAATTTCTACTGCACCGTGTGGAAAAACATGGGTGACGGAAAAAGGTCCTGACCACCTAGATTTTAACTTACCAGGAAATAATCGAAGTCGTGAATTAAACAATAGAACTTGGTCTCCAACCCGAAATTCATTAGATTTAATATATTTATCATGCAAATTGTTCATTCTTTCCTTATAAATTTCGGAGTTAGAAGATGCATAATTCCTAAGTTCGTCTAATTCGTTTATTTGACAAAATCGATTTTTACCGGCATTTTCCAAATCTAAGTTTACGTTTTTTATTGCCCAGTAGGCTTTGTGGGCTATTTCTACTGGCAAGTGACAACTTTTTCCATAGACGAGTTTATATGGGGTTGTGCCTATAGTGGTTTTATAAGCAGTTCGAAAAGCCCATAAAGCGTCGTCTAATTTATCGGCCCATTCTTTTTTATTTATTCCTACGGTTTTTTCAAGTATTCGTTTTAAACCTCGATTAGTCACTTCGGCTTGCCCATTTGTTTGAGGATGATATGCTGTTGAGACCCGGTGATAGACCCCATACCTTGTTAATATTTTTTCGAGTTGATGATTGCAAAAATGGGTACCTCTATCACTTATCAAAGCCTTTGGTGTCCCGAAACGAGAGAACAGCTTTTTCAGAAATTTTACCACCACTCTTCCATCATTTGTTGGAAGAGCCTCGGCCTCTGCCCATTTAGACAAGTAATCGACTGCCACAAGTATATATTTGTTTCCCTTTGAAGGTGGGAAAGGTCCCATGAAATCGAGTCCCCACACATCAAAGATTTCACAGACGAGAATGCCATTTTGAGGCATTTCGTTTTTGGAAGAAATATTACCTGATCTTTGGCATGCATCACATGTCTTTACAAGGTTTTGTGCATCCTTGTAAATGGTCGGCCAGTAAAATCCTGAATCAAATACCTTTCGTGCGGTACTTGCGGCACCATGATGTCCTCCGTATGGACCTTCATGACAATGACGGAGAATCTTCGTGCTTCATTACCATAGACACACCTTCGGATGAGCTGGTCGGCACACATTTTGAAAAGATAGGGGTCTTCCCAAAAGTAATGCTTTACATCAGCAAAGAATTTTTTTCTTTGATGATGTGGCCATCCCTTGGTGACTACACCGCTAGCTAAGAAATTAGCGTAGTCGGCATACCATGGTTCTTGTCTACTTTCCATCATTTCCAAGGATTCCGTGGGAAATTTCTCGTTGATTTGCTCGTCCCTGGTTGTCTCCAAAGCTGGGTCTTCTAAGCGTGAGAGATGATCTGCAGCAGTGTTTTCTGCTCCTCTTTTGTCCTTGATTTCAATGTCGAATTCTTGGAGGAGTAGAATCCATCTTATCAAACGGGGTTTTGCGTCTTGCTTCTTGAAGAGGTACCTGATGGCTGCATGGTCTGTATAGACTACTATTTTAGAAAGAACAAGATAAGAACGAAATTTATCAAAAGCAAATACCACCGCTAGTAATTCTTTTCTGTAGTTGTATAATTTTCTTGTGCATCATTAAGAGTTTTACTAGCATAATAAATTGGGTGGAAATGTTTTTCTTTTCTTTGTCCCAAGACTGCTCCAACAGCGAAGTCACTTGCATCGCACATGATTTCGAAAGGAAATTTCCAATCTGGCGCTATCATGATAGGTGCATTGACTAACATTTCTTTGAGGGTTAGAAATGCTTGATTGCATTCCTTGTCAAAGATGAAGGGTACATCTTTTTCAAGTAATTTTGTTAGAGGCCTTTAAATTTTTGAAAAGTCTTTGATAAACCTTCTAT